>NC_026656.2:14053590-14673643 GCF_000004075.3 Cucumis sativus
GGTTTGCTTTCGATGTTCAAGATTGCAGAGTAACCAGACTAAACGTGGCTCTATTGACTATGATTAGCAGTCCACTTGAGGTATCAACTTTTTCCTTCTAGGCCATGTATTCCTCTATACCTTATCTCGGTACCCTATCGGACATGAGCTTGTCCATAGACTTTTGACCTTACCTTAGGCAACCTTAAAAAAGGTTTAAACTTTATAAATACTATTTTCATTCACTAATTTATTTAGTTCACGGTCTATTGATTAGTGCAAAATGTTCAAGTTTTATCATATATATTTTACTACTTTTCTCTAGCTAAAGAGTCATTTCAAATGATGTTTTGATCCCACTTTGAACTAAAACGAGCTGAATGAGCAAACGATAAATTATTAATTAAACAATAATTTGCACCATAAATTAGCAACCCAAATACAACCCCTAACTAGGAGTTTGGAGTTCATAAATAATTAGTAATCCAAAAACAACTCCTAATTATAATATGTTAAAGTTTGTAAAACTCAACGTCTTATAATAATCATAAAATAAAAGGTTTTATCGAGTTAAAAAATTAAATATCCAAATACAACTCATAAACTCAACCAAAAATAGTTTGTATCATAAATACAAACCTTCCAAAATACATATCTAAAATAGTTTGCATCCAAAAAAACAAAACAAAGTGTTTGAACCAAATACTTTAACATCCCACACCACTCAACTCCCTAAACTATGATAGTCTCACACACTCTAATAACAACAAACTATATTATAACCAACAATAAATGTACTCCAAACAAAGTTTGGAGGAAATAAAAGTATATACACATTTTTTAAGTGATAATAAAAGGAAATTGAAAGAGAATAGTACTTTTTTTTTACTACAGCAACCATTGGGATATGGAATTAAACCCCAACATCAAAGAATATTATAAGTCATGTCAAGTTAAACTTAGAGAGGATGTAGATTGAAAACATATTAATTTGATACACACTTTTAAGTACAATTTGTGTACATTTTATAATTTGATAAGACCCCTCCAAAAGTTGACCTCAAAACCATTATAAACCGTTCAAATCAAAGTATCATTGGTAATCCCCACATGCGTTATTAGTTTATTCATTCTTGAATGAGAACCCTCCATTTTTAGGCATTGCTATTAACCCTATAAATTCCACCACCAAATCATCACTTTCTCCTCACTCAACAAAACCATCCTTCCATTTCATAAACCCTAAATTTTCTCTTCCTTAAAAAAGAAAAAAGAAAAAAGCCATTTCTCAAATGGGAAATTACCATTTTCAAACCATATGTCAATGTGCTATTCTTCTACTTACCATCTTCATAGCCTTTGGAACTTATCAAATCCAAGGAAGGCCTTTCAAACCTCTTACTTCATCTCATATTCCTTCCCACTCCTCTCTCGGTGACGGTTTCAGGGAGTCCGACGTCGGTAGCAAGGACGATTTTCGCCCTACAACGCCCGGAAATAGCCCTGGAGTTGGCCACCATTCGATTCGAAGAAGTGGCACCATGGCTGCCATTGCTTCTGATGGTCGAGCAGTGCACATTACAGAAGGGTTGAAGGATGATTTTCGACCAACGGCACCGGGACATAGCCCTGGCATCGGTCATGTTCAGCATCACATTGCTTCAAAACCAAATGCTTAATTTGAATAGTTAGCCTTAAGATTCTGTATTATCGTTTTATCCATATTTTTCATTTCGTGGGTCTTGTTGTGGAGCTGTTGTTGCATGCTAGCAGCTTTAATTTCTTGTTCTTTCTCTAAGTTCTTTAGTATATGAAAGTGATTGTTTTGTGTTATTTTGTTCCAGTAGATAGGTTAAATTAAAAGTTTAGGGTTTAGGGATTTTTCTTAATTAATTCAATAAAGTTTAATGTTTAAGAGATTTACTTTTATATATTAGTCTTCTTTGCTTATTAATTTAAAACCTTACATGGTTGAATACTACACTAATTTTATTATCAAAATGATGAAATGAAGTCATCAAAATATATATTTTCCATGTTCAATAATTAGTACACAATTATATAAAAGTTTTCTTTGTATATATTTTTTTTCATGCATTTTTACATTTTTACCCTGTTTGAAATAAAGTCCTAATTATTCCAATCATAGGATAATTGAAATATCACACTTTTATTTATTATACATTTTTTTAATCTTAAATATTTCATCCTAATCCCTTATATATTACTTACTAATAATGTTCAAATTTAATCTCTAAATATATTTTAAATAATAGGCATGTTTGATCCCTAAATATACAAAATAAATGTATTTGTAATCTTCAATTTTTTTTAGGATGGACTTTAAAATGTTCTTAGAGTTAGAAATATTATATACAATAACAATACAAATATAGCTTTAACTTATTAGAATATAATTAATTGCATTGACCAAGAGATTAGTGATTAGAAGTCATTGCTCTCAATCATTTAAAAATAAAATAGATAATAATAAGACATTATTTAAGATAACATATCATATCGGTATTGGTATGTACGTGTATCTTCAACATTAAATACTTATATTTTCAATAAATCTTAAGCTTTGTTTTTTAATAAAAACTAAATAATAGTTATTCACAATTTCCATTAAAAAAAAATACTAATGTAAATAAGTTTTCAAAATTTGGAGTAAAAATACTAAAAAATAACCAAAGTTTTTGAAATAATAATCTACACTATAATAAAAAGAAAAGAAAATTAAGTAGGGTTTCAGTATAAAATTGATTAAAAATCCATGTAATAATATTAGACATTTATATTATGTTTGATAACTATTTTTTTTAAATTAAGTTGTTGTTTTGTTTTTTAAATTTAGTTAAAAATTCAAAGATTATATTTATATTCATGAAAGATACAAATAATTATTGTAAAATAAAGAGATGGAGTAGGTTTAATTTTCAGAGAAAAATAAATGATTATGGAATAAGAAGTTACAAATAGTATGAATATGTAAATTAAAATAGTATTTATAACTTGATGGTTTATTATATTTTGAGAAGAAAACAAAAATGGTACACAACACAATGTGGCAAGATAGTAATAAATACTGAAAAGGGAATATTAAAAAGTTACCATTTGTGGCAAAGGACAACCATTAAAATAATTCTTAATAAACTAAACTTCACATCTTTTCATAATATATATTTATCTATATTTCTCTCTCTTTTTCTCTACAATATTTATTTATTCCATTTGTTATTATTACTAATATTTTACATTTAAATTGCTAAAGCATAGATAATCAAGAAAATACAAATTTTATAATAAAATTTTTAGTAAAAAAAAATAATAGTTAATCTATATATATATATAACAAAACTAAAAAAAATTAAAATTTACCTTTTATGTAACAAAAAGTAAAGTTGATGAATTCTAGATATTCTATTGCTTGTTTTGAATTTTGAGTTAAATGCTTATACATCTTTTTCCTATTATTACATCTATTTCTTCATATTTTCACTTGTTTTTGTTCGTGATTTCTTTTATCATTTCTTCTATAATTTTTTTTTCTTTATCATCTCTCATCTTCGAGTCATCTTCTTGTTCTTTTTTCATTATTTGGTATTGTGTCATTTTTTTTATTATATGGTATCGTGTCCTTTTTCTTTTTCTTCTTTCTTCTTTTGTTTTCGTTATCAAGTATTTTCTTCTTCTTCTTTTAAACAATCGTGTATCAATATCTAAACGATTATCTTGGTACAAGATTGTAGATCAATATCATTTAGATTTTGTACACTAGTGTATTAATATCTAAACGATCAATCATCTATCCTAGATAGACAGAGATATACCACTATTATTGTCTATCCTAAATAAATTAAATAAGTGATAGATTCAAATGATTGTTTACCAAGATCTGAGCGATCTTTTAAACTCTATTATACGATCGTTTAAATTAGAAGTTTTTTTGGACGTGTGTGTGACATATTAATCACATGGTGCTTTTTTTTTATTTCATGTTGCAGCCTTGTAGACTTTTTCCTTTTCCAAAATTGTTCTACACTATGTAAATATTTTTACGTTTTGTTCTAATTTTTTTAAAAAACCCCTAAGATAATTGTATTTTGCATTTATAAATAGGTTTGTTTTTTAATATAGCAAAATGAACCAAAATATTTATCTATATAATAAAGTATCACTAATAAATATTGATAAACGATGATAGATTAATGATAAACAGTGATAGACTATTACCATCTATCACTAATAGATGTCAATCAGTACCAGTAATAAAATTTTGCTACTTTTATAGGTACTCAAACGTTCTTTTTATTATTATTATTATTTAAAATAGCTTTCTTTTAAATATATGTTTAGTACCATGTTTCAAAAAATCAAATTTCAACTAAAACAAAATTTTTTGAAATGCATTTAATAATATATGTTTATGAACAGTGAATTAAAAGTTGTTCTATTTACCCATCAAAACTATTAAATGCAATTAGCTTAGAGCATTGGCTCATTCTTTTTTCCTTTTTCTTATTCCTTTTCTTTCATTTTTGTATACTGAAAAGAGTTAAAAAATTATTAAATGATTGAAATATTTAAGAACTAAGTAGAGCAGACACTATACTTAGTTGACATACAAATAATGTATATCAGTAAATATTACAAGATTTCTGTTTTCAATATTCTATATACCAGTTGTTTTTGTGATTTTAATATATGATAGCCACTATAACTAGAACTTTACAAGTATAACAATATCTTTTAATATCAAACTGATTTAATAAAACATTTGTAGAAACTAACATACCAATTTAACTTAAATCATCATGAAATTGTATTTAGTTATGGACAAACTTGGATGTTTTCTGAGTTGCATCCATCTTTATGCCGTCCAAATAGTTTTGCTAATAAAAAATTTTCAAGTAGCAAATATATATACGTGTGGGTGCACCTATATGTTATCTTAGGCCATCTAATTTTAACTTTGATATATTTTGTTTATTCTTCAACTTTTGTTCAATTTAGTTCAACATACATGCAAAATGTTTATTTTGATATTTAATCTACAAACTTTAATATATATCATGTATATTGTAGATGTTCTTTAATATTAAGTTAATGATATTTTTATTGATCAACGTATGGTTTGCATATAAGTGTATCATTTACCATCACTGATTAAATTTCTCTTTCAATTGATTAAAAGAGGGTTATTTCACACACGTGAAAGCCATCTCTATTGCCCTATAATGTTAGATACCGTTGTTTGTTTGTTATAATTAGAAAAATGATAAAAAGAAACAACTAATTTTCCATATATATATCAAGTTACCAACCATAATGGAAACCATGAACTTGACTCTCAAAAAATACATGGACCAAAACATGAAAAGACTAACTCTAGCTTGTGTTTTCCCACGCTTTGGTGTCGTTACGAGCAACAACAAGTGTGAGGACTATATCCAAGTAGCGAGATCGTTACGTTGAAGGTGACAACAACCATGATGGTTTCCATCGATTTCAGTTATATGAGAAGTTCAAGTCATTCAACTAAAGTACAAGACCAAAGTTTTATGTGGTTGATGAACAAAGTGAAACCCATGGAATGCAAAAATGAACTAGTTGTACCTACACAACCTTACCAGTCCCTCGATGGTTTATTACAGATAAGATGAAGAAGATGATGATAATAGAATAGATAGGAGAGTTTGAAAAATATTCCTACATGGGTGATTCTCAAAATTCTACTTGTAAAGACTAAGTTCAGATGAGGTGCATGATAATGTGAACCAAGATGCCATTAAAAAGGGTAACCAAAGTGAGAATTTTGACTACAAATTCAACTATACATTTCTGGAATATTATGCAGGAAGGTCTCATACACATGATTTTGAAATTTCTAATCTTTTAATCAAACAAATTTTTGAAAACTAATTAAAAAAAATAAAAAGTAAGTTTTAAAAATATTTACAAATATCATAATTACTATAGTCTATTTAGTGTGTCACCATAAACTCACTATATTTATAAATATTTTTATTAATACTACGTTTATATATATATATATTTTAAATGTTAAGTTGTGCGTAATGTTATAATGTTAGGAGCATAGTAGATTTATAGTAGTATGTTATTTGAACCATGTTCAATTATTTAAAAAAAGTAATATAAAATTTAAAATAATAAATTGAAATGAATGGAAAATTAAGAAAATGATATAAATCACGAATATGAAATTAAAAAGAAAAAAGAAAATTGTACGAGTGAATGAATTAAAAAGTGGAATGGAATATGAAAGTACTTCCACCCACTTGTAAAAAAGGAAAACTTGGTACACCGAAAACTGCACCCAAATTACTTTAATGTGGTTTGGTGACACCTGTTACCAACTATATAATATACACAATATATATCTATATATACTCCAAATCACACAACTTTATATACATCATTTTTAAATTAAATATAGTCTTTGTGTACTCCAAAAAAAAAAGAAAAAAAAGATTTTGTTCTTGTATTTGGTTCGATTTCATTTGATCGGCACTTTGAATTGTTCAAAATTGTCCGAGAAGTAATTACAAATATAATAATTAAATCTAGAGGTTTAGAAGTAAGGATATCACATTCTACTAAAATTTAGATTCAACTTTAAAAGTTGATCAGTGAAAAACTATATTGTTAACATTGTACATCAATTTTGATGTATTTGTATTTTATTACGAAATGTTGTTATATAATCGATTATTAATTTTTAAGAAAAATTGCAGTGAGTAGCATTTTGAGAATATAATATAGCAAATATAGTACATTGTTTTAGAATTTTGCAAATATAGTAAAATTTTCACTTTTAAAAGTATTTTTCATCCTAAATTTGTTGTTATTCCTAAACTACTAGTCAATAATTTATTTTTTTTCCTCTTTTTATTGCTCTATTCATCCCTCATTTCTTACGCGGGAAAAATGATTTGTTCTTTCTGTTTTAGTTTTAATTTTAGTACATCAATAGTACTATAACTGCAATATAAAATACAATGGTTGTTGATCAAAGTAATTTAACTTCGTTTGTGATTTTTCTTTACTTTCTTTTATGTGTCTTTGAGCTAAATCTGATTTTAAATGATTTTGTTTTATTTCTTTTACATTGGTTTTGCTTTGGTTTTACTTTCTCTTTGTTTTGTATATCAGACGTACTTATATTATATGTATCAGTTGGTCGATGTACTTCTTACGTGATTATTTCAATTTTTTTTCAAACTTTACATAGTTCATTATAATCTTATTAAGTAAATGAATGAGATATACTCAGTGTATCACTATCAAGTGTATCGTATATCGTCATATCAGTAAAATGAATTCTTATCAAATATAAGAATTAAGTTTACAAGTTTATTTAATCAATCAAATGTGTAAGCGAAGAATACTAAGTGTATTTGCAAGGTGTATCAAAGATATCACGTGCATCAAGCTACAAATTTGTTGAGTGTACCAATGAAGGATAACAAATTTATTAGTGGTACATCAAGTGTATCAAACGTATCAGTGAAGTCTTTAAGTTTATCAAGACCTAAAGAGTATAAAAGTGTATCGAGAAGAATCAAGTGCAACAAAAAGTATTAGGTGTTTTAGGTGTTTTAGGTGTATCAAAGAGTATCATAGTGCATCGAGTGTATCCCAAAGGTTATCAAGAAGTATCAAATGTACATCAAGTGTATCAAAAAGTATTAAGTGTATAAAGGAATACTAGATGTATCATATGTGTATTAATGGATATTAAGTTTATCAAGTGTATCAAACGTATATTAATGACAAAGACATTTGTGAAATTTTACATATTCGTAGGTTTGAGTTGGACTTTTTTTCCATTTTTACAAGTAAGAAATTTGCGTGGTATCACTTATTTTGGCTATTTTGGGAGTACCCAATTTTCAAATTGTTACGGAGGGTAGTTACCCAAAATTAAACTTGGGTCTAAGCCCATATGAGAGCTTGTGAAATAATTTGGGTCTTCTTCCTAGATGACCTATCTAAGTAGATCCGTTTTTGCTTCAACTATTTTTTGTTGTGACTAGATAAATGATAAAATTAAAGGTTTAATCATAATAAAATTTAATTATTAAAATGGAAATTTTGAATAAATAATAAGAAATATTAAAGTGTGATATTGTAAAAAATATCTTCATTTGAATTAAAATGCAATTCAACTTGGAGAGGTTTTAAAAGGTTAAAAAAACACTACAATACCCGATAACTAAACCAAATACCATATGATGGAGATGTATCTATCCGACGTTAAATATATTATATCTAAATGTGGTATTTGGTTTAGTTATCTAAAATGGGATTCAAGATAATGTGATATAGCCAAGAGAATGGAATTCAAGAAAGTGTGGTTGAAACAACAATCAGAAACATGGGATTGAGAAGGAGAAAAAGAGATTTTGGTGGGCAGCTAAGTAAAGAAGATGAAAAAAAATGAGATTTAGGGTTTTTTGTTTTCTTATTTTACTTTATTAACAATAACAACAACAATAAAATAGGCTTTGGATTGGTAGAAAAGTGCTTTTATCCTTTGAAAACGTTACCATGCGTGCATGTATGAGATTTGCTCTACTATATATGCACCTTCAGAAGACTGACAACAAAAATGGCAATACAATTTGCACAAAAAGAACTCATAGTGCACTCCCAAATGTGCATTTTACAACATGCTTCAATCAATATAACTCATCTTCAAAACCAAAAATCATCCCTAGAGACATCACTACTTTCAATCTTCCACTATGAATTATATATACAACTAAAATAAAATGGAAGGCTAAAAGTCATTTCTATCTCTCTAGTTTCTTACTCACATATAATAAGTTAGCCACATCCTAATCAAAACACTTCTAAAAACATATCAGGTAAGAAAACTTGTACGTGCAAGATAGTCGATAGTCATAGCACTTCAATACACACAATCTTAATTATACCCAATCCCCAACAACGATTTGATTCTTGACAAGGCGTGAAAAATGTGTGTAATATGTAGTTGGTAATATCGTTTAAAGAGTATTCATGTAAACAATATAAGTTGTGAGTGAAAAGAATTTATCCTTTTTCTAATACTTTCCATATTAACATTAATGACTTGATGACTTGAGGTATATTTGTGAAAAGTTATTGAAAGCACTTTTTAAAACTTGAGTTTTGGACATTTTGCTCTGCATATTAACTTGGAATATTTACAAAAATGGACCATTTTGTTTACTCCTAAATGTTTCCTCTATCATGATGATCAAACGTCAAAACTCTTTCCTCTCGCGAGAATGAAAGTGGGAAACTAAAAATCTACTTTTAACTTTTAACAGGAAGCTAAAGGTTTCTCAAAAACTATTTAAACAGAAAGCCATACTTTGCAAGATCACACATAGAGTATAACTTGCAATTATGGTACAAAATAATAATCAATTGAAACTTGGAACTTCAAACCATCTAAGCTCTTCTCTACAACTTCACGATTGATTGGTTTCTTGGTATTTTTGGATGAACTAACAATTTTGGTGCCTTTCTTCTCTGGAGAAGCTTTATCTTTCACATAACAAGAAGAAGCAAACTGATTCTCCTTTGAAGGTGAATTGGATTTCCAAGAGCTTTGCTTGGGATTCATGAGCCTAGCATAAGAATTACCTGGTTGTCGTCCAAATGTCGTCGGTGTTGGTGAACTGATATGCTCATATGAAGCTAAAGATTTAGATTGATTGTGCTGTAAACTTTTCATTGAGATACTCTCAACTGCATTGACAAAGATAGCTTCTTCATATAGATGTTGTCGAAAATTCACAACACGTTTTGAAAGCCAAACAATTTCCTCTTCAAGAACAGCTACTTCAGCAAGAAGCTCAAGTGTCTACAAGCAAAAAAAATGCAATGCAACATCATGGACATACATCAATATTGTAACATGGTGAGGATCCTACATTGAAAAAGATCAAGACTTTTGTAACCTTATGCTTCGAGACTTTTGTACAGACGACCTTCTTTTGGAGTTCAAGTGAAAAAGGGCCAACTACTTAGAAAAATAAGTTTTTTAACCTTATGCTTGCTTGCATCATCACCTAAATTATCGTAGCAAACCCTTCGAAGCATGCATGATGGCCACTGACACTCAATTCTCGATATTGATTCTCACTTTCAATAACTCAACACTTGATGTTGCCCCCTTAGCCTCATTACTTATTCTCACTTCTCGCTTCAATATATATTAAATTTGAGCAAAACATTAATTAATTTCTTCTTTCTTGTATCGTTTCATGTCATTTCTTCTTGATATTCACTCTAACTCTTGAGAATGAGTAATGACCTTGACAGTGAGAGTAAGTGTTGAGTCATCGAGAGTGAAGCGGGGTTAGTAGCAATAATTGATCATCAAAGGGCCACCAGATGTGCTAATTCAAGGTGTTAGTACATTAATTTCACTTTAGGATGATGCAATGTAATGTAAAAAAGAAAAAAGAAAAAACCTTAATGCTGTGAAAAGCGAAAGAGACAAACTTGGTCATATTTAATACAATATAAAAAGTATATGAAGTCTAAACTGATGTCATTTATCTAATGGTGAACTGAAAGAGACATAATCTCAACGTGCATTTGAAAAAAATCAACAGACTTGCAATGAGATTTGTAATGGTAGAGAGAAAGAGAGTTACAGATGGAGGAAGATAAGAAGGTAGACGAGGCAAAGCTCCTAAAGGTCTATTGAAAGCTCTCTTCAAAGCTCTTTGAACATTCTCCTCATGCCTTAGCTTCTTCTTCAACTTATCAACCTATAAAACAAAATAAAAAACAACATGCAATTAAAAAAAAAAAATTGGGTTTGTTTTTTAAAGAAAAATTTGATCAAATAATACATCTTGTAGTAATGCCATTTTCTTCTCTCTATTCAATCTTCTTCTATTATTGATCTTGATGATTCCACCTTTCTCATCACCCATCTCTGTTTCATCCCTTTCCTCCTGCTTTCACAGGAAACAAATTCAATATTCCAATAACTAATTAACACCATTTTCTTTTTTGTTTAATTTCCCTTGAGAGCTTACTTTTTCATGAATCGATGACGGTTTCGGTATCTGAAATTGAGCCTTGGCACGAACTCTAGCATTCATTTTTTCTCACTTCTGTCTGTGAAAGCAAAACAGAGCAAGAATTAATCAAAACAGAGCTTGCAAACAAACAAGAAAGGAAACAAACAGAGAATGAACCATTTTCGATTACTTGTTAAGAAAGAAGAACAAAGAAAGGAAAACAAGAATTCCTAGAAAATGGAAAGAATCAGAAGAAGAAAACAGAAGACAAGTGGGGAAAAACTATTGTGGTGCGCTCTGTTTTCTTGTGTTGATTTACCATAAAAACTCACACTCAATACATTCATCAACTCCTTGGATTTTTTAAAGCTCTTTGTCAATTTGTTTCGTATGAAACAAACAAAGAAAAAAATGTGAGACGGCTTCCAACTCCTTTTTTTAACATTACTTTTGTCTTCCAGGTTTTGCTTTCTACCTCAATTCTACTTTAACAATTCTTTTTTTTTACTCTATTTCTTAATAAATAAGAGAAAATGGGGTGAGTAATCAAATATTTTAGTTTGAGAATAAAATAATAAACATCGTATAAATAGCCCATGATTACGTTTTATAAATAGTAGGTTCATTTGATTACATTTGTTGTTTATGTGTGTTTTATGATTACAGTGGATGATTTGTTGTTAACTTAGTTCATATACTTGTTTATTTAATTTTTTAATATTATTTATTATTTAACATAATCATAACAACTTGTTTTAAATAATCCAATATGCATTGATGGTATTTAATTGAAGTCTTCAAAGATAGAGAACCAAAAGGTTTGAAAAACAAATCTATTACATTAGATTACAAATCAAATAACCTAATATGTTTAGCTAATATAGTGTAACATCATTACTAGATTTCATAACATTAATGAGTGGTTAGATTTTCATAATTTCATTATTATTATTATTATTATTATTATTATTATAACTCATGTGCATGCCCTCACTTTCATAGGTAAATCAAAAGTGGATGTGATTTTAAACTTTGTCTAAAGGTAATATCAATTATCAAAACCCTTTAAAAGAGGAAAATACTTTCCAATAATACAACAAAATTCTAAACACTTTCTTCAAAGAAAAGAAAAGAGAAATGAATTAATGATACAAAACAAATCAAAAGAATCATAAGGAGATCATTAGTGGGGTTAAGATGTTGATATATGTCCAAATACTCATTGTCTCAAGATTTGGCTATAATCACCCTTTTTCTTTGAAAAACAAATATAGAGAGCAATGTCACTCTCTTTTTTCAATATTAATTTATACCCTTAATTCTTCATTTAATTTTCTTAATCTAATCAAAATTTTGATGCTTTTCATTAAGATTGTCTTTGTAGGCTTTTTCAAATGTGGTAATTTGATCTCGTGGGAGGTTCGATCTCCATCTCCACAATTATTGTATTAAAAATGATGTTGATTTGATTTATAAACAATAATTTCTATTTGATTTATAGAAATGAAATAATCAATAACTTATTTTTATTATTATTTTGACAATCATTACTATTATATCATATTACATTATATTAAGTTGAAAAGTGATTATTTTGGGTAGAAATTTGACGTTGATTAGTGGATGAAATGAGTATTTTGGAAATAAGTGAACAAAATAAAAAAAAAGTGGCATACCGAAAGGAAGTTAATTATAATATCATAGACTGCTCTTTCTCTCCACTACCCTAATTTCTTTATGCAAATAATTTCAAATGAAAAAGAAAATAACAAAGGTCCATTATTTTACAAACTAATTAGAATTCATACAAAAATCGACCACCAAATTTGGTAGGTTTGTTTTTTTGTCAAATTGCAAATATAGCAAAATTTATCAAATTCTATCAATGATATAAGTCTATAACTGATACACCATATTGCAAATATTGGTTTATCACTTATATATCATATGAAATCTATCAGTGATAGTTTTGCTATATTTGCAATTTTTTTTAAATGTTGCTATATCCTTAATTATTATTGTTAAAATAGTCATCCATTACAATTTTTTTTGTTTTGTTTGTTTGACCAGTTGACCAACGACTATTTATTTTAGTTTATTTAATTTTTCTTTAATTATATATAAGATATATTAATCTTTATTTTGTTTTATTTTCCACCTAAATAATAAATTAATATTTTTAAAAATAGAAAAATAAATTAAAATATTTACCTATTATAGTAAAATTTTGGATTATATCTTTGATTATATTTTATCAGTATAGTATAGCATATCAATATTCAAATATTTTGTAAAATTTGCTATTTTTAAAAAATTTCCAATAATAAAAGTGAAAAGGTTTCTTTTTCGTTTTTATTTTTATTTTTTCTTTTTAGTTGGATGAAAAGCAGGTGCATATGATTCTTTGCACAGTATATATGTGAATAGTGACTTATGGTCCTCCTAAGTATGAGTCTCTTTCTCAACTATAATCTACTTCTTTCTTTGTTACAAGAACCCTTCAATCAAGATAGTCTAGAGAATATCTATGGATAACGGATGAATAAGCCTTTTGAAATTAAGATTCATGTACAAAATATAGTAAACCTTAAGCATATTTTGACGTTTGTTGTGACGGAGTTGTATAGGTTTTGTAATTGTTGGTCTTTTGCAGAAGTTGGTTTGTTTGTATGTAAGTGGATTTTGCATATTTTGACGGTTATGTAATTTCAGGTTTTTTTAACTTGTTTGAAGTTGATTGCACGTCGCATATATGAAAGAGATGTAATGATTCATATTTTTTTTATTTTTTAAAAACTGCTATATGTGACGGTTAAAAAACGGCAACAAAAGAATTTCGTTCACTATCTAAAACCAACAATAAAAGGATAATCCTTGATGGATAAAACACATCAATGAAAGGGTCGGGGTTATCTTGATGAGCTTTTCCATATTTTTCATGATCAAAACGATCAAGAAAGGGTGTTTGATGACTTGGTTTGGCTATAAAAAAACGATTTTTGTGTTCATTTTGAACACCAACTGGCTTTTAGACTAAATTAATTGCTCAATTCATGGAGGAGGAGATGTATTTCACACAAATCAAGCAATTGCAATGGAAATGCCAAGTAGGTTGATTAGTAGGAAAAGCCTAGTTAATTAACCAACTAATTTAATTCTAATTCCAACCTGATAGAAGAATCACAAAGATTAATTTTCAGAATTGTTAATCAAAATAGAAGAATTTAGAAATTTACTAAGAGTGGTAATTGTTATTTGACTTCTTAGCAAAATTCCATCTGTTTTGGTCAGTCATTTATGCAATAAAAAAGGTAGACTTTATATTATTTTGGTCATTCTTCTTGTTATCCCAAGACATAACATAAGTAGAGGAGTTTTCGTTCTTCCTAAACACTTTATGAAAAGCAAATTCCTTTAAAAATAAGAACACGTCTTCAACGATTTTATCTCTAAAAACACCCATAAAATAGTCTCTGACTTAATTTAAATTTACCTTTTATGTGTTGACATGGATAGATTTATTATAATTAGTTATCCAATTCAACCAAAACTTCATTCTTCCTCAATTCTTATGCCACCAACAGTCCAAATGCGTCAAAACATATTGATGAAAAGGTAATCTCCCGTTTTACTTGAGAAATGTTTTGGCTGGCAACTACAAAAGATTGAACGATAGGTTTTCACAAAATTTTCCATAACACAAATCTGTATAGTAAGTTCGAGTGTTAGCATTTCTTAAGACCCGAGTGCGTGCTAAAGGGAGGAAGAAAAACATTTAATAAAATAATATGCTTTGATATCACTACAGTAAATGAAATGTACAAAACCGATACAACACTACAAATCATTTACTACAAAAGAAAATAAAAGGAACTTATACTAAAACAAACAATCACAATGGAGGCCAAAAAATGGAGGGAAAAGAAAAGACGAAACCCACATACAAACATACAAACTATATAATATATAATACATCGAGCAGTTCTTCAAATGCAATCTGTTCAGCCGCTTTGTTGGGGAATGTGCAAGCAAACTCAGTAATGGCCAAAACCATGAAAGTTCATCTAGAAGCAGTGTCAAAATTAGTTTAACCAAACGGTGAAGGTACAGGTTCTGCAAGAGCATCTGATCGTTTTATGCTTCCCATGCCACAGATTATGCATCCAGGAGATGTTAGAGCTGAAAATTTAGCACCACAAAGATCGCACACATCATAACCGATAGTTGACAATCGGCTGAGGGTGGCAGCACAAAACATCGAGGGATCTTCTTGTGGATCAATGGACTTGTTCAACAAACCTCTTTGAACACACATGTCAATGAGGCTCCTCAACTCATCTTGCTTGCTTGCAGGAGCTTTGGAGAAGAGAAGTTCAAGCATCTGTTTGGAATAAGCGTAATTTTGAACCTCCATATTTCGTTTTATGGCAGTTCGAATACAATTTATCCGATGCTTTGCAAGAAGAGGCAAAGAACCTAAATGGCGTGATAGTCTGCCCATTTCATCTTTGGCACTAAGTGCACTTGATCCTTGTACCTTTTGTAATCGTCCGATTTCCTGCCGAAGATTCAACTGTTAGACAAACAAGATCTGGGACACTAAAACATAATGATTGTCAAACTTTTGATTCATATGAT
Organism: Cucumis sativus; assembly: GCF_000004075.3. NCBI lineage: Eukaryota > Viridiplantae > Streptophyta > Magnoliopsida > Cucurbitales > Cucurbitaceae > Cucumis > Cucumis sativus. The sequence goes on from NC_026656.2 coordinate 14,069,262, forward strand.
ATTTGCTTTTATTTTATAATTGCCAAAACTTCAATGGCTAGAAAAAAAATTAGGGTACTGCTGAAAGGCCTCGGAAATCAATACCTGAAGAAGAGTAACAGCTATCTTGTACTGAGCACATATGGTCGCTTGAGCTTTAATATCAGCTCCTCGAGAATGGTCTTTGGCAAGTGCCAGAAAAGCTTCATCAAAACAAGACAGAGCATCTGAAAGATGATTCTGCTCTAGATGCGCTAACCCAGTCTTGAAGCATATGGAAGCAGCAGCACCACGGGGAACCTGCATGAGGAAATTAAGGTTGAAAATGATAAAGAAGGAATTAAACCAACAATTAAAACGTTACTGCTACAGCTAGAGAGAGGAATGCTGCATTGCAGATAGTTGAGCATTTAACCACCAGTATTTATTTATTTTTAAGCCAATTTAAACACCAGTTGATTAAAAAGGATTTGTGAACCTGTCCAGGTCGCACAGAAGTTGCTTGAGGTGGAGGAGGCTTTCCAGAATCAGCAGAATTTGGAACTCCTAGAACACTGAGATCAATAGGCTGTGAAGGAAATGAAGGCTGTGCTGGCTGAACTGCCTGAACTGAAGGCGGCATGGCAGTGGGCTGACCCAAGGATTGTGGTGGCACACCACCATCAGGTAGTCCAATTGATTCAAAAGGTAAAGCCGGTTGCTGGGAAGCTTGAGGGGGAACACCACCATCTGGAAGTCCAACATTAACTTCCGGTGCATTGGCCTGGTTGGAGGAGACCTTGTTGCTGTCAACTCCACGGGAAGCTGGATCTAACTGTGAAAGGTAAGTTCCAGGAGGAGGAAGGGAAGCTGCAATCTGAAGAGAAGGAATTGTATTCTGGAAAAAGTCCTCTGGAATGGGTCTGGCCGCAACTCCTGCACCCGTGCCCTGGGTAGAAGTCTGTAGGACTGGTGCAGGTTGCATCAATGAATCTGTACCAAAAGGATCAACCGGGGTGGCAGAAACAATTGGAGCTGTTAAAGCAGTTGTAGCAGGAGGTTGGGATAAATTTTGTGCAAGGTCCGGAGTGCTGCCAGTCAATGACTTGGTTCTGCTAATGGGTGGACCAAATCCTTCCCCAAGTTTAAATTGCATCGTAGCTTCTTTAATCTTTTTCACATCAACTGTGGGAGATGTAACCGGTTTATCTCGTATTCTAATATGTAGCTTTCGAGTTTTTGAAACATTCTCTTCATCACTACTGCTACCATCATTAGCAGTACCATACATCGTTTTCTTGAACTCTTCTTCCGCTTTAGCCTGTTCATCTGCAGCGGCTGAACTTTGTTTCATAAGAGTTTCCAGACCCATCAAATTATCCTTCGAGTCACCATCAGAAGATGCCTTGGATTTATTAGAAATGGATTTTGCTAAAGGTGTTTGAAGCCCAGTGGCCTTATCAACATTTCCACCAGCGGGTGCAAAAGACTTGACCAGGCTGTCCTCACTTACTACTTCAACGATACTGCCTCTACCTTTAACTGAGCCAAGGTAAACACCAATATGATCAGCAACAATTGAAGGTATAGAACCATCATCTGTTTTCATATATGGCATCACTTCTGCAGCTAGCTCCCATTGTGGTATAGCCTTCAAGTTGGTGGGAGTTTTGATTTCCCAGTTTCCACCTCCCCATTCTGGACCTTTGGGAACCATGCTCTCGGCAGCAAAGTTTGCAAAAATACCTTGTGTCCATCCTGTAGAGCGGACCCTTAAAATTCGCTCACAATATCGCCTCAGTTCAGAATCTGTTCCATCCTCTTCCAATTTTTGAGCTAAACGACGCAATGCACTAGGGTTAAGATGGCAGATAAATAAATCAAGTATGCTATCATTGTCTGCTATAACTTCAAAAGTTTCTTTGGCACTATCGAACTGACCAAACCTGCAAACTTAACTCAGTCAGATTTTTGGGAGAAAAAAAACAAAAACAAACTTATCACAGATTGATGAAAAGGAAGAAAATCGTTCAGAGACACAAACTCCCAAAGGGAGAGAAGAAAAACAAAAAGAGACAATTGCAGCCAAAAGGATTTTTCACAAGTTCCAATAAAGGAATCAAGAAAGCACAACTCACTACATTTTTTTTAAGCAGCATATGACCAAAAGCGACCAATCCCTCCCAGTAAGAAAATGAATTCAAACAAAAGGATAAATATAAATGCAAAGAAAAAAAGATTAAAAAGATGAAAACCAAAAGAAAGTAATGCCCAATCATACTCAGTACTAAGAGAATGGATTTTGAGCTATTGAATCAACATGCAGATGGCAACAAGGAAAACCAAGAGAGAAGTGTGATCTTATCTGCATACTTGATACAAGCATAACCCAACTGCCGAAACCGATGGAACAAGTGAGAGGTTGGAGGGCATCTGGGGTAATCTCTAGATCGTAAGAACTCATCCTTTAAAACGGATAAAGCAGTAGAAAAACGAAGTGCTTTAATAGCATATATACCCCGCAACACCTGAGTTCATCGATCAACAGATGGAGAAAAATCACAATTAATAATAAAAACTAGAGAAATTGCATCAAGTGACAAAAACATTTAGAAAAAAACAGATCATGGCACCTATTTTTTGCATATTGTGAATATGGCAAAATTAGTGATATCAGACGGCTATCAGACAGTAATCATAGGGCTATCAGATGGTAATCATAGGGTTATCGGCTTTTAAATTTGCTACTTTTGCAATTTAGAAAATGTAGTGACATGGACCCTATTATCATAAATTTTTTTGCTATTTTTACAAGAGCCTCTAAAAAATAATTAAGAGCAACATGTTTGGAAAGTGCAATAGGGTGAGAGAAAACAACACATGCTCCATCACTCACCTGCGTAAACTGTGGACCAGCTTGGGACAAGGACACTGCAAGATCTCCACAGACAGGAGGACCACCAGCTAAAATATCAAGAGACCTTGGAGTGATGCGCAAGCTGTCAAATCTTCATGGAGTAACATTCTAAGTCAGGTTTCATAACTTCAGATGAATTCAGCACAGATAAGGTAATAAAAGATCCATTAGAAAAAACGTGGTGTTATAAGATCTTATTTAACCAAGAATATAGCAAATTCAACAAAACTAAAATATCTGCAAATGGAAAGAAAAAAACCTTGATGTGATTTGGTATAATATTTCTGAAAGATCAAGCTTCTGCTCAAAGCGTTGTTGCATTGTAGCAAAACCAATAAGAAGAGGTTCAAGAAGTCCAACGAGACAACTCCTTATCTCTACTACCTTCTTCTGTCTGGGATTTATCTCTGTTGGATTTGCAAGCAGCAACCGGTCATTCAAAGCACCAACAAGAACTGCACAGAAGTAGCACATTTCTGGTCAGACTTACATAAGAGACATACGATATTTGCGGTTACGTCATACATCATAGATAAATACATTATAAATACAGTAAAAGGAAGAATTATATAGTTGCAAGAAGGAAAACCGACAGCTAGATTGTAAAACACACCTGCATAAGGCATACTGATCGAAAGAATGGTCCTCACTTTTCCATCCCAGCCAAGCACACTAATCGCTGTTGCTGTAGAAAAGACGAGTGCTGGTCCAATCCACAGCAAAGATCGATAGTGCACATTAGTTAAGTGTTCCAACAAGTTCTTCTGATCAGAAAAGGTCACAATTTGTGGAAAAAGTTCTATGCTTCATAAAAAACCTAACTCCTATTTCGAGAATATAGTGTAGTACTGGTCAATATTATTTATAGTGGTACACATTTCCTAAGAGTTACACAATTGAGGTACAAATTATGATTTATAATAATGTACCCCTTCAACATTATTTTCCTGCTAATTATCAGAACTTCTAAATTGGTTTTAAATTCTAGAGCTTTCCAAAAACAATTTTGATTTGTTCCTGAAACATAAAAATGTAAGACTCCGCCAAATTTACAATTTTTTCTTGTATCCCAGTAGGTAAACAAAGAACGGCTTATCAACTTTTCTTTTAAGGAAAAAACTTTTCGTTGATGAAATGAAAAGAGACTAATGCTCAAAGTACAATGGAACAGAAAAAGTAAAGAAGAACAGCTTATCAACTAATGTCAAGGATATTGAAGGAATTCCCTTATCAAATTTCGCATAAGTGCTTGCCAGTATATCAAGATCAGCTGAAACCATAAGCACTCTCTGGGTGGTTAGTACTCCAGCAACAAGCCCTCTAAGAGTTTCTTGCCAGTGAACCTGCAAAAGCAAAATGATTTATTTTTCCATGAGCATCATAGAAATGATTGGTCTCCAGAAGAATAAAATTTTTAAAATTCGATTCCTCTTTAGAAGATAATAAACCTCATGACAAAATATATGTCAAACAAATTCACTTAACTAATTGATTTATTTATTTATTGATTTATCTAAATTTGGGGCCAGGGTACATGATATAGATGCTATAGTTTGAATAGTATTTAATAAATTAACTTTATTAGCTATTGAGAAACCTTTTAATTATTCCATATAGTATAGATGTTTTCCTTAAAAGGTCCTTTCTATAGTGAAATATACTAGCCAACTAATTGATTTCATTTCTTTTCCTGCTCCTACTTGGTGTCTCAACTGACCAAATCTAAGATCTTTGTAACTACTCCATATTTACTTTACGCACTAGTTGGAGAGTTTTTTTTTTTTGATAAGAGACAAGTATATTCATATAACAAAACAGAACAGCCTAAGGGCGAGGGACAAGAGGGCCCTCCCCGGAAGAAGCTAGGGAACTAAGAAATGATAGCCTTCCAATTGTTGAAAATCATAGAAAGGCTATAATTACAAAAGTGTTTGGTGTAATTCGTACTCCACCAAGAAGCTGTGTGTTGAACCACAGTCCAAAAAGAATCAAAAGAATTAAATCTATCTTCAAAAATTCTGCTATTCCTTTCTTTCCAAATGCACCACAAAAGGGAGCGAGTCACACATTTCCATAAGATGTTTCCTTTTGGGCTATAACCTCTAATGTTGAGACCTTCAATCATCCAGCTATCAATCTTACTAGGAAGACAAAGCTCCAAGTAAAAAATACCAAAGTGTTCCAAGCTTTTTTTGTAAAGAGACAATGAAGAAATAGATGATCCAAGGTTTCCTCATCTTTAGAGCAAAGACAACACATCAAGGGGCTAAGCAATGTGTTCTGAACTTTTTTTTTGTAGCTTCTCATGGGTGTTGAGGCTTCTGTAAGCAAGCGACCATAAGAAAAACTTCACCTTCTTCAGAATTTTATTCTTCCAAATATGACGTAGTTAAGTTAAGAAAAGTAGACTTCGTAGTGAAGTTGTCATTCATGTTAGGAATCCATTTAAGACTATCATTCCTTTCAGTGGGGGCCCAAGAATGAAGAATTTCTAAAGCTGAGGCCGCATTGGCAATCTCGTTATCGAGCATATTTCTTCTAAGGCCCAAATTCCAAGAATGAGTTTTTAAACAACTGTATTAGCATCAACTTTGTACTTTCATTTACATCAACTTCAATAGGATGTACGCTAATATCTTGTTGCTCTTGTTTTGTTCAGGATATTTTTCCTCAACTCCTGAAATTGGTTTCAAACTCTTTTACTGCATTTTTCTTGGTTATTCTCATAATTAAAATGAATTCTAATGCTATTTTCCAGTCCTTGTAGGTGTATCGTTCTTCTTTGATGATAACCCTTTTTCTTCAACATCACCATGTCCAATTTAAATTGTATGCCGCATGAGCGTGAACATGTACCATTCAAACAAAGTAAATGAGAGTATTCTGCTTTGCTTCCCCTTTTGTACTAATACTAAAAGCAGAAAGAAAAATGTGTAGACAATTCCTCACATAATAACAAAAGTTCTTACTCATCTTCGTGGCTCTGCTTACCTGAAGTACAATCTCATTTACTTTCAGCTTAATTGACTTTCTCCCCTCACCCTTCGTTGGTACATAGTTACCATCAGCTGTCGAATTCCGATGTCCCTGAACCAGTTTTGCCAAGCCAATCTGGTCCCCATGAGATGCAAACATTAATGTTGATTCTACAAATGCAATGAATTAATCTATCAGCATAATGCAGCATTCATGGCACTAATTTAATAGAATAAAGCATGAATAGATGAATAGGGAATGTGTGCTCATTTACCTAAGGGGGTAGGAAAGATACGGTCCACTTCAGTTTCAAACATAAATGGCATAGGTCCACGGATAGAATTGTTATTAGTCTCTGTACTGTGGTTGTCTTCAAGAACTTTTTCATTGTCATTCTCTTGTGAAGTCTTTCCTCCTGGTAGTATATATAAAGCAAGTCCAGTCTTGTCGTCATCTAGAATAGCAAACTGATTCTCATTGGGACCAATAAAGGCAGCATCTCGACCTAAGGACACCAAAAATATAGTGATTCAATTGTGTTCCCAATCATGCCTGTATTTCTCATATATTTACCTTAATGCATTGAAACATATTGAATGTATAAATACATACCTTTGACTGTGGTGCATTTACTGTTTGCTGTTTGAGAATCAGTATTTTCCCAATAAAGTACAACTTCATTAGTGGCCCCACTAAACTCATAAGTTACAAGAAATAGACGCTGCTTTCTACTATGAACAATGAACTTCGGATGAAATTCAACATTCCCTGGGATCTGCAGGATTAAAATTTTCTCCACATTGAAATCCCACCTTTTGATTTGGATAAACTGAAGACTACATAATAATTATTGATAATATATAGGTCAAAATATTACCGATGTATACAGTTTCTTATAGATGCTATCTGAACCAGAGCATAGATTATATGCCATGAGGTTTTGACCATCTATATAAAAAGCCCTAACAGGATAATGAAGAACTCGGTTTTCTTTACTGAAGAAATTCAACTCCAAATGAAAGGGCTGTCATTTTATACAATAATGTTAGATATCCCAGAAAACACAACACAATATTGTAAATACATACAATACAAGTATTGCACTGGAAAAGATACCTGGCAAACTGGAACATCCTTCAAATGATGTTTGGAATCTAAAATTGTGATGATAGGTAACCGAGAAATTGGAGCATTTTTTGCATGGCCTTCCATAAAATGCTAAAGAATAATACAAGAAAGATATAAGAGCTCTTTTGATACAAGAAACAATAAACAGAGGAGTTGAATTGAAAAATATATCAAATCTGAAAAAGACATACAAAAAATTCCAAGATTATGGATCAAAATCTCTCATCAGAAACTCACATTTTCAAGAACAAACTTGCATATTTAACTTGAGCTTAAAAGTTCACACATAAAACAAGATCTCTATAACATGAAAAAGCCACAAATAATAATGTAACCTACACTGTGAAGGAAAGCCTTCCGAGCAATGTCCGATATAGTAAGTGAACTATGGCTGCCCAAAATGGTAAAAAAAAGATAATCAGAAAGTTATTCAAGAATCCTCAGTTCGAAATGACTTGAACTATCAAAACTTTGACTAATTGGGTTTATGTTTCCAATAAAAGAAAAACAAAAATAAATAATTTTGACCAAAAAAAGATAAGGGTGGATAAAGCCAAAAAGGTCATAACTCATGAGTATAGAAGTACCGCTAGTATTAAGTTTTATTCTTCTTCTTCTTTTTTCTTTGGGAGAGGAAACAAGTATTCTATTTCATTGAGAAATGGAATTACAAAAAGGAGAAAACCCAACCACTTATAGTAGATTACAAAAATGATCTCCAAGAAGTAACCACTAGTGTTAATTTTGAGACATGCAAGCATTAATATTTTTCAGTTCTCTTTTCAGAAAGGAGAGATGAAATGAAGGAACCAACATTTCTCATTTAAAAAATTAAAAATAGAATAGAATCTCACTATTTGACAGTATTATAAGTAGAATACATTAAAAGTTGTTATCCGGGACCCCAACCCCACATATCCAGGATTGCACCCTGTACCACTCTATCCAATGGTATTGAAGGATGAAACTTGAATTGTGTATGAAGAATTTTTTTCAAGGAAACAGATGATTTGAAAGGTCATTCATCTGTTCAGTTTTTGAAGTCAGATGATGGTTAACTCAGGAAATCACCAAACTCAGGTGCACAATCCTTTGTTTTTCGAAATGATCCAGTCAACGGGAAAAGAAGTAAATAGTTTGCACCTTGGAAAACGAAAGATCTGGCAATGACTAATATAACTTTTAGTGGTCTAGATGAGGACGAGATTTGGACAATTTCTTGATTTGTGCATGTCATCTTTGCATGGGCCAAATCTACTTTGTGTCCTTCCAAATTTGTTGGATGTCCAACAAGGGACTACAAATGAGAAGGAGATTGGTTCATTGAGTCAAGAATTGGTAGCCGAAGGATCATCCAAGGAGTCATATGAAGAGAAAATTGGTGCAGTTTTTGAATATGGATGTGACATTGCATGTCCTTCAAAGTGTTCTCTTAATGTTTAATGAATGGTGAAAATATCAATCATTCCATCAAAGTGTTCTCTGGAATTCCTAGATTATTTTGGGTCAACCATCAACAAGATTGAAGAGCTTTTGGTTAAGTATCTCTCAACAATTTATGTTTGGTCGAGACAACGGGTACTGTGTTTCAGTTTAATTACTTAGGTTGGCATGCATGAGAAGGTTGTAATTGAGAAAGTTAACGTGTTGCACCTTTGCTTTTTTAGCTTTTTTCTGTTTAAGTTTTTGTCTATTTGGTGGTTTCTTTCAACAAAATTTTGCATACTACTGAAGATGGCATTTTCTTTGCTTTCATCAAAGGTTTATGGAAGTTCTTTTCTTCTTGGCAGTATCTTGCTGCAGCTTTTGCAGCTCAATTGGGAGTAGATTTTGTTGCTTCAGCTCATTGGCTTGTCAAGATCTTCGTAGCTGTTTTGCTCTTCAACGTTCTTCCGTTTCTTTTTTAACTCTTGTAGTATTTGGAGGTTTCTATTTTATTTGGTTGTTTTTTTTTTCCTGTTTTTTTGGGTGCTTCCTCTTTGAACCTTGAAATATGCTTCACCAACTCTCACTACTTGACTTACACTTACCCTTTCATTGATAAAAACAAAACATGTTTCTTAATTCTAAACCTAATATATTTCTAAAAAGCCAATTCAAAAGTTTTGCTTTCAGCTTCAACATAATTCAAGAGCAAAGACCCAAAAAGAAAAAAGAACACAAAAAAAAAGTAAAGGAGATGCTAGCCCTTTCCCCTTTTTCGTTCAATCGAGTACAAAATGCATAAACTCACCCTTTCAGATGATGTTCTTGCAGCTGCGCTTGAAGTTGATGGTCAGCTAATATTCCAGATGCACCCAAGGATGAAAGCTTTTCTTTCAAAACAGATGCTGTAATAGCCAAAAAAACCAACAGGTTGAACATAACATGAAAGAAGATGGCACACAAAAAGAGGAAAGCTTCTATGTTTTGCGGCATCGTCAGATTGTATGGGCGTGACAAAAAGCAATCTTACATCAATTAGAAAATGTGTGCATATCATTTCATTAAACTATTGTTGGATCTCCGAACTTAGAAGTACCACAGTAAACTAGTAACATGTGAGGCCCCCAATTACCGTTCAGAATGAAATAAGGGCCAAGAAGGAAAATACGACCTCGACAATTTAGTTAAGACAATGGATTGGAGGGTGGGGACCAGGGGAATGTAAACGAAATGTGGAATCTGTGTAACGGGGATGGTAGTACATGTTATGAGGTCAGGTATTTTGTGCGTTTCAGTGTAAAGGAGAGGTGATAGAGGCTGCAAGATCTGAAAGGAGTATAAAATTTTCACTATAAATATGGCCTATAAGTCTATGCAGTAAGAAGGGCAATTACCAGAAGATCCTCTTGCACTTTGCAGAACTGCAAATAGCTGCTTTCGTCCTTCCCTTGTGTATGCAGCCCTGTTTTTTACAGTATCAGCACCTGACATGTTCTGTCAACCAAAAATGTGAATCTTTCTGGAAACTAACAAACCATTTAGTTTCTATAACATCGATTCACTTAACTGCAAACAGCAACGCTGCTAAATTGAGTTTAGGATGAACTTGTAATGCTTTGATCCTAGGTAGGGGATAAACTGCTTCTCCACCCTGCTGAGAAAGGATGCGAGGTATATCGATTGATTCAATTACTGCCAAAACATAAATAAATATAAGAAAATCAAAACAATTAGTACAACAAAAACACAAACAGAATGATATTTGTCTTCATTTGGTTGCCTTAATATTCCCTTGTTATATTTATTTTTCTGCTTTCTGCTCAAAGAAGAATGAAGACAATGCAAAAAATAAATGATCATCACAATCAAAACAATCAATCTTGATGTGTGTAGGCCAAATGAACGAACCATAAGCCATTTAAATTTCCCAAACGGAAGAAGTAAGGAAACAACAAAGAAGGGATAATAATATTCAAACCTAAAAACTTCAAAAGTTTTAGAAAAATGCATAAAGCACCGTCAAAACTTTAGCCGACCTTTCAATGGAATAATACACGGAAAAATAATAAAGAGAAAAGGCCAACTCTTTTCAATATGAAAAACTAAGCTTGCATTGTTAAAAAAAAAAAAAAAAAAAAAACTCATAGAGGTAATTATATTTCAAAGGGAAAAAGCTCCAACAAAGAACCACTATTAGTTCAACACATCAACAAAACTTATTTCCTAATAATAGATTTGTGATAAAATTATTCAATAACACCTCACCTGCAGGCTCAAAAAAATTTGCTTGCATGGGAGGTCTATTTGGATTCAGGATGACTCGCGTTTTCCAAACTTGGAGGTTTCCGTCTTTGGAAAGACTTACAAGTAACCGCAACATTGGTAACCAAGCAACTGAAATAATTGGCTGAGAACCCACTTGCGTACTGAAATTTCAATAGAAAAAGAAAACTATTACGACATTTCCAACTTTAAGAAGGTAAACTACTTAAAGCGATTAATGCAATAAATGGCATCTACTCTTCATGATGCTAGAAAAAATCCCAATGAATCCAGCATTTCAAGCACAAACGAACACTCAAAAAACTGTGGTCTGAGGGCTAGTAGAGACTCTAGCTATAGAAGGCTAGGTAAAACCTGGAAAATTAGAAGTAGCTTCTCCTCAAAAAATCAAGCAGACTGACGTTAATATACATACAAAATTGTACATACACATACCATTCGGGAGTACGATGTTAACAGTATGTTCTACACTTATCTTCTCCTCAAAAAATCATGTAGGATAGGATATCTTCTTAATGATTTTCTTCCTTTGAGCCTCTTTTCATTTCTTCTATGTAAAGTTTCACTTCTTAAAAAAGAAATATATTTTTATATCTCCTTCCTAATATGTAGCGATTATTTTTTCCTCAAAACATCATGTAGGATACGATATCTTTTCAATGTCTTAGTCTCTTATCACTTCTTCAACGTAAAATTTTAATTTCTTGATACAAGATATTATATCTTTTTTGTCTTTAATAATTTGTGGCAAAAAAACTTGCAAACAACTCCATGCAAGGTCCTACAATAGTCAAAATGTTCAAACCCACCTCATCAATGCACATCCCTCCCAATCCCAACCTTTTCCCTCAAAAAATTCAAATGTAAACATTCTTGCATTCAGTAACTTGTCAATCTATCATGGAATTATATGAGAACTTCTTTCATCACTTGTCCTTAAGCCATACATGCCCCATCAAACCATAAAAAAAAAAAAGAATCAGAAAATTAGTAAAATTACAAGATGCAGAGATGAGCAATCTTGTTTGAACCCCAGAATGCTTAATAGTAACCAACTTAACACCCCAAACGTTCCCTTAAGAGTTAGAATTTCTAGAGCACCAGATGGAAAATTTAAAATAATCAATTTGATGGCACGTAAATAGCATGCAAATGAAACAAGTGACCATAACTACTCACATTCCAATCATACTAGGCTTCTCAGTTGAAACATCTCATGTCAAAGACTATAATAACCACTAACTATAATAACCAACTCAACACCCCAAACGCCCCTTAAGATTTAGAAGTTCTAGACCACAAGATGGAAAATTTTAAATAATCAATTTGATGGCATGTAAAGCATGCAAATGGAACAAGTAACCATAATGACTCACATCCCAATCATACTAGGCTTCTCAATTGAAACATCCCATGCCAAAAGTGTACCCCTCCGGTCACCAACAAAAATCCACTCCAGAGTTGGATGAAAAGCAAATGCTCCAGCACCAATGAGTTTTATAGTGTTGTCAACTGAGCACAAAATGAAATTAAAACATTTGTTACTTTCATAAATACAGGGTGCACCATCCTAACAAAGAAAAAAGAAGGAATCTTCTTATCTCACGTTGCAGAGTATAATGAACAGCATAAGTATGAATGTTATATGCTCGAATCAAGCCATCAGCATATGCCACGTACTGCACAAGGAAAAAGAACATATCCTTAGAGTGTCTTTGAACACAAAAGAAGATATTTGAAATTGTACGAAGGATACAAATATTACCAATAGAGGTAGGCGAGGATGGCATGCAAGATTCACAATAGGTTTCTTCAAGTCAGTCTTAATTTTTGTTGGTGTTCTACCTCCTTCAACCGTTCCAACAACTATCGTGTAGCAACAAATATTCGACAGTTACACAGGCAATTATGCACCTTAACAATAAAACAAGACATAATCACAAAGAATATTGAAATTTATTAATTGATGGTAGCTGACCTGTCACACTCATTCTTTTGTGGAATCCAAAAAACACAACAGGTTGTAGGGGTGTCAAAGCAAGATGCACTTCTGTATCAGATGAAATTTGTTCCATCTTCTTCTCAGGGGAATGCAAGACACAAGTTTGTTCTGAGTCAAAGTCACAAGATCGGATTGTGCAATCCTACAGAAGGGAAGGTAAGAAACTAGGGTCAAAACGATTACCTACCTAACGTGGCCCATTCTTACTTCACTGCAGTATTTCTACAACTCCTCCAGCTACTATACCTACGGAATCAGATAGAAATTCTAACAGACTCCCCAGCCACACATTGCATAAACCCTAAAAAAGGGCAAAAAAAAATCTCCAAAACCTAGCTAATTGAGAGAGAGGTAGATAGAGAAATGTTACAGAACTTTGAAATACTGGTAAGCTGGATTGAACATTGAAGTCATCCAACCCTCTGATCATACTTTTTTCTTCTTTTTTCTTTTTTTTTTTGATAAGAAACAAATATATTCAAGAGGACAAAAGAAGAACAGCCTAAGGGTAAGGGACGAAGGGACCCTCCCAAGAAAAACCAGCAAATAAGAGCCTTCCAATTGTTAAAAATCATAGAAAGACGAAAAAGGATTCAGTCAAGTACAATGAGACATAAAGAGAAATTACAAAAAAGTTTTGTCAGAGTCCAATGAGAACATAGAGCCTAACAAAAGACCAAACATAATCCGAGTCCTCATCAACCTAATAGGAATGTTCTTACTTGTTGAGATATATTAGTAATCACTTAGAGAGTTTGTCTATGCTATTTGGTTATACCATACCTTTAAAAAGCTCTATTGTTCCTCTCACCCCACACCACCCACAAATATAGCACACACCTCAGAAGCCAAAGAAAGGGACCCTTCTCCTCACTTAACGGATTGAGAAAAGACTCCTAGAGCAAGACTCCAACATCTTTGTGCCAAGCCGTAATGTCAAATGTTTGAAACAAAGAATCCCAAACCAAGTAGCAGACTCACAACACAAAAGAATATGGACTAGGTCTTCCTTCGCCTTCCAACAAAAGATACAACAAAAGGGACCCACAAGCAAGGGCAGCTTCCTCTTATGTCAATTCAACGTGTTAGCATGACCGTGTAAGACCTTCTAAGTAAAGAACCTCACTTTCATTGGAATCTTAATCCTCCAAAGCACCAAAAATACATACATCCCTATGGGAGACGGATCGATCAAATTACGAATTTACGAAAGAACGACTTACATAAGATCCCCTCCAAAAGGATCAAGGTTCCAAATCCTCACATCTCTTCTCCCACATCTAAAGGGGTGGCCCTAAAGTGAAGAACGAAGAGTAGTCACCTCCATTGTTTCCCTATTGGAAAGAGCGCGACAAAACCTAAAAGAAAAAAGAAACGAGTTCCCAGTCCCCAACAGAAAATCATCAGCAAAATTATTTTTGAGAACTGAAAAATGATACAATCGGGGGAACAGAGAAGAAAGAGGTCTCTCCCCAACCCAATGATCTTCCTAAAAATAAGTATTTTTCCCCTCCTCCACCACACAACGGACGAAATAAAAAAGGTAGCTCTTTTGAAATAATCTTCTACAAGTTCCAATGAGAGTTTTTAACCCCTTAAATATTACCACTCAAAAGGGTGGGAGCTATGTTTACTAACAATAATCCTATGCCAGAGGGAGTTCGGTTTAGAGGTGAAATGCCAAAGCCATTTAGCTAACGATACTATTGCATTTTTTCTTTCAGTTATCTCAATAAATTTGGTTCTTTGTAAGAAAAAATTATAGAGAAAAAAGGGAAACAAAAAACTCAAGAATGTTGAAAATTGTCATAATGGACCAACCTCAAGCATTGCAATCACAGCATGCCCACTTGTGGGGCTATAAGACATGCGAACAACTCGAGCACCAATGTCAAGGGAAGAAATCTTGCAACCAGTTAATGCATCACATTCTGTGACCAAAAAAAATTAACATAAAAAAGTCTCATCCAAAAAGGAAACGGAGTATATAGCCAGAAAAAGAATATGCATCAATAAGAAATGCTTTTCAAAAACTGGTTAATAAGATTGCTAGATGCTAAGTTTATGACATTATGGCTAGTCATTATGCCGTTCCCCATTATTCAGGAACGTGTCAACTCATACGTAAAATATAGCATTATGTAACTACTCTCTTAGGGATATTTGTACTGATTGGGAGGTGTTCCTTGTAGCCCCAAGTATTTCCTGTTGTTAAGAACATTACTTCAATGAAATCCAAAATCCGTTCTCTGTTTCTCTTCCCAAAAGAAAATAAAAAATATCAACTACAACCATATAAACCCTAGTAATAATCAGACCACTCAAGTCCCCAACTACGAGTATGTTATTATGACTTATCAGATCCCGGAATGATCCCAATCCAAGCAAAAATAGTCAACGAGAAAGACTACACAGTTCACTCAAGTTCCCCGTCTTCTACTCAACTTTCATCAAGTATTTCCAAATTAGAAGTTGATTTACAAAGAATAATTATGGCGTTTCATAAGCCAGCAGCCTATAACATTTAGTGAATAATCTTGACATTAGAGCCTTTACCCAATTATCGTAAGATCCAGAATTGAACCGCTCACTTGGCGTTAGAGAGAGAAAACAGGAACCAAATGAAATAGTTCACAAATGAAGTGAAGAAGAAATAATTACTGACCGACGATGTAAGTCCCGATGGCGACGGCAACGAGTGCCTGATGGGAATGAAATGCAGCAGCATGAGGTTGCAACGGTTTGAGACCTCTCCCAACATGGCGTAGATCCAGATGATGAATCGTGTTCCACTCCATTTTCTACCGAGATTTCAGCCTTACAGCTTCCGCGTCATATAAACATAGACAGAGTATAACTTGAATTCAAGAATAAAAATCCAGTTCAGAAAAAGTTGTAAATCAAATTGGATCAAGAACAACAAGGGAACTATGAATTAGATCTTTAATGCTAGGATGATTCAAATGGTACCTGCTGAATTAACAACAATCGATCTGCTTTGGTTTATCCAACTCCGCGTTAAGAGTTCGAAGGAAATGAAGAAACCGAACACGATCTCAAGTGGGCTTCAACCCAAGAGTTTCCTCATTTCATTTCCGCCCGACCGAAAGTTAGCTAACAGGCGGAAAGTCCATCATCAGTCCCAAACCAAAATTTAAGGCTAAGGTTATAAAAATTACTTTTCCGAACTTTTTACCTTTGGGTAAAAATTATCTCATAATTTTTCACAAGTTTCAATTGAATAAAAATCTTAGCATTAGCATTTGATTAAGATTATAAGTGTATGTTTAAAAAATGTTTTTAAATTCAATTTTAATTATTGTCTTTTATCATATAACATCAAAGGAAGAAAGGGAGATAGGAGTTTAAGTTGCATCTTATTTTTGAAGTTTGGACTATAACTGATGGGTCAAAGATCATTTCTCTCGAGGTTTTCATTTGATCATCGTGCAATTTGATGTTTTAATTGCAAGGAGATTATTGAAGACATGAAGAAGTAAATTTAATTGTTCTAAGGTTCTTCATGGAAGGAGATTCTTGAGGATTAAAAGAAGGAAAGAAAATGGAGAAAAAGGAAAGAAAACAACTTAATTGGACCACCCAAAATCGAAAATAGAATGGACCCAAAATCAAACCATTGATTTTGGCTTTTATTAGACATTGGTTTGATATCCATTTTACCAAGTCAGGTGGTTCGATTGGGTTTCAATATTGGTCATAATCTAAAGAACCAAACTGACTAAACCTCCATTAACATCATGAATTCTAATATGGGATCTTATCAGGAGATCATGTTTCAAAAGTTCATAATTAACTATCATTGTTCAATTTAATAAATGGAAATGGATGAATGGTTGTAATGCTAATGATACAGGCTAATCAAATGAGCTTCTCAACTCACTTGATCATATGATTTACTCATTCCAAGTGTGATCTAGATACGTAATATCCTGTTAAGAAAATATCATCGTCTCTTCTCCAATGATTACTCAATACTCTTAGTAAAATATGGCTTCAATCTCTTCTCAAAATCAAGTAACGTCACATTAAAATCTCTCCCTACAATTCACATGAGAGTGACAAACTGCTCGATTCGTTCTAGTAACTTTTTTAGCAACTCAATTGTCACAAAATCTAACTAGTAAAGTACTCAAATATTAGTTTAGCACTTAAATCACAACATTGATTTATATTGAAAATTTAACGAATTTAGGTCACATTTAAATATATATGTTTAGGAGTAAGGTTGATCTAGACATGAAAAGAGTGATGTTAATCATTTGAAGTCGTTCAAACATGCCCTAATTCAAGTGGTTTAAAGCTACTACGAGGTTTTGTTTTTTTTTTTTCATAATCTTCTCTCTAATATTTTTCTCAATGTTTTAAGCCTTTCAATTTTCCTTCATGTTCTAAATTCTTGGCATCATCTTGCTTAAAAATTTCACCCTTCATATTTACTGTTGGATTTAAATATCTTCTATAACTTAAATGTTAAATTAATTTAGTTTCTAAACTTGGATGTTTAGTATAATTGTTCCATAAGCTCGTAAAGGAGTCCAGTCTAATCTTTGGTGTGTGTTTGCAAGAATCGGGTGGAAATTGCAAGGCACATCATGTGGGAGTGTTCAATTACTAGAGAGGTTTGACGTATCTAAATTTATCTCAACTGATGTTGATGTGCTTTTGGGATCATAAGCATCAATGAAACTATTTGGACCATTGGCATTGAATTTTGTAAGTGTATGTTTGATCTGGACAAAGTAGTGATTATTGTGTGACATATTTGGGAAGCTTAGGAATAATATGGTGTTTCAGAGGCAACATGCTAACACTAAGTCAATTTGTGATTTCGTAACCAAACACATTTTTTGAGATTCATCGTAATGGTGCAAAATCTAATGATAAAGGCAAAGGGATAATTTATCCTAACATCTTCCAGTCGTTGAAAAGATAGCAACACTCTTCAAATTTTTTTCTCTTTTGAAAATTGAACACAAATGTTGGAATCCAAAATCCAATTTAGGTGGATTAGAGTGGTTGCTTTGAGAGGTGTACTTGATGTTGGCCTTCAAGTTTGTTCCTCACTAGGTGAAACTCATTTTGAAGCTAAGACAATTTATCATGAACTCAAGAGCATTTCTCATTATAGGTATCAAATATTTTGGTCGAGTTCGATTTGGACGTAATTAATCTATTGAATGAGGACATTGACCTTGAAGTCTCCTTCATTTTGGAAATAAAGGATCGTGGCAAAGTGTTCGAGGTTGTCGCTTATAACCATATTTGTCATAATCATAATACTCTTACAAACGATGTTGTGCACAAAGCTTTGGAGGCTCGTGTATCTTTAATTCTCCGTTCTTTTTATCTTACATGATTTTCTTTACTTTTACTGGGTGAATGTTCAACTACTTTTTGTTTTTTGGTAGGATTTTGCCGTCCTAATTAACTAGAAAAACAAATAGTTTTAGTTCATTATAACATCGAATACCACAAAATAAACAACTAAATAGTTTTCTTCTTGTTGTACATAAATCCAAATTTACGTGGATTATTATTGTTCCATTAACATTACTAATTAATTTCAAACATCTATTTATTAAAAAAATTGAGTAGACTCAATACATGCATGTAGTTTTTAAATGTAATATAACAACTTTATTACAAGGTGAGATTATAAACTTTGAAAATTGAAATTCATTTTATTTATATATACATACATATATACACACGTACGTAAACTCTGCAGGTATGTGTTTATTTTGGAATGTAAGATACTAACTTAAACAATTTTGAAAATTTGAAAATTCATTCAAAATAGCTTCTATTTAATATATAATTTGAACAATATATATTTACATATAGTGAAGATGCATGGGCATATCATTATATTTATTAAAATATTAAAATATTATATATTCTGAATGAGAGAGAGAGAGTATATCTATATTTGATATGTTATTGTTAAGTTGGGGAGTAGGAAGCAAACTCCATTGGTGTTGTCTTAATAGTAAGACAATTTTAGTACATTCCCCCTGGCACAAACTTGTATCAATATCACAACCCTCCACAATGTTCTCAATAGCATAAATCTTACAATATTTCAAATCAAATCAATCACCGACCAAAATTCTATTCATTAAGGTAGCTTATAATTGATGTTATGATCAAATTAGAGTAGCTTTTTAGTTACGGTATATTTCAAATTTACCATCTTTAAATAAATAAACAAAAAACGTAAATAGAAAAAAAAGGATAGAATTAGAGTTATTTTTGCTATATGATAAAAAAAAAGTATTATATACAGTTGAATTAATAAAGATGTGGGAGGAAAATGGGATGGAAGAAAATGTAGCAATAATAACTTTATATTCTAAGCAAAATGCATGCATGTAGATATGATATAATATATATATATATATAATACAAAGAGAAGCTTATCTCACAAAAAGGGAAAGAGAGAGTGTAGAGAATAGAGATAGGATGGGAAAATGGGAAACCGTTGAAATTATGTGTCAGACCAAACATAGCTTACAATTCATTGCACTTTAGATGTAACGTTATATATCATAATTCATAATAATAATAATTTCTTCAATATATATATATATATTATTTACACTATTCAATGCACTTGAAATCTAACCTCTATTTATTTCTTCTTTTCTTTTTTCTCAAAAGGAAAAAGATACCTATTTTTTTTAACAAAATTATTTTTTATTTAAAAAATATGAACAAGATGATTTGAAATTAGATTGACTAAAGCAAAAAAAATTATTCATAGTTTTGTTATTTTCTATAATTTTCTTTTTGTGAATTATAATAATTAATCTAAGAAATAGATATAAAATTATTATAATTTTTTTAATTTGCATTCTGTTCATGAATATTATTTAGTCTTTAGAATTTATTAGTAAAAACACTTTTAACAATGAACTTAATTAGGTTTGCTATGAAACACCATTTTCTTTAGATAGGATTTGTTGGTACATGGCAGGGACTTTCTAAAAGGCTTGAAGCTGGTTTATTCCTTTTTGGGTTGAAATTGATTCACTCATAGGTTTGTTTGAAAAATGCAATATATCATTTTAAATTTTTATTGATTTCATTTGTATCTTTACATTCTTGTGATCGGTTAAAGGCTTTCTTTTCATCAACCGCAAGAATTTACAACGTTTTGCTCATAATTTAGGTTTGCCAAGCTCAAAGATTATGTTTCTCTAGCTCGGAAACCACTCTACGTGGATTGAATTTTACTTTACTTGATGAGTTAGTTGTTGTCTTCTTAAATCTTTTTGTTTTTGTCTCTTTCGTTGTACTAAAAAAACCTTTCGAACATTTGTAGTCTATTTAAATAAATCTCTAAAATCTATTGTGGTCTAGAAGGTACAATGAATTTTTGTATGTTTTGTATGATAGATCTATAAAATTTTGTTTTAATATGTCTTCCAACGAGTCCTAGATTTGAATATTGACGTATAAATAAACGATGCATTAAATATATAAAAATTAAAATGGCCCTCTAAATATAAAATTAAAATATTCATCAAAATGTCGATATTTTCACATTTTCATATGGGTTTAATATCGAAATAAGGAGTCAATTGATATAATTCTATTATTTCGTAGAAAAATTCATAGAACATAATAATTAAACAACAAAATATCATCAATATAAATATAATATAAGTAATAATAGTTATATTGACTTGCGTTCAAATTATAAAAGGTTTATTTACTAATTTAAATTTAGTTTTTATAATTTTTTATTAATATTTCCATCGACGATCATATTTTCAACATGAAACACAAATTCTGAAAAATTCAAAGTCAATCAACTTTTAAGTTGTATAAATTCACTCATCGAACCAATTAGTATAGGAGTATCGAAGAAATTTACCCTAACTCGTGTGTTGGATATATATGTATATATATGGCGAAAGAAAATGAAAATCGTTGAATATTGAAAGATAAAATGAATTTAATTGTTAGAAACTTAAAATTGAACTGAAAACCATCAATTTAATTAGATGAGGTAATTTCATAGATAAATTTAAAATATACGAAAGTTAAATTTGTAGTTTGTTTAATATAAATGAGTTGGGTTTGATTTTAGTTAAGTAACAACTAAATTAAGTTAATTTTACACATATTTCAATCTTTATATTTATTTGAATTTATTTTGTATTTTTTAGAGTTACTAAGTTATGCTAGCCTATCAACAACAACTTTGGTTCTTCATTTTTTTCTCTTTTTTGTTATAGAGTTGAGTTGAGAGCAAGTATTCAATAATTCTACAATATTCGAAGTTCGAGGCAACAATTCTACCTAAATTAGTCATTATATCCCGCTTGAAAGCTCGTCTAATAACTAATAATTATCTTCAAGACAACACTTATCAAAAGTGTGCATTGATTACAGTTTAAATATACAAAAGGTTTTAATATTCTTTCAAATATTTAACTGTATTAATCCCTTGTTATATCATATAACCGACTTAAGTGTGTGTAATTGCTTTGAATTGAATTGTAATAAGTTTGCTAGTGTATTCAATTCAAATTATATTCAAAATTTCCGGGTAGCAACTGAAGTTTGAATCTAATCTAAATTTTAATAAAGCATTTTTAAGTGTAATAATCTAACTTAATTACATACATGTATTAGCCAAATTTAAATGAAAAACATCATCATTGTAAAAAAATAGTTATGAAAGGGTGTTGAGAAAGTAATACATTACATGTGCATGGGAATTATTCAATTGATGGAAATAGTATATGTATATATATAATAATAATTTTGTGGACATGATTTTATGGGAAAAACAGAGATGGGAGAGATGTGTAGTTTGACTATTTTGGAGATGTGATTAGAAAGAAGGGGGAAAATGGTTGTTAGGGAGGCATGATTCATGAGACAACAACAATTTAAAGCTTTGGCTCTCTCTTGGGAGCAACCAAACTCCACTAACCAAATTTCACCCTCTCATTTACATTAATGTTATTGTTGCTGCTCTTGTTGTTATTATTTACTTTATCACATGATGAAGTAAAAAAAAAAAAAAATCAATAAGATGTGACCATGTATAGTACTATATGTAGCGGTATAACTCGTAGTCCAATCCAATCTAAAATTGAGCAAACTTGAATAAGATAAAAGTTATGTAATTTATACTGTACATAATATTTCTTACACATACATGACAGAATTTAATCAAATAAAGATGATGTGGGAAAAGATGTAATGACATAACTTCATAAAAGATAAGATACATGATATAAATGATTTTAGAAAGAAGGTATATATCACATGTGTCACACTATAATTTGGTCCCATTCAATGTCATCCTTATGTATTTCACATTATTTACAACTCAAATATGGTAAACTAACTAACTTAACAAAAACAAATTAAATATATATGTAAATAAATGGTACAAATTTTAAGTTGCAGTCCTTGGAAAAAATAAAATCTTTTGTTTTAACTCCCATTTAAATATCCCTTCACATAATTTTCTATAAACAAAATAAACGTTTTTAATCACAAATTGCCATGGTTTCATAGAAATAAAAATGAATTTATGATTTCTCATGTCGTGATTATGGTCAACTTTAGTAAACATTGGTGTAGTGTTTGATGATTAATTTAATCAAAATTCTTACCAAAAGTAAAGTGAATGAAAAAAAAAAAACTCCATTACCAAGTCATTTGAATATATATGAAATTAAAGTTTGTCACATGTGTTAGAATCTTCCATATTATTTTTATCAAGATAGTGTCACGTAACAAAAGGAATCGGAGATAATGATGATAACAAGAAGAAAGAAGAAGGATATCACAAGATAATATATATAGACAATAATACAATAGTATGAATATAATAATATATCAAACCCAAAATTAAACTACATTTTCCCTTTAAATAAAAAAGTAGACAAATTAAAAAGCACTTTTCCCCTTTACAAAATTAAAAAGAAAAGAAACACTCAAATAATAAGAGAAATTAGATTAGAGTGATAAAAGAAAAAAAACTTAGATAAATTTTCAAGACTGCATTTGCAAAGAAGCAGGCATTATTTGACAAGCCTTGAAAAGGGCAGAAGCGTAATTTAAATTCGCGGAATTAACAAAATTATTAAAATTGTTATTGTTGTTATTATTATTATTATAATTAAACCCAGCCTGCTCCAGCGTTTGGACTTGCCGTTTCAAAAACTTCACATAATGCACCGCCTCATCCAGCATCGACGCTGTGTCCATCTTCGTCCCGCCCGGCACCAGCCGCTGCAGAATCCTAATTTTCTGGCTAATCCTTTCCCGCCGGTGCCTCGCCGCCACACTCTGTGGATCTTTCGATATTCTCACATTCCGCCGCTTCGGCGCCTTTATCGCCTCCGGATCAATCTCCACCGGCTGCATCGCCGCTATTCTAAATATCATCTCTCTCATCGCCGCCATTCCTCCCCCACTTACGCCGCTCCGCCTCTGCCGCGCAGGAGTTTCGGGGATTATTGTTGGGGTGGTTTGGAATAAGGAGGTTCCGGGCGGCGGGGAGTAGTCGGAGAAATAAGCTGGGGGTGGGATTATTGGGAGTACATGAGGAGTGCAATTGGGGGCGGTGTTGTTTGGGAAGAATGTGGACGACATGTCGGATTGGGAGAGTGTGGATTTGAGGATGTCGATATCGTCCATCGGGATTTGGGGACTTGGGGACTTGGGGATTTGATTCTCTTGAACGTTTATGAAATGATCCTTTTTCTTTTGCTCTGTATTGAGATTTGAAGGGAGAGGAGGGAGTCTTTGTGTGTATATATAGACCAAACCTAAAACCTCTCTCTTGTGTTTATTAATTAAATTAAATGTTTTCTTTTCTATTTCTCTTATTTTAATAATATATTTTATTATTAATATTATTATTATTATTGGAATTATTATATTTTGCTCTCTTAAAATAAAATAAAAAGACTTCCATGCTTACCTTTGTTTTCAATAAATGATTGCTTGTTTGCTTTTATTGGACAAATGAGATTAGTGAGAGAACAGTATTTTGGGATTTTGAGTTTTGAGTTTGATTTCAATTTAGTATTTACGATTTAAAACTTTACAATTTCACTCTCAAGTTTGAGTTTTGTTTCAGTTTAGTTTCTAAGTTTCAAGACTTACACTTTTGACTTTGATTTTTCAATAAATAATATGATATTGCAAATTTAAAGAGATATGAAGAAACTGAGGTCATAAAATGAGATTTTGAGGATATGGTTAAAAAAAGTTTAAAAGAAATGAAAGATATTACATATATTAACAAGAAGCACGTTGATCATTCATTTGAAGAATTTTGTGAGAGTTTTCCTATAATTTTGTGCGTGAACTGTCTTAGAAGTCTATAAGAACGTTGGGATCATCCCGTCTCGGATTCTATTAATTACAGTTAGTCTAAATATATGTATTCATTTTGCTCTGTTTCATACTCTTAGAATTTTCAAACACACCTTTCAAACTTTGAAGAACAAGTTGATGAAGAAAAGAAAAAAAAAAGGTTGAAACAAATTATTAGTGTTATTTAAAAATTTAAAAGGAATAATAAAACATCACGAAATGTTCTATAATTTAGTGGGAATATTAAAAATGTTATCAACAACAAAAGGATTCCTTTAAATTTAAGCTATAAAATATGAACTTTTTTCTCATAATCATTGGGCATGAGAAGGAAACAAAATTAATAAAAAGAAATTAAAACTATACTTTGAGTTGATGTACATATATATATATAGGGAAATGAATATTTAATTAAAACTTAGAAAAAATAGTTAAAAATTAGAAGGGTCATAGGAAGTTGAAGTAGAAGGAAGGATCCAATAATATAAATAAAAAGAAATGTCCTTAACTCTCTATTTATTAATGCATTTATGATCCTCAATGGCAATCCTCCCATCATGTGTGGGCCTAAATCTTACCCAACTTTCCTAACCCCTTTTGGATAATATTTCTATTTTCCAATTAAGGACAAATTTCTCATTATTTTTTTTATTACTCCAAATAATATATCTCTCAACTAGATTTTTTTTTTTAAAAAAAAAAAGAAGAATTGCATATCAAATCATTCTCAAGATTCCATAGATTGAGAAGCAAAATGGATTATAGTTTGGAATTTGTATAATTTTGGTTTCTTTTTTTTTAATAAATATTAAAATTCTTTA
Organism: Cucumis sativus; assembly: GCF_000004075.3. Taxonomy (NCBI): domain Eukaryota; kingdom Viridiplantae; phylum Streptophyta; class Magnoliopsida; order Cucurbitales; family Cucurbitaceae; genus Cucumis; species Cucumis sativus. The sequence goes on from NC_026656.2 coordinate 14,094,145, forward strand.
GAAGATAATCAACATGTTAAGGAAGTGATTCATTTCTTTGCAACGTATAATGGTACTTTATCCTCTAACTGTGCTTATCCTTCTCTTCTTCTCTATCTCTATCGTGTGGCGTTATTTTTTATAAAGTGAGTTTGATAAGAGAAGAAAAAAAATGGTAAGAAACCCTCGTGTCCAACCCCAAACCTATCGAGATCATTTTTCTAATCTCTTAGTTCTTGCAAAAGAGAGAGGGAAAAAATTGTCATGTTCTTTTCTTTCGCTTTTGTAAAAGGTTCAAGGTTAGAAATTAAGCGACAACTTATAATCCAACGAAACAAAATCTAGTCCATAATCACGTTGAATTAAAATTTATGATTATTTTTGTTTCTCGCATATTTTTATTATTAATTAACCAAATTTAATAAAAAAAAGAATTTTGGAAGAACCATAATCACCAATAAACAAGAGCTCAAAATTATATTTTATGTTAAGTAAGAAAAGAGAATGTATCAACAAATTGTATCAAATTTTCTCAAGTTTAAATTAAATTTATTAAAAAAATCATTTTATATTATATATACTTTAAATCAATTAATCTTAGCTAAGTTGACAAATTGCTTATAACACTTAGTTCTAGAAAAATGTAGTTGTTGAATAGGTCAGAAAAATTATATGTTAAAAATGTATTTATTTTCTTTTCTTTTACTTGACCAATATATATATGTATATATATAGGTATTAAATATAAAAGAGATGCTAGAAATATTTGATTTGATTTGTTGAATTATAAAATGGAGGGAGAAAAAGGAAAAAAAGGAAAAAAGATATGTTTGAATAATGTGAAGTGCATGAATGGGAAATGAAATATGTCTGGAACAAAGTAACAAGTGATATATAATTAATATTATACATATATACATATATACATATATTATATTGTTTTTGGTTTGGATGTTTTTGCCTAGAAAATTTGGATCTCTCATGAGGAGAGAATTCCAAATGGGGAAACCCCACAATCACATGTAAAATGTCAGAATTCAAATTAAACTCTTCATTTTAAAAGGGAAAAATAAAAGAGAAGAAGAAGAAGATGGGAATGCAAAAGTTAAGCCATCCCCAACTGCTAAGTCCCTCCACAGTAGTGTCCACACCATTTGTCTATTTAATGAATTTCAATTCTAAATAATGTGTCCACCTGTCAAATTACGCGCTTCTCTTTATCGTCAACCCTATTAGTTTTTATCTCGGGTTAGTTATTACATAGTGTATCCACTTTTATTATTAGATGAACTCTTTATGATTAATTATCTAGGTTTTTCCTGATAATCATTTGTTTTGTTGTTTTGAGTTACGTTCTTGTGAAAAAGTGTAGGCCTTGTTTTCTCTTAATATAATTCGTTTGTGTTATCTTATATGTTTGTCTGTAAATCGGTTGGCCGTTGTTTCACGTTGTAGTCCAAAATGATTATCATGTTCTTGCATTATTGTTGATGTTCTTTTGAGTTACCAATGTTTTGTTGGCTTTCTTGTTGACTTGGACGTTCTTCTTCAGTAGAGAACTATCATATTTCGAGCTAGTAAGGGTGGAAGTTGAACTAAAAATTTAATATATACTATTGATCAATATGTAATATTTGAATCCACCACTACGTAAATTGTTGAAATATAAAAATAAGATAAAAACTAAAAAGGAAATAAACTTTAAGTTTTGTTTCAATTTAATTTATAGATTTCACGCTAATATTTTACTTTTACTCAATTTTGAGTTTTGTTTCAAATTGGTTCAAGATTACACTTTCTATCTAAAATTTCACTAAACTAATCGCTTTCAATCTTTGAGATTAATTTTTATTAATTGGTTTAAAATAACCTTGAAGTGAAATTCAAATTTTAAGTATTTATGAAAAAAATTCATGAAACTTAATTAAGCATAATTATTTTAAATTAATTAATAGATAAATTTAGTAAAAATTTTAAAGTTAAAATCGTAAATCTTGAATAAATTGTGATTATTTTGTTTTTAACTATTAGAAATGTGGTTGGTTTAAAAGAAAAAGAAAATTAGAAGAAAAGAATTTAGAATAAAACTTTTTGAAAAAACGGAAGTGAAAATGGTGTAAAGTAAAAGGGTTTTAGAAAGATGTCGGCTTGGCTCGTTCTTTTTCGGGTAAAGCCGACGTCCAACCGACCATATATCAATCAATAGTGTACAACAATAAATAACAAAATAATAGAATAGAACTATCAAAATCGACGGTTATTATTCATTCAATTTCTTCCCCTAAATTATGGGCAATACCCCCAATTTGGATGCTTCATATTAATATCATTTTCAACATCTAAATTCCCCCAAAAACATTTATTTCACACAAATAAATAAAAACTTCAATGTCAATCTGTTTTCTGAAAGTCATTGTCAAAAGGAAAAAAAATAAAAAAATACGTTCTCTCAAACCCATGAATAATTAAGGAGAAACATGGAGGAAAAAATAATTACATGTATACAAACCAAATTTAAGAAGCTAACACCTATCCATTCCCATCCCTATGTACTTCCTTTCCATCACAGAAGGAAAAAAAAAAGAACATATTTACCACAAAAACTGTGGATTAAAGTTTCAAGTGATTTGTAGAATGATAAATGCAGCTGCTGGGAGATAACTGTATAAACAATTTTGAGCTGGAGAGGGGGAATGGCACGCTATTTGAGAAGGATAGAGAGAGAGAGAAGAAAAAGTCTGACAAATTCTGAAGCAGAGAGAGTGAAGGTGATGATGATAAGTGGGCAAGTGGGGGTTTAATTTCTTCTTCTGATGGATGTATTCTTGTAAATTGCTAAACCGTTACTAGCTCTAATTTTAAAAGTAAATGCTCCATTCTTTCTTAAATTCCATTTTCACTCTCTCAGTACTCTCTTGCTTGCTTGCAACTCTCTTCTCTTTAGTTGTATAGCTAAGGAAAGAATATGACATTTTTGGTGATGACAATCCCTTTAAAACTGTATAGCCTAACCCTTATTTCTTGTAACGATATACTGTACTGTTTCTGATCTGATCTGATCTGATCGGTCTTGTGATCTCTTCTTTTCATTTTGGCCTTTCTCTTCAAACCCTATTCTCTTAACATTTATTGCCACACTCATGCAACCTCTCTCTCTATTCAATGTCCCCATATTGTCTACTCTCTTTTTCACCTTTTTCTTTTCTCTTTTGCTGGATTGTTTTGAGTACTGGAATTTTAGATACTCTCTCAACTCTTACAAGAGGGTTAGGAATAATAGTTATCATTTCAAACTACATTATAACTTTTAGTCTGTTTCAAAAATAAAATTATGAAAACAGTTTATTTTTTTATTTGAGTTAAAAAGAAATATTAGATGTAATGCTGATATTGGTTGAACAAATGGAAGGGTGTCATCAGCTTTTGAAAATGCTTCGCATATGCTTTATTGATAAGACAAGGAAGGTATGAAAGTTTTTTGTCCTTGTAAATTGGTAAATGTCAATAGAAATGGTCATCTTTTTCCATTTCCAAACATGTGGGCTGCAGTCTTAGGGCTTTGAGAAAAAGCTAAAGAAATGGTATTTTTGGTGAGATGACAAAAAGACAGAAAGTGCATTAATTCAATCCCACTTTCCTTTTAAACACAACTGAGATCTTGTTTGTAATGATTCCTTATTTTTACCTTCCTTCTTGGAAGCCATACATAGGGCTACCTAGTGATGTTGCATTTAATTAGGATTGTGATACATCCCCCTATATATGTATATAAATTTATTGTCCTTTTGCTTTTCTCTACATATTCCCATTCTTTTTTATTGGATGAAAGTACTTTGTGTGTTACAATGATCACAAAATGTTAAGATTCATTCATTAATGAGTTGGTGTTCATATGTATGTAAGCAATAGATATGACATAATTGGTCCTTTAATTTTAAAATTCAGATTAAATTATATGTTTTACTCTATAAATTGTCTATTTATTCCTACACATTTTTATATATATAAATTTTGTATAATACGTTTTTTATCTTTTTAATTTTACTCTTATGATTCGTTTTTGATATCCAGCTAATTAAGTTAAATATGAGGATTTAAGTATGAACAAGACAAGTTGTGATTGCTCAACTTTAGATCGATTGGTTTTAAAATGTAACTTTAAAAAGGAAATTCAAAATTTAAAGATAAAATTGTACTTTCCTAAATCTAAAAATCAAAGGTGAAAAGTACACTAAAAAAATAGGGGTAAAAATGTAATTTAGGATCACCTTTGAACCGTTGAGTTATATTTAAGTAGAATTTTGGTTTAAATTCAACTCCTCCAACAACCATCAACATAAAATGCTTCAACGACTACCTCTTATGGGCAAATGAAGTTCCTTTATTTTCAACAATTCTTAAACTTAATTAGTCCAACCAAATTAAATGTTATTGAATTTGATCAAATAATAATAATAATACTAAGAATTATTTTCTTCAAATATAACAAAATAAACCAGGATATTTACAAAAATAACAAAATATAATCGTTTATCTACAATAAATCGTAATAGACTATTTATATGTGCCTATCTGAATGTATCATATGATCAGATAACCGTCTATCTTAATCTATCATAGTCTATTACAAATAATCTGTGCAACACGTGAATATATCCCTTAAAAATGTGGTAAAAAATCTTAATATAGTTTAAAAAACTTGCAAAAAAGTAAACAATAATCTATTATATCTTTAAAAGAACAGGTGAGTCCCAAAATCTCTATACCAAATCAGTGAACGGAAGAAATGGATAAGATGAAATTGCCCAAAGCAAAAAAGCACAAAAAGTTGATAGAAATAACACAAAAAATCATCACTCAAAACACACAACAATAGAATTCCCATTTCACATTATTTTATACACAAAAAGAATCCATTATTGCCAAACCATCAAGCAAACCCTAATTCACCTTCTTAAACACACCAAAGAAAACACTATATACATATAAGACACAATCTAATTAAACTACAAACAACAACAAGAAATTTCTAAGTTGACAAAAAAGAGATGAGTACATCCCATGATTTTTCAAACAATTATGTTGTGCTAGTTCCTCAAGGGCTGAGTTTCTATGATCTCTTTAAAATGCTATGGAGCAATGAGATTGATCAAATGGGGTTTGTTCATAGCCAAAAGGATAGAGAAGATTATCTTCAAAACAGATTGATGGTTGTGCTTTTCTCTCTTCTCTTTCAAAAACTTCTTCTATTGTTTAGCAAACTACTTGCCAAACTTGGCTCAATGGTTGAGTTTTGCCTCAATTTGGTCTCTTCTAATGGTGGTCTTCTTATGCTTCAAGGTTTGACCTACTTTCTTTTTAATTTTCTGTTGGCCTATAATTACTTATACAGTTCCGTTGTTTTTGTTCAACAATTTTTGTATGAAAATCGACGAATAATTATTCACTTTTGAGATGAAAATGAGTGTATTATGCATGTTTAATAATCTAACATAAAGAGGGTATTTATGGAATTAGATAGTTTAATTTGAAAATGTGCAATGACTTGCCTTTGTCAAGCATTCACATGTGCTTCATCTTGAATATATAAATATTATATACTCATATAACTATCGTGGTTTTGCACAAAGAAAATGTGTGACAGAAGAATATTGTTGAACACATTTCGGCAATGAACTACTAGCTAAAGTGCTTGAGATCAAACTAAATCATATGAATTGTTTTGTAAAGACGGTTTTAAAATCACATTGGTTGATCAATTTAGTTTCACACAAAATTCAAACCATATAGGAATTAAAATGGTAATTTAACTTAACTTATACCAACAAATTCAAACTTGCTTCAGTCTAATAATCATTCGGTTTCAAGATTAAGCTGAGAACTAAATGCTCACTGCTCAGCTTACTTTAGGAAAAGCAAAAACCATGAGAGATTAATAAAGACGTGAGATAAACAAGGATACAATTTAAAAAGTAAAAACAAAAACCAAAGCAAAGCGAAGTTTTGAAAATTAAAAAAAAATGGAGTAGTTTCAACATGTTTTTGTTTTTGTAGTTTGAATTCAACTACCTAACAAACATGAAAACTATCGTAAGAAAATAGTGCGTGTTGATTTCTATTTTCTAAATTATTGTGTTTGAAGGGAAGATGGAAATCCCAAAAGCAGAATCAGAGAAGTTCATGTCATTCATTGGACAAATTGACAGAAGAGTTGAACTTGATAGCAGCATTAAGAGTGGAGATTATAGATATTTTTCTTCACTTACTGTTATGGCCTCAAAGCTTTCCTATGAGAATCATGCCTTTGTTAAAGTCACTGTCCAAGATCATTGGAAGGTAAACTTCTTAATAATTAATTAACTTCTTAACACCCATCCCTAACCTCCCTTCCTTCCTAATTCTCGTTATCAAACAAGTCTTAGGCCCCATTCTGTAACCATTATATTTCTTGTGTCCAAAAATATAATGGCATTCCTTCATTGCAATTTAATTTCTATACACTACCAATGCATGGTCATGTTTTTTCATAATGTGCAGATGGAATTGATTGGATTCTATCAGTTTTGGAACGGTAAGAATTAAATAATAAGCTATATATTTGAGTAAGGTCGAACATCTTAAAACAAATAATACCTGATAAAACGGATAGCTCATATTATACAGATTTTCAAGAACATCACACGACGAATGCTTTCATTCTTCGAGATAAGATATCAAATCCAAACATTATCGTTGTTGTCTTTAGAGGAACGAAATTCTTTGATGCAAATGCATGGTGTACAGATGTTGACCTATCCTGGTATGAGTTTGAGGAGATGGGTGCAATCCATGGTGGTTTTATCAAATCCCTTGGCTTGCAAAGGAAAACCGGTTGGCCCAAAGATGTAAAGACCGACCCGGACAGACCGGTGGCTTATTACTTCATAAGAGAGAAACTAAAGGAGTTGCTACGGCTGAACCGGCGGGCCAAGTTCATCATCACCGGCCATAGCTTAGGCGGTGCTCTTGCTGCTCTTTTTCCTGCTGTTCTTGCTTTACATGAAGAAACATGGCTTTTAAACAGGTTCTACTTTTTTTTCTTTTTAATTGCATTATTATCTTGTTTTCCTTTTTCCTTCTTTTTGAAAGCTAAATTGCATTATAGTGGCAAGTGTTTGAGATATTTCTTAAGAAAATTACAATTCATCACCATTTTAGAAATAATAATTAAGGATATAACAATATTCTTAAAAAATTATAAATATAGCAAAACTATCGTTAATAGACTTGTATCATTAATTAAACTTTGTATGATCTATCAGTGATAGGCCAATATTTGCAACATGGTCTATTGATGATAGACTTATATCATGGATAGAATTTGACAAATTTTGCTATATTTGCAAATTTTTCAAAATGTTGCTATATACTTAATTATTTTGAATCTAATTGCTAAATTGGTAACTATCCATTTTTCTTAGTACATGAATTATATAGGTGGGGCTCAACTTCCAACTTTTAGTAGGGATGTGCATAAATCGGATTGGACCGAGTTAGAAGAAAATTATGGACCAACTCAAATTATCTCGATTGACAAAAAAAAATGTTTCAATATCCCAATAGTTAATCCAATTTAAAAAATATGGGTTGAGTTGGTGGGTTGGTTTTTTTTGTTTTATCCCTCCATAATTTAGACGACTTTTCATATTGTTTTTCAATATGCAAGGTGAACAAATTATCATTCAAAGTGGTATGTGACACACATATATATATATTAGGTTTTAGATTATATATATTATATACATAATCGGGTTGAGTCAGATGAACCCGACCCAACTTTTTTTAAAAAAAAATTTAATCCAACCCAACCTAACCTACTTACGGTTTTGTGTTGAGTAATCCGCGTTGGTCGGGTTACCATTTTTTTTAACATCCCTAGCTTCTAGGAATTGAAGTCATACTAATATCATAGGCAACTATGGGTTGGGGGATTGAACCTCCAAACGTCTATGTTTAAAGGTTATGCCAATATATGTTTATTATCTCGATCTTTCAAATTTAAATTGTGAATGTATGTTTATTTAAATATTTTCTAAATTTTAAATTTTAAATTTTAAGAAAAGAAGGAACAATAAATGAGAAACTAGAGACAAAAAAAAGTATATCATTATCAAACAAGATGCATGGGAAAAACACTTTTCTAGGTAAATACCACAAATATGTAAGAAACTTAGGTGTAAAGTGTAAAATCAAACATTTAAAATGATTTTGAAATAATAAAATGTCTGTTATGGGTTATTTATACACTTTCAAACATACACTAAAATGGTGAAGTGAAGTTGTTATGGTTAGAACAAAGAAAAGTTTTGAGTTTCAAAGTTATTTTCATAGGATTCCTACCTTCAAAATATTTTTAATAGGTTTGTGACTTTGAACGGTGTGTTTAAGCAAATTTGTGAGGGTAATTGTATATAATTATATTGGAAGCTAGTTTTGACATGTTTAAATTTTACCTATAATAGCATAAGCAATGATTTAGTGAAGTTAGTTAATAGCGATGTAACTTTTCAAAGTATATGAATTAAATATTTTTTTGTGGTTATGTATAAACTAAATACATATATACAACCCTAAAATTTATGGATTTTAAAAGATTTTTTTTATGGTTAAATCTAGAAATTTTTCTGATAAACAAGACTCATATAACCCAGTTTCAAAACGTGAACTAGTTTGAAATCAACCAAAAGAGAGTAAAATCTAGATTGATCTTGATGATCAAATTACCTTGAAGTATGAAAGATGCATGTGAGATCTACATAATTCACAAGTAAGAATAACCCAAGTTAAACTTGAATAATTCTAAGCATACAACATAGTTAAGCCTAGAGTATCAAACTGCAACAAAAAACTTAGCTATAGGCTAAAAGAAACCTCAAAAGTTCTTAAGAATATCAATGGCGTGTTTGACACATGATCTTGAAGGAAGCAGTAGGAAAGCATGAAGTTATGAATCTCACCACTTGTTTGACCTAAGGAGCTGTTAGTGGCTCTCACTACTAAAATGTATCAATTTTATACCTTATCAACTCTTTATATCATGAATTTCATGAGTTTATAGACACCTTACTCCTACTATTTCACTTATTACATCCAAACACCTCTCCCAAATTTTAGTTCTACAAAGAAATTAGACTATATGCTACCCAACATGGTTGCAACTCCAAGGTACATAGAATGTTATAATTAAACAAATTACTAACTTCAAATATTGAAAATGAGATTCAAGTCCATCAGTCAACCTTAAATGGTTCTTGTAATCTTGTGATGCATATATAAATAAAGCTCCACCTAGAACTATTTTAATTAAAGAGTGGCTGCTAATTCATTGATTGATGCTTCACTTTATGTTTATATAATGGAACTTAAGTTTGAGTTTGCCATGTGGTTATGCATCTTAGCAAAATCATGATAAAAACTATCAATATTAATGTTTAAAATTAATTACATCTTAATTATATACCATTTGGTAATTAATGAAGGCTTCATGGGATCTACACTTATGGGCAACCTAGAGTTGGTAATGACAAGTTCAAAGATTTCATGGAAAAGGTGCTACATAAACATGGTTGTAGATACTTCAGATTTGTTTATAGTAATGACATAGTGACAAGATTGCCCACAAATAATCCAAATTTCATGTTCCAACACTTTGGTACCTGCCTCTACTTTAATAGTTGCTACAAAGGAAAGGTAATAAAAACAATAATCTCCATTTTCAAATTATATCTTTTCTTTTTCATCTTCTACTTTCAACTTTTTCTGCTCTAATATAAGTATATATAACATCCCACAAAACCTATAATTAACTACAATATCTAGGGTAAGAGTACTAACCAGACAACTCGAATAATCGAGCCTATCCAATCCATATTATAAAAATTGGGTTGGGTTGGTTTAAAATTTGGGTTGGATTGGATTTCAAGTTGGGGTTGAAAGATTTAGTTCAACCCAACTCAACCCGAATTAAAGATATATATATACATACACACACTTGCGGATCATTTGTTTAGCTTCGGTCTTCACGTCACACCTCATCTCTCTGACTCACCCTATCATATATGACGTTCACCGTCTTATTCTTAACTTGACAACCCATATATATTTAAGAGTTGAGTTGGAAATACTATTTGGGTTATTCAGGTTACGAACCCAACCAACCGAAAAATATGGGGTTGGATTGAGAATGTCCACCAACTCAACCTATTTACACTTTAACAATATGATTGTTGATTATATCTTTTACTTATCTTGTTCTTCCCACTTTACCTCTATACAAACTAATAAAAAATAATATACACCCCAAGCATATAGACATGTACATACAATTGAATTAATGTGAGCTTTCTTCACCATAAAAAACTAAATTGAACTGATGTTAATTTTAAAAAATTCTGCGTTCTCACGTCAACACATTTACACACATTCATACTTATCATATATAGATCACATCTAAAAGTGTATCACAACCAAAGTTATAGTATCGATTTTATTTCATAACGTTTTTAAAGAATTTAAGTGATATTTCTATAAAATTGGAAGTTCCATATTTTCTATCAAAATCGATTTATTGATCTCAAAACAACTCACTTTGTTTCTATACATACAATGACAGGAAGTTGAAGAAGAGGCAGTTAAAAACTACTTTTCATTTGGTGGACTGATACAACATTCTTTTGTTGCATTATGGGAGCTAATAAGAAGCTTTTTGATTCCTTACATTGAAGGACCAGAGTACACAGAAACTTGGTTGTTGAAAGCAATTAGACTTATCAGTGTTGTATTCCCATTTATATTCCCAGGTCTAGTAGCTCACAATATGCAAGATTATGTCAATCTAACTAGGTTGGGATGTCAATCTCTCTTTATCAATCTTCAAGATAATGTTATCGTTGAAAGTTATTATTCGTCAGATGAAGATTCGTGTTACGACATCGAACTTGAACATGAAGAGGCAATCTTTTAAAGTTTTACATGTAACTTTGATGATACATTCTTATACGTTGTTTAACTACTTATTGAGAAAGTAATCAAATATATTTGAAACTATGTTATTTAAGAGAAATTGTTTTAAATGACTAAATTGTTGAAAATGTTTATAAATATAGCAAAAATTTAGTTTCAATTGGTGAAAAAATGTGATATATTGATAAGATAGACATCTTAGAGTCTAAATTGATAGGAAAACCTAAAAATTTGAAAAGTAGAAACTCATTCGTTGAACCCTTAAATCAATTAATGTCAGACTTCAAGTGGAAGAACTTGAGTTGGATTGGCTTTTGATTGAGAACCATATTAGAAGATTATAAGAAAACCTAGTTCCCTACCCTAAATTTGGGTACTCCAGGAGTAAGTTGATGGAATGTTTTTGAGATTGAAGTCGGAGGTAAGAATTGGAAGGTGGTGAATAGGTCATATCATATAGAAAAGAAAATAATTTGAGGGAAGGAAGGGCAAATATGTAAGTTGACTGAATAAAATTTCATTTTGGGCCTCCAAAATGGGTTAGGTGTGCAAATTTGTCATTGAGGAACGCTGGTACATAGGATTGTAGGGAGATACGTGGCGGAAGTGGAATGGAGCACCACCATAGTTGGTGTAGTAGGGGATCACATTGAACAACTTTTCATTGCGCTGCCAAAGTCAAAACTGGAGGACCTTAAACATGGGCGAAACCCGACGGCTTTAAAGCCCGTTCTGGCGCGCGATAGAAAAAGAGAGCGAGAGAGAGAGAGAGATAGAGAGAGAGGGAGAGAGAGAGAGAGAGGGAGAGAGAGAGGAGATCTGCGTTTAGGGTTTTGTTGAAATCTCAGAAATTTTGATAAAAAGGTTAGTTGAGCGCGTTATCCACGAATATCTACTGTTTTTGTCTGTTTGATTTGTTATTTTGAGCTTTATTCGCAAAGAAGAATTTGAAACAGGGAAAAAGAAATGATAAATTTGGTGAGATTGCTCTGGTATTTAGCTATTGTGTGTGAGAAAGAGATGTGCCTCTTCTTGTTATCATGTGCAGGGAGCGAGTGCGAGAGATTTGGGGAGAGTGAGCGAGCGTGGGTCTTTGAGCGAGCGAGCGAGGGAGCGAGGAAGAAGAGGAGGAGAGAGTGATATACTTTTTCACTTTTAGGGTTCAATTTCTCTGCCTTACCTGCGCCCATTCATCATGGATCGGAAGCTGGTGGTTAGTATTTTCTTTTCCCCTATTCAGCCACGTCTTTGTGATTTTTCAGCCGTTTCTTCTATTAAGTAATCTGGTTTCCCCATTAGGTGTTTTTTTTTTTATTACCGATTTGATTTGCTCTGTTTATTTCTTTTATGAAATTTAGGTTCTTGGCATTCCATGGGACGTCGATACAGAAGGGCTAAGAGAATACATGAGCAAATTTGGGGAGTTGGAGGATTGTATTGTTATGAAGGTTTGCCTTTTCTATTCTTCTCGTGGTACTACATTCGTTTATCCATTGTTTCTATGGTTTTTAAAAAGCACGCTTTTGACTTGAGCCTAGTGTTATTAGAAGTGTGATTGCTCACTCTACAGCAATGGTCCTTTGGGTTGAAGCCCGCCCAAGCCACAAAATAAAAAATTACTTTAAATAATTTTTTTCTATACACGAAAATGAATAGTATTATGGCTATTAAGATAGTGAAATGCTCGAGAATGTATGTGGTGTGGCCTAAGAATGACTAAGCTAAGGAGCGAGTTCTCCAAGAACCAAATCACGAAACTTTATTTTTCATTCGAAGTGTATTTCAATTCATGCGAGGAACCCTTTTTCTGTAGGAGATTAAACGTAAATGAGGGTAAAAAGGATTAACCTCTGGATTTGCCAAAATTACCCTAATCCTACCCCCATCATTCTATCCCTCCCCAAAGAAACTCGTCTTTGATTTTTAAAAAGATGATATGACTCATTTAATGAAGCGCTACAAAACCAACTATCTACATCTTGTACAATTTTTTTTTTCATCAGAGAAACACAGCTTAGGTACAAATAGACTTAGCATTGCAAGAATAAATTCATCCAATTCAACAAACCAAAAACCACCTACAGCAGAATCGCTTGGTGAAGAAAACTCAGTAAAAATGTTGGGAAAATTTAATGTGTTTTGGGATGATGGATTGAGTCTTTTGGGTATGGGTTGGGTTATAGGCTAGGAATTGGGACTCGATGGGTTTAGACTTGTAGTGTTACAATTCCCAATTTGCTTGGGGATGGGTACGAGCTTAGGTCGATTGATTATGGGGGCGTTGGGGAGAAACTCTTTGCACCTGAAATTTACTTCGTCATCTCCTCTATTCAACTTTTTGTTCTCAACAAATCACCCTTGATTTCTCTATTGGATAGGGTCATCCAAGCTTTGATTTGGAAAAAATCTTGCTGACCTTATCATCTTCCCTCTAGACATTGTCTAGGGTTCTCACCATTCTTTGAATTGAGTCGCGCATGGTTGCTATCTTCTTCCTCTGCTTGAACATCTTCAAATTCTCCTCCTTTTTTGTTCAATTACTTTACTTAAGTTCTTGTCTACTATTTCAAAACCTCCTCCCATGCTTGTGATTTTGATTTCATGTTGATTCTTGCTACTTTGGTCTTTTTCTCGATTTGGCTTTGATTTCAGTTGCTAAAATTTAATGTTTGACTTTGTGTGGCTTCTACAAGATCAAACCTTCATCCATACATTTGTTTTCTTTTTTTCTTCACTGAAAAATCCATGTGAGTTCTTCCCCAAATTCATTCTCTTGAATGAATTTTTGATTTTGTTGAATTACTTCTGCGTCATACAAAACAATACTCTTCCTTGATTGAATTCTTGTTGTTCTCTGAAAAGTAATTCAAATTTTGAATAATTTTTCTCAGGTTATGCAATATGCTGTATGTTGATCCCTTCTTCCATCATCTCCTCCATTGCGGTAGGGTTGATGTGTAGGAATTGGGTGTGCTTGAATGGGCTTGTTTCTCATTACCAAGATAGTAACTTTTGTCCCTAAACATATTTGTTGTGTTGCAAAGGATGATCTTATGAAGCCCTTCTAATTTAAAGGGTTTCTCCTTGTAATTACGCATTGCTGTTTACAACGAACATAACTCATGATGTTTCCTCTTGTGATCTGCGTTGCCAAAAGTTTTTCGGTCTTCACCAGTGGTAGTCAACATTGGCTAAAGTGATTTCTCTGATACCAAATCGATGTAGCCTAGGAATGACTAAGGATGAAGGAGTAAATTCTCCAAGAATCAAACAGCAATAACCTCATTATCAATCAAAGTGTATTCAATATTGGAGAGGGGTCCTTAATTATAAGAAAATAAACATAAATGAGGTTAAAAAGGATTAACCTACGGATTTACCAAAATTACTCTAATCCTTCTTCCATCAATCGAGCTTTTTAGAGATTGTGGAGATAAATGATTACTCTTAACTCTTATGTATACTTTTTAGTTTCTTCATAAAACATTACCAAAAAGAAAATTTTGGCTTCAATCATTGAAGTGTTCAACCCTAACTTTGTGAGTCTGTGACGCTTCGACTCCAAGTAGAGCCTTATGAAGGGCTCCTCTCTTTTTCTGAAGCCACATGGCCATTGACCTAAGGCGTCTACTTCTAAGAAATTTTCCAAATTATTCATTAGGCCTTGTTCTCTTGAATTTGAACTCTTTTAACGAGCTAGTTCTCTCTCTAGTGGCTCTTGTTGGGCTATGGTTTTTGTGTATGTGTTTTTTAGCTTTTGCAGTTTTGTTTATTTATTGTTAACGCTTACTTAATGAAAGTTGCTCTCTTGATGAAAAATGATATTTATTGGTTTTGTTTTGCTGGGGGATTCTATGCATGAAGATAGTGAATACTTTTTGAGACTAATTTTGTGTCATTACAACTTTTTATTTTCAAGTTCTTTTATCTTATAGCCATATGTTTTTTTAATGTCAGGAGAGGTCAACTGGTCGGTCTCGTGGTTTTGGATATGTGACATTTGCAACCGACGAAGATGCTAAGGTAGGAATATGTTAATCACTTTCTCTTTTGATGGACTTGATGTCTTTTTATGCCTAACATCTCTTTGTTGCAGAATGCACTATCAAGCGAGCACTTTCTTGGCAACAGAATGATGGAAGTCAAAGTTGCCACACCTAAAGTTAGTCTCTTTCTCTCTCTCTCTCTCTTCTCTACTTGTCCGACTCTCTTGTGCACATTTTCCTTATGCAGAGTGGTCTTTGTTTTATCTTCCTGTTTGTTTGTTTGTTTTTTTTTAAAAATAAATATATCATAAGAAGTGCGAGTACTTTGTTTTGATGTGTATGCATACAACTGAATTGGACGTGGACTTCAAATTTTTCTGTTGACAGGAGGAGATGAGAGCACCTCCTAAGAGAGTCACAAGGATTTTTGTTGCAAGGATCTCACAAACTGTGACTGAGGCTGCCTTCCGCAGGTAGTTTGGTGTGATTTTCTGCTATTCCTTCTTTTTCTTTTATTTTTGACCATTCGAAAATGAAAAATGAGGTTGTCACAGTCAGTATATTTGAAGTTGAAACATGTGTTTTGACTTGAAATGCAACCCCTGGAAATGATCTTGATAGCTGTAAATGTTAAATCAACTAACTTGTTCATTTCTGGAACTGAAATGGAAGAATCTTATAGACTAGGGATGAATGGTTAATTTTAAGGGGGATAAATGATAAAATTTCAGGCCCTTTCTTAAGCACATTTCCTTCTTTTTTCAGTCATTCTATACTTGAAGTCTATGAAACATGGATATTTTAGCTATGGTAATATTATTCTATCCATCACTTGTTGAACAGTATCTAGAAAAAATAGTGATATTGGACAAAATAATATATCTTGGGAGTAAAATTGAGCAATATTTTCTATGTAACCTCAGATTTCCTTGCGGATAAAAATTATGTATATTTAGGATAATTTATATTCTAATTACTGTGTTCTTCGTAATGTTGTGTCTGTGTTCTACTCTTTTCTTAGGAGAGAAACAAGTTTCATTTTATGGTTTTTTAATATTTTCTTGCAGTCATTTTGAGAAATATGGAGAGATAACAGATCTTTACATGCCAAAGGTACGGTTCCTTTTCACTAAAGTGGGAAAATAGTTCTGTGGTTGTACTACCAAGTTACCAACTGTCTTGTGCTAGAGTAAATTAGGAAGGGATATTTTATTCACTTTCACTTATCAGGAGTTCATGTACTAAGCAAATTGGGAAATATTATTTTGATTTGATGACTGCATATGGAACACCCATGCTTATGTGCACAATCTATAAAGTATTACTGACATTATTTAACGTTTACTTGATTAATTATTCAGGACCAGGGATCAAAAACCCATCGCGGAATAGGTTTCATCACTTTTGCAAGTTCAGGTTGGATTATGTTTGTATATTGATATATGATTGTAGAGTTCAAGTTGCCAATTTTAGTCTTACTGGTAAGTGGTAAGACAAGTCAACCTCCTTGTAGTGTGTCTTGACTTTTTTCTTGAACTTAAAGTTTAGAAAAAAAGAAAAAAAAAATTGGTAACCATCATGGGTTGATCTAATTGGTAAATAAGGGAACATCCCTTTGATAAAGGGCTAAGAGGTCATGGGTTGGTGGCCACCTACTTAGGATTTAATATTTTAGGAGGTTTTCTGACACCCAAATGTTGTAGGGTCAAGCGAGTTGTCCCATAAGCTGACCCAAATACTCACATACGGAGGAAGTTTCTTTTACATCAATGATTTTGTCCTACTCCTATTAAGCACAAAGCACTGAAGTTTGAATAATGTGTGTACTGCTAGTGTCCAACAGATGTTGGACACTCCAAACTTGGATATATGTTAGTTTAATTCACATGTATGGGACATTAGTTATCCTTGGTACAAATGGACTACGAGTTGGTGAAATTTGATTGGCATGCATTGAACATTTGTTAATCATAATAAATAGACGAGAAGTAACTTATGTCATTAACAATAAATTTTGAGGTGAAATTGCATAGTAAATGCTTAATCTAAATCTTAATAACTTTTATATATTCTTTTAAGACAGTAAATTGAAACAAGTGTACTATTAAATTTTAAAATAAAATGTAACATCATGTTTGTTTTAGGCTGGATTTTTCTTTTCTTTTCTTTTCTTTTTTCAGGGGATTTTCTATGAAACATTGAGTTAGAGAGTATAAGCAGCTGAGTTTTAGTGAATTGAGAGTGCTTGGGATAAAGTTTGGGATGTACCCACCTCAATGGTTCATAATCATTGGTTCTTTGCTAAAACTGTTGCTCATAATGTTTGTCATCTGGTAGCTACTCTAAATAGTTCTTTTGTGTCATTGTGACTAAATTAAAATTTTTGTTTTTGATTTTTATCTCTTTTTGGTTGTACTTTCTTCATGCTTCATGAGGAAAGCTCTCTAGGGTTTTTGCCCCTTTTAGTGTACCTTTTGCTTGATATTGCCTCCTTTTTCTTTAATTTTTTTTCTTGACAATCTGCATTGTTTTCACATTGACAAAAAGTTTCACTCTTATCTTGCAGATTCTGTGGAAAATTTGATGGCTGATACTCATGAATTAGGAGGTTCTAATGTGGTTGTTGATAGAGCAACCCCCAAGGCAAGAATTGAACACCATGTTTACCTTCTGGATATTTTTCAATCAGTATTGAATATGTACGTCTAATTAAAGGTTTCTATATTATATTTCCAGGATGATGATTTCAGGCCCATAGGGAAAATGCCGCAGGGGGGTGGTGGGGGTGGGGGTGGATATGGTGCATACAATGCTTATATTTCTGCCGCAACAAGATATGCAGCTCTTGGTGCTCCTACCTTATATGACCACCCAGGCTCAGTTTATGGGAGTATGTCCCCGACAGTACCCTTGTTTCATGTGATGCTTGGTTTGGGTAAACATTGTTATGATGATTTACCTTGTCATTGGATCAGGAAGGGAATTTCGAGGGATGGGAAAAAAGATTTTTGTTGGTAGGCTCCCACAAGAAGCATCTGCTGATGATCTCCGCCAGTACTTTGGTAGATTTGGTCGTATATTGGATGTCTATGTTCCAAAGGTAAAAACTAGATTTAGTTAATACTGACTTCGTGAGACCCACTGATTAGAGATATAAGCCTAAAGATGCAGTTGTTACTGATTAATATAGGATCCTAAAAGATCTGGCCATCGAGGTTTTGGTTTTGTAACTTTTGCTGAAGATGGTGTAGCAGATCGTGTATCTCGAAGATCTCATGAAATTTGTGGACAACAGGTATGTGTGCATGTGACTTTGCTTACTAGAAGGAAGCACAATGGTCTGTTTGAACGTTGGTAGAATATGTAGAATAGAGTTTTTATTTTTATAACCAAATTTATATATACATGCTTGTAGACATGGACATGAAACACTGGAATTCCATACATATACTACAAACACCCACACACTTTCTAAAGTGCAATTACATGCTCATTTTAAGTTCGTTACGCTCTCTCAGTGGTGGGTTGGTTGATTCTTTTTACTTCAATCATGTATATAGTCTCACCGTTGGATTCTGCAGGTTGCTATTGATTCAGCCACACCTCTTGATGATGCTGGAGCTGGAGCTGGAGCATCTGGAGCCAGTGGAACTTTTATGATGAATAGTGCTGCCGATTCTTTTGGCGGCTATGTGGGGCCTATGAGGACTTATGGAAGGATGTATGGAAGCCTGGACTTCGATGATGTAAGTGCTTCTGTTTGGCTTCCTATTTGAATTATATTTAAGTTGCCTAAAATTTAGGTGGTGGTTGGTAGGTTGTCCACCACATTAAGTGATATTTACATTTACTCGTAAATCCATTTTTCTCAAAAAGTAAAAAATACTTTCACCCTGTTGAGATTAATTTGGTACATTATCAATACGTTACCTTAATTATGTATCATGAGATGGACTATTCAGTTTAAAATCTTTAGAAGAAACTCAATAATATAGTTCACCTATCTAAGATTTAAAGTCTTACGAGTTTTTTAACACTCAAATGTTGTATGGTTAGGTGAGTTGTCTCATAAGATTAATTGAGTTGGGTAAGCTGACACAAACAACACTCATATTTTTTGGTATGACCTATCATGGCATTGTTTGATGATACAACTAGCATTGCTTGAGAATTCATTTAGATTTTAAAAATACTCGAGTAAACAATACAATACAAGTACTTCAAAATGTAAGGAGTTTATGAAGTCACCTTTTGAGTGGTTTTGCTTGTTTGTTTCTAAGATTAGTTTGTTATTCTTATACAGTGGGGCTATGGAATTGGTGGTGGAAGACCATCTAGAGCAGACTGGAGGTATAGGCCATACTAAAGAGAGTAGACCACCTTCATTCTTATAAATAAATCAACAGAAATGAATTCCTCGGCCCTATTTATGAGCAACATATTCGGAGTTTTGGCCTTTGTAGAGTAATCTTTGGATGTATGTTTATTGCATTCTTTCCTTTGTTTTTTTTTTTTTTTGTTTCTTAACTGAAACGCGTTGGATTCTAGGTCTCAGGGTTTTGGAGGGTAGGTTGGTTGTTTGTTTGTACCCTTGGTTAGAAGTTATTAGTTAGTTGTATTCTTCTCTAACTCTGCTTTAAGAAAACTCATTTTACGAATTTTTTTTAGAATGGTTTGGGCTTCCACCGGCAATTAATTATATTCATGAGGCATCCAATGCCACATAACAGTGACTACTAATCACTTCTGCTTGTTCTGGCCTTTATGACAAATTTCACGCAATTAAAATTAAGCCATTTTGTAGGTTTCTGTTTTAAATAAAAACCGAAGGTGGGATAAAAGATGTATATGTGTATTGCTAGAATACGATTATGGATCTTTTTTCTTTCATTTGTTTTTTCACGAGAAGTTGAAAAGGCAAAGAAATGAGGAGATGAAATGAATTAGTTGTAGGCAAATATGATTATTGATCTTGAAGTTTGACCTATGTAGATGTGTTTAATGGTAATTAAATGCGTTAACTTTTATCCTGCCAGTTTGAAGTTTAACCGTGATTTAAGGAGAATCTGAGAAGTAGTTTTGAAGAACTTTTACAAATTTCCTTTGGACACTTTTATTTCCTAAAGTTCTAGATTATTACATTAAATTGGTAACCTAATATAGTAGTGCCGACACTCTAGATTCCTCTCAACACAACCACTAGTTGCAATAGCTCAATAAAACTAAAACTACTTTAGTAGACTTGTAATTCAATTTTTTTAAAACGGTTATAACTCAACTCATATTAGGTTTGTATTATCAATATCAAGAGAAAAAAACGTCTCTAATTTTTCTTAGCCAAACATAAAGTAGAGGTATTCTCTTTCCTTACAAGTATTAGGATCCAATTTAGCACACGAAACTGTACTCGAGAAAAAGCATTCTCCAATATCTCTCTTCGTTCTAAATTTCTCGACTCCCTCCCTTTTATGGGCAGAACCATCATCAGGACAAATATCAGGTCAAGGCAATCCTTGTCCAATGAGAAAATACCAAGTTGAAGCAAACAAACTTTGATACTCAATACATTGTACAACTATTTGTCCCATGAAAAAACTTTAAAAAATTTCTTAATGCGGGAGGGACACTGAGAATCGCTGGCCTACAATGAATAACGTATCTAACGATAACAATGGCAAAATTAATGGTGCCTCCAAGGCTTTTGATACGTACATTTGGAAGTGATAAATCTAAGGCTTGGGGGAATATTTTTTTACCCCTCATTGAAATATCAAAGTATTACCATGAGATTCACTGTTGTTTAACACCGTGTTAATATCTCAGCTCCATCATTGGTTATTAAGATGGTGTGTTCAAACTGTGCTGACAGGCTCCCATCTTCTGTTACCACGGTCCAGTTATCATTCCACATGACAGGATTTATGCTACCAATGGTTAGCATTGGCTCTGCACAATAATTCAAAAATGTGTACAAAAGAAATCAGCAATGGCGCAAGATGATGAAGGTAAGAATTTTAATATGACCCTACAATGTACATGCCAAAAGAATATTTTCCAACTTCAATTAATTTTCTAAGAGTTTTCTTGACATCCAAATGTTGTACGATCAGACGGGTTGCCCCATGAGATTAGTCGAGATGCACATAAATTGGTATACTCAAGAATATTAAAAAAAAGACGTGCATGCCAAAAGAAGTTTGAACTGTATTAAACAAAAAGAGGTTTAATTTTGTAGTTGAAGAATATGCTAGGACCTTGCAAGTTTGAGTCTTGGAAATGAAAAATATTACACAGGCCCTAGATCAGTCAAGAAACATCTTTTGCATGCTTAATCCAAATTAAACCTTTGACGATTGGTTTTCTAGAGCAAGGAGAGGATTGATGTGGTGAATCTAAAAGTCGTAGAATAAGAAAAGTAGAAGAGTTGAATTTGTAGAATTAAGGGCTCAAATCGATCATACAATTGAAGCTACCAGTGATTCACTCAACAAAAGTTGGTGTTTGCATCATTAAAAGTTCAGTGTTGAAAAGTTCATGGTGATTAGTTTTTCTCGCCTACATCCATAAGTTTTGAATGCCTAAAAACTAGACTTTATACCACAATAAATGTAGATCATCATAATGCTATCAATTTGGTGCTGTGAGTTGATAAACCTAACCCCACATTCCAACCTACCAAATTTCAGTGAAGTTTGACCTAGGCGTTCTCTATTTCATATAAAGAGCTCTCTTTTATCTAAAATCTTGACCACTGAGAGTTCTGACAGGTGATGATCATCAATGAGATGACTGCTGCCATATATAAATTAGCATTAGTTCCCCCCCCCCTCAATAAAGCTTCTGAAGTTGCCAAAAAGTGACCCAAGTGGTAAGCCCATGATCCGCAGGGACACGACCTCTTATACAAGATTGTTCAAAGGTTGAGTTTCAAGCTGGAAGAATAAAAGATGAAGTGACTTGCTTTTGCTAGGATGAAAAATATTTACGAAGTGCCAAGGAGCTCAAGGTGATGATAGCATGGCGAGGTACAGGTTGGTAGTTCCAAATTCAGAAATATTATCCAGCAGCATTCACTTCTTACTGGTCACGAGAACATGGTTGGCTTGAAGATTCCTGATTAGCGCCTCTTTTCATAGCGTGACAGCATCTTTAGCTTAAAGATGACGGAGAAATGCATTATGTTTTGTGTATTAAAAAGCCAGCCAATGGAATTTAAGATTAGGATTCAGCTGAATCTTTAATGATTTGCTGAACCTAGACGGAGTAGACAAAGTAGGGCTACCAGAGAGCTTATTGCTTCTCATTAAAGTCCTTACTATAAGATTATGATGGGTAGATGTAGCCTTAAATACCCCTTTTTGTAAGGTCCTTTAAAATGGTCATGATCCTAAAAGGGCAATTTTTTCAATGGTAGCGGCTCGCCGGGATATAAACACTAGGTAAGGTCTTCCAGTTTTGAAAAGACAAATAATGTTTTGAGATTGGTAGACTAAGAGCTTCCTCCTAATGCTTCCTTTCCAAGTTATTTTCAAAATTACTTAGCTCAAGATATTTGTCTTAATTGGAATGCTTTCATTCAAGCTATGTAATTATGTCATCATGACAATTGACATATAGTGCTCTAATGTTATTGATATATTTTGTTTTGGGATGTCATGAAGGTGCTATGGGTGTGCCTAGTTCAGACAGTCAGGTGTGCATGTTGATCTCTAGTAGTAGTACTTGTATCCACTTTATCTCTTTGTAATTCAAAGAATAGTCTCTTTTCATTTCATTAATGAAAAGTGTTGTTTCCGTTTTAAAAAAAAAGGAATAGCCTGCCTGATGTAGACTAAGGTTGTTTATGATGCATATGGTAACAAGAAGAGGGAGAAAAATATTATGATTGTTTAGGCTCTAGTAAATTGGTAGAGGATAGAGACAAAGAGGAAGGGTATAAGATTTTGTAAGGTACTAAGTTGGGAGTAAGGGGCATAAAGGTAATTAGATAGAGAATAAGTTAGTATATCTTGATATAAATAAGAGGTAGTTGTTGAATTATCTGGGGCTTAGGTAGACATAATTTCAAGAGGGGTTTGAAGAGAGAAGGTTCAAGTGCCTTAGAACTCGATTATCTTGTAGTTCATCTTCTATATTTCAATATATTCCAATCTTATTCTAGTTAGGAGGTATACCAACAGCTTTTTTTGGTTGAACTAAAATATGGATGGAAATAAAATTTATCATAATGCTATCACTATGATTCAAATTATACTAGAAAAATAATTGCAAATGCAATTTCATCCAACCACTTTATATATGAAGTTTCCATCAATAACTTAATTTACTTATAGCGGACTTCATCTGCATGTTTCAAGTACCATCCGAGAAAAAATTATATATAAATACAATATATAGGAAGGTTAAAACCAATAGAAATATAATACCAATTGTAAATGTTTGATTCAACACCATGCGCCCAGCATCATTGTTCCCTGAAAAGAATAAGAAATCTTGCTTGGTTAAAAAATTTCACTTTTTCGTGTGCTTGGTTAAAAAATCCAAGCATCTCACACTTCACAGTACAACAAAAATAGCATATAAACTGAAGCAGGAAATCTTTTCTTGAGCAAATTATAAAGAGAAAAATGCACCAAATAAATTGATGAGGTTCCACCATACCGTCCACACAAGTCATTTCTTCACAATGTAAATAATTTTTCAACTTTTATCATAAGCGATATAAAACATCTCTTTAAAGATTATTCTTCACAGCTAAACAGTTTTCATTATGATCAAAAGAGAGGCTAACCATATGCTTCATATGGATCTTATGACTTCATTACACTTCCATTATTAAATTATTTGTTATTTTATAACCACGAGCATAAGAACTTGTAAAGATCAAAACCATGTTCGATAACCAGCATGACAATAAAAGCACACTGAAAGCAAGCATCTTCAGTAATTGGCAAACACCTTTCACTTATTTTAGTTTATCTTTCTTAGTCAGAAATTGGCGATCCATATTAGTATTTATTTCTTTTGGGGTTTTCCCCTTCATATCAATGGATTGTTTCTTTTACCCAAAAAAAAAAGCAAGCATCTAAAGAAGGGAGTAATTACTGAAGTGAAGAACAACTGGATCAGCATGAAACACACGTCCAACACCGTGGCCAACAAACTGTTGAACTACACCATATCGATGCTTATCTGCATGGTCACTTGATTAAGGAAACAGAGAATTATGAGAAAGGAGATTTTCATAACTCTAATATATGACTAAAGGTTTGAGAGATATATATACAAGTGTGCAAAGATAATCTAAGTAAGGGACGGTAAAAAGACAATAAAGGAAACATTACCAAAATTAACAATAATATAACCGTACTAATATAAGCACTGTGACACTAAGGGCCACTCAGGGCAAACAATCATCTTGGACGCTATAATTAGACAAAGGATTTGAATACAAAAAGAGTCTAAATGAAAAAACTTATCTTGAAAAAAATTTTCATTCCTTTCCAGCCAAATCTGCCACAAAAGAGCTCCCATAGCACAACTACCTAAAATCCTAGTTTTTCCCGATGAATTCTAAGCACGTAGGGCTTCCACAGCCACCTGCCCCTCAAAATTTTCTTCTTACCCGAACAGAAGATAATCATATCATTAACATACTATAGATGCAACACATACACCATAGGTTCCCTTACTTCAAAACCTTTTATGATTCTATTCTCTTGACAATATTATGTTTGGCTGAAAGCATCACTGATAATGAAAAGAGAAGGGGACAACGGATTGCCATGCCTCAAACTTCTTTCAGCTGAAATATTTTTCCTAGGCTTGCTATTAATCAAAACAGAGATTTTCTGTATAAACGCACCCTCTTGTTCATTTTCTCTACAAGCTACCATAGCCTTTTTAACTCCGGAACAAGATCAAGGAAGTGCCAATTCACTTTATACTGAGGCCTTCAACGTCCAACTTCCCCAATTCTTACTTAACTTCCAAAACTTCAACTACTACCAAAGCTACAAAGAATCCTCTTTAAATTAAATCTCAGCTAATTCTTTAACCCTTCTCTTTCCCATTAGTTCGTAAAAAAGAGATTTTACTTCCCTAGCTAACATAACACGTTTCCAAATAAAAGCAGAGACAAAAACTGTCTTTATTAAATTAGAACATGCTCATATTTGTGGTATTTTAACACAATCATGTCACATCTAGGCATTAACCACAAAAGGAATCGGAGTAGAAAATAAATCTAATCCTTTACCTTTCTCTTTTGATAGGTAACAGAAAATATCATTCATACCTAAACCTTGAAACTACAATCATCAATGGTGTCATATGGTTCAGCAGTACAAAGTGGGTTTTCTTACTGAATTATTTTGCCAATTTTCTTGAACTCCACTCCTGGTGCACAGATGGATATTGCTTTATCTAAGCACTCTTTAGTCACCTAAAGCGAATTGAAGAAAAAAGCAACAAAAGAAAGAGATATTAATAAAAATATAGACAAGTAGTTATGTGTTAAAAGACATCGAGAACAACATGGCTATATCTAATTGTATAGCTACTCATTAACAAACGAAGAAAGAAAAAGCTACCTGGACAAGTTTTCTGGCTTCATCATCAACATTTCCACAGAAGAAAGTTGCTGAAGTATCACCATGGTACCCCTACAGATTACAATTTCAAATAGCTTAAATAGTTTTAATAGCCACAAAATTTTATTTTGTTAAAACAACAGAAAAAAGATTGATGTTGCTTTCCTACCTTTCTAGATGAGATTTAAATATCAACGTCCATCTAATGAGTGATAAAAAGTGTATGAATATCAGCTTATGAGACACTTTACAATAGCCACCCATTAAAAAAACAATAATCATCATAAGCTATTGAACATCAAGATTGCTTTGAAATCCCAGCAGTAAGGATACCTATTTAGATGCCCAAGCCCTACGTATGACCTATAATCTTAAAGAATGCAAAAATGATAGACAAGAGACAAGTTCATGGGCATGGATATGTTGAAGTTATTAGCTTAATGCGTTTCTAAACAATGGCCGAAGCCAAAATTCTTAAGACTTTATATTAGAACCCTTTAATTAGGCTCATATGCATAGATAGTTCCTTCTATATCTCTATTCCTTTTAAGACTTCTTTCCTCTTTTTTCTTTCTTTTTTTGCTTTTTTCCCCCTTTTTCTCACCCCAATTATGATTAGTGTCCAAGCTAGCTTACAAATATCTCGGACAATCTCATAAATAAGTGTCTAATCCTACAATTGTCAAACAACTCAGAGTTTTAATGGCCTACATAGATAGTCACCATCGAGTTTGAAATTGCTTTTTTATGGTCACTTTAGAGTGTATAAATTGGGCTGTAGTCCTTTTACTTTGCAAGAAAAAAAATATTCACACCACAGGCACAGACTACATGGTAATGAAATTACAAAGTACCAATGAATTCTCACAAAAATTTCATCATTGGTATGCATGGAAGCTAATGAGTAGCTGCCACCCTCCTTGGCCCATTTAAACTAAGCCTTTTGCTTTCACCTAATAGTCTCACTTTTAATCACCTCTTCAAATTCAAGTTTCAGAGACAACATTTCCTCCCTCAGGGAACCAACCTCTTCCAGTCTATCCAAGCAAAGCATGTTAATGCCAGTTAAAAAACTGATTCTTGCAAAAACTTCACAATTCAAAATTCTAAGTGATTCCTTCAAACAACAAAGTTTGTGCATAAAATGATAACCTTCCAATGTTCCTAGGACCCTGAGACAGGTAAAGAGCTAAAAGACGGATGAGACAGCTACATATTTCCAAATCTAAAGAGGTTGAGCGACTTGTCTTTAAAAATATTACTGTTCTTCAACAATAAATTAATTGCTCAATTTTCTACAATACCATGTTCTAAGAGAAGAGAACCTCAAAATTCACCCCAAGAGACATGCTGGGGTAAAAAAAATAACAACAACAATAATAATAAATCAACACAAAATGTTTAGCAGCATGGACATATCCTATATAAAGTGACCATAGACTTTGGGAGGTAAGGTTAATCTTAAGACCCATGGACATAAGCATATGCATGTATGCAGCGTTCCCCAATAGATTTTGAAAGGTTAATTTTGAGATCCAAAGTAGCTTTTAAGGTTTCAGTGAGAAATATTAGAATGGGGTTTCAATGAGAAAGATTAGGTTTCTGATCTTCAAGCCATCAAAAGAGGAAAAGAAAAGGCTGTCATATCTACTAATTGAAGATGAGTTATGTGAATATTGTTGCTTCCACCGATAACGTTTCAATAGTTGAAAGAAGTTGTGGAAAAAAACAGAAAGATAAACTTATATAACTTTAGATTCTCATGCACAGTGTATAAAATGAAAGAAATAGGCACACAAGGTCAAATAAAGGCCAGTATGAAATATTTAAATATTTAAATATGCATCTGTTGAAACAAGTTAGGCTCAGAGTTGCAAATCTTACATTTAGATAGACGGTAACATCTATATTGATAATATCACCATCCTGGAGAAAAAAAAGATCTAAACGTCTCAATTCATTATCATAAAAACAAGCAATTGACTTATAAATAAAATTTGTAGATGTTACTAAGAATCATAGAGAAGACCTCAAGAGCTCGGGAATCTGGTATTCCATGGCAAATGCATTCATTCACTGAAGTGCATACACTCTTTGGAAAGCCGCCATAGCCCAGAGGTGAGGGATAGGCTCCATTATCAATTATCATTTGATGAACAGCCTTGTCAATATCATCAGTCATAATACCTGGCTGCCGATAGATGCAAGAATCAAAATTTTGCAAAAAAATATAATGGTGATTCATAGATGGGTGCAGCATGAACTAATAAACTATAAGTAGTTTAAACAATATAACAAAAAGAACTGTTACATCTAAATTGTTTTTCCTTGGATAAGAAAATGAAAAAAAAAAAAAAAGGAATTGAAAAAGGTAGTACAGATAAATAGTCAAACTTGATCAAAAGTTGAGAGATCATAAAAATAATCTTCAACCCAATTTAAACAAAAACGTGAGTAAACGACAAGATTTCTTCATGGTTAGAAGCCCAATAAGAAGAATTAAGACATCTCACTTTTGAAGCTCATCATTTCACCCATGGCATGTTCACAAACAATTCTATTTCCCGTTCTCAAAAGATCCCAGCAAAATAGCTTGTGTAGCATTCAACCTTATGTTCTTAGCCTCACTAACTGAAGGAATCAAAGATATTTAAGCAAGGAGCTCCACCACAGAGAATGCAGGATGGAACTGGCACCACATGCACATTCAGTGTATTATCAAGTGTCAATGAACAAACAGATGATCTAAGTGCTCTCCTCCTTTTTGAGAAAAGGCACACCTAAAATGATTGACATACATGGTGCATGGAGGATACCTCTTTTGAAATTTTTCATCAGTATTGCCTTCAAATATCCAATTAATAACACTAGAAGTAAGCACGTAGCTTCACTCCACTGTTCTATAGAGGCATTTTTTGGCAGAAAAGTAGAAGATTGAGGATTTTTTGGGAATGATGTAATGTCAACTCTTTGTTAGGCCACTTGGCTGGAGCAAGTATATTTCAAAATAATAAGTACAAAAACCAGAGGTTGGAATCTATTTGGGACAGATTTCACTATTTTACTTTGCCAAAATATGTTCATTTGTTAGATTTCAACCCCCAATGTCAATGAGTCTTAGAGAGTCAAAGTATCACTTGAAAGTAGAATTGTAGATGAAAGTAGAGCATATAGTTACATGTAATTTACTCAGCGACCAGCCATAATAGGCAGAAAAATACCTTGACTAATGTCCCTGCATATTCTAGAACTTGGGCTGCAAGCCTCCCAGAAGCTCTCATACACTCTATACCCTTCTCATCGTGCACCTCAGGTCCACTTGCAATTCCAGGTGGTCGTTTAGATTTGACATAAGGAGGCCTTGTTATATTGTCTGGAACAGGTAGACGAGGAGAAATTTTTCCAGGTCTTAGGCGTTTACGTTTCGTATTTTGCATCTCATCCAAATTTCTATCAATTTCAACGAGAATAGTTAACTTGACACCTTCTGAAAATCAACATATCCCAGTGTTTAAAATATACTAAATAAAAGAAACAATAATGAATACAATTCTTAAGCATGCTCATTAAAAGTTCCAACTCCATGTCAAATATCTAAACGTATCATGACCCCTTCCGAAACTGTATCACAAAGGAAAAATCTAAATAGGATGCCTAACGAAACAGCTATGTAGTTCATAAAAGATATCGTATGTAACTGTGTGAGTGTAGATCTTCAAGATTCACATTGTGTAGTGTACATGTGCAAAAGCACATAAAAGGACATCTAAGATGTTAATGAGAATCTTCCTACTACCCTGTTAACTATATGACCGTCAACTGTGTTGGGGAACATAACTTATATAACTATCAATTATAAACTACCATGTGCACCGCACATTGTGAAATGTAACTTGAAATTGTCATTACAGTATTCATTTGAAGTCCACAAATCAGGAATGAATACAATTTAATGTCATGTGAGTATCCATAAGAATTAAGGAACAATTCACATCCTGGGCAGTCTAAGTGAAAATTACCGATTCAAATAACCGTAAATTTCAAAAGGCGAGAGCAAAAAACTATTGAGCTCCAAACCTTCTACTGAAGAAGAGGTTGGTCAAACCAGAAAGCGCCCTGGATAATTGCATGGAGACATGTTTGCTTCCTACAAAAGAATATAAGAAATACCTTGATGTTACCCAGATTTTGCATTTAAGAGAAAAACAGAAGCAGCCAAAAAAATAAAAAGCAAGTGATTGGATGTTGCTAACTAATTAAGTGAGAAGACAAGTAGAACGAATTAACACAAGAAACCACTGTAATTAATAAGTGATTGGATGTTGAATTCGGATTGGAATGGCATAACAACAAATCATCACTAGAGAAGATCAGGAAACAGGGGATTTTAAAGAGTTGCTAACTAATTAAGCGAGAAGACAAGTATTCAGAAAGAACAAAAGGAGCAATATATAACGGAAATGGAGGAGGAAGGTTAAAAGAATACCTGGATTAAAGAGTTGATGAACAGGCAGCCGAGAGCGAAGGAAATGGTTAGCACCAACTCCTAGAAAGGATGAGAAGAGTTTTGCTTCTCCGTACACCAAAGCTCCGACCATTTTCGCTTTCTTTCACAATCCAAGCTCAGCCTGAAACACTACAACATTATTTATCTTTTTGAAAAATATATGTTAGGTGAGGAATTTGGGGAAATTTGTACGGATGCCTCCAAATGGAGGCCATGTGTTTCACAATTCAACTTCAAACTTCTGATGAGTAATGGTCTTATAATATCAAGATAATTCCATCTGCTTGCAAGGTCAGTCCGCTACAAACTTCTTCTCGTTCCTATTTCTCCCTTCTAATTTCTGTGCCTGAATACTATTTTTTTAATAACTTCTAGTTCTAGCTTCTCGTTCTTTTTCCTAGTTCCTAATCGGCATGACTTCAATTTTTTCTTTTCCTAGTTCCTCTTTCTAGCATTTGCAAATTGAAGAAAAATTTGGAGAACGGAGAATAAAAAAACACATGAGAGAAGAAGAAACAAAGCATAAAAATGGAAGAACATGAAGATGGCAAAGGAAAAAATGAAAAACGAAATGAAAAAAAAAAAAAAAAGAAGAAGTAAGAAGAAAAGAAACAAAAAAAAGGAAGGGTTGCAAAATGAGAAAGGAAGCAGGAATAAGTGTAATTTGTGACATCAACGGAAGGCCAAACCTCAATTGTTTTTAACTCAGGGCTATTTTTCATTTTGGCCCTTTAAAAAAAAACCTCTATACAATTATTCTAGGAATTTAACCTTCACTTCGAAATTCACAAAGTTATCTTTTATCATTCATGTGTCTAAAAGAACAATTTTTTTTTAGTTTAACCAGGGGGATTGGGTAGTTTAGACGCGATAGTCAATTCAATTTTAGAGCCAACCAAATGTAACCAGACTATTTTTGTAAAGAATGGATTAGAACCGATGTTCATTGAAGAATAAAACTGAAGGATTGCTTTTATTTAGTTCTCAGTTTTCTACCTTCTTTTCCTTCTAAATTTTTATTTGGGAAAATTGCACAAACCACCCTTAAATTAGATCATGGGGTCGATTACAATCATTACTTTCAACTTGATCGATTATCCCAAAAACTTTTGTAATTGTTGCAATTAACCCCTTTGCTTAAATTAGGGTTTTATCTGGACATCAAATGTGAAAAAGGGAGGGGGCAAACTTGTCATATATGTAAAACAAAAAATGCCTCTTCCTTTGTTCAACAATAGAGATGAAGGGCCAAAATCATGGAAGACGATGTAGAAAGGGGCTTTAACAAATTGATGGAAAGCTTCATGTGAAGCCACCATAGAAGTAAGCATGGGAAAATTAAAAATAAAAATAAAAATAAAAAACTTATCTATGTAAAAGCAAACCGATTGAAACCAAAACTGAACCAGCGAAAATGAAATCCCAAAGCAAACAAGTACATGAGACGGATTTAGATGGTACCTGGAGCTGGTATTGTCGTGCACGAACGGAGCAGTGCGGCGGTGCAAACAGAGGAGGAGTGTGTTGATACAGACTGAGACGAGCGACCCGAGGAGTTCTGCAGCAATCAAAGATGAACTGATGTGTATTTATGTAGTGGAGGACAAGAATTCTAATTGTTTTTCATAGGATTTTGGCAGCAAAGAAGAGAAGAAATCTGATTTGAGAGGTGCAAAACAATGAAGGTGCTTCTCTTAATTCTTACCGAGAAATTCAAAATGAAGTGTTATATGTTTGTAGTTAAGTCTCTTTTCAAGAAGTTAACAGCAGCTGAATGTATGGATAAGGAGTTTTCTAATGGCTTATGGAAGTCGGATGGTAAGAAAGAAACTAACACTCTTCTTAGTTGGTTAATGGTTTTTGGATACTTAAATTGAGCTTCACTTCTTTGAAGATAACTGGTATCTCATTGTGTTTGTATTAGTCTTCTCTTAGTAATCCTAAATCCAATTAACCGTCGTCTTATAATGACTTGCGTGAGTAATATGAAGAGAGATACAAAAATCAATATTTAAGATACAACTTAAAGGATCTATGTATATGAATGAGATTGGTTACTTTGTGATATTATGGAGTTGTACTTGATACGCGCGCTTTGTGTAGATGACATGTACGTGTGGTATTCTATGTAATGAGTTTGCATATATAAGACGGACTACGAAATAGTAACTATTAAATGTAATTTCGTTGACTAGTTAAGTTTCTATTTCAATAAGATGACCTATGCAACTAATTAGTTTTTATTACGTTTATATTATGAATTTATGCTCATGAGGAACTGTCTTTTGATTTGTATGGATGATAGTGGTTAATACTTCAATTCAATATGCCTACAATTTTGGAGACAAGATCGAGTGGGGAGCTAAGAACATAATAATACAAGATGGATTTTCACTCATTTTCGACATTAGGGTAAGTATCGAGTGTTTCCTTAAGTGGTATTTCTAGGACTTGAACAAAGGGTTCTACCTTCTCACTAGTCTGCTATTTAATGGTTGAATCATAAGCAGGTTGTTCATTGGAAGGATCATCGATGCTTATCATAATACTACCATTCATATTCTTTCTCCAAACACATATTACCAAAACACTACCAATAATAGCCATTTTCTCAAACACATATTATCATAACACCAAGATTATCATAATCCTTTTCCCCATAACTCTTTCCCTCCCCCCAAACGCACCCTTAAGGATTTAAAAGTAACTCGAGGGTAAAATGGTAATTTGACCAACTTGTGTTAAGAACACTTGTGAAGAACTAACATATTGTTATTGGTCTATATCTATAGACACATAAATATATCTACAGAGAAGAGTACAATTGTGATGAGTTTTAATAGAGTGTACACATCGTTAACGAACATTAATTAATATGTGGTTAATGAGTTTAACAAATAACTTCTGACGTAGGTCCATCAGGTTTCCTTCCCAACTCATTATGCTATAGCTAAATATAATGTCTCTTATTTCTAAGGCGAATGACCCTCCTATTTTTCTCGACTCATATATAGTCCCACATTTGTTTGTGACATTAGTTTATATCCTAATTACTTTTCTCAACATTAAGACTTCATAAGATTGATAGACTAAGTGATGAGTTAACTTATCAATAGTTATCAATAAACTCAATAAAGGAAATGCAAAAGTGAAGGAGGTATAAAACACAAACATTGTTAAAACCCTAGGGTATTCATCAGCTGAGCTCTTTAGAGGATTTAGCTCATGATTAATAATAATAACTAGATTTCATTAAATAGAAAACCATGACTACAAGGTAAATGTTCAATAGATGAAAAGAAATTGAGATAGACAATTGCAAAGATAAACTAAAAGAAATGTATAGATTTCATGCTCGACCAATTTTTTCCTAGGGTGATTCATCTCTCTTTCAAGGTCGAACATCACTTCTCCACAGGTTTTCATAGGGTTGAGGTAACCTAGAACGTTCAAGCCTCAAAGAGACTTTCGTTCTTGAAGCTTATTGTTGGGAAAGAATGAGATTTAACGACTGAGATGGTTCAATGATTCTTGAAACGTGAGACTTCTCCTCCATTTATAGATCAAAAGTGTTTGAATAATGACCCAAAATCATGCTCTGAACATTTACCCATCATTTCAAGTGTTGAGTACAACAGCTCTGTCATTAAAGTGTCAAACCCATTGGTCAGCTCTACTCGTCTTACAAATAGGAATAGAGCATATAACCCTTTACATCTTCAAATTTGTAGAGATCGAACTATGAGTCCCTAGCTGTGTGCAATCAGCAAAAGGAATATAATTTGCCAAATCAATTCGAAGACTGCTGCAAGCAATAATAATATTATTGAGACCAAGATCCAATATGTTGTGGTAAATTACTTCTATCTCTTCCATTTATCAAATTCTTACATCAATATAATTTGCTAAAAAATATCATCTAAAGCTCACAACTTTATAAAATTCACCAGAAAACTCCAAAATCAAAACTTCACCTTCAAACTCAACAAAATGATGTTACATCAGATTCATTAGTGGTTCTATCATTACCTCTAGTGTAATTTTTTGTGCTCTTGAATTTTTCTATGATATGACAAAGTATCGATTCACCTCTCACCTTGATATCAACTAAGGATGAGAATAGGATGATCGAAATTGAAAAGAACATACTTGTAATTAACTAAAAATTTAAGGATTAGATAGTGAAGAAAAGAAACTTGAAAGATGAATGCAAGGCCAATAACTTACAACGACTCCTCATCAATAACGAACTAACAAACAAGCTCCGTCAATCCAGCTCTTCCAACATGAGAGATAAACACATAGATGAAAAAAAGATTCATTTACTATTTTAGCGGTGGTGCGAGTTGATTTTCGTTGCTTGTTGTTCGATCCCAATGCTTAATGGGGATGGATTGTTGATTTCCGTTAACCCAAATGGAGCATCAAGCCAGGGTCGAAATGTCATTGTTTTGAAATCTTCAGCGGCGGCGACGGTGGCCGACGACGACGGAGACATGACGGTTTCCCAGTTGGCCAGAAGTCCGAGGCATAGGCTTGCTTCTTCCTCGGTCTGTATCTCTCTCTGTCTCTCTCTCGGAATGGATTGTAAGCGCTGTTCTGAGATTTGTATTTTTGGTTATGATTCTTCTTTGGGTTCGCGATTAACAATAGGTCATGATCCGTATTGGTACTAGGGTAAAGCGCGGAAGCAAATGGACGACAATCCGATGGTTCAGAAGGTTAAGAAGAGACTTGCGGATTGGAAAACTAGCCATGTGAGACTCGTCCTTTTTTTTTTTTCCTTCGTCTTTCATTTTTCTTCTTTATATGTATTAGGAGAGATAAATTCCCTGAAAGATTCTTGTATGTATTAGTCGGCTGACTGTCTTTTATTTGAAGAAACAGATTCCATATGCACTTTCTATGGATATGTTTGTCGTTATTTTCGAAGAAAAATGCTTTTAATAATTCAAAGTCAATTGTAATAGTATGATAATCACCTTAAGAAATATAAATTTTCGAATTGATTTGGAGTGATTTTAAGCATTACAAAAGTGGTTTAACCATTTCAAAGTCACTTCATAACATGCATTAAATAGACAAGTTGGAATTGATGTTCCAAGACATGAATAGAGTTCTTAAGTAAAATATAATGATGATGATTACCATTTCATCTTCATATTTGAGAGTTGGGATTTGGTTTATTTCCAATGGCAGGGTATTCTTGTAAAGAACTTTTAACATCTAATGGAGCTACATTTTCTTTTTCACCAATTGTTAATCATGATTATTGCTGGTTTGTAAAATGGAATATCCCATATCATATCATTCACTTGCATTTTTTACCATTTTCATTTGAACCTGTTTTCAAACCATTTTAACATCTTGGTTTTATTTCTTGCGTTAGTGGATGAAATCCGGACTCCATTCATGTTCTTTCCCCTTTACAGTGCCAATTTAGATTTATTATAGTTAGTGTTGGACTTTTGGGAATCCACTGATCCAAATTCTTGTTGATTCTTGAGCAGGCTGTAACGGGTCCTGGAGGGAAGTTTATGAGGTAGGTGCATTATGGCCTCTGGTTTGTGTCAATTGATGTGCAAAATTGTGCAGACGTATAGCACAACTATTGTTTAACTATAAGCTAATCACAAAAATGTTTTTGCTTTTAAAGCTTTGAGCAAAATAAGGCAGCATTTGATGAGCAATGCTCTCCTGGGGAATTTAAATCGTCTGCTGTGATGCGGGCACTTGAGGTTCGATCAAATTTGGAACAAGAATTTCCTAGCTTCGTGCAATCATTGGTCAGATCACATGTTGCAAGCTTATTTTTGATGGTAGGCCTTGCAAGAATACGTGATTTAAAGTTGAATTGTATAATTGATTAACGGGTAGTATTTCCTATATGTATATTTATCTTTATAAAATAACAGGGGCTTCCTGGGGCATTCTGTAAGTCATACTTGCCAGCAAGAGATAGTACAATGACTTTAGAAGATGAAGCTGGGAGACATTTTCAAGTAAAATATATTGCACATAAGACAGGGTTGAGTGCTGGATGGAGACAGTTTTCTGCTGCACACAAGTTACTTGAGGGTGATGTTTTGGTCTTTCAACTAGTAGGGCCTACAAAATTTAAGGTAATATATTGAATTGTTACAATTTATGTGTGTTTGATGATGTACATCTACTTTTTGAACTCTGAATATGATCATGACTGAGATGATATAACTGTAGTCCACATATCATCCATTTTAATGCAAGATTTTTAGATCAGAGAGACAATATGACAAGTTGGACTACAAAGTGGAGTCCATAATATAGAAGATTTTTAGGAACATATGAGATGGAGTGAACTGATGGTAGTTCCTTCGAGAATTTAGTTTAATCATTTTAATATGTCAGTTCACGTATGTACTACTTCATTTTGTTGGACAGTGAGTTATGTCAACGTTTTGAGTCTTTAGTATAAAAATTGAGATGATTAAACTAACAGTACAATATTTGATTTTAAAATCAATCATCTTCACCATACCCTGGAAAAAACTTTTGGATGAAGTTTTTAGCATTTCTTTTATTTACTTTTATTGAAAGAAATGCTAAACATTCAATATTGTTTATGTGTACGAGGAAAAAAGTGGGTAAGGGCAGTGGGGAAACTAAGGGGATAAATCCTATTATGAAGAAATGAGTGGCGGATGTGCAAGTTACAGGAGGCTAGGGAGGTTGTTCTTTAATGCAGACAAAAATGAAGTTCGTTAGAGTTGAAGCAGTTCATGGAGGTGTGAAGAATTCAGTTTATTTTCATTTGTATTGAAAGAGGGCAAAGAGCCAATATATATAAGTGAGTACAAGAACAATTGACTAAAAAGTAGGGAAAGTAAATAGAAATAGGTTACAACAGTAAAGAAAAATCCAATGTGTTAGTGATATATAATTAAATTTGTCTTCAATCACTAGTTTAAGATGGTCCTAGCTGTGTTCAAGCCCCTGCATTGTTGTTTGCTCCCCAATTAAAATCAATTTCCACTTGTTGGGCTTTTCAAATATTTCAAACTCACAAGTAAGGGGGAGTGTTAACGATATATAATTAAATTGCCTTCAACCACTAGCTTAAACTTTTGGATGAATTGGTGATTTAAGATAATGTTCTCCCAAAAACACATGAGAGTGGAGAAGTGATGAGTTTTCCACAATGAAGTAAGGTCTTGGAAGAGAAGCTTTAGTGAACAATAAATCAACCACTTGATCTTTGAAGGAGACAATATTTGTGAACAACCTTCTTGAACAAAGTGAGTCATTTTCAATGTGCTTTGTTCAAGCATGGAAACTGGGATTGCTTGCCGAAGATATAGCATATACATTGCCACATCACAAAATAAAGGTGCCTTTTAGGTAAACATTTTTATCATAGATCAATTGGCAAAGGCAGTGGAAATTGATTGTAGTGATAGCAAATGACTGATTCGACTCTGGTAGAACAAGAGGCGATTTGCTACTTCTTGGCAGACTGAAATAAGAGTGGCCCCAAAGAAGGTGGCAAGTCAGATGTGAATCAACAATCAAAGGAATCACCATCCAATTAGCACCATAAAAATCAGTTAGAGATAAATCACTAGGTCAAAGGAGAATTCCAAAATCTTTTGTACCGCACTAATAGCAAATAATATGTTTGACTATCGTGAAGTGAACAACAATGGGAGGTTGCATGAGCTTACTCACATGATTCACGAAAAAATTAATATCAGATCAGGGTGGATATGAAATATTGAAGAGAGCTGACAAGCTACAAGTTAACAATGAAGGTTGCATCATGGTAGGCAGGAGCAGTAATATGAAGATCAGTGGTAGTAGACATGGGAGTGAGGCACAATTTGGCTGAACCCACTACGGAAGGAGACTAGAAATGTATTTTGATTGATTGATTCAAAGACCATTGGTCAAAGGGTGAATCTCCAAATGTAAAAATATTGTAGTGGCCAAGATCAGAAATTTGAAACTCACATGCTAGTAGCTGTCTTAATGTGGAGATACATGTAGAAGATAATTTAAGGAAGAACCAATATAGTGTACAAAACAAAAAAGAGGAATTAGCATTGGAGGCAGCAAAACCAATCGTCAATATGTAGAAGGTAAAATGCTCCATTCAGGCATGTGGGTCTGCTTGAGGCCATAGAGACTTTTGTGCAAGAAGCACGCATGAACTGGACATGATGTATCAATTAAACCATCCGGCTGAGTCATGAGCCATAAATACCATTTCTTTTAATGTGTCATGTCATGGAGAAAGGCATTTTTGACACCCCACTAATGTAGAGTTCACCGGATGACCAAGTAGAGCCAAAATAACATGAATAGTAGCCTTCTTGATGATGGTGCTAAGGGTTTTATTGAAATCAATACCTTCAGTTTGATGGTAACATTTTGCAACAAGATGAGCCTTAATTATACATGGTTTGAAATACCCATCAACAGCCAACCAAATTCGTGGCAAAATCACAAGGAACCAATAACCATGTGTCTTATTCTTGGAGGGGAATGGACTCTTCAGCCATGGCTTATCACCATGCTGGATGATCAGTATAAGAGCAGAGGATATAGCAAGATGTAGAACATACACAATCCCAGATTTGGCTCGTGTTTAAATAGGATGGACATTATGTGGGAT
This sequence comes from Cucumis sativus, assembly GCF_000004075.3. Classification (NCBI taxonomy): domain Eukaryota; kingdom Viridiplantae; phylum Streptophyta; class Magnoliopsida; order Cucurbitales; family Cucurbitaceae; genus Cucumis; species Cucumis sativus. The sequence goes on from NC_026656.2 coordinate 14,132,860, forward strand.
GTCCAGTGAAGTGGAGCTTGCACAAGGTATAACCGCTGAAGATAAATCAGCAGGCAAATTTATTAAGACAGACGTAGAAGAAAAAAGTAATAGAGTTTGGATATTTTCTTAGTACCTATAATGGTTATGATACAACCCATTCCTTGAGGACAAGGTTTGTTTTGAATGGCCATGTAATGTGAGAGTACTATTTGGGGGATACATGGTAGGAATTAAAATTACTATAATATTAGTAAAGGAATTGTGGTAATTAGCTAGAGGTGTCTTGGTTACAAATAGAGGATGTTGGAATCTTAGAGGGAGTGGATCTTTTTGGTGAGAGTTTCCATTGTGGGACTTTATATTACTATCTATGTATTTCTATTATAAAGGTAGGGAGAATATTTTATAATGGAGTCTGCTAGAGTGGAAAGTAGAAAGGAGAAGGTATTCAGTTACTTAGCAGTAAAGACCAAAGAGTGATCGTATGAGTAAAGGAAGAATCGTCGATTCTACACTCAAAGTAAACTCTTAGATGGCAGAAAGATAACACCACATTTCTAAATTGCTTTACATGGCAATTGATTGTATAGATTGAAGCTGGTTAAATACTATAATAATACGAATAGTGTGTTTGAAAGTTCCTTTTCCAATGAATTACAAAATACTTTTATAAAATTTATTTATAGTTGTAACAATTCAAGAAGAGAGTTGAAAATAACTCTGAAGTACTTGATCATTATTAAACTTATCACTGTTTTAAAGGAAGTTTTGAGAAGATAGTCATTCTGAGACCTCCTTTTTCATTTTTAATCAATGAGCCGTAACTTATTTGGTTCTTCCTCTACTGTAGGTTTATGTCACAAGGGCAAGCGATCTGACCGAAGTGGATGGTGCCCTTGGCCTTCTCAATTTGGAGTCTCGTACAAGGCATAGCGATGCAGGCAATTCTATCCACTGATACTCTGTTAATAATATCTGTCTATTTGCAAACTTTTGTGTGTTAATGAATCCAAGTCCTCTGGAATGTTGACTACAGGAAAAGATACAGATTACAAGGGTGACATGGCTAGCGACATTTTAAACAAGAGACGTGTAAAGTCTGCTCTGCTCGATACGGCTGAAAAACAGAAAAAGCGGAGCCCGATGATGTCCATTTCAAGGAACCAGGTAGCAGAACAATATGTAAATACTAGTGAAGAGGTTGTTTCAGCAATAGTTGAGGCTTACGACGTCTATCCAGCAGTTCCATTTAAGCACATCAAGAGCTTTGACGACTTCAACATTGTAATAGATGGACTATCAATAAATTCTGAACTGCCAAGAGACCTAAGGAAAAGATATTATAAACTTTGCTGTAGTCAGAATATGTTTCTCCATGAAAATCTCATCCAAGGCATGAATCGCAAGTTAGTTACCGGTGTTATTTCCGAAACAATTACTATAGCCAATGCCATTAAAGCTAGCGATCTATCTACTTCGCGAGATGAGTATTCTGCATGGGACAAAACTCTTCGAGCCTTTCAGCTCTTCGGTATGAATGTTGGATTTTTACGTACACGTCTACATAGGCTGGCAAACCTTGCATATGAATCAGAAAATGCCTTGGATCTCAGAACATTGGTAGATGCCAAAAATGACCAAGTGCATGTGCATGATGAAATCAGAAATATTGAGACAAAGCTTGTTGAATTGAAGGAAGCTTGTGATAGATTTGGAGCTGCCATTGATGGCTTAGATTCTAAAGCTGAAATTTATAAATCCAAGTTCCAGGAAGAAGTTTCTGCTCCATGGTAATCATATGTACTCTATTGTTTTTGTATATTCATTTTTTTAGTACAATTCTTTGTGCTCCTTTTTAACTAATCTTGCAAATTGAATATTTACAAATAAAAGAATATGTAACTAAACAAAGCACTTTTAAGATGAGGATTGGATCGGTGGAAATGACTTGCTCAACTATGTGAAGTAGGTCAAATTTATTCATTGGTGAACTTTTGATTGAAAATTCACTTTTTCCCCTAGTGCAAAGTTGTTCAACATTGTGAAAATGATAAAAGTTTTATCAGAAATCGAAATGTATGATTGCTCTTGATTAATTCTTTGAGTATGTAAAGTAGTAAATAATCATAATCCAAATGACTCAAAGCTATTTTAATGCTAAAGTGAAGTTGGTTGAATGGTATTAACATGCCCTTCATGCATGGTGTATCTAAAAATCTATCCTTTGTAAATAAGTTTCTTGAAGTTAAAATTATTCTTAGTTAATCACACTTCTCAAATGGTTTTAGGTAGGATTCTCATGCATTGAGCAAAATATGCAAATTTGGTGTTTCGTCTACATTAAATTTGTTTCTTTTTTATGTATTTTATATTATTATGTTTTTTTTTTTTTTTTTGCATTTCTTATATGGTTTGAGCACGAATATATATAATTATACCAAATAATTTATAAAAATAATATGAAGAATTAGAAAGAGCGAGTCTTCCTAAGTCTAGAGGAGACGGAAACACTAATTTACCACTTAACCAAATAATAATATTGATATAATGTTAGTTTTATATATATATATATAATGAGCATAAAGTTGCTACACTAAATCCACCAATGTAAAAAAACAATATGTACGTAAGGTAAGTGGGCAACACCGAAACAAATAAAAATATAGAAACATATAGAGATTATTAGTAACACAATTCAAAAGCTCTACTCTATAAAGAGTTTAGAAATTACAATGAAAAGTAATCATATGGTAATTTAACTCACTTTTTCGGCGATTCACGACACGTATAGCTTCCTTTCTAGTTTCAGTTTAGATTTTTCATAAGTTTAAGCTTCTCTCACTTTCCCAAAAAGTACTTTTCCAAACTTTATATGAAATTCCCTCGATGTAACATACTTAAGCTTCCCTAAGGGTGATATCATGATCTCATCTTCATATATGCAAGCTTTTCTCATGCTTTGACAGCTCTCCTCAATATACATAAAAAGAAAAACTCGAGATCTTGAGTTCTATCTAATATACTGTTATTTCCTTCTCAATTAATATTTATTTTCACTTGTTAGGCCTTTCACATATTTCAAGTTCATAAGTTAGGAAAAGTGTTAGATGATATATAATTAAATATACTTTCACCCACTATTATTTAGGTTTGTGCCAAGTACACTTTTTTTAAAAAAATAAGAAAGCTAACCCTAAAAAAGTACAAAACCACAATAAATACACACACACATGCATTTATATAGTTTTTTGAGAAGATTTTCAAGGAAAGAACGATAGAGAAAAAGCAATAGGCCACGAAAGTTGCAAAATCTCTCACAAACGATAAATAAGAATAAAAAAATATTATGTAGAATCTACTTACTTATCACGTAACGATGTCACACAACATATTGCGAACGTAATCAAGACATGTTGCAAAATATGTTGCTAAAGTTCAACATGTAACAAAAATCAATCAATCAAAATACAATAACAAGTTTGAAATGGTTCGAATGCAATCATCAACTCTCACATTGACTAGAGATACAAAGATAGTCATGAGTTTACAAGAGATCAATACAACTATTTTCCATGACATGTAAAAGACTTAGTCACGAGAATACATACACGTAAGTAGACAATATAATATCATTTAAACTTAGAGGAAGTATACATGTTAAAAAGAGATAGAGAGAGAGAGAGAGAAATAAATGCAAAGATAGTGGAAATGAAGTGGCAATGTCCTTTGTGTTAGATATGTTGGTCTGATCTGAGCCATTTTTCAGAGTTCAGAGACACCCATTGCCATTACACCTTTGTATTTGGAAACTATTGTTAGGTATATGCTTTTAAAGATTTTTACACTTCTTTCCAACTCCCAATTTTCCCATTATTAATTCTCATTTCTTACCTTCAAATTCCATTTTTATTTTAATCATATATTATGAACAATCGTGGCTTAGCTGTCTGCTGCATTAATATTGTGAAATTTTGCATTGAAACTCTCATATTCACTCTCTCATTTTAATCAAATACTTATCTCTCTTTTGACTTCTTTCTCTCTTTGATTAAAAGAAAATTTATGAGAAAATGCTGATTGGTGAAGAACTATGCTTTTTTCTAATCCATTAATTTACAACTATTTTCCAATTATTTTACTTCATTGGTTTTCGTTAATTTTTAGTATTTGTTTCAAAAGAAGTGCTTCTTTTTGGTACTTTTAGAATAAACACTTCTTTAGAGACCCCTTTTCATTATTATTATTATTATTATTATTATCATAATTTGTTATTAATTAGTCTCATTCTATATCAATTTTGTTTTTTTTATTTTTCAAATTTCAACTTGTTTTTATTTTCTACCACTTTTAAGGATATTGATTTGTTTAGTAGAGAACTACTAAAATTAAATAACAAGACAAATAAACAGTGCTTACAAACTTATTTTTGAAAAATGGACTAACATTTTATAATTGTTTGATTTTTGAAAATTGTGTTTCCTTTTAAAACATTTGAAATTTTAGATATTTTTTAAATTACTAAAATAATTTAGAAAATTGTTTTAGTAATCAAATTTTGACATATAGAAACTAAGAGATGAAATGATGTTTATAAAAATTAATAGACAACTATGACTTATCTTTTATTTTGTTTTGGTTTCTATTAAAAATGATTGTAAAAAAGATCTAATATATTTCATTTTGAAGTACCAAAGTACTCCAAAGTCATTTCAAATGGTACTTCTTTTGTAATATTCTCACGTTTAAAAAGAAAAACCAACTAAATAAACAAATAGAAATCAATAGAGAAACTATTATTAAATTTACGATATTCAAGTTAGATAGAGAATGAAATTAATTTTTTGTTAGTCCAACCGAAACCTTTTGAAAAATTCTCATGGATCTCCAATTTTTTTAAAAGCCAAGTGTGAAGAAAAATAGAGAGATTTTAAAAAATACGACAAAAACAACAAATTTTTATCAAACATAGCGCAATGACATTCGATATATCTTACAAACCAAAAAAGAGATAAGTGATTTGAAAAACTAAAATTTTTTAGGGTAAAGAACTTAAGAACTTAAAGATCAGTTAGCTACAAATCTGAAAAAACATTAGCATTGATCATACAACACAAAAATCTAAATGGTTAATTTAACAATTTGAAAAGAAAGAAAAAAAGAAGAAAGAGAAGAAAAACCGAATGAACAAGAAGGCTCTCTACATTCCTTTTTCAACTTTTAACTAAACTTCTCCCACTGATCTCTAGAAATCAATCTCCACATCTTTGCAACTTGTTCCTGATCCTTCATTTTGTACCTGAAAAACAACATCAATCCAAAACTACCCCATTAATCACTTGAGACGAACAAGGTTAAGAAAAATAGTAGGAATCACATTGAATAATTTTTCGTCGTGGGTCGTTTTCTTTTACCTGGTGGGAGGAGTTTGCCCTCGTACTAGACGAAGAGGACGACCAACCGAACGGCCTTTTGCCACTGCTGACATCACGGCTGCTGCTAGAGCCATCGTTTCTGCACCCTTTCTTGGAAGCATTATTGTGAGACTTTTTCAAGCCAAGAAAGCCCTTCCATCGGCCCCTAGACGTAGGGCGTTGTGAAGCGTCATTGTCGTCTTCGTCTTCTCCCTCCTCTTCCTCGACGAGAAGTTCTTCTCTAAGAGTAGTAGCCGTTCTATTGGAGTCCTTATAAGGGAGAAGACGACCCTCGAAGAAAAGCTCATCAGCCGTCATCATATTGTAGTTGGAGACAGAGAATTCAAAATCGGAGGAGGAGGAGACGGGAGGAGCTGCGGAGCGTTGCTCTTGGTATTTGAGGGACTGTTGGATGTCAACGAAGTCGCTCGAGAAGGAGATACGAGGGCTGGTGGCCGGAGCACGGCGGTGGAGGGACTTATGGTCGGAGTTGTACATGTCTAAGCATGCCATTAGAGAGCTCAAATCAACATGAGGGCGAAGGAAAGGAAGAAAACTATATTGTATAATATAGAATATATGAGTATGAACAAACAATAATGTTACTTAACAAACCTACCTATTTATATGTGTTTTCTTTGCTTTTGACGGCTCTATCCTTTCTTTTCTATTTTATTTTAGTTTTTCATTTACCTCTCTGTTACCATAATTATAATCAAACGATTAAATACTCCAATTCTCTTAATATATATATGTATATCATTTACTTATTTATAAAAGTATTTTAATTTATTTTACTATATTTTATAAATATTGTAATTTATTAATAATTTTATTCTCGATGAAAACATAAAAAAAAGAATGAAATTATATATTAAATAGAGAGAGATAGATAGATGGATGGATGCATGGCATTCCATGATGTGATGTTTTGTCATGACATTTTTGAACTTATATTCAATTATGACCAATCTTTGACTCTGCAGTCCTAAAGTCTATTGTTTTTCTCTTTGTGTTCATTTTTTCTTTTTTCCTTTTCCTTTTTGTGAACCTCATTTAATTCCTTTTCCTTTTTCTTTATTATACAATTAATTATTTTGCTAAATAAACCATCATTTTCATACTCCAATTTCTTAAGCTTCCTTTAATGATTCCCATTTTTCTAAAACAAAAAACTCTCTCCATTTTAGATTAGAAAAACAATCCTAAACATAATATTTATATATTTTCTTCTATCCATTTTTCTTTTTCTTTTTTGTATTAACTAAAAAGTTTAATTTGAAAATCTGATTAAAAAATTAACTCAATTTTTATTTCTTTTTTAATTGGTTACTCGTATGTTTGTTATATATGTGTGTTTCTAATTTATATTTATTAAATAAAATAACATATTTAAAAATAATAATAAAAAAAATAATTTTCCTCGATATTGGAAAATATATTTTCTTTACTTAATACAAAGCAACAGTGTTTTGACTAAAGAAGACTCCAAGAAGTTTCCTTTTAGAATATAAAAAAGCATTTAAGGAATTTTTAAATAATATATATATAAAGAAAAATGTGTGTTGCCAGCTGGTATAATAATATATAGTATATACATAGATTTTGGTAAAATATTATTATACAAATAAAAGTCAAACATAAAAGATTCCAATCAATATCTTACACTAAATATATATACAGAAATGCTGCTTTGCAAAAAGAAATTCATTTTATTTCTAGTTATGTTTAATTCTTTTTTAGAATCCATAAATAAGAAATAAGGGGAAAAAATAGTATATGTATGTGTGTGTGAATGTATCAATGCTTTTATATATACATATATGTGTAAAGAATGGCAAGCATCTCGCAAAAAAGAGAGAGTTAACAATGACGTAAAAGAAGGATTCTAGATCTCGAACGACAATGTTAAATTGGTAATTTTACATTGTGATGTACAAGAAAAAGACCAAAATTAATTAGTTTTGAAATTTGAAGTTAATTTTCATTGGGTTTTGTCATCTTTTTTTTTAAAAAAAATGTTCTCTTTTTTAATGTTGGTATTAGATTTGTTCTACAAACTTTGCATAAGTGAGTTTTGAGTTTAAAGAAAGTTATTAAATACGTCTTTGTTATTTCATTTCAAACCATGTTGCAAATTCAACAAAAGCAAAAATTGTGATCATAACAGGTGCTCAAGGGGTTTGAGATATCAAAATTGTAATCCTTTAGAACCTGTTTGAACCTATCTGCTGAACATTAAGAAAACCTTGTCTTATATTTGAGATTAGAAAATATTGTGTATGTTATGACAAAAACAAAATGGAGAAGTAAGAAATGTGTAAACAATAAAGAACGACACAAAAAATTGTACTGTTTTCTAACAATGTGTCAGCTACATCCACATATATGAAGGAGATAACAGTGTTATTATTTGAGGAAAAAAATACAAAAAAATATATAGATAGTCGGATACCAGTGAAATTAGATGGGTTATAAATTAAAATGATACCTCTCTATACTATCCTAGACCCACAATTATAAACGACATGTAATTTAAAATACAAATCTAGAATTCAGGCGCAATGCCCCGAACCCCCACCAAGTATAAAAGGATGATACATAAGTTTTGCCTCATTGAGGTATATTACAAAGGGAGGCCATTGTTCTAATATGTTAAGCCAACAAGATGGTTGTTAATATGCCATGGATGCAAGAAGCTTTTGTAATTAAGGGCCACTATTAGCTTCTACATATGCCATCAATTCAGAGAGTTTTAATTTGTTAGAGTGTTACCGGTAATTCGGTTCATTCGATTAGATAGTCCACTAGAATTGAATCGAAATTTTGATTTTAGATATTATACAAAATTGACTCAAGCTAGCTAGTCATATGTTCGGTTCAAACCGAATCGAAAGGTAATATTTAGTTATTTTGATTTGATTTTCAATTTTATACATAAATAATTTATATAAGTATGATATAGAATTATAATGTTAATTAAATTAAATTCATCATAATCATGAATTTAGGAGGGTGTTGTAAAGAAAATTAAAAAAATAATGGCACATAATATAATTTCATACACCGAAAGAAGTTTTGGAAAACAAGGTTGAGAAAGCCACATTCAAATTCAATTTAAAGTTAAAATGTAAATGACAAATCAACGAGTAATTAGTTATATGAGTTAGGAATGCAAACAAAATTTCACTTTGGATAGTTAATAAAGTAGTCATGAGTATATAAGTGAGAATAATTATATGAAACCAAAAACAAAATAACGAGAGTACATGCCAAAGTGGATAATCTCATACGTTCGTTATAGGTAAGATATATGGAGGTTCATTGTCCTTATCACATATATTTACATAATTCACTAACAATATGTCAAATTCACGAGGGAGAAAAATAATAGTTTTTATCGAGAGAAAAATCCAAATTACATATAAAGAGGTGTGTAAATAGTTTAGACAGTGTATTCTTCTAAGCTTTAATAAAAAAATATCGCAAATAATCTAAATATGATACACAAAAATACAACCAATTAGGTTTTGGGGTGTGTTGCTCTCAAAGCCTCCACTAGTGATGTGTTGGCCCTAGATTCCAATTCGCTGACCAAGCAGTATGATCCTCAATTATATTTGATATGATTCAAAACGTCACATAACATATTCAAAAGATTCCAACATGACGGAAAGCATCGTGGAGTAGATACAGGTAGTAAGAGAGGAGAGGGGGGAAAAGTGGAATGTTTGAGGGGGAAAAAGGACAAATAATGAAAAGTAGAAGAAAGTGGGTCCTAATGGGGAGAAGAAGAGGACACTAAATAAATGATGGAATTAATGAAAGCTTTTTGAGATGAATGGAGGGATGCCAAGGAACCACTTCTTCACTGCCACTCTTTACAGTTTTCCATTACTCATCTCATTGAAAATCACCACTCTCCTTCAATAGCTGGCCTTTTGGGAACTCCAATCTTTATAATATATGGATATTTTTGTTATAAATTGAAGAGTTGATTTATAAAATTGAAAGGTTTTAAAGGGTATAATTGAGAGGGGTGAAGAATTGGTATTTGGAAATTGGGGGTAAAAAAGAACAATAATTGAGAAAGAAGTGGAGGTAGAGAGGAGGGGGGGAAGGAGGCAGAATATGCAAGTGGGGAATTGGATTGGGGAATGGCATGCATTAGGGTCAGTTTGACCAATCTTTGACCTGCATTTTAGTAAATTAGCTGCCCATTCATGGGGGACCACCCCCACCCCCTTCAACCAAAAGTACTTTTCCCTTCCCTTTCTTTTAACTTTCATAATAATTTTATCTTACGACTTCGTGTCCATGGTTCTTCTTGTATCGTGGAACGAAGACGACCTACTGTTATGAAAGCAAAATTTGATGTGACTTAAATCATACCATTCTTACTTAGAGGAACCATAAAAAGTTCGGAAAAGAGGAGATCGACCCCCACAAACCAAAAACTTTTTCTTAAATTTATTTAAAAAGAAAAACAAATCTATATCCGTCACCATATTAGACAATATTTGTAATTATCAAAATTTGTCATTTAAAACAATTATGTTTGGTAAATATTATTGTTACAGGAAGCATCTAATTAATTTCTAAATTCTAATAAATAGTTAGTTAACATATGTGTTTAACCAGCTTTTATAGGTTTATATTTATCCAATAATTAATTGATTTTTTTTAATTTTATATCAAATCTTCTTGTTATTTGAAATTTACCCTAATTTCAATCTTTTTCTCTTTTATATTTATGAAACTAAATATCTTTACATTTTTAAAGTTTTTTGTTTTTGAGAAACTAGTTTCACGAGACCAATTATTTAGTTCTGAAAATTGAAAAATATTTCAATTAGTATTGAAAAAGAAGAATACACGAAATCAATAATCGAAATAAACCCTAATTAAACTTTAAGAATAAGTATCTCACATGCAACCTCTAAAATATACTATATAAATTCTTTTCTCAAAAATCTATAGCAGAATAATTCGAATAATATATGTATAATATACATGAGATGTAATACTTTGATCCTATCATTTCAATGATTCAGTACTTACCAAAAGGACAGAAAAAAGCCAAAGAAGATTGTTTTTATTTATTATTATTCTTATTTAAAAACAGTGACAAATTCAAAATTTTATCAAAATGCTATAAACATTAAATTTTAATTATAAATTATAGAAACTAAATTTAAATGGAAGTATTAATTATGAGAGGAGAATGGTTTGAATTGTAATGAAAATTGCCACTGTCAGTTCAACTTTACTGTCTTTTCATTCACATTTTTGCAAATTTCTTATCCTCCCTTTATTACACATCTCTTTTTTCTTGTTTTTCTTTCTTCAATTTTTTAAAACAAAGATACCCTAATAATTATTTTTGTAAAATCATGCATTCATCTTCTTAAAATTATAATATTTTTTTAAAAAAAAGTTGGTTTGATTGGATGATGCTTTCAATTTAGATGTTCCTTTTGTTTGTCATTCATTTTATTTTTGTTTCATTTTGAATTAAGTTCATAAAATAAACAACAATACTTTTTCAAAATAGGTCAAAAAGAAGAAGATGCTATTTTGATATATTAAATTATCGATCAACTTAAAAGTTGTTGAATTTAATTAATTATATCAATACTTCAAAACTCAAGAACTAATTACATAAATTCACTTTTTAACAAAAAATATATATATATATAGATTTAATTTTGAAAAGGCCAAACATATTTATTAATAACATCTTCACTTCATATTATTCTTTTCAACCACTTGAAATGTGTGGTGGGAAGTAAATAGCAAAAAAAAAAAAAAAAAAACATCTAAAAATGAACTTGATATATAATAGTATTGGTATGCACTCGATCCTAAAAGTTGAATGTGAAATCTTCCTTCCACCGTATGAAGACGGAATGAAAGCAAGTTGAGTTGAGTTAAAATAGTATGGAAATGGAATGTGTTTTATTGGAAGAATTAGAAGCAAAGTGATTGGATTAGAGGAGATTAGAATTGATTAGGTTAGGAGCAATGGGAAAGAGGCATTTAGATATGTAGTAGTAAAAGAGGAGGAGAAGGAAAGGGTTGATATTTTAAAAGAGGAGGGGGACACGTGGAGGAGGCTGTACAGTCACGTGGTAATAAAAGAAGGTGGACGAATGGGGGATAGACAGGTGGTGAAATGTGGATGGGTGGAAGACCAGTCAAAGAAAAGAAAAGAAAAGAAAAGCATATTTGAATATGAGAGAATGAGAGAAGAGAGATGGTGAGGTGTTGGGGTACAAAAAAATGTGGTGTACTATTAAAATCACAACAGTTGTTCTAAGTATTTTGTTTGCCTTTTTTGTCCCATGGTTATTGTCTATAGGCTAAATGCTTCTTCTTACACACCTCTCTCCTCTTCACTCACTTTTTCCCTTTTTTATTTATAACTTCAATTACAAATTTTATTAAAATAACTACTTACCCTTTTCTTCTAAATATTTTGTACCCTCAAGTCTCTCATTCAAACACACACAGAAATTGTCAGAATTCTAGGGATTTTTTTTTTTTTGAAGAGCTAACGAGTGTAATTAGATTATAAGGAATTAGTTTGAATTGAAGATTAACGGAACGAAATAAGTTTTGTATTGTTCAATCGAAGCGTAAGTTTTGAATTACTTGTTCTATTTGTAGGCCACCAAACACCAAGAAAACCCTTACGTTCTATATGAGATGATTTTTCTTTTCTTTAGTGCCAAAATATAGGGTTTTATTTAGAGTCACTTGAGGTAAATTTTTCATGGTTAAAAAAAATCTTATTTTATATATGTAATTGATCACTTAACGTTGAGATCGAGTTCCATATGATCGTTCTATTAGTCATTTTTAAATATAACTAAATGAATTAAAATATTTATAAAATATAGTAAAATATGAACAGTCTATCTATGGTTCATTACGATATAGATGAAAATAGATTACTATTTGTGTTTATCCATGAAAAAATAGTAGGCGATGTCAAACACGACATCACAACAATATATATGATAAAATCACAATTATGAAAACATGCACAAAAGTAGTGACAATAGAATTCCTTCTTTAGTAACTATTCTCGTATATCTCTCTCTTCAACGTTTTAACTTAGACTCCTCCTAAGCTTGAGCTTCCCTCACTTCCACAATATGCTTTGGCTCCCCTTAAAAGTGAGATGCCCTCACATTCACTATATTTAGGCTCCCCTAAATACAATATCAATAATGAACTTCTCCCGAGTTCTACAATGACTACTTAACCAATTGTCTCAACCACAAGCACAAAGATTTACACTATCAATACATGGAAGGTTAAGGCTTAGACAATCTCTAAGCTCAAAGCGTTCAAGTTCACTGTTTTCTAATAAGGTGACTAACCCTAAAATGAATTAGAGCACCATATAAATATGGCTTGGTTTGGAAATATATTTTAGGGATAATAAATATTAAGTGCACGAGAATAAAGGAAGGAATATATGAATGAAGAAACAAGATTCACAAAAAATGCAAATCAATCATTCGTATATGAAAAAAATATTTGTAGAGGCCTCAATGTTTGTCGTTGACATGTTGTTCAAATTTTTCCTTTAATAAAATCAGCCAATCAATGCATTAACAATCTATATCATGATAGACACAAATAGTTGTCTATCACAAATCCATTATGATATTTTGCTCTATTTATAAATATTTTTAAAAGTTTTATCATTTAAAGTAATTTTCCTATTAATATCTTGATTACTCTATATAAAAAAAATAACTATAATAGATAACAACTTTAGGAATAATAATTATGTATTGATCTATTAAAAAAATTACAAATATAATAAACTTTTATGATTTATTAGTAATAGATCAATATTTGTAATATGGATTTTCAATGATCGACTACTCTCACTCACACACTTTGACAAATTTTACAAATTTTACAATTTTTAACAATTTTTTCTTATATTTACAATTTTTTTTAAAAAATGTTCAACAATCACATATATATATATATATATATATATATATATATATATATAATATGTGGATCCACGTATGTCAAGCCCAGCTAAAATTTAAAAATTATTATAAACTTACAATTTGAATACGATGATTAATTTTCTTAAAAATAGATTAGTTTTTCTTCTGCATCATTGTTTTATTTTTTATTTACACTTTTTAAATAAAATCAAATAAGAGTTAACTAAAAATGAATATTTTCAAATATAATAAATTGAATCAAAATATTTACAAAAATATAACCAAAATTCATACCTAAGGATTTAAAATCGTGGTGTATTTTGTAAATATTTTAAACATTTTTACCATTTACAATAATCTTTTTTAAGTAAAATTATTAAAAATACAATAACAATAGAAAAATGTTAAACTAATAGCGATTAAAACTCTAAATCAATGATTATGTTAATTTAAATACTAAACTTTGTTAGGCATATATTAATAATCACAAACACAACCAAAATTATTGGCTACTCAATCACAATGAGAAACCCACAAATCTATCACATCAATCATAATCATAAATATATTGAACATAGATTCAAAGAAGGAATACGAATAACAAAGCTAAAATCAAACGAAAGTCAATAGAAAATCTCACAAAAAGAATCCATAAAAAGCCCAAATGACCTCTAAATCATTGGTTCAAGCCTAACCCAACATGGACATCCCAATCTTTCTCACCCAAATGTCAATTGCAAAGCTTCCAAATGTAAAACTCACATATAGAAATGAAGAAAAAAAAGTTATCAATTTTGATAAGTAAAAATAATTATGGGAAAAATGAATTTTTATTTTCTAAAACAAAGTAATTTAGAAAAAAATAGAAAAAATAGAAAAAGAAAAAGAAAAAGAAAAGAGGAAAGAAGGCGGTCCAATGCGAACACTGCCTGATTAAGTTAGACGTTTCAATGGGAACCAATTGTTCTAACATTCAAAGCTTTCGACGTTTGTGTTAGACGTTCGGATTTTCTCTGGATTTCTTCTTCGTGCTGCGGCATCGTCTACTATGGTACGTTGTTTGAATTTCACTTCAAGAATTTCTCAATTTGTTGTTCGATCTTTGTCCTGATCTTGGATTTGATTCGATTTTTGCAGCCATGGGGTCGTTTTTGGTTATTTTAGTCTTCTTATTCTGTTGCATTTTACGCTAGTTTAGGTGAATTGTATGAGTTTTTGATATTTAGAACGTGGGTAGAAGCCGCCTTTGATTTTCATAAGAAATGATGATATGCAGTAAACAGCTAGAAACTGGATTGCTTCTTTTGCCAATTCCTTTGTTTTCAGGTGAAAATTGGGTTTTGATTGTTATGGGTTGTTTTGTTGGAATTTGCAACCGTCTTTGTAGGCAAGCTTATACAGAGGTGTTTCTAGGAAGGAAAAGCCTAAAGGACGTCATGGGTTAACTCCCCAAAAGAAGCAGGAGATTAAGGAGGCTTTTGAATTATTTGACACTGATGGCTCTGGTGTGAAAATTATTATTTCTTGTTTTATGCTTGTTATTGGTTTTTTATGTGTGTGGATGGGGTACTCAGTTGTTAGTCTGTTTTACTTTTGGTCAGGGACTATCGATGCCAAAGAACTCAATGTAGCAATGAGGTATGAATATTTCAATATGCATCGTGGAAGTGGAAGCTAAAAGATTGTAAATTTGAACTTTTGTAACTGATTTTATTTTTGTGGCAGGGCTCTTGGTTTTGAGATGACCGAGGAGGTAACTCTATGCCTCTAGGCCGATTAACGTTGTAAAGTTTTTTTTTTTTTTTTTTTAGCATTTATGCATGCGCCATTTTGAAGGACAAATTATATGGCATTCTAGCATGCATGAATACCATTAGATAAGATCGTCAGAAAACATCAGTTTATTTGTCTTGTGGTACCCACGTTGTTTTTTCAACGTCTTAGGCTAATCTTTTCTTCATTGTTACAATGTGATCAACGTGGTTAATTCCTATTCCCCCATTATTGTGAATGCAAATAGTAAGGGTATAACTTATAAGGACAGTGGTATCTTCTTCAGGGTGAATTGCCTGTTTATTGTGGAGTGAGGACCTTGACTGTCTTATTTTCAACTATGCACAAGTGTTTTAAAAAGCCCTCTCAGGCATGCTCCTAGGCTCAAGGCTTAGGTCTGGTGCCTCGCCGTGAAAAGGCAAGGCTAAAAGATAAGGCATGCATGCCATGGGGGGTTTTACATTATTTTTTAAAATAGTAATGATTAAAGTTTTTTTCCTTTGTTATTAACTAGAAAAATTAAATTTAGCAAGTCTAAACAAAATTTCTAGTGTTAAGAGGACCTTTTTCTTTTCCTTCCATATTTCCACTTCAACTATGCTTTCTCTCCTTATTGTAGTACTTTTATGTATACTGCGCCTCACAAAAAAGGCCTTTGCTTTCTTTTGCCTTGCACTTAAGCCCTAGAAGACTTGTGCTTTATTGCGCCTTGACCTTAAAGAACACTGTCTGCAGCTTCGAAAGACAGATTTTTCTTTTATGGAGAAGGGTATTGTTAGAAAAATTTTGTTGGAGTGAGTGATTGTAATATGTAGCAACTAGTAAGTCTTAAGTTTTGGTATCCTTCACATAATACCCTGTAGTTGGAAGATACGGTTATACAAATTAACAATCAATGCCGTAACTTGTTTGAAAACGAATAATCTAATTACTTTGGATTGAATCCTGACTTTAAGATTTTTTCATGTGATAATTATATTACTGATTGACATTTGACTGATCTCTTGTCGCTCATTCCAGCAAATCAAACAAATGATTGCAGATGTGGACAAAGATGGAAGTGGTGCCATTGATTATGATGAATTTGAATACATGATGACAGCAAAAATTGGAGAGAGAGACACTAAGGAGGAGCTTACGAAAGCATTTGATATTATTGACTATGATAAAAATGTAAGGTTATGATCTTTAATCTTTTAGATGATCAGGATCCAGATGGAGATGGCTATGTTTTCTAAAATATCTGACTGGGAAATTTATTTATTTCTTGTTTTAATGTAAATGCTGTAACTGAGAACAAAAATAGTTGTACCAAAATATATTTATGGAATTTATCAAAATTCAATTTCACATTTAAAGTTTTCTTACAGAACTTTGAAGAAGCTAATTTTCTAAACATTTTGTTATTATAATTGAATTGGCGTTACATTTTCATATTCTTTTTCCTGAATTTAGGGGAAGATATCTGGCAATGACATCAAGCGCATAGCAAAGGAGCTGGGTGAGGTCTTCACTGACAAAGACATTCAAGAGATGATTGATGAGGCTGATCGAGATCGTGAGTCACTTTTACTCTATTTTTTAATCAGGTTTTCTTTTGTGGGGTTAGTTTCATGTTTTATCCATTTCTTGTTTGCACCAAGCAAATTTGTTTCTTGATGGTATATATCTGCATTTGTGATATTTAATTTGATGAAGTGGTCGATCCATCCTTTTACTTAATCTCATTTCATTAATGATCTTACTCGAACAAGATCTGTTCTATAGGTTGTTCAACTGTGTCCTTGAGTTCTAAGAAAAACCCTCATTTCTGTACCCTAGTAAAATCTCCCATTTCCATTTTTTTAAAATTTTTGATAATCGAATGTTGGGTTCCCACCCCTCTTATGTCAGGATGATTCAATAATAAATGTTGCTGCTCAATTAATTAAGCTATGAAATGCCATTAACTCTATGTGTATTATCAATATCTCTACGTGTGATTCGTCGAGACATAAACTTCTCCAACTTTTTTTTTAAGAAAATGGTTGAAATGCATTGAATAGATATGCTCATTTTTATATTCATTATTCCTATTAATGAACTAAATCATATAGTTATATGAGTGAAAGAAAACAGCTTATATAAATAAAAATTAGCAGTCAAAATATCGAGTCTCATTTTCTATGTATATTAAGCAGAAAAATATATAGGTGCAAGAGAGCCTCCTCCCATTATGCTCATGGGACGCTCCTCGCAGTTGGGTAGGGTGATGGGAGACAACAAGAGTTTCTGTTTTATGTTATTGGGAATTTTCCATTTTACCCTAAATCAATTGTTGCCATAAAGCATGTTTTTCATGACAGTATATCTTCAAACTCACTTAGCCAAGGATGCTTTAGTCTTATCTGTTAAAAGGTTGTAAGCCAATACCTACATGAGTAGTAGATCTTGTGATCTTTTCCTATTTAACAAGTTGAGGTCCCGAGTTAATTGAACTATCTTTCCAAGGGAAATTTCGGTATAATATTTCAATAAGCAATGTTGTCTTTGAAAATATTTTTGGAGAGGGATGGATAGTACAGGGTAAGGTTCGATAACTTGACTTGTATATGTATGCATGCATGCATGTGTTCGTGGTGTGTGTGTATAATATTTTCAATGGCAGCAACTTTCATCAATAGAAGTTGAAAAAAAATATGAGGTCATACAAAACACCAAACCCACAAAAAGGGATCCAACTAGAGCAGGAGTCTCCAACTATACAAAATAATGCCCATAAATACTAAAGGTCTTTAAATTCGAAGCATATAGGAAAACATGAAATCTAATAAGGGACCAAAGTCACTAGGATCCCTCTCCAGCTGGCAATTCTCTAGACACTCGGTTGTTCTCCTCATCCCAAAGATCTCACAATGTAGTATTGTTGTGGAGGAGAATAACTGAGTGAAAATCTAATAAGGGAAATTGGGCTAAGGTTGAAACACCAAAAGCATTTGGCTAACAAAGCTTTGTTATGAATCCTTAAATTCCCAATTTCTAACCCCCCAAGGAAACCAACCTCTCAAATACCTCCCATTGGACCAAGTGTGAAAATTTTCTTTCTTCCACCTCTTCCCGAAGGAAATTATGCTTGTGCTTGGGCTTCTCAATAGTCTTACAAACATCAGTTATCACTCTAAAAAGGACAAATAGTTAATAGGGATGCCATTCAAAACAAAATGAATCTAATCAACTCTTCTAGCTATGGGGAATAGCCTTTTTTTTTTTCAAGAGGACAACCTTGTCCTAACTTTGTCCACCACGAAAAACAAATCGCTTTTGTGATACTTTCAAGAGGGAGCTAAGTTAAGAAGAGGGAAAGAAACCAACATCACATCCTACTGCTTATCTCCTACGCTTCTTGTCATTACAATTGAGCCCCATAAACCTGACATTTACTCCTGTTAACTTTCAGCTTAGACATATGTGAGACCTATTCTTCCCATGTATGATTCTCTTTGTGGTTTATCTGAATGTAATTCAATTGGGGTCGTTCCTGTCGTTGTGGTCTTCCTTGTTTGTTTTTCATTTGACATTTACAAATATATAGCTGGTATGGAAGAAAAGCAGTTAACTTGGATTTGTAAATGCAGGTGATGGTGAAGTAAACGTTGATGATTTCTTTAGAATGATGAGGAGGACAACATATGGATCCTAGAGGTCGAAGCAGAATGTGTATCATCCACGCAAAGTATGAGCATGGTTAGTACAGTTGTGAAAATAAGAGACATGCCAAAGTATTATGTTTAGGATGTTTTCATTGTGTAACTCGTTTCTGTTTGTAAGATAATATTTTTTAAATTTCAGAGTGAGTTCGAATATATTTTGTTATTGTTTGAATTGTGTAATGCTAGTGATTGACATAGTGCACAAATTTATTGAGAAAGCCATTAAAATAAAGAGGGAGCTGGTAAATGTGTACAAAACCATTTTGAAGAAAGCACTGGAAGAGAGGGGGCGCGAAAGAAGTTCTGTATGATGTGATAAAATCGTTTTGGGGAAACTAATAGAGAGAGATGGACATATGATAGATGGGGAAAAGGCTGGCCAATATAATCACAAAGGGAAGGAGTAGAAGGGAGCATAGAGTAGAACCTAACTATAGGGAGTTTGAGACTGACCTCGATCTTAAAAGTTGCTTATTAAAATTTAAGACTGTCAGTTGGTGCGTTTAGGTTGGTCATGGTCGTGTGGCTATTTAGATTGGAATGGCTACCACCATCTATTGTGTTACAAATGTCATAAGGTACCTTGGCACTAGACTTTTGTGGTTTGGAGAGAGAGGCCATCCTGAGGCACTATACTTCATAGTGTTAATAGCAAAAAGGGGCTGTTTGGGGAGGGGAGGACTATTTTAGTCATTTTCAAGTTTGGGGGAGGAATATGTTTAATTCCCTTGTTCCTTCTTAATTCTCTCTCTTTCTTACTCTCAATCATTCTCATTCTTCAATCAATAATTTTTCATTTCCATCCAACTTTTTTCTTTTTCTAAACTATTAATATTTTTTTCTTAATAATTATGTTTTAACAAATATAATTATTTTTTCATTTTTTTCACAACAATTTTATATATATCTACATATAAATATCAAATTTCTAACAAAATTTTACTCTTCAATTTAATTAAATAAACATCCACAAAAAATATTTGATTAAATTCAAATTCAACCTCACTCGTAAATATTTAATTAATTTTAATTCTACAAGACCATGAATTCTAAATTAAATATCTCGTGCTTGAATTGCATGACTCTTTTTGTTTTGGTTTCTATTGCTTTTTTTTTTTTTGCATTATCCTGATGTACGATGTAATTGGCGTTCATCGTGTAAATGCATTATGAATAATTTTTCTTCTCGTATTTCATTTTGCTTCAATGCTATTATGTTCGTCGTCGTTTGTTAATGATACGCAGTTTCACGATATTGTACTTATAATATAAATTTTCTTTTGCACGTAATACATCAATTAATTTATTGGCACGAAAAACTTGTTTACGTGTTTATGAAAACTAACGGAACATGTTTTTCAATAAAAATTTCAAATTTCAGTAAATTAAAAGTAATAATATTTGTGGATTATTGAATTTACAATACGTTTTTTTATAAAAAAATAATTTTTTTTTTGTCATAATCATTTCCACTTATTTCTTTCTCCAAACAAGTATTACGGTAATCGTGCTCGTTTATTTATTTTGGGAAGGATCATCATAATCGTCACTTATTCCTTTCCCAAATAGGATTGATCATACTATCCTTTCCTTTTCATAATTTTCTTCCATTTTTCACAATCCTTTTCCCCTTATTTCTTTCCTTTTCCAAAAACACCCTCTCTAAGGTTCAACTTCATCATTATATCTTAGTCCTAATAAATTGTGTTGTATATAATCGAACTTTGAATAGAAGATCTATAGAAATAAAATTAAAAGAAACAAAATTAAAAGTTGAAAGATCCGATTTAAAAACCTATCGAGTACAACTTTATTGAAACGTTGATAAACCAAACTAATAAACTTTAATTACTTTAATTACCTTATTTTTTTTGAAATAATTTTATGAAATACTATTTATTTATTTTTGATGCACAATAGATCTCTCTCAAACACATGTTTTTCGAGATGAATTCCTTTAAAATAAATTTTACTCTCTTAGGGGTGATTACTATTCCTAAAATCCATCTAACTTTTTCAATTTTCAAGTTGGAGAGAATTATTCCTCGTTGGAGTTACAAAAAAACGTGTATAGAAAAACATTATTATAAGGTGGTGAAATTTAAAAATGGCATTTTTTTTTTTATTATTGCTATGTTTTGGTTCTTTATACGATTTTTTAAAGAGTGTTATTTTCAATATATAACGACAAAAATAGGATTGAAGGGAAAATAATCTAATGAAAAAATGAAGATCGAGAAATCGTAGAATGCGTGCATGATTAAGATTCAAAACATGTACGTATCCATCTAGATTTAAATGAATTGTAGACTCGGCATCTACTTTACCCTAAATCATGTATCGAGTCAATGATTTAAATCTTTACATGTTAAATCATGGATGAGGTTCACGAACTCTTGGTCCTTAGAGCTCATATTTTGTTTCAGTTGATGCTCTCTTGCAACTTTCTCTCTAATTTCTTATCCTCCAACTGTCAAAATTCTTTTTTTACAATATATGATATTTGGGGTGAATCGGTTCACAAATCTAAGATATTTTTCAAGTGGATGAACAAATTTGTAGATTTAAATGTATATTAGGCTTTTCGTAGTTTTGTACTTATTTTAGATTGTTGTCGGTGTTTTTGTGTGATAGTTTTGGATGAGCTTATTTTACTTTAGACTATTAAGCCATCTATAACGACGAAGGTTTAAATAATTGATATTGTATGACGAAACATTATGAGATTTTTGAGATTGAGTTGAACGAAGGTATTTGTTAGTTTTGTAGTTATTTTATGTTTACAACAAACATATTGTTATACAATCCCAACAAATCCATCTCTTATTTAAAATAATTTTATTTTTATCATATTTTATATTATGCGTCAAATTAACCATTTTTTATATCATGCATCAAACCCATATTGTCATTCCATTTTCTATGTATCAATATTGACAGTATCTATAAAGCTAAAGAAAATTAAGAAGTTGCAAAACGATCATAAAGTGAAATAGATCTTTAAGGGAAGAGTACTAAAGTTTTGGGAACATGAACTCATGGACCATGCGTGTTCACAGTTTTAGACGTAAAATTAAGAACATGACACCATGTGGCATGTAGAACTTAAAATCGTGGTTGTCCAGGTATACAATTTAGAAGTTTTTTTTCTCAATAATATTCATTTACCCGATCGACAAATTTTCAATCCTATATTTTGTGAAAGTAATCCTATATTTTAAAATCCCCATTGTTCTATATAGGATGACACATATATTCCACACAATAGTGAAAGAGGAGAAAAAAAAGAGAGGGGATGCTATTCAAACTTGGATTGATGTCTTGTGTTGATTTGGAACTTGATCCCCAAATTTTAAAATATTCTTTCTTAGCATTTTTTTTTACAAAGTATATTAATCTTTATGCTTGCAAATGTAAAAAGAACTCAACATAAGAATCTATTCCCTTCAACTTTAACAAAAAATCTCTGCCCAAGGGGGATAGTATAAGCATCTTTTTGCTTACCTTTTATCTATCTGTTTTTGAAAATAACTACCGTCTACCCCTTTTAATTTTCTTTTTCAATACATATTTATAGTATGTTTTTTGATTCATCAATCATTCTCCTGCAATAACTTTAGTTAACGTTGTTTTCGTCCTGAATGAAAATACATATCATTAAATTGCTGATATATATCAACAAGAGAAAGAAAAAGCATATCAAAGATACCAACAAATATGAAGTATATATTAGTTAAAATGATATATACTGTGATATATATATACTTAAAGTATAACACTGATATATTCAAAGGACATTTCAAGTATATATGATTGGTGAACCAATAGTGTATTATATCATTTCAAGAAATGTAAGTATTACGTTTGTATACATACATAGGTTTGAAGGGTATGCTTAAGGTGTGTGAGGGAAGTTCGTTTATGAGTTGATGAATGAAAACTTTTGAAGTGAGTTAAGTAGAAGAGAGGAAGTTAGATCACGGCCATATAAATAATTTAAACAAAGGCTTATTTGGCAAGCAATCTACAACTCTTTTTATCGTTGGAATGAGTTATAATTTTATGAGTTGTAATTTATGATTATCGATGAAAAATAATAATGGTTGCAACATAAACCGGGTGTGGATTAGAAAAGCATTTGTGTCATATATTAGAAAAGTTATGACTTTGGTTTTAAATCACGATCACCGTTTGAAGCCCTTTAAGCTCAGGTGTGAATGATATAACGCTTTAAGAGAGTATTCTATGTGACTATAATAACTTTTTTCATATGGTGGAGTACTTTTTCTCATTCGTCGTCTATCTACGTAAATTCTCGTATTTCCTAATTTTTCAATATTTTTCTTCTTATTCATAAAATAGTAGG
This sequence comes from Cucumis sativus, assembly GCF_000004075.3. NCBI lineage: Eukaryota > Viridiplantae > Streptophyta > Magnoliopsida > Cucurbitales > Cucurbitaceae > Cucumis > Cucumis sativus. The sequence goes on from NC_026656.2 coordinate 14,156,060, forward strand.
AAGAGATCGTTCTCCTCACCTCTAATTATTAAGCACGTCTCTAATGGAACAACCACACATTTTTAGTTCATCTTTCATTTTTCTCAAATTATTCGATCGAATTACTAACATCGTTGTTAAGAAGAAAAAAAAGAAGCTTGAAAAGCATAGGGATATTAAGATTTATAGGTAAATAAAGTATATATATGTGCCCATTAAGAATATGTAAGTACTTATAGCATAAAAAAGGCAAAAAGCAAAAAGCAAAAAAGATTATGAGAATGAAGATATCATAGGTATATTAAATTAGTGGACTTATAATGTATTACTGCCTAAACCGACATGAATTAACAAAACAAAATTAAAATTTACGCACAAATTAAAATAGAATATATTATTGAAACCTAAAATAGAAATATAACATTTCATAAAATATTTATGGTTCAAAAATAAAGTATAATAAACGTCACGAATATAAATATTTTGTCAGTATTTTCTATTTTTTAGAAAATTTCTAAATTATTTAGAATTATAAAATTGAGTAAAATTAAATGGTTAAGACGTTAATAGTGAAGATATTTCCATATTAATTATAAAAAATAGATTATTCGATAAAATATTTATATGAGGCAATTAATTTTGTCTTTTACTGATTCTATAAGTGTAAATAGTTTGTCATTTTTTCTATATTTTTAAAAAATACATTAAAACTAATTGGTTAAAGTACCGTTTGCTTTCATGTGCTTTGGTTTTCGTTGTATTTTAGGTCATATTTATCGAACTGTTATGAAAATATAATCGTAATCAAATTTTATCGACAGATCAATATTAACGAGGTTGAACCACAATTGTGATTGAATTCCTTTTTTACAAGGATAATTGTAATGTGTAACAATTTTAGGAGTAGTAATTAAATATATAGTAAAATTTTTAAAAAAATTGCAAATATAGCAAAGTCTATACTTCTATCTCTAATACATTCTAATGATTTATCAGTGATAGACCAATATTTGCAACATGGTTTATTAGTGATAGACTCCTATCATTAATAGACTTTGACATATTAATTTACTATATTTGCATAATTTGATTAAAATGTTTATGTATACTTAAATAATCTAATTGCAATATTTGCAACTATCCATTTTTATATATAACGTATACTTAAAATTATGAATTTTGTAAAATTTACAATTATTGTTACCATTACCTCTACCTCTAAAGGTCAAGCAGTATCAATATTAGTAATGGTGGTATATCAGTTTGTATTTCAGTTGTAACAATAATAATAATGATAGTCGCAACGTAACTATATCGGTAGCGGTAACGATAAAAGGTAAATTTCAGATGTAATTGGATTGAACATCTTCTTCAACTTGTCGATCGAATTACGTTATTTCATTATAGCTTTGGATGTGAGCTTCGTGTGTCAATACAATTGCATAACATAAGTAAAAAGCTTAAACTAATCAAATGATACCCACTTTTCTACGTTTTCACTGTGATGAACATGATCTTAATCTTTATATTTTTAATAAACTTTAAGTCGTTTAATATATTTTAATAAATCATCAATTTTATCAAATCATCAAAATAACATATTATACCCTAATTAGTTAAGTAATAAATAATGTTATACAACAAAACACACCATGTAAATATATTTTCAAAATATAAGAGAAAAAGAACAAATTAAACTAACTCCAAAGACCATTTTCAAGAATCAAAATAAATACTTGAGAAGTAAAAAAGTGTATTAGATTTTAATCATTTGGCACATTTACTCTCCTCTCTCGCTATTCGTCTCTTGGTTTCTTTTCTCGTTCTCGTTCTCGTTCTCCTCTCTCTTGCACTCTATAAGGTGTACAAATCATCGTTAAAAGCTGCTTAAAAGCATTCGAAAAATATATGTCGACAATTCTTTGAGAGACTTTGTTGAAACATTATTGTATCCACGTAGTGATACATAGCTAGATTTCAACGATATGTAGAATATTGGACGCCGCTAAAACTTAATCTTTACTATGATGTATACATGCCAATAAAAATTGATACTAGTACGTAACGCGTTCTATAACACATCGTTGCAAATTTTTCGTTGAAAATATATATTTTTAGCGACACTTGTTACTAAAGTGCATTTCAGCATTTGCATATAAGTTCTGACTAAAGAAAAGTTATATGTTTAATATCATAACATGTAAGAGAGAAGCTTTTGTAAGAACAAATTGAATACAGTTTATAGTATTTGAACTATCAAACCCAATCAAAGGTTCCATTATTCCATAAGAAAAAGAAATAAAAGGCAATTTGGTAAAAAGGAACTTCTCTTTATAAAAGCAATAACTTCAATAAAGCATTTTTTTATTTAGTAGTATTATTATATATCTAAAAATGTCATTTGCAAATATTTTGTTTACTCCTTTACAAAAGATGAATATAATCTTAAAAGTTAAAATATAGTTGACAATAAAAAGCTTAAAATTGGAGCGAAAACAAACACAAACAAAAATACGAAGGGTTAATATATATTTTTACGTATCTCTCATTTTAATTCTTATACTTTCAATAGATATAAAAAATAAGTTGGTACAAATAGTTTATTAAAAGAGTAAATGATTTTTCCATAGACGTCCGAGACGGGTCTTTTATTTATATATTCTTTGACCTTACCTACATAATTAGATTGCTCCAAACTTAAGCACACTTAATTATAGAGTTCTTGTGATTGAGCCACCGTAGAAAAAATGTATATATACGTGATAGGTTTAAGTAGTAATATCTTTCAATTTTTTAAACATTTTTCAACCATACTTTCCTTTCCTATCTTCAAAATGCTGTTCAGGCAAATGTATTGATCTCGATTCATTCGTGTATCCTTTCTAAACTATGGAATAAAAAAGTATTATTTTTAAAAAATATAGGAAAAATAAATTTATATAGGAGGGATATAAATAGAGGGTTGATGGTTATACATTAATTGTGATTGGCATATAGGAAGAGATGTCAAGCTTATTGAAGTTATTCAGAAGCTGTTCTGGAAAGCGACCATCCAAAAACACTTCCTTTTCCATACCAATCAAAGAAAGGTCCAATTCTTCCTCACCCTCTTCAAAGCACTTCCGCCCAAACTTGGAGGAGATCAAATGGGTATGAACAATTCTTTTTTTGCATGAATTATTTCAAATCTTTTTATGAAAAAAACATTGAATTATTTCAAATGTTCATAAGCAATAAAGTTGCTGAGAAAGTTATGAACTGGAACTCTCTATAACAACATGCTGTGCTACGTACGTTCGTAGTAATGATCTCTTTTGGATTTAATAGGCGTTTGAGAAGTTTGACTCGAACAAGGATGGAAAAATCTCATTTGAGGAGTACAAGGAAGCTCACCGAGGCTTGGCTGGAAGCAAAGAGATCACAGACGCAGAGGCAGAGAAGTCATTCAAGCTTGTGGATGTAGATGGCGATGGATTCGTGGATTTGAAGGAGTTCGTGGAGCTGTACACGATGAGCAGCGGGGAAGTGAAGGTGGGCGACATCGAAAGTGCCTTCAAAGTTTATGATTCCAATGGAGATGGGAAGATAAGTGCAGAGGAGGTGATGGGGATCATGAAGATATTGGGGGAGAACACCACCTTGAAGGCTTGCAAGCAAATGGTGAAGGGTGTGGACATGGATGGGGATGGCTTTATTGATGTCCAAGAGTTTTCTAAGCTCATGGGTAAGTATTCGAGTAAGTTTCAAAATTAAAGAACCTAAAACTAAAACCTCGGACGCCCCGTATCCATTTTAATTTTTCTCGAGTGCAACGGTTGATCTCTAGCTTAATTTTCAAAAACAAAAACAAAAAAATAAAATGATTGGAAAACGAGAGCTACACATGTCTCTAGTTTTTAGACAAATGAACGTGGAAAACAAAAATTCTAAGCTATATTTGAAGTTTGTATCCAATAATTAGGAGGATAGTTATATTGTGACAATGTTGTTGATTAATGTGCGACTACTAGTAGTCATTATGCAACGTGTAGATTTGTGATGTAATTTTTGTTAAGTTGTCAACATCTTCAAACGATGAAGGGTTCAATATTGATATAGTGAATTGAAAATCTCTATTATATAAGAAAATTGATGTCAAGATTACTTTTATTGATATTTTCGTTAAGATTTACATTATTGTCAACATTCGTGAGTATAATATATAAGTGCGAGTTTTGTTGGGGCATTTTTAGATATAATATATATTGAACTAAAATATTTATAAAATATAGCAACGTTTTAAATTCTATTAATGATTTATTTCAACAAAAATTTATAGTTAATATTTATCTGTAAGGGTGTTCATATTGTTGATGATATGTAATTAAATTTGTCCTCATCCACTAACTTAAGTTTTTAAGTCAATAAGTGATTTAAAATAGTATCAAAATCTACAAGCAAGATAGAGTGTTAGTGATAGATAATTAAATTTGCCTTCACCCACTAACAAACTTTTGGTCAATCGATGATTTAAGATACATATCTATGATATGATTTTAGATGTGCGTATAAGCATTTGCCATAAATTGATATATATATATATATATATATATATAAATAAAAGATGAAATGATGTTAATACAATATGAATGTAGCTTAACATGTAGCATTGTTATATAGAATTATGTAACTTTAACTTATATACTAAGATTTATTCTAAAAATTGAGATTTTGTCTTCATTATGTGTTGTCTTACCTTGTTTCAAATTTAATCATTGCCATATCTATGTTTAGACATATGAAGTAATGAAATCATGACAAATAAGCTAAACCCTAGAGGGCAAAATTGTATTTTACTTTTTTCTTTGGATAATTTTGTTAAACCCTATATTTACTTAAGAAAACCTATCTTTCATGTTAGTTGATGAATCAAATTTTTGAAATCGACAATTATCCTTCTTTTGTAAGTGACCTACAATTTTCGGAACTCTACTTATTAAAATAATATATCTAAGAGTGATGATTCCTACTATATGATCGTTACATGTATGATACTAAATTTAGTTGGAATAATCACATTAATAGTTGCATTGACACTTATCTTCGAACTCAAATCTGTATTGATAGTTACATTTTAGGTGGTAGTCACAATTACAGTGACAGTTACATTTATAGTTATATCTGTGGCTACCTATTTATATCATTTGCACTCATTTTGAGACTATTATCTTACTAAAAAAGAAAAAAAAAAAAAAGACCTGACGTGTAAGTTAACCTCGACCTTCATAACGCTGAAAAAATGAGACATGAATGAATTCAAAAAAGAAATGTTACTGATATGGAAAGAATATTAGCTAATAACTAGATAAAATTGGTTTACTATCAAACATATTAAAGATAATATCGTACTAACGAATTATTGATACACATACATCCAACCAAATATGATATAATTAGTATGTATATCAGTGATTAGCATAAGATTCAAATTTCATATCCCTATCATAACTTAAATGGAAAGAAAAACTAGGGGTGATCATCGGTTGGGTGAAACGGTTTTGTACAAAAACTGGGGTCGAAAATCGACCTAATTGGTTTATACTAAGGAAAACCGACAAGCAATGTTCAAGAATTGAATCGAGCGACCAAACCGCGGGTTGGTTTCAATCAATTTGGTTTTCTCATCAGTTTTTCCACCCCTAATGGTTCATTGGGCCTAACATTTACTTCAAATATAAATATTTGAAGTTCGACCAGAAATAATAAATATAAAATAAATATCTATATTCCATTTATATCTATATATTATTTTTGTATGATCAGTCCCTTTCGGGTAACAAGTCGGTTGGTTTTGCGAAACCTTTTAATTAAATCAACCACTGAACGTTTTTTTCTAATAAAACCGATCATTGGATGTCGGTATCGTTCAGATCGTTTTTTCGAAGGTTAATGTTTAACCATGAGAAAAACATAGATCTATCATCAACCCATGAATCTCTCACCGTCTAACTGTTATATCAACTAATTTGAGAAAAACCTGTTGAGTGTCAACTTTTAATTACACGTGCCACAAAAATCCATACCAAAATTGTATTTCAGCCATTATATGAACCCTAATTCCCAACTTCAATCTGAATAAAACTCAATCTTGACCTCAAATCCCACCTGATTCATCCATTTCTTCACTCATATTTCCTCTCAGCTTAAGCAGTGTAGTTAGTGCTTCATCAACCTCTGGATGAGACTGCAAACCAGAAGAAAATGATTGGATCTTTGATTTGGCTTCAATCCAACTTACACCAGGATCCTTTCCCACCATTTTCTCTCTTATTCTTCTCCTCATCTCAACAACACCATCCCATTTTCCTGCTGCAGCATAAAGATTTGATAGCAATATATGCGCTGCACTGTCTTCTGGATCTATTCTCAACACTTGTTTTGCTGCATTAACTCCTACTCTAAGGTTTTTTTTAACAACACATGAACTTAAGAGAGTTCTCCATAGCTCTGGATCATTATTTGCAAATGGTGATTTGGTAATCATTTCCTCTGCTTCGTCCATGAACCCAGCTCCACTTAACAAGCTTACCATACAAGAATAGTGCTTAGAATTCGGTATAATGTTGCATTCTTTCATATAGTTCCATAAAAACTGCCCTATTTCAACTGAGTTACTGTGATTACAAGCAGAAAGTAAGGAAAGAAATGTTACTTGATCTGGTTTGACACCATTGTTTTGAAGGTTGAAGAAGAGGTTCAATGCTTGTTCCATATTCCCATGGTGGCTGTACCCACCAAGCATGGAGTTCCAACACTTCAAATCTGGACATGGGACTTGAGAAAATATCAATTGAGCTGAACCCAAATCACCATTTTTAGCATACATGTTGATTAGACTCCCTAAGACATAGATTTCAGCTTCACTCCCTGTTTTTATTGCTAGAGAATGAAAAATCTCCCCTTGTTTTAGAGTGGCAAGATCAGCACATGAACTCAAAGCCAAACTTAGTGAAAAACTGTCAAGTTCATGGCCATTTTGATGCATTTGATGAAAGCATTTGATTGCTTTTTCCCCTTCACCAATTCTAGAATACCCACTGATCATTTCTGTCCATAGAACAACATCCTTCACTGCAACAGTCACAAAAACCCTCGCAGCAGCTTGAGATTCACCATTTCTAAATAACATGGATACAATAACACTGCTTATAAACACACTGCCCTCAAATCCATCCTTTATAACTTGAGCAATAAAAGACATTCCACTCAAAAGGTTGTCAATGGTGGAAATTACAGCTGCATATGTATAATCATCTGGTTTGGTAAGCGATGATTTCTTCAATTGTTGAAATAGCTTCATGGCCTTCTCGTCTTCTTCATTCTCAGAACATCCTGAGATGATCGTGTTCCAAGCAACCAAATCTGGGTTTTCATTTCTGTTAAAAATGCAAAATGCTGTATGGATATCCCCACAATTGCAGTACAAATCCAACAGAACATTTTGCAAAGTTCTATCAATAATGGCGTTTGAGGTGATGATACGGCCATGGATGAGGCGGCCAAACAGGTAGTCTCCATTTCTACAACATATATTCAAAATCATTGCATAGGTGAATTGAGTAGGAATTAGACCAATCCCCAGCATTTGATTGAACAAACGAAGCGCCTCGTTTAATTTATCGTGCTTCAAATTTCCAAAGATCATCGTATTCCAAGTCACTACATCCTTATCGATCGTCCACCGGAAAACTTTTCCAGCTGATTCCAAATCCAAGCAATGTGAGTAAGTCCCAATTAGTGCGGTTTGAACACGTACATCATGAACAAATCCACATTTCACTACTTGGGCATGAATTAAAGAGCTCCAAAATGGATCTTCAGTGAAAGAAGCTGCCTGCAATAAGCTCGTTATAGTAAAACTATTGGGTTTGAGGAATTCAAGCTCCATTTGTGAAAGCAGGTTGAAAGCCAATGGAGCATGACCGTGAGACCGAGAATAGGCTGCGATCAGAGCATTAAACGAAACGAGATTTCTTTGCGGCATTTTCTCGAACACTTTCTGTGATTCCCAAATTGCACCACATCGTGCGTACATGGATAAGATGTTGTTGCAGACGTAAGGAGATAGAGACGAGGCGGTGGCTATGGAGGTGAGAATCAGAGCGTGGAGCTGACGCGCCGCCTTCAGCGAGGTTACGGAAATGCATTTTTGGACAAGCGCTGATAAAGAAAGCGCTTCCGTCATGTGAAGAGGAACTCTTTTATTTTGGGTTTCAAAAAATGAACGAAAGGTTTCTCTTTTATACGAAATATCATTTTCACCCTTTAGAAAGACCCCCGGAGCCAATATCATTTCGTCTCACAATTCGCCATGGAAACTGAAAATTTCGAAGCTTCAGTAGCTGAACTCATCGACGGTGCCTGAGAATGACGCTTGGCGGTGAGAAGTGCTTGCGGCTTAGCCGGCTCGTCGATCATTGTCTTCATCCTTTTACAGTAAGGTTTCGCTGTTCTCTATTGTTTCCATTTCTTTTTCTCGATTACATATTGCGCGCCAAGTTTTCTGTGATTATCATTGAAGGTTCATGTTTTTCACTTTTGGTGAATAGGAAGAAGATGGGGTGGTGTTGGAGAGCAAAGGGAAGGAAAAGGAACTGCTTATTGCGCTCTCTCATGTTTGCTTCGCTCTTCTTTACTCTCTTGGTTCCTGTGATTCTGTTGTTGCTATTGGATTTGGAAATCTTCAGTATTTTACATTAGTTCGTTGCCTCAGTTTGTTGACTGGTCGTTCATTAGGTTGTAACTGAAGTTCAGCGCTGGGTTCGAGAAATTGATGGCGACTCTGATAATGTTAGTCTCTCTCACCTCTCAGACATTTGTCCTGTTCAGTAACACAAAATTCTTCATTGATATAGTATTGTCGATCAGGAAGGGATTCAAATGCCGAATTCTCATGAGAAAAGAAGTGATGAGCAGGACCAATCTTTGGAGAGCCACCATTATATGACGAAGATTGTTTCTGAATTGGTAATTTCTTACAATCAAGGACTTAGAGAGGAAGATCACAAAATTTTGGAGTTCTCTCTTCTGAAATATTTGTTCTTGCATTCTATTAACTATATACTTCTTCCGTAAATTAAACAAGGAAGTTTTTTATACATCTTTTTATTTCTCTGTACTGTGCATGCATAATGTATTTTACATTTCCCTTTGTGTGCAGGTACCTTTACTTGCTTTTGAGAATAAGTATGTCAAACATCTTGTGGGCAATGTACTAACAGCAGTTACAAAATTTATATTTCTAACTGTATGTAACTCTACTCATGTTTGAAATTTTAGTTTATCGCTATCACATAATTTTGGGTTAATAATAAACACATTTGATTATGCAGGGAAACGCAAGCGACTGGTGTGAATTAGTACACTCGTTATGTTTTAGCATGGAGTTAGTGCTTGCCAGAATCATATCTTCTCCTGCACCTTCGATCACTGGGTCTGAAAATTTAGACTTTTATTTATCAATCTTACAACCTAAGCTGAAAAATGCCAATTTTTCCACGGTTGCTGGCCTTCTCCAAGTTTTGCGAAATACCTTGAAATTCTTGAAGCAAGAGCAGAGTGATCTTATTGGAGAGTTGTTTGATTCTGTTAATTCTTGTCTTTCAAAGATTCCTTGGGATTTATTAGGTAGGATCCTTACGGAGAAAATATGTAACATTGTAGAAGTCCAGAGCAACGATGATGCGTGTTCTGATAATTTGCATCAGAGGCAAGGATTAAAATTTCTGTTCCTAGGAAATTTTGTTCAATTTCTCTGTTCCTTGGCTGAGCCAAGTGACTTTGAGGAAGCTTCATGTGGTTCATTTAAGAGTCACCCCCTACTTGGCACAATCATCAACCTGATTCCTAACCTTTTTGATTGGTGCCTTAACAACCAAGTAGATCACTTTGATAGGTGCTTGTCCCGATATTTCAGTCACAAGCTGCTGGTATAGATCTACTCTTTTTCTCCCCCTCCTCAGAGTATACCTTAGATTAGCCTTCTTGAGATAAGGCAAAAATATAATAGGAATACCTGGTGGCTGGCTAGATTGTTCTATATGGTTTTTATGGTGCCTCAATTATTTATTTGGTTGGATGTTTTTGAGAAGCTTGATTCTCATAAGTGACAATGGCATCTACTTCCAACATCAAAGAACAGCGTAGATAGTGAAAGTTGAATTCTATTTAAAGAAATAGGTGCCTGGAACATATGTTTTATTGGAAGTTTTCCACTTTACATTTTTATTATAATTCTGATTCTTTTTTACTTTTAAACCCTATCAAGTTAAATCTATACCTTTAAATTAACTTTTGTATCTGGTTTAGTAATCTCCAATGTTTGTGCTAAAAGAATTTTAATTGGACAGAGGGTTTTGAGATCGATTTCAATTTCAATTGTGCTGTGAATGTGTCCGTACCATTTATGTGTTACCGACACTGTACATGTTATATAACTACCCTGTTTCTGCTTCCACAACTTTGGGTTTCATGGAAGGGTAGTTCAAGTGTCTGAGTGACGTTCTTCTAGTTGTCACTCAAATTTTTGCAATCCTGGATTGTACGTTTTTGTATGTGAACGATAGCTTGACTCTTGATCTTAGTAAAGTTCTACTTTTTATGAGGAAGAATGTGTTTCTTCTAGTATAACTTACTCCCCTCTTGGAAAGACATCTTTAGCTTTTTGATCCCTGCCCCACCCCACCTCTTCTTCCTCATAATATTTACATAGATACACTAATTATCATATCTAAGCTTAATAATTTATTTCTGGGTGCTAATTGCATTGTGTGAATTTGATTTACCTGCCAAAATCTTGGGCATCATTTGATAACCATTTGATTTTTGGCACTTGAAAATCAAGCTTATAAACACTACCAGGACTTATTTGTTTTGTTATCTACTTTTTATGAGTTTTAAAAAACTAAACGAAGTTTTGGAAACTAGAAAAACTAGCTTTTAAAAAGTTAATTTTGTTTATGAAATTTGATTGAAAATACAATTGTTTAGTTAGGTATAATGAAAACAATGATTAAGAAGTTGTCCGAAAACAAGTACAATTAACCGAAAGCAACAAATGATTAACAAACAGGATCTTCAGTTTTAAAAGATTGTTGATGATATGCTGCACTGCTCTTGAGTCATACAAGGTTTAATTCCTAGTGGTTCACTAAGTTCAGTAATTCTTCATTTTTCAGATATTAATGATCAGGCTTAGTTTCCATTGCCATCTTCAGTGTTCCACTCTTGTTCTATGGTTGCAACTTTGCAGAAATTGTTTCCAAAACCTCTTGTTGCTTCCAAAGCTTGAGCTGGAATCTACCGCTGATACTTCCCTTGAAGATTCTCCATTGATTGTGAGCTATTTTGGTGACAAACGCAGTCCATGTTCCTTGCATCTGCGAAGACTAGCTGTTTTTCTATTCCTCAGGTGTTCCTTAAGCTTCATATGTAAACAACCAACTGAAAAGTGTGATCCGTCTATAGCTATAAAATCTCAGTTGATCTACACTACAACATTGGAAAGTAAATGTGATGACTGCACTTGTAGCAAGAAAGGTGTACTGGAGCTTTATAAGTGGCTTCTGGGGAACCTTCCAACAAATATTTTTCTGGATACTAATATGTATGCAAAAAACTGCACCAAGTTCGCATCATCATTTCTCCAGCTATATATGCACGAGGTTTGTACACTTTCTTCTCTGGTTTTCACTATGTCATATAAGGTCTTAGAATTATTTTGTGTTTTATCTTTTATTTTATTGACGCACATTTTCATTTTTTTGCATTGTCCAAACGATTGGGCTTTATGGTGCTCCTGCTTTGTACATCTTTCTCTCTTGATGTTTCTTATCAAACAATGCTAGTATGTTTTAAGCTCTATCAAACTAGAGCTAAAGTAATGTTTGAAAAGAAAAACATATTTAAATAACATACATTTAGGCTTATATCTAATAATTTTATTGTCTTGAACTCTAGGATGATTTATTATTCAAAGTGCTGTTGCAACTTCTTCGGCTGCCTTCTCATACAGAGCCATGGTTAGTAATAATCAGTTTGGTTTTACATATATTTTGATTAACTACCACTTGCAGCATATTTAAGAAGATCATTGCTTGTATTTAGTTCTAGTGAAGGACCATCCCAGGAGGTGAAGGAAGTTATACTTTTTCATGTTTCAAACATTTTTGATCCTCAGCACATGTTCCACATTTTTCTTAAGGAGGCAAGTAACATTACTCCAGCCAGGCGATACCTCCACCTAAGTTTCAATTCCTTCATTCCTCTATTTGCTTTGACTGCTTCCATTTTCCTTCCTAGAATTCTAGACGTTGTTTGACTAGTGTCTTTATGTGCAGTTAAACTATGATCATGAAATGCTCTTAGATTACCTCATGTCAAAAGATGCAGGAATATATTGTTTGGAATACCTACTAAGGTATGCATTGTTTTAAAATAATAACAATGATTTTCTTGGGTGTGCCCTACTGCTTTGTCACTTTTTAAAACTGAATTCAGAAGTACAGTTGACATTTAATTACCTTGGAGTCCACAACTTCCATGCTCCTTGTCTGCAATATGGTCTAAACTTTTGTTTTCTGGTAACTTTTTATTATGTGTGGGGCAGGTGAGTGGTAATTGGTGCCTTAGGATATGAGCATCGACCTTCCCTTCCTGATACCTCAGATTTTTCTTTTTGTAGATGCCTGCATATAATAAATGATTCCAGGCATGCGCTAGGGGATTCATCAACAATTTTGGATATCTTAACTGACTCTTCTGGCAAGAGAAGAAAGGTTATGCTGAACAGCTCAACTATTTCAGAAGAGCGATTGTCTGGTTCACTCAATCAAAGCAATGAAACACTTCCATCCTTTGAGGACACTGGAAATTATGATTATGGCTACAAGCCTCAAAGAGTTGGGGTAGAATCCCTGAAAAAATCTAAAAATTGTTTGCACTCGTTGAAAACATCCTTGGAAAATCTTCACAGAGAGAATCTCTTTCCATACAATCCCAAAGTGCTCATAAAACGGTATGCATGTCTGCACGATGCTTTATTGAGTAAGATTTTAACTCTGGTTTTAATAATTTATCAAAAAATTCTCTGTTTGTGTTGAGTAATTTACAACATCTCCTTTGATGTGTCCTAGAAATCTGTGAATATTTTATCTAAAGGCTATGTTAACAAACAAATTTAGCAAAATAATAGGCACTCTTGCCCATTACTTATGAAGGATTCTCACAAGTTCATTAGAAATTTTGTACATGAGGCATCGAGAAAGTTTTGTTTATTCATGTCGGATAGGTGTTCCATGCCAAATAAAATTATTTTTTTCCTAATTAGAGAACCTTTAAGTATGTCAAGAGTCTTCTTCAGAGTTTGGTTGGATCTATGATGGAATGAATGAACCTTCGGGGGATTTAAGAAAAGAAGTCACTTCTCTGCCGGGAAGAATTAGGAATTAAGGTAAAAGGAACAAGAAAAAGCTCGTATTTAGGTTGAATATCAGTTGGTTGGAGTCACTTATTAAAGAGTACAAACTGAAAACCAACCTACTGGCCTCACTTACTTGGAAACCAGAGAAACTGAAATTAACCTATTGACTAGTGGTATGGTTTGTTTAATTATAACTGGAATTGAGCTTTCTTTTAACTGGAGTAGTATGATTGTCTTCTTTTTACATGGCAGTTTGACGAAATTTTTGGAGCTTCCCATGGAGATTAAGTAATTAAGAGTCGTCCAGCCCCATGCAGAGGTCCTCTTCTTGAAGCATGGAGCTCCCATTTTGATTTAACCCTCAAGCGTGGAGATCCTTTCAATCTAAAAGCTTCACTTTCGAGTTCTTAAAATAAGACTACTAATGGTTTGATCAATTGACTTATCTTCAAGTTATCTCCTTCCTAGACGGGTAAATAGATTGACCTTAAAACAGCAACGCTTAATTACTATTGCTATAAAACAAGCTCGTATTTTATCTTTGTTACCTTTTCTTAATAATGATAAAAATGATAAACAATTTGAAAGAAGCGAGTCGACTCCTAGAACTATTGGTCTTAGAACCAGGAATAAATAGGCTTAGCTTACTCTTTAATTGAATTAAAATTCGGAGCTTATTTGAGAGTGAATCATCAATTGAGGTAATTCAAATGTATTGTATTTTTCAATTCAGAAATGCTTTTGCTCCCTTGGCTTACAGTGCGTTTGGATTGACTAAGTGTTTATAAACATTTTTTCACACTTAAAAAACTAATCCAAAATGTGCTATCTAATCCTGCTTAATTTGGGATTGTGGTGGGTTTTCCCATACCTGTAATGAGTCAACCCAGCAGTATACACCAACACACAGATATTTCTATACAGTAACTCAATACACAAATATCAAGAGGAACAGTTATACGATTTATAACTCTTAACACAAAAACAACAAGCAGTCAAAGTATGGTTCCAGCCAAATAAGAGGGTTGTTCCTCTCCCAATGAAACCCAGTTCATCAAAAAACAACTCATTACAGCCAACGGACTATAGGGCTTTGAATCTATGATTTCACGTTCTTATTTGGCTGTCTTGAAGGCTTTGAAATCAATAGTAGAATTTGGTGTTGATGTTAATTTGAATATGAAATGAACGAAAACGAAGTCAAGTTGCATCAACGGGATCCAAAGGAGCAAAAGAGGCTTATATGGCCTCTGCCTTGCAGCATCAGGGCACTCTGAAGTTTGTTTGTGCGACAATTCTCATCAATGTCACGATGTTGTCCCTAGCGCAATGATGTCGTTACATTTGTTTAAAAACATGTTTCTGCCGCCCAATTGACCTATTTCTGATTCCAACTGCTTTTTGTACGTCTTCCTCTCTACATTTTGAGTTCTTTTCATGAGTTTTATGCCTTTTATCATTTTCTCATCGTTCGGCGTGTGGATGAGAGGTTAAGATACTCGTTTCTAGCTTGGGTCACTAAGATAATTTATCTATTTCTTTGTATTTGTAACATTTGAATCAACTCCTTTATATTGTCAGTTTCTACTGAATATTGATCATGTTTTTGGATGTTTTTGGATGGGGATTGTATAATTCGTTGCACCTTTTCATATCTTCAGTTAAGAAGTTAAAGGTTAGAATAGCTTATTATTCAAAATTAAATTAGATTGGTATTGATCTAATCAACCTTGAATTGGAACTATTTGGTGCTCATTTAGACGCTTGGAAATTGATCACTCCATTAATTAAGAATCTCTAGAACTTAATACGATTATGAAAATTTAATCATCTATGATTTTCATCTAAGTTGAGATGGGATCCTTTGTTGATAAATGCTCCTCTAAGATGGACAAACAATAGGGTATCTAATAGAAAATTAAAATAAAGATACAAATGAAGCTCTTATTATAGATTTTCAACAGTAAACCACAAAAAGATTAATCAAGAAACAATGACAAATTATTAGAAACTTTACTACTGAAACAAGTGAATTGAGGATTTATTACAACATAGAAAATACAGTGATTAAGTATAATAACAAATCAAAGTAGAACTAACCCTCTCATCCCTCTCAGGGTCTTCAACCTTTCAAATTTTCTTCCTCTTCTGTTTCTCCTTTTCCCTCCTTCTTCCTTTCTTATCAGTCACCCTGTTGTGACTAATAATTAAATTAAACCTCTAATCAAACATAAAATTAACACAAACATACCTTTTCAACAGATCAGAAAATGAATATATAACATATTACAAATATTGTTCAAATATCTATATGTATATGTGAGTGAATATATTAATACTTGGATGCTTTGCCACACTTGAGAGCATTGGGTGGAATATCAGTCTCAGTATATAAACTCTTTTCATCATTCCAAACTCTGACATATAACTGTTGACCCAAATAATTTCTCCACCATATTGTAGATCTTAAGTTCCACATCCCCTTGTTGTCTAATGACACTAATATTGCTGTCCATGACCTTGGATATACCTGCCCAAAAACACACACACAATCAATCTTTTTTTCTTTTTTAAATTTGATTTTACAATATTCTATATGATTATATATATTCATTGGATGAAAAATATATTAACTAGGATTGTTACTTGCATTCGACATAGATAACAAATGGAAGTCAACAAAAGTACCTGAACAGTGTGTCTTGATATACCATCCACTAAGTTATAACGTTTCCTCATTTTATAACTCCAAACACCAGAACCATATCTGTTCAAAAACAGAACAAAAAACACTAAGATTTAGTCTAGAAAACCAATAAAAATCCTACAAAAACGAAAAAGGGTTATGAAAGGAATTGCTAACCCAACAACATAGAAACTTGTTCCATCAAAATGCCAAGCTTGGACAGTGTTTTCATTGTTCTGGAACACAATTTCCACAAAATCATGAAGGGTAATGTTAACGACAGAGACTCCAAGCATTGCAGGTCTTGAAGTTGGGACATCAGTGAAGGTTTTGAAGTCAAAAACACCATCAATTTTGAACCAATCAGCCAACTTTAAAGGTGTTGGTGGATCAACATATGACACACTGTTCACTGCACAACGAAGAGCTCCTTTTATCTTTCTCAATGAATTTTCTAATATGAGTCTTCTCACTACTGTTATGTTTCCATAGTGGAATGATCCTTGTGGGTTCGGCCTTGCTGCATTTGCTGTCAAGTTTAATCTGTCGAAATCATTTGAAGTATAACTCAACTGATCATTAGGACGTTGTATGAATTTATTGTGGTTGTATAATCACTCTCCATTCATCTTTTCTTTATAGGTATAAGAACGGTATGTTTTATAGCAACTAACAATATGGTCTCGTGATCGAAAATATAGTTGGTATGAGTACTACTTATCTATCAACTGATTTATTTGTATTTTAAAAGACCAAGGTGATTCTGTTAAGACGTTTAAATAGAAAATATGAAAAGAATAGCAGATTAATCTTTAAAAGCAAACGAAACATGAAGTGTCAAACAGAACGAACCTGATGGTTCGGGCTTGCTTCATGGACCAATGGAGTTGATAAGTAGGTCCAATGGGCAAAGGCTTGGAAGGAGGAATGGAAGAGCCTTCATATCTAAGGATACCAACAGTAGTAAGAATAGTAGGCTTAGTGAAACGTGAAGAAACCACAAAGTAATAATCCTTTGGTAAATTGTTAAGAGACACCAAAACAGCAGCAGATTGGCCAGGATGAATATCCAATGATTCGTAAACTTCTTGAACTGTGTGAGCTCCTTCTACTTCCACAAGTGTCATTAAATGTCCTTGAATCCTAAAGTTTATCGATGTTGCTATCCCAACATTTGATATCCTCAACTTGTATGTTAGCCCTATACAGAAACAATATATAATTTAATTACTACATATGTACTTATATCGATCATATATAGTTAACAATATAACGAAGTGAATATTATATTGTTACCTTTTTTAAGAGTTAGTGTTAAACTAGGTTGTCCATTGATAAGAAGACGATTAGGTAAAGGCAGCAAAATTCCCGAATCCAACTTCTTACGCAACGTCTGCACAAAATGACATACCATTAATGAGTACTTCTAATGTAGCTTAAAATTATGTAAAGGTTTGAATTACGATTTACTACTAGCTAGTAGACATATAATGTATAGTAGGAATGAGAAGAAAGTAGAAATTACCTTATGGTCGGTATTGTACCAGTCGCTGATGAGAAGGTCGACCTCGGCAGCGGGAATGGGGTAGGGAGTTGTTATGACACTTCTAGGTTGAATTACAAAGGCTCCAAAGCCACCAGAAGCCCTTTGGAAGTTGATGGAAGGGAAGTATGTGAAAGTTCCAATTTGATCTTTAACTTGGAATTTGTATGTCCAATTTGAGTTTGGAGGGATTGGGCAATTTGTCCCTAACACCCCATCTTGCCATGATGTCCTCCTTTGCTTCACTCCACTCCTAAATTTATTCACATAATTCCAATGACAAATTAATTAAATATGTATACACTTTCATAGGATCAATTATATATGAAAATTCTTTTGCATTACATTTATAAGGGTCTTATCTTGATTTATAATTAATAATTAAGTTTGAGGACTCACCATGTAAAGAGAAAAGGCTCATCAAGCTTGTTAATGACATTCACAATTATGTTGTCATTTGTCACACACTCTATCTTTGGGGCTGGAAATTGCCCATTCACAAGGATTACCTATGCAAAAAATTATAACACAATATTAAATTTTGATTTTTTTGTTGCATAAACTTTTTCATCTTTAATTACAAAATTGAAAAAAAAAATGCAGTTCTTGAAGTTAATTTATTCTTTATTTTCCCTATATTTTGCACTTGCTTTCACTTTAGTTCCTACAATCTGGTTAAAATCTTTCCAAATACAGTTGTTGTTATTATTAGAGGGCAATACTTTTCTTACTTGAAACACCCGTTTTAGTTAAGTTAATTAGGGTTTAAAGGTTGTTTAATTAGTTACAAATTAATTACTTTTTTTAAAAAAAATGGCTACGTCTTGGTAAAAAAGAAATGAGTTAAGAGCACAAAAAGTGTGGAATTGAAATTGGGTCGTTCAATACACATGTCCAACCAAATTACTCTTCATTTTTAATAATGCATACTATACTATAGACATCACATGAAAATATCTTATCGTTAATAAAATCAACCTAACAAACTTACATTATACGATGAAACATGAATGGAGCTAGAACTTAACTTAAACACAAAAAAGAATTAACAAAGATGATTGTGAACTTGAAACTTGAAACGTGACCGTATAAAAGTGCAACAATGGTTTCTCTTCATCGTGTTATTCATTTCATTTTAACTTTTACAAGTGTTTTCAAAATTATATAATTTGAAATGAGGTATAAATTTTGAAAAAGAACTGTAGATCACAAATGAGGTTGAAATTTGTGTCATGAACCATAAATTAGAGGAGAGGTAAAACCTTTTGATTAAACCCAAGAGGAGCACGTGTACCGTAGGTGACTTGAAAAGTGAAATATCTATATGGGTCTTCAGCATTCACCCATCCCAAACTACAACAAACCAATAGTACAATAATTCCCAAGCTCAAATTCATTACCAAATTCCCCTCTCTCATTCTTAATTCTAAGTACTTCCTTAGCAGCTTCCTGCATGGAAAAGAAAAAGTAATTAATCTCAAAGCTTAAGGGCATGCAGCGAGAGAGAGAGAGAGAGAGAGAGAGAGATCAGGTGAAGAAGAAAGAGGAAGTCATGTTGAGAGAGAATAACCTTAATAAAAGATATGAAGGAAAAATGATAATAAGTGTAAAGAAAGAGAGAAGAAAGTGAATGGGAATTAAGTAGAGAGAAGGGGTTCGTTGTATTATATATATTTATGTTAAGGAAAGGATAGAAGAAGAAGATGATGAGTTTAGGGTTTGATTTAAGGAAGGGGTGAAGGGGACACCACGAGGTTCTGCAATTGTATTCGCCGGATTTCATGGCTAACTTAACTTGCCCTTCTCTTTCCTTCAATACCATTCTTATTTTTATATATAAATCTTAACCACTCTCTTACTCCTCCCTACTTCAACCAAGGAGTGAACGAAGTTGTGAATATATCTCTTTCACGACGTTTTTTATTATCGTTTTTACGGTGTCTTTTCGACTAGTTTTATATTATTTTCGAGAGAACTTATCTATCTTTTTTTTCCTTTTCTTCGTCTTTATCTCTTTTTTCCTTTCTTAATTAAGATTCAATAAAAAAATGTATATTCATTCAAAATTTACATTTTTTTCTTACAATATATATATATATATTAAATGATTTTCAACTACACCCAAAACATTTTAACTTTTCAATCACTTGTGATCTTTTTATTTTACAATTTATGAAGTGGCATAACTAATCCTTTTCACCTTGAGACAAATATTACAAACTCTACGTTACAATTTTACCTATTTCTTTCATTATTTTGAAGATTTATATTAAATGTTTACTATTTTAAAATTCTTTTGACGATATATTCATTGACACGTATGTACTTTTGAACTAGTTTATATGTAAAGAGTATACGCTACCACAATATAATATGTTTGGAGTTTAGATTTCAAACCTTCAAGTTAAGAAAGAGTAAACTATGCTTAGATGAAACATGAAACATATAGATATATTCATTTGCTTGGGTTTTCTCATATCTAAATACATATACATATATATATATATATATAATTTGCTTCATTTACAAGAAGGGTACTTGTGATTAATGAAATGTTTAATGGAATAGGGTTAGATTTTGGAGGGCAGAAACTAAAAAGTATCAAAATTTTCATGGTATTTTGATATATACAACCTACATAGTTATGATTTTTCTTCAAAATTTTAGAAAGTGTTTAAGGTGTGCTTTGTAAGAACCCACATCCAATCCATGACTCGTTATGATGAAAAAGAAAATCTATCTTAATTTGATACTAAAATGTTAATATATAGTTCATAGTATAATTAGTACGATCACATCATCAATTCCTTTCCTTAGAGGTTTCAATCATCTCTATACTAAATAAAGATAATTTAAATTTATTTTATTACAAAAAGTAGGAGTAGTTTGATAAAAAAGAAGTTCGTCCAAAATATCAAACTCCATCTATATACATTACAAGTTTATGAAGTGTAGGTAAGTCGGAAACACATAACTTGCTTCTTGTTATTGTTGTTAATAAGATTGAACTTATTTCCCAATAATTCTATTCCAAAATGAAGAATGAATTGGATGGAGTGTGATTTATTAAGAATTAATTTTAAAATTGTATATATATTATATTATAGTTTATGAACATAGTTTAGTGTGAGATCCAAAACATATTTATAATTAATTTAAATAGTGGAAGTGTGTAGGAAAAGTGAAGAGGAAGAGTTGGGTAATAAATTTGATTAGAAGCGAAGTGACTGGCTACTGGGTGTGTCGGTGGCAAAGTTGGCTGGCGAATGGGCGATGCTACAAACCTAAGCAAAACCCACCTCAGGCTCACGGCATCCACCGGAATTGCCGCATCCGGGTATGGATCCTTCATTAATTTCCTTCAAACTTCCATCTTCCATTTTCAATTTTATCTCCTCACGACTATTTCACTACTTAGTTTTACGCTTATTATTGTTTAACTTCAAAGGACCTCGTTATAAGAGTTGAGGTAGAGGAGTGCATTCTTTGGTTTGCTTTGCTTTGCTTTTGGGATGAACCAAAGACCAAACCGAAACCGAACCAACTTTGGTTCAGTTTTAAACCGTTTTTGGAAAAAGAATAAAGGTCCTTCACTCCGAGTTCTTCTTTTCTGCTTCTTTTTCCCTTTGCTTCCATTCCAATTTCCATTTTATTTTGGAAGTCGGAAGTGTGCGACAGATGAGGACAAAGAGAAGTTAAGAGATGGAGTCGGAAGTGTGCAATTGACAAAAAGAAAGGAAAGTGAAGAATGGAGATGAGAGATGGAGCCAAAAGGTCGAGTTGGGCCGAATTGGAGAAAAATTATGAACCAAACCAAAGTATTTGGGTTGGCAAAAAAAATAACCTTAGCAGTTCAATATGTAAGAGTCAACCCAACCCAACCTAACCTAAAATAACTTGAGTTGGGTCAAGTTGGGTTGGTTGGTTGATTTTTTTTCTTTTCTTTTTCATCTCTCTATAATTTATACAAATTTTCATATTGTTTTTCAATAAGGAAGGTGAGCAAATTGTCATTTAAGATGCAAGATGACATATATATTATACATTCAAATTCTAAGTCTATAATATTCATTCAAAAAAATGTTTACTTTTAGGTTTTAAGTCTACAATATCTTGGACACCCTCGAGCAATCTTGGGTGAAATTGAAGAAATAAGTAAAATCTCAAAGCTAATCACATTGTTTTTCGATTGAGATGAAGGACAAAAAGCTTTAGAGATTGAGTTCTCGAGCTAATTTTGGTGTCTGTCCGGTTGGGATGGAAGTTAGAGTCGAAGTTAAGAAGCCTAGAACTCAAGCCATCTCGAGGCCGAGTTCGGTTGAGATTGGAAACAGAGAAGAGAATTTTATATAGTCAACCCGACCCCTTACTTGCATGACTCGGCTATCCGACGAAACTTTTTTTCTCTCTTCAATTTCCTAACCTAACCCAACCCAACCTGACCCTTACGATTTGGGTTGCAGAATCAAGGTTGATTGGATTACCGATTTTTTTAAATACCACTAGGGTCGTTAAAGTTAGGGTTTTTCTTATGTTATTATTAATTTTATACTTTTAAAATTAGGCCCGAAGAAAAGAACAACACAATAAAATTGTTTGGGTTGGGTGCTTAATTTACTAATATATATATATAAGGAAGTAATAAATATATATTTAATTGGATAATTGCAAATATAACCATTAGATTTAAAATAATTAATTAACTATATAGTAACATTTTTTAACAATTACAAATATAGCAAAATTTGTCAAATTCACTTTATCAATGGTAGAACAATATTTAAAACATGGTCTATCACGAATAGACTTTGTTATATTTATAATTTTTTTTAAAAAATGTTGCTCCATACTTAATAATTATTCATAAAATTGTTACCCATTATAATTACCTTATTTAATTAGTATCAATGTTGATATATCTATTATATAATATAGGCTACAATTGGTTCAGGTTTTGCAGTTTTTTTAGGTGATGAATCGAGGATCAAACTGAACCTCTTGGTTTTGTTCCTCAGAGGACCAGTGGTTCCACATTTCTAAAATAAAATTGAACCAAATCAATCGGTTCGATTTATCCTAGGTTTTTGCACACTCCTAGTTAAGGGTCATATAATTGGTTATCACGATAGCTTCACACACTAGAGATCCTCGATTGTAATGTAGGTTTTGAGGAATCTTTTCATATGGTAAGCTCAATTTGGTTCAAAATTATTATAGGATTTTCAAATTAAAATATCTCATCAATATTTCTAATCATTATATGGCTAAATATCAACATAAGGAATTGATTAATATTTGGAAGAAGAATATTCTTAATTTGGTTTTCAAATGTCTTATTTTCATTCGAATAACATTATATTAGAACAAATCATTACACGTTGAATCAGAAAGTTAAATAAAAATTATTGTTTTCAAATATAACAAAATGAATTAAAATATTTACAAATATAGTAAAATGTCGTTGTATATCAAATATAGATACAAATTGACCATTAATACAATTTATCTGTGACTAATAGATTATGATATTTTATTATACATCAAAGAAATAGCACTTTTACAATTAAGACAATTACCTACAAAACACAAGCAAAAATACAAATAAAATCATGAAAGATGAGTAGCCAAAACTACTTTGGGCATGATCTATTTAAATGCGAATTATGGCTTTGTTGGAGTGTTACACATAACTTTACAAACACAATAATCTACATGTTAGTGTGATTCTTAGCCAACTTTCTATGCCTAAAATTACATTAAAATCTTACATATATCTACGACTATTAGATCAGTTACTCTCTTTGTCGATACATGCATTCAATAACTATACAATAACTTTTAGACTCGTTTGAACTATCATTTTCTAGTCTCGAGACTATTCATTTCGTTTAAGATATATGACTTAACCATTAAAAATGAAGATATAGCTTATGTCACTATTTGCAGTAACTATCAATTCTTTCGAACTTATATAAACTATGTTTTTATTGTCTTGTCTCGTTGGGTGTAACATAGAAGTTATTTAATTTATTAGATTAACAACTATGATAGATTGTCAATGTTATTTGGTTGTACTTTACAAAATTTAAAATAAAAGTTCAAACTAAGAAATTTGGTTGATTCTTCATTTGACTAATAATTAGAATATCAAATGTCTCTAAAAACTTACAAATTACGTACTTTAGAGAAAAGGTGATATTATTTATTTTTTCAAGACAGAAAATTATTGTTTATTTAACAATGAACAGTTGAAGACTGAATTGTTAGGGGAAAAATGGGGAAAAAAGTCAGTGGTTTATTGAAGAAATTGATTGATTGACTTTCATATATATATATATAAAAGTTTGTATGAGTTTGGGCACATGAGAAGAATTGAATTGCATGTGTTATGGAATTGATTTGAGTTTGCAAACAAACCAACCTATGATATATATATTTTTAGTTTCTTCTTCAATGTCCCTTTGAGATCTCACCTTGGGATTTATGCATTTCATTTTGCTATTTTCAAGTTCTCAATACTTTGATTTCTTGTTTATGAAGATATAATGCATCTTTTTTATTTTTATTTTTTCTAATTAACTAAATTTGAGACTAAATTCTACTCTTTTTTTTTTTTTTACCTCCTACAAACTTGTGTTTTAATTTGATTCTTTTTTAAGTTTTAAGTGTTTTATTTATTTATTTAAATTTAAAGTTTGTAATATGTCTTTATTTATTTATATGGCTTAATTTATGCAATTTTAATAGTAATAATAATAAGAATAATTATTGTAAATGAGAATACTATTTATAATATTTACAAAATATGAAATTTTGCAAAATGATTCAACAAACACAATTGCCAAAATCACTCAACAAACACAAAAATCATCCCAAGTGTGAAAAAAAGTATAAACTTTTTTGGATTGAGTATATATATATATTATTTGAAAATGTTTTTAAAAGCTATTAAAATAATTGTGAAACATTTCAAATTTTTAAGATTTTTTTTTTTTAATCCAAAAGCTTAAGCTAATTGATAAAAGCGAATTTAATATTCTACACTTAACACTTTCTCTCACTCGTTGAACTCAAAATATGTGAGAGGCTAACAAGTGAAAATAAATATAAATTGGGCAGAAAACAACGATATAAGAACTTGAACAAAGAACTGACCAACTTACACTAATACCATCTTAAATCATCATTTTTGGGTTATTCTACGATTTATAATAGCTTCTATTTTTGTAACATTAAGACACTAGTTTAAGCTTACATATTCAAGAAAAATGTAGAGTGTGTTGCTAATCTAAGAAAGTGAAACGATTTGAACCATAGGACTCTTAATCGACAATACATTCTTACGTTAGTTCTAAGATTTTTTTTTCTTGTCCGTACAACTTCCTTTTGAAGCTCTTTTTTGTGTGTGGAAGTGTTATTGTATCCGTAATTTGCGAGTTGCTTGACAACTACTCACTGTTGGCTTGAGAGTTTCTTCTACTGTTTGTCCCAAGCAATCTCTTATGGTATTTGTAAGTCGAAGTTGCAAATTGTATTAAGAAACTATTCTTCAATAGGTTTAGGGTTTCTTAGATATATTGTTTAACCTAAGTTACTAAGGTAAGTTATATCAAGCAAATGAACAAGGTATTATGACATTTTAGATGTATTTAGTTCAACATTGAAAAGAAGATTGAAGTGTTTGAAAACCGATTCAAATAACTTTTGAAATCCTTTCGAACATTATTTTAGAATTTTTTTTCTTTATCAAAATGGTTTAAAAAAAAATCCCTTATCAATTCAAATGAGTCCTCAATCACCATGTCAAAACCGTAAAGTTAGAAAGTTCTACAACCAATTAATTATAAGAAAGAAGAGTCATCTGCTTCAAAAAATAAAGAAAAAAGAAGTCTCTTTTGAACACCAGAGAAGAAACACTGTCAAAACACTTGAGAAATGTGAAATATAAACAAAATTCACATGTGCTTGTGGAAAGGAACGAGTCTTACATGAAAAGTAGCCAATTTATTTGATGAACCAAATGGGAAGTGAATCCACATAACCTATTCCTTCTAACATCTCTATGTAATTGACATGAAATAGATTTCGTTTGTGCTGCAACTAAAAAGATAGAACTTTTCCTGTCAAAACATAATGACTCGTAACTTATGAAGTAACATTGGAAAAGGGACAAATCAACAGAAAGTCCATAACTTTTGTACAAGGTACACAAATTCATGCAAAATAACAACGACAAACAAATATAGGACAATGTCAAAAGCAATAGTGAAATCAAGTTCAACTGGCTGCCGGAAAATTAACAGAATAGATCTCCTGACTTTCGGCAGTGTTGCACTTTCATCTGACCCTGAATTCTTCATAACTCATAGCCTTTAAATCATTTTCAACAACGCGAGTTAATAGCTGCGTTTTAATGACGTGGCATAATCCAAGGAGTGCAGGTAAGGTAAACCTGGGGACAGCAAGAAACACTTGTAAAGATAATCTACAATGCAAAGAGAACAAGCTAATGTTCTTCCCTCTTAAACAAATTCTTTGAAAGTCAGAATCAGTCCCAAAAGAAAAGTCCCATAACTTTTGTCGTTTCTGCACCTCTATATCAATTGTCAAATTGCATAAACTATTTCACCACTGCTTTCTATATCAAGCTCAGACTCGTCGTCCAGATCATCCATGTCGTCGTCGTCATCCATATCAAGGTTATCTGCCATGCACATAAGGCCATGTGAACCAACTGCTGGTATTGTGGCCTCAGCGATTATCTGCATTATTGCGTCGAGGCTCTGCATCGGTTGATCAGGCTCTTCAAATTGATTTCCCATTGTGTTTTCATCCATCAAGTCCGATGGGAGATTCTTCAAAAACCAGGAATGGTTCTTAATCTCGGGAATTGTGATTCTCTGTCATGTAAACAGATACACATGTAAAAGAGTAAATGTGAGTTTTTCGATGAGATTGAATTTCTCCATGTTGAAAATTGAACATAAAACTGTAGAGGTGGCAGGTTCAAACAAAACTTAAACTGCTTGGACTTGAAGTCATAATCCAAATGGGCAAAAAGGGTTATTTAATCATATTTAACTGCAAGTATTTAGGTCTTAGAATTTTCAGAAGTTTAGGACTCGTTTGGACTTTGGAGACTTCTCAAATAGCTATCTGATTTCTGATTATTAAAAAATAAATATAGTGAAAATATGTTTTGTTGACTGTTTCAAATTGTTTTTTTTCTTGTTTCTCTGGAGTCACTCATAAATAACCCGACTTTTAGAGTAAAAGAAAATAAGAATAATAAATACTCTTCATACCGTTGCAGGATCTGCCTCAAAAATCCTTGATATCAGGTGGCGACACTCGAGAGATATTTGAACACAATCTGGAATGGAATACTGGACGCCTAGGATTCTCTGCAATGAAACAGTAGAAGAATCTTGAGGTCATGCATTTTCAACTCAGAGAGAACAAAATAATAATAGGGCCATATCACATACTTGTATTGTCTTTCGGAAATCCTTTGGTTCATCAGGATCCTCAAAAGGATAGGCTCCAACAAGCATTACATAGAGGGTCACTCCACATGACCACACATCTGCAATCTGATGATGAGCATAGAATCAAAAGAAAATTCCTTTCAATGTCTAACTACCATCTAGCAAAGATGTAGTGTGATGCATGAAGTTCAATGAGTAGTTACTTAAGAGTACAACTTTATTTCACTAGTAAGATGGAATCAAAAAATAAGAAAAAGACTGCCTATAGGCTCTGGTACATATACCAGTGTAATTTTAAAGCACAATAAATTTGCACAACCTTTACGTCTATTAAAGAACTTATGTCTTTAAACTAAACAAAATTATAAATTTGAGATTGGATAAAAAATGCATGTAACACACAAATTTGCAGGGAAATCTGAACCGATATGGAGAAGGATGAGAGTTGAGAATAAATTCAGGTTTGAAAAAGAGTTCCATGTTTTTGGTTTTTCCCAAACTTCCATAGAAAAACAAAGATAGAATAGGAGGACAAACAGCAAAAAAACAAACCCAAAGAACAAACAAATAACAAAAAACCTTAAAGAGGGAGTCAAACTAAAGACAGGAGCACTACAATCCAAAAAAATAAGACCTAAAGGATGATAAAAGTTTTGTTACCAAATCCCACAAAATTCCATGTAAATATTTCAATACCACCCCAAC
Organism: Cucumis sativus; assembly: GCF_000004075.3. Lineage (NCBI taxonomy): Eukaryota > Viridiplantae > Streptophyta > Magnoliopsida > Cucurbitales > Cucurbitaceae > Cucumis > Cucumis sativus. The sequence goes on from NC_026656.2 coordinate 14,183,920, forward strand.
AAAGCAGGCACGTGTGATGTCATGCAGGAATATTATGCCGTCTAGTAGGTTCAACGCGTCCCCTTTGGTTTGTAGTTATCATTTTCTTTTTATTTTAAATAACTGGACCCTCTTTTGAAGAGGCTTTTTTATTTTATTTTTTATAGTTTGGCATTTTTTCCCGAGTTCTTTTGTCTTGGAGAGTTAGAAATTGGAAATTTAAGGATTCTTAACAAAGCACTATTAGCCAAATGTCTTTAGCAATTCAACCCCTCTCTTTATCACATGTGTTCTATTTTAAAAAGTTCAGTTCCAACCTTTTGAATGATTGTCACTTGGGGCTAAAGGAACTTGACGAAATTTATGGCATTTCTGAAGAGTTCCCTGCTTTCTCTCATTTAATCCATTGTGTGGTGAGGGAGAGGAAGAATACATCTTGTTGGGAAAATTGGTGGGTGGGTGATAGACCCCTCTACTCGATCTTTTTGTGTCTCTTTTATCTGTCTTCCTTAAAAAATTATGTGGTGTTCAATTTTTTAGTTTGGTAGAGGAGTTCCCTATTTCCATTTCATCTGTAGTTCTTTGTCAGATAGAGAAGTAACAGAGGTTACCTATCTTTTGTCCATGCTTGAGGCCTTTTCTTTTGGACTTGGGAGAGAGGATATTCTTCTGTGAAGCCCCAACTCTTTGGAGAAATTCTCGTGGAAATTCTTCTTTCGTAGTTTGTTAGACCCCTCTCCCTTAGGCGAGTCAATTTTTTCTACTCTTTGTAGGATTAAGATTCCTAGAGAAGTTTAAGTCCTGTACCCAACAAATTTTAATTGGAAGAGCAAACACTATGAATCGGCTTGTGAGGAAGTTGGCTAGCTTTGTTGCATTCTCTGTTGGAACTCGGAAGGTAGAGGAAGACTTGGATCACATTCTTTACTGATGTGCGTTTGCAAAATTTGAGTGGAATTACTTCTCTCAAATGTATGACTTCTCACTAGCTCAACACAAGGATACTTGTGATATGATCGAGGAGTTCCACCTCCATCCCCCTTCCATGCAGATGAGAATGATCACTTTTTATAGCTTGTCAGGGTATGAGATTTATTTTGGGATCTTTGGAGCGAAATAATCAAGTGTTTGAAGGTGGAGCACCACAATGGAGCAATGTGTGGTCCCTCGTTAGATTTCAATTTTCTCCATGGGGTTTGATTTTGAAGATTTCTGTAATTACTAAATAGGCACCGTCTTGTATTGTCAAAGCCCATCCCTTCTAGGGGACTTCGTTTTTGTATACCCTTGTGTTCTTCCTTTTCTTCTTCTCTCAAAAGAAGTGGTTGCTATAAATCTTTTAAGAAAATAAATAAAAGAGAAGCAGCAATTTTGCACTGCCACTAAACTATACTGTGTCCAACTAAAGAAAGTGCTCTAGTTGGTTGAATGAGATTGAGAATAGCATATAGAAAGACATGTCTCACATTGAAGGCAACCAGAACCAGAAGTAATTTAGAAGAATCTTACCTTGCCATCATATTCTTGCCTTAATAGCACTTCTGGAGCAATGTATGCAGGTGTTCCGACTGTTGACTTTGGTTGTGAATGGAGCACAGATGACTGAGAAATATAATGAATATAAGCTATTGTGTCATGATGATGCCACAAAGCAATAATTTGAAAGAATTGATTCAACATATATATCTTTACATAGAAACTTAAGTAGAAAATAAAGTCGATGAATAAGATAAAATCTGACTACCCAACCACAGACCTTCCGCAGCCATGAAGCTTGGGATCTGATAGATAGAACTAAATCTAGATTCAAATCTTGTCTAGCACATGTATATAAAACAAGATTAAAAGAGCACATCAACCTTCAAGAGAAACATAAAAGGTTAGCTGACATCTAGACAAGAAATTTTCTTCAAACCCAAGATACTATAAAAGGGGGCAAAACAGGAAGGCATTCCACACAATTGAACAAATATATCAAAATTGGAAGTTGCAAAGAGAAAATACCGAAGAAGTAAAAATTGAAATATCGGCTAAATTTTGTGTAATTTAAACAAAAACTAATAGTTGCAATGGAAAAAAGAGAAATCAATACCTTTGAGTAGCCAAAGTCACATATCTTCAAACGAGGGGCTGGACTTCCATCCAGTAAGGTGTTCTCCAACTTCAAGTCCCGGTGACACACTTGCTTCACCAATAAAAGCAAGTAGAAGAAATAAAAAAAAACAAATTTTCCACTTCCTTTCAAGGACAGGATTTTACAGAAGAAGAAGATAAGGATTGAAGATGCATATAACAGTTCAAGTACCATTGCATGGCAGTAGCTGACTCCCGATATTAGTTGTTGAAAGAAGAAGCGAGCCTACACCAAGACAATAATAACTTCATGAGAAGAGGGAACAAATAGAAAGAAAAAAAAACAGAAGGTCAAATTCAGGAATCTAGACCTCATCTTCACTAAAGCGTCCTGCATTGCTTATACGCTCAAAGAGCTCTCCTCCAGAAGCATATTCCATTACAATTGCAAGATGGGTAGTGGTCAAGATGACCTACATACATGACAGCAATAACCAAAGGTAGAAATCAGTCAATAATACTTGAGTTAGAAGCAACACGGAATGAAGTAATAAAGTGAGTTGACAGAAAAATCTCCCAAAAAATAACTAAATACTTGAGAGACTACCTCTTTGAACCTGACTATGTTAGGGTGCCTCAATGACCTGTGATTGATGATTTCTCGCTGAACATTTTCATCTATCTACAAGACAGTTTCATATGAATTAGCCTTCGATAAGGAGCTAGTCCACTAACTATTATTATTTCAAAAGAAACAACATTTTTCATTGAAGAAATGGAAAGAGACTAATGCTCAAAAGATACAAACTTCAAAAGGAGTGAAAAGTAAAGAAAATTACAATTTAAATTAATATCATAAAGAGAAAAGCCAACAATGGAAAAAGAAAATCTAATTATTTGAACAGAAAAAAAAAAAACCCAAGTTGAAGGAAAAAATGGAATTGTCTTTAAAGATTTAGTCTATGGGTACATGTTTTCTGGTAGCTTTATCTTATCAAAGTATCCCAAATGGGTTCTGTTTTCTTGTAATTGAATAGTTCTACTATTTACATATAAGAACATGCCAATCCTCAAACAGAACATTACTCAACAACCTACCTCAAAATGAAATACGGGAGCTACGATAACTAAAGAAAGGTGGAAAAGTTAGGAGCATTAAATAAAATTCTCATGCCACTCTCTTTCACACTGTCGATTCATATAAATTTCCAAAAAGAAGAAATGGACAAAAACAAACATAGCTCCTCATCAATCGGCCACAGTTTACAGGGAATTTCATCCTTATACGCATCAATTACTACAGCTAGTTCTCATGTTAAAAAAGAAAATTTCCCAAAATACATAAATAGTAATAGGAAAGAAAAAGAAACCAAAGAAATGTGAAGGAAAATCCCAAAATCCAAATTCCAAATTGAGATATTTCAAATTCCCAAGTAACAGATAAAAAAGAAAAGCACCCAATCACAAGATTTTTGTTTGAGTTAAAAAGAAATAAAAAGAGTCATAAAAGCACCTAAACCCAATGATTAAAAGTAGAACAGAACAGAACAGAACAAACAACTGTAAGTCACACCAGCAACGGAAGCAAAAAAAACACCCAAAGCTAATCAACAACACCAACAAAGAAAAAGCTAAAACCTAAACTTCATTTAATTTTTTTCAAAAAAGTGAAAGATTAAGCTCCAGAAGCTCATGTAAAAAAAAAAAAAAAAAGCTAAGAATCAAAGAGTTAATGAAACAATCCAGTGTTCACCTTATCTCCTCGCTCAATATACTTAACAGCAACGAGCTCTTTAGTATGCTTGTCTCTCATCAACCTGGCAACCCCAAAGTTCCCGGAGCCAATATCTCGAACGAAATCATAGCGGTCACTGTCGTGCATAATCGGCATATCCATGGCCGGCCCCACAGTAATCGTCGCCCGATCCATTCTTCAAAGACTCCGATGTAGTCCCGATCACATAAAGAGAGAAATGGAAAGGGTTGAGTGGATCGGAAATTGGAATAGCTGGAGCTTGTATGGGAAGTCCACCGGTGAGATGAATGAATTCTCCAAAGAAGTGTGAAAGGGGTTGTCAGTGAATTTAGAGATTAAGCAATCGGAGAGAGAGAGAGAGAGAGATGGTCGGCGACGGATTAATATCTATGGACAGTGAACGGAGAAATAGGATTATTTTATTATTATTATTATTATTTTGAAGAGAGGATATTTTAGGCAGTAAATAAGAAGAAAAGAGATGAAGACGAAACTGTGTCGTTTAATGGGAAAAGGGGAGAGAAATACGACGTCGTAAATAGAGGAATTGGATTTGTTTCTTTGGCCGTCTTTGTTTGTCCAATGAAATTGACGTTTCCTTTTCTCTTTCCCTTTTGGTTTTTTTTTTGGGTTTAAATTCCTAAAATATCCTTAATTTGGATAATTCTGGTCCGGTTCACGTGAATCCAAAGTGTCAAACCGTTAAGAGCTCAATTCCACTACGCTACTCCCCACGTTTTCAATTCTTATTCCCCTTTTAGGATAAATCACTTTATCTTCATATATTCATAACACTCCAAACCTCACATCATAATAATAATACAACGTTGTAATAGTATCTCTCGTCCAACACTAATCTTAATTGTTCATCTCATTCGCTTACTCTAACGTTGATTTTTCTTCTTTTATAACTTATTGTTTAGTCTAATTTAATCATAAGTACGACTATGTTATCTAGATTTGCAACATTTTGTTTGCTTAAAATGACACATATTAACACAGGAAAGTCCAGTGAGTTAGATACCAACTTGTTATGGATAAAAGATTTTTCACGCATCTTCATAGTGTGATATGTATGATATAGTTTATTTTTCGGATAATAACTCTTGTATGTTTTATTTTTTGAATCAAACTATAAAATGTTTCATACTTGTGGGGATGGTATTGTCTCTCGCACGTATATGTTCGTAATCTTCATCCTATATAGTTAATTAATGTGAAACTTTGATCACTACACTATCAAAGTTTCTCTCTTTTTAAAGACTTATCAAATCTTTGTTCTACAATCAAATATTATTTTGTCAACATGGCTAAATTGAGATGTGGGGCTCTAGCTATACCAGTTATTGTCAAGGCAATGTGAATGTGAAACTATATTTGTGTTATTGACAACAACTTCTACTGCTCATTCTACTTTTGGTCTATTAATATATGTTTGGTTTGAAAAGAAAATCTTATAATTACACGAGAGAAATTTTAAGACTTTGAATCAACTAAATGTAGAATCTATTCTACATACAACATTAGATAAGTTTCACTTTAGAAAAAGAAATATATAATAATAAAAAGTTAGTGTAAGAGAGAACATGAGATATAATTTACTAAAGTCTCTCTTTATAAAAGAAAAAAATTAAGAAAGAAACCTTTGGGTTGAAAAGAATCAATCTTTATCAAAGAATTGTCTTTTTAAGTATAGATATTGTATGCATTACTTTTTTCTTCAAAATATATATTTTCTATACTTATTTTGAATTAACGAAGAATTTACTACGTAATTTTAAATTATACATTAGAAAATTAAGATTTTGAAATAACTTTGATTGCAGTTAATTAAAAACTACAAAATACCCATAAGACGATTGTTATAATTTTAAATAGTTATTTGGGAGTCCGATTTAATAAAACATCTTACATATAAATCGATAAATTAAAAAACAAATTTCTTTTTTATAGATTATAATAACGATGGTTGAAAATATAATTTTTTAATATAAAGACTAAATTGTTTCTTACTTTTTCACTTAAACAAATTTAAATGTATAGAGATTAAAAAAAAACTATTAAAAGTATTTACAAAAGCAAATATTTTAATATATTTGAATATATATATATATATATATATATATAAATAAGAAGGAGAAGAAAGGAAGAGGATAAACGGTGGGAATGGACGGAGTTTGTGAAGGCGTTATCTACCGTTTGATTTTTACTTACCTAACTTCCAAAATGGGTCCCACGGATAAAGGTTAGGGATACAATGGTAAATTCGTTCAATGCACTTTCCTCCACTCACTCAATGTGAAGAAATCTTCGTAACAAAGAAAAGGCCATGATGGTAAATTCCTTTTTCTCATCCTTGATTGATTTTGACGGCTACGATGGACCTGATTACTTCCAAATGATTAGATGAGATTGTAGCCGTACGATTCCATCCACCCGCTTTCAGTTTCTTATTGGGTCAAAGTCAAAGCTTCTTCTTCTTCTTCCAAGTTTCTTTGTGTTCTTAATCCTAAATTTAGGTTTAGTTAATAAATTTGGTGTTATTGTTTTTGAGTTAAAATATTTTTCTTAGAAAAATGTTTTAGATGTATTGCAGTTTAAAATTTTCTTTATTTTATAGACGAGAGTTCAGTAGTGTAGTTTAAATTTTTCTTATTTTATAGACGAGAGTTCATTACTTCTTTGAATCTTTCAGATGGTGAGACAATTGTACTTTTAATATTTTGTTAAAATTGAGTGGTTTGATTTTGAGTAAGATTTTTTTGTTATAAAATTAATATATTATTTTGAACTAATGTTAAATAATTTTGTTAATGTGTCTTTTATGTATTGTGTATTGTACTTGTTAGTCACTCATATTTCACTTTTATAATAACCTTCTTGTTTTTTAGACTCATTTTTGTTGTAGACGGTACATGCTTGACCTAAGGATTTAGAAAGTGGCTAGAAGTAGAACTTCACTTCTTTATTTGACCCAAAGAGTTCGTGGGTTTACCTAAAAACCATCCATTTTGTATCCGGTCAATGGGCTAAGGCAACTCTTTAGATTACTCGAAAATTTTATTAAAACTCAAACATAAGTCATATGGTATAATAAAAGAAGATGAAACATTTGCAAATTTAACTAAATTTAGTTGTTAGTAAATGAGACTAATTCAAGTTGAAAAATTACAAATTTAACTTTCATACTTGAGTCAAATTTGTATATGAAACATTTCAAAGTTTTTAATTAATAATGAATTATATTTGGGTTGGATTTAACGAGTGTTGAACAAAACTAACACACATGCGACAAATATTGAAGAGAAGTGGATAACCAAGTCGAATTGGTTAATAAACCCTAGTTAGTCATTTGATACGACGATTCGTTAAGTTTAATTACTTAAATACAAACATTACGAGTTAAGTCAAGTCAAGTGATAGGAGGTATAATTAGCTAGTTATTGTATAAAGTTCATATTACCCCTAATAACAAGTCATTTTTTGGGCCTAGCTAGACGACTTGAATAAGATGTTGAGGTACTTGGATGGGATTAAAGTTATCTAGAAAACTCTTCATTTATTTATTTTAGTTTTTGCTTACATCATGTCAATGGTAGAGGGTGATCAAGTCTAAGACTTTGTTAACCTCTTCCATTATATAATATACACTCTTTTGTCTGTCCAAAGCACATGAATCCTTTATTTGATGATGTTCATGGCAATATTTTATGTTAGTGGTTGGCCAAATGTTAGAACTCTTATAATAGAAAATGTTTTTTTACTAGTAAAAGAATACCTAGCGTTTAGATTTCATGACACCCGTTCGATCTTTATTGATTCACTTTGATCTTCGTATTAGAAAGAAAGGATCAAGGATATATTCCTCAATTTGTATGAAAACTTACAAGGAAAATCTAAAAAGTAAAACTCCAAAAGTATATGTCGGAAGTAAACAATATTACATACTATTATAGATTTACAGGATTATCGTTGTCTTTAGCACTTCATGCTTCTAGAATTAACGTTCATTTTAATTTTTGCATTTTTACAATATCTTTATCTTTAGGGTTTGTATATAACTTTCGAAATGTTTGTAATTTTGATCACTCCCTTAACACAACTTTAGTTCTTTTTCGATCATGTATTGGTCCTTATGGTGCAGAGTTTGGTTAAATTTCACGAATCATAGTTTGTAAAATGTTGTTCTTTGAAACACTTTGATTGATTTTCGGTAACATGCTCATCTAAAGTCTAAATCATAACTTAAACTTCCTATATAATATGCTTATTATTTTGAAAGTAATTAAATTAACATTGACAAAAATTTCCTCATCAATCTATAGCGCCCTCTAGATGCTATTCTACTTATGAGAAAAAATATTTGGCTATTCATAGATGGATCCATATATGGTCAAATATATATATATATATAACTTCTTGAAAATCTTGAGAAGTTACCTACTCCATTAAAACGAATTTAATGGAATACGTAATGGAATTGTGTACCTATTAGAAACAAACAAATGAATTAATATCAACCATCATTTACCTATTAGAAACAAACAAATGAATTAATATCAACCATCATTTACATCATTCATGTAAAAAAATGTCATTTAATTTTAAATATATCTCACCAACTTCTATCATTTATGTTTGACTTATGTATAGCCACATCTAATTTAATATAAACCATTGACTTATGTGAGTAAAACGGGTTGAAATCAATGTATAGCTTGCGTTTGGAGTTAAAATTGTCGATTATTACATGAGAGTGAATAACATGTTAACGTCAATGATTTTATTACACAACCAACAAATGGTTGTCACATTCGCTCGCCAAACCTGCTACCTAAAAGTTCTTTAGAAGAAAATGTTTATTGTAAATTATTTAGAAAGTAACCTTGCTACCAAGGATGGCCATGCAAACTTGAACGATATGCATCATGATATATACTTTAACTAGTGAGACTCCAAGTTTAACAAACCTTGATGAAGATTGATTTGCTGATGCTTAATTTTCGCTATATTTTTTGTTATTTAATGTTAATTTTATTTCTTTATGTTTATTTATTAATTTGACTAAGATCAATTTGGGGCCAACTAAACCATTATAGGATCATGTTTCTATTTTTGGCTAGGAAATGCCAAATGATAAATCTCATTATGGGCCAATGTTAATACACAACCATTATTAGTGGAGCATAAACAATCAAATTATTTGTAGAGAAGAAAAAGATATTTTAAATTATAAATTAAATGAAGTTTGGGGTTTTTTTTTCTTCTTTTTGGCTTTTTCTTTGATGTTGAACAAAATGATACACTATTTATATTCTAGAGACTATTTGAAATCAAGATATGAACGTTGAGTAAACATATACTGAGTTGCTTGTTTTTGGATTTCATGTTTGCAATATTAACATTAACATTAACATTTGCGTTCTTAGTCAAATTTTAAAAAATAAAAACTATTTCCCCTCTAAAACTTTGGTTAGGTTTTGAATCCATTCCTAAAATCTACCAATAACCATTTAGACTAATGGATGAAAATGATGTTTATATGGTTAATTTAAAACTTAACCTAAAAACCAAATAATTATGAAATGAAATGAGATCTTTTAATTTAAATAGAATGTTGGAATATCTTAAATTTGTTATATAGTGCTTCAATCAACTATGTATAAGAGTTTGATTATTCGTAATGAACTAAAGTCTAGGAACTGCACCCTCGAAATATAAGTAGAATTCGTATTTTTCAAAACAAGAAATATAATTTAAATTTCTTACAAATTAAATTAACTTCTCCATCTTATGTATAAACAAAATAGATAAAGTTAAGAACTCGATTATTTTAAATGAATGAATCAAATAGAAAAAATTCATCAACTTTAATCACACAAATGGATTTAAGGTTTCAATTACCTTTAAGAACGATGAAATGACGGAATAAAGACAATTTTCTTTTTTTATAAACTTTGATAATCGAAAATCTCTCCTTTGAGAAGGGATAGTTACAATCACATACAATTTTATTCATTTTTAAAACTTAGACAATATCATTCATATTCTTTTATTCCACTACTATTTAAACCACTTTATTTAACTACTTTACTGTCTCGATAAAAAAAATTTCATACTACATTAGTATAATGTAGGATTGAGTTTGACAATATTAGAAATATATTGATAAAGAAGACTTTCGTGTATGAACTCATTGAATATGTAGTCCTTGTTTTCAACATGTCTATCCTCTCACATCAACATCTATTAATGAGATTGAATTCAAAAAACCAATCCAACTAGTATGTATTACAATTATGGGTTGGTGTGGGTTGCCTTGCCGCTTGGGAAGTTTGGCCATAGCTAACAGAAAGGCAGTGACTCGGCAGAATTGAAGATTTTGACTCATTGGTTTTTCAGTGGACGAGTCGAGTACCGACCCTCGACTCACTGGAAGATCAAAAATCACTTTCACTCCTCTTCTTTCCTTCCCTTTTGTGACGTTTTGTCAAACCAGAAAAATAAAAAAAGAGCCATGGGGTATTTGACGTTTTGTGGGATGTGGTGGAAATTTTGCGGAGGACCCACTTGCAGAGGAGGATCAAGAGAAATTTGTTGAACCCATTAGACTCTTCCCTCATCTGGGTTTGATCCTTTTTCTCTTGTTTTCTTCTATTCTCTTTTTTTTTTTCTTTGTTTTTTATGATGAACAAGTGTTTTTGATACAATTTTCAGCTTTTGGTGTTTTATTTTATCACCCCATTTCAGTCTGGAATAGAGTGGAATTCAAGTATCCTTTCTTTTACGCCTTGAATTCTCTTTTGTATTACCCTTTTTTTGCTTTTTCTTAGTTGAATTGTTCTTTTGACTTTGCTTGTTCAGGAAAGTTTCAGCTATTTTCAGAGGGAAAGTTCGGCTTTGGATATGCTAAGGAGAATATCTTTGTGTCATTTATTTCTTTTTTGAGGACTATGCATTGGTGGGGTTCTGAAGTTCTATCTGATCTAAGATTTTTCCGATCCAACAGTCTCTGCAGCTTCTATTGCTTTTTTCAGGTGGAATGGAATTGATTTCTCTTTTACTTGATATTGTTCTTCCTTCAATCCCTGTTGCCTTTCCTTTGAACACTGGTGTTTCGATGACGGTTTTTGGTGGTTTTTCAAACGAAGCCTTTTGGCTTTTGATTATTGAAGCAGAGATGGGTTTATCAAGAAGCTATTGGTTTTTATCTTGTACCATCTTCAAGAAGAATTGGCTTACTTCTTGTACGTCAAGTTTGGAAGTTGTTAATTTCATGATTTTAGAATCTTCCGTTCAATGGGTAGATTTGTTCTCTTTCTGGTCTGGGTTTAGAGTGTAATGTCTCTGGATGTGAAAAGTTCCATTTTTGTGAAGTATCACTGTTTTATTTTCTTTCGTGGCTTTGCGTGCGGAAATTTAAAAATCTGTTTTCTTTCTAATGATTTTTATAGCTACTAGATGTTTCTGTACAGCGTGGATGCCACTGTGCGATGCATTGGAGTTTCTAGGAAATGCCATTGGGTCTATATTAAGCTTCAGTTGGCTGAAGTCTTACTTGTCCTGCAAATGTTGTATTAGCTTTGGTTCATTTGAGAAAATTGGGACGGACATTATTCTTTCTCTGCTCGATGGATTCTGTTGCTACCTTTTTCTTGTTGCTGTATTGCTTGCTGCAAACCTATATGTTTCAACTACGTTGACCTATTGAAAAAGATTTGTGCATCACATATACATTTCAGAATTTAGGGTGGATGATTTCAAGTTCCTGACTGAATAACTTGCTGCAGGAAAAAGTATAGTAGCCGAACAATCCAATACTAAAGTTTCTAGTATGGGTTGGTGGACTAAGCTTTTCAAAGGCCATAAAAGCTCATACAGGGAAAGTTATGGAGATAGAATTTGGGATGAACCTCGAACCTCTGTGGTAGGAATCTGGTTTTAGTACTCATTTTATTTTATTTTGCTGTTTCTGCTGTTTTGTCCTAGGTGGATATACATCCGACCACTTCATAGACAGTAACTACAATTACATTGTTGAACAAGAGGAATGGTTATGGTGCCGGAATATGACGTATACAATACAGACTTAAAATACTTCTCTATACTCAGTGCTGATTTGTATTCGTGTAAAACTTGACCGCAGGAGGAATTGACAGAATATGAACAAGAGGAAATTGATTATGCAATTGCACTTTCGCTTTCGGTAGAAGATCAAAATGGGAAAGCAGTGAAAGGTGAATTTGGCTGAAATTTTGCAATCTGTGATTTGTTGACATATCTTATGAGGAATTTCTAAAGTCTATCGTGTGTTCATCACTTGGTGTGTGTTTGGTAAAGCAGGAAGATAGTTATCACAGAATGAAGCATAAGATATAAGAAATTAACTTATCAATTATCATCACTGTATATATTAATTATTTCAATGATGGTTAGCTCATGTTTGACAATAAGCAATAAGTCATAGAAATTAAGAACTCGTGGCTTTGACTTCTTCAAAACACTTGTGGAAGATGTCTTAGACAATATAATACATACAAAAAACTTCCAGATACTTCAAAAATTGCTCTTGCGATTACACTTTAAGAATAGTAGGTATTGTTGATAAAACTATCATGTCAGCGGGGAGAACTATTTTAGATGTTGAAATGGTGGTCAAATGGTCCTATATTGTTTCTTGTTAAACAAATGAAGAACTCACGGAAAACAAGGGTGGAAAATGCTGAAACAAGAGAATGTGCAATTGTGTTTTTTAATTCTCATGATTGTTAACAACAATAAGACAATGCCAAGTTATATCAAGGTTCTATTCATAGCCTGAGTTTAGTATTTTATGTTTTGTGACTTATCAATTGCAGACGAAGAAGCTCACAGTGATGAAGATGAACACAGTACCAAAGCTGAATCAGAGGATGATGAAGAAAGTACCAAATGCCTGTCGGAGGATGATGATCAAATTTCTAAATCTCATTTGGAGGAAGATGAGCAACTGGACAAAGCTCAAATGGAGGAAGATGAGCGACTTGCTAAAGCTCAAATGGAGGAAGATGAGCGACTTGCTAAAGCTCAAATGGAGGAAGATGAGCGACTTGCTAAAGCTCAAATGGAGGAAGAGGAGCGACTTGCTAAAGCTCAATTGGAGGAAGATGAGCGGATTGCTAGCACCCTAGTGGAGGATCATGAGAAGGTCTCCACATTTCAAGCTGAAGAAGATGAGCAGTTAGCTAGAGCTCTCCAAGAAAGTCTAAACATAGAGCCACCACCTCCTAGATTTGATAGTGGAAATATTTTCAATCCTTACCCTTTCTTCTATCCACCAGGATACAGGTACGTATGGTCAACATGCATATTTTTTGGCCTCATCAAAGGGGTTGTGGCGAAAAACTAGCCTATCCACAACCTTGGTCTAGTCAATGATAAGTTTAGTTACAAGTTGCAAATACCAATGAATAGGCTTAAGATTAAAAAAATCTATGAATTGGTTCAAAATTTCAAATCAAGCGGATGAATCAAAACTTCAATCTAACAAGTCAAACTTCTGAACCTATCATTTGTAGATTGGGCCAGATCACTTTAGGCTCAAACAGTAGTCTAGGCATGTGTAGTCTGGTTTAATATGGGCTTGTATTTCTCCCACTTACAGTATTATGACGTGATTTGCATTTTTTTAAAATTTCTTTTCACAGACGTATGGCATGATTAAAACAATAGTGGGCAATTAGGATTCATATGCTATCTTACTCTTGTTTGTTAGCCACTGAGAATCATAGATAACCCCTAAGGTCCTTTTAAATATCATTTGGTTTTTTGTTTTCAGTTTTAAAAACTAAGCTTATAAACTTGGCTATGAATTCAAATATCTTTTCTAAGGAAAGTGAGAATCAATGTTAGGAAATAAGGAGAAACACAACGGAAAACAGAATTATTGTCGAAAGGGGCCGAATAAAGTATACTCAACTTTTGTAGGAAACTTATTAGCATGAATACTGAAAATCTTGTGAGGCTTCAAGCCTTGGTCTTGGCTAGACAATTAGTAACTTTTCCAACTTGCGTTGCTATTGCATGTTTATGTGGGTTTAACATGTGTCACGTGATCTATTGGGTTTCTGTATAATTGAATTTGATGGTTCTAGAAGAATAGTTATTGGACAATATGAAAAACTTACCAGAGACCAAATGAAATCTAAGTAAGTTAATTTTTCATTTGGTTTGGTCCCAAAAACTAAACTCATATTTCATGTAGGGTCTGTGCTGGTTGCCAAACTGAGATTGGTCACGGGCGGTTTCTAAGTTGCATGGGAGCTGTTTGGCATCCAGAATGTTTTCGCTGCAATACTTGCAATGAACCCATAACAGATTATGAGGTGGATATATAATTGAAGTTTACTGCATAGACCTTTTATAGGACTTGGCCAACAATTTTATTTATCAACATATGTCAAGAGAAGTTTTGGGAGTTTTCCATCTCTCCCAAATTCTCCTTAGGAGAACCACAACAAATTTACAGCAAAAAATCCCCTTAGAACAAACGCTCCCCTTTTTTAAAGCAGCCTCCTCTCTCCCCACACACATTCTAGCTAACAAGATCTATATAAACATATATGGGCCAACAACATGCACAGAAAACCCATTACACCCCATTACAATCCTTTTTTCTTCTTCATATGCCTACGGCTGTAAACCTTAGTGATTTGGGGCCTATCAATTTTGTAAAGGATCTTCAAATCATTTGCACTGTTGATTTGCAATTGGAACCTAAACTGTGTTTGAAATATACTGAGACATTGATTTACTATCAGAAAAATCACTCTCTTTAGTACTAGATACTGTTTCCACCTTTTGAATGTATGTGAGTGTTGGTGCTTGTTATAATGAATTAACTTTTTGACAGTTCTCTATGTCTGATAACCGACCTTATCACAAATCCTGCTATAAGGAGCAACATCACCCTAGATGTGACGTTTGTCGAAACTTTGTAAGCTTCCCTTCATTTGTTTAGTCAATTTATCTCTCTAAAGAAGATGCTATTTGTTTGTATCTCTAGTTTGATTGATGTTTCTCTTACCAATAATTAGGCAAAAGAGGTATATTCAATATATTATTATTATGTGTTTGGTAAAATATATTATTATGTGCTCGGTACATTTATGACTTGCGTGACATCAATATCAAAGGAAAAATAAACCTCTGTTGGTTTTATGTTCTCCGTAGATCTGAGAAAATTTCATTAGAATGTATATGAATACTGTGATAACTGATGATATATAATATTAGTTTAAATTTCTTTATACTTTTAGTAGTTCACCTTGATAAATTGCATATTGCTTCAAGTTAATGTTTCAAGGATTATTCTGAAACTTTTCATATTGGAAAGACATTCAACTAAATTCTAAATTCTTCAAACAGTGGAAATAACTGAAGTAGATCATTTTTCTTTTAAATCTCAAATCACGACTTGTTGTAATGTTCAATATAATGAGTTCACTTGATCCAGTGTGAAGAAATTTTAAGCAACTTAAGCATGTCAAATATGCTGTCCCAAAGGACATCTGTGGAATCGAGTTGGATTGGAATACCCCAGATCTCTTTCATTACCCACTGCCTTCACTAGTTAGGTCCTCAAATCCAGCTTGAGATGCTTAATAATATAAAGTGTGTATTGTTTTGAAAATGATATATTATGACTGGTTTAAGTGTTTCTGAAAATGACAGATGAAGCATTTTGTCGCATCTTTCATATTTGTCGATTATGAATCTCTATAACCCTAAAATGCGGTGTTTCTGATCTTCTCCTTAATTTGCTTCTGCACAGATTCCTACTAATTCTTCTGGTCTTATAGAGTTTAGAAAGCATCCTTTCTGGTCACAACAATATTGTCCTTCACATGAAAAAGATGGAACTCCGAGATGTTGTAGCTGTGAAAGAATGGAGGTATTTTTCGCCATCATGTTTATTCCTTCCTTCTTTACTTTTGACATATGTACATATTAGGAAGAAACAACTTCTTCAGAAAATGGCTCTTGTCATCTTTGTTTTAACTCGATGTGAAACAACTGTTTGATCATTGCTTTCTGCACATCAGTTGGTTGTAGTTCAACTTTGAACCAACTTTCTATTGATGCAGCCAAGAGACACTAGTTATCTTTTACTTGATGATGGTCGGAAGCTCTGTTTAGAGTGTTTGGACTCAGCAATCATGGATACTCATGAATGTCAACCTCTATACCTTGAAATTCAAGAATTTTATGAGGGTCTGAATATGAAAGTGGAACAACAAGTTCCCATGTTGTTGGTTGAGAGGCAAGCGCTAAATGAGGCCATGGAAGGAGAAAAGAATGTAAGGGCTAATGGACCTTGTTTGTATATATAGAGCAATGCACATCATCAAACTCATCATTTTCAAGAACTCATTTGATTTTCTTTGCCGTCAATAACAGGGTCATCATCACTTGCCGGAAACTAGAGGACTCTGCTTATCAGAAGAGCAAACTGTTGCAACTGTATGACATTTTCCCTCTCTTTGATATTTCTTTAGTTCCAATTACACTAATTCAATTCCACCGATGTGGTACATTATTATATTCAACAAAATCTACAGATCTCAAAGAGGCCGAGGATTGGGGCAGGCTACCGTATAATAGACATGTTTACGGAGCCTTATAGATTAGTCCGCCGATGTGAAGTTACTGCTATTCTTGTTTTATATGGCCTCCCGAGGTATAATTTCCTTGACAAAGTATCAAAGTACACATTTTGACGTGTATTGCTATTTGTTCTTCCAAAGGATGGTGAAGTAACTTCTTCATTTCAGGTTATTGACAGGATCTATCTTGGCTCATGAGATGATGCACGCATGGCTCAGGCTTAAAGGTCATTTCTTTGCTTTGTACTCTTTAAATTTTGTATTGATTTCACGAATAAGGTTTTGACACGTTACCACGTTAAACAGGCTATCCCAATTTGAAGCCTGAGGTTGAAGAAGGCATATGCCAAGTATTGGCTCACATGTGGTTAGATTCTGAGATGTATTCCATCACAGGAAGTGGTGTTGCCTCCACATCTTCGTCTTCGGCCTCGTCTTCTTCATCATCACCTTCATCATCCTCCTCTTCCTCAACGTCTTCAAAGAAAGGTAGACGATCTGACTTCGAGAAGAAACTTGGGGACTTTTTCAAACACCAGATTGAGTCCGATACATCATCAGCATATGGAGATGGATTCCGGGAAGGGAACGATGCTGTTTCCAAATACGGCTTAAAGAGGACCCTTGATCACATTCGGCTGACTGGAACCTTTCCATAGAGTAAGAGTAACATTCAATTAAGCTTTTTACCTTTGATATATAATCCCAGTTTATACAAAAACACATTATATAGTACATAATGAAAAAGCAAAAAAAAAAAAAAAAAAAAAAAAAGAATCAAAATAAGCATTGAAAAATTATGTGCAACTATTGTGAAGTTCTCTTAAAAAATGTGTAGCATAAATGTAAGTATGTTACTTGTATTGGCATTTACAAACAAGTGTAAGGATGAATACAAAGTTTTGGTATTATTGGGTTGTCGAATTCATTTTAATTTGAATGGATGGCCATGGGATGTTTCTTGTCTCCATCTTTGTTTACTCTACTATTGATTGACCACACCGGTTATTCGATTACAATACACTTATTTTAAATATAGTAAAATAAACTAAAATATTTATAAAATGTAGCAAAATATCACTGTTTATCTATGATACATTGTAATGGACTTAAAATAGGCTACTAATACATATCTAATGATATTTTGTTATATATGTAAATAATTTTTTTAGATTTTTGTCCTTTAAAATAAATTTCTATTTTTTATTTTAATAATAGATTAAATAATTTACATTTGATATTAATGAATTAGAAACCCATCACATGTGTGATTCTCTACCAAAAAGTTAATTTTAACATTTTAATATCAACCTTACAAATTTTCATTTGGCAGTTGGGTTGATGATATTTGAGAATTAAGCTCATGAACACTATGTTTTGTGTTATCAATATATTGAAATTTTAGGATAGAAAAAAAAGAAGTTTTTGTTTGACTAAAGCATAGGAAAAAGTATTTTTAAATCAAATTTAGTTACTTTTTTTTCATATTGCAAATATGACAAATATCACAAGGAATTAGATATATCAGAAATGATCATCAAAGTGCTATGAGAGGACTATCTGTTTTTAAATTTGCTACTTTTGCAATTTAAAAAATATAGTGACATAAGTCCTATTATCATCATTTATTTGCTATTTTTACAAACATATCTTTTTTGAAAATAGACATTTTAAATACTCCAAAATTTTAGTTTTTATCAATGTCACTAATTGATCCTAATAGACATTCTATAAACTTGACGAGTGTCACGACTAAGCTATATACACAACTTGTCATATTCTACATCATTTTTCTACCTATGTAGGCGTTAATATTCACCTTTTTTTTGAGTTAATATTAGTTTTTGACCCCTTAACCAACGTAGGATGGTTATCATTTTTAATTTCAACAATTTGTGGCTAATTAATAACAATAATTATGAGTAGGTGAGATTATTTGAGTGAGCATTGACTTTGCTGATCTTTTTTGATTTAGTGGTTGGGTTTTGTTTAGTTTTATAGTTTTAGGTGTTTGAGTCTCTTCACTTTGAATTTTTCTTATTCTTTGTTATTTTCAAGTATACAAAAACTTAATTAATTTATTTTACAAACTCTAGGCATTACAAATTAATTATAGCATAATTTTGCACTAGAGAATTTTCTCAACAACAAATATTTTAACAAATCTGACTAAATCTAATAGAAAAAGGAAATGGTTGATTAACATGTCACTCACTTGAAGTGAGTCAAAATGAAGAAACAATCATAATCATAAAATATATGAAAAGCTTTGTCTTTTACCATTTAGCCATATTTTCATTGGCTCATTAAGGGATAGAATTTTGTTATGAAATTCTTTCTCCTAAAGCTTAAAGTTCTCTGTTGGCTTTTTCTTACACTGACTTGTCATTTGTACAAAATTTATTTACACTAAGCCGTCCATTGAACCTTTGTTTTTGTATTATATTTGAAATTTCTAATCCATTTGATGCAAACAAGAGCTTCATTTTGATGTACTCTTTTGTTCTTCTTATCAGACTTTTCCAAGTGGCAAACTCTTAAAACTAATGCCCTTTCACATACCCCAAATGAGAGACTTTTCTTTTTATTGTCTCTCATTTCAAAGACTTGCCTTTCTTAGCTCTCATTCCAATCCATTTTTCTTTCCAAGCTCTTTTGGCAATAATGCCTCTCTACTTCATGCCCGCCAGAGCTTTTGTTGTTGTTCTTTTCTTCTTCTCTTTGTGTTACTTGAATTCGTCGGTTGTTGGCTCCACTTGTGATTTGAAATCTGTTTGTAAAACTTATGTGACTTTCTTTGCAAAGTCTCCTGACTTTTTGGATTTGGAGAGTGTATCTGATTTGTTTGGAGTTCGTCCATCGTTGATTGCTGATGCTAGTAACTTGAATGCCGAGGACGGTCGTCGAGATCTGTTCCCGGGGGAGCTCTTGTTGATTCCTGTTAATTGTACCTGCAATGGAAATCAGTACTTTGCCAACGTTACTTACCAAATTAAGGAGGGTGATGTGTACTATACTTTAGCAATGACTTCATTTCAGAATCTTACTGAATGGCATGTAGTGAATGCTTCAAATCCCAATTTGGATCCAAACTTACTGCATAAAGGAGATGAAGTAACTTTCCCTCTCTACTGCAAGTGTCCATCAAAAACTGACATTGAAAAGCATACCAATTACTTCATTACATACATATGGCAGCCGACTGATAACATTTCTGTTGTTAGTAATGAGTTTAATGTCTCGAGCGATTCTGTATTAGCTGAAAATAACTACACAAATATGAAAGATGCAGCCAACCTTCCAGTGTTTATTCCCTTGTCACGATTGCCTCTTTTCTCTCATGTGAATCCGAATGAGACAAAGACGAATGGTAAACACAGGAGGATTATTGTCGTTTTAATAAGCGTTGGAAGTTCGATTTTTCTTGTTATTTTAATAGTTGGATTGGTGTGTGCTTGTTTTGTTCGTAAGAACAAGAAGTCAGTGAAATGGAACAAGGTTTCTGTGGAAATTGGCAATAGTCCTATAAGGAACAAAGGCTTTGGGGCTAAGATTGAGTTGAAAGATGATAGATTGCTTCCTAAGGTTTCAGACTATCTAAGCAAGCCAATCATGTATGACATCAATGTGATCATGGAAGCAACCAAGAACCTAAATCGGTGCAATCGAGTTGGAGGTTCGGTGTATCGAGCCACAATCGACAAGCAAGTTGTCGCGATAAAGAAAAGCAAGGAAGATATAACAGAGGAGCTGAACATTTTGCAGAAAGTAAACCATGTGAATCTAGTAAAAGTAATCGGTTTCTCGACCGATGTCAACCGGAGTTGCTTCCTAGTTTACGAATACGCCGAAAATGGTTCACTTGATAAATGGTTGTCCTCCTCTTCGTTGCCCATCCTTACATGGGATCAAAGGATTTCCATAGCATTAGATGTGGCCAATGGTTTACAATACATGCACGAACACATTCAACCGAGCATTGTTCATCGAGATATCCGAACGAGTAACATACTTCTCGACTCGAGGATGAAGGCAAAGATAACAAATCTCTCCATGGCAAAGCCTGCATTGAACACTATATCACACAAGATAGATATTTTTGCTTTTGGAGTTGTTCTGTTAGAACTACTTTCAGGGAGAAACGCAACCGAAATGAAAGGCAGCGGCGAGGTTGTGATGTTATGGAAGGTCATAAGAGAGGTGATGGATGGTGAGGAGAAGAAGGAAGGAGGGCTAAGAACATGGATGGATCCAAAACTTGAAAACTTCTATCCTATTGATGGAGCTTTGAGCTTGGCAGATTTAGCCATGCAATGTACTCATGACTTGCCAATGGTAAGACCAAGCATGGCTGAGATTGTGTTTAATCTCTCTGTTCTCACTCAATCATCTTCTTTGATATCATTAGAGACATCTTGGGTTTTGGGTTTGGAATCAATAGAAATTAGTGAAAAGGTTGATACGGTTTTGGCTCGATGATCTTTTGTTCAAGAAAGTTGATCAAAGACAATCATGTAAAACAAGTATAGATCTTCTCTACTGAAAAAAAGTTTATTTTACTTGGTGCCACTAAATTAAACCCTTTGTAATGATCACTCAATCATCATCTTTAATATCATAGGTTATAGAATCTAAAAAAATTGTATAACAAAAAAGAAGATCAAATAATGTGTTTATTTGTATTTAAAGGTGTCTTTTCAAAAATAAACATGGTTTTGCTATTAATACTATTTTACCCTTAGTACTTAAAATGATGAAATTAAAGTCATTGAGATCATGATTACTTCGTAATATCGTAATAAATCAATGGTAATAAGAAAAGTGGATCCTATTTGATTAGTTGTTTATATGAGTTTTACTTAAAATGATGAAATTAAAGTCATTGTGATCATGATTACTTCATAATATCGTAATAAATCAATGGTAAAAAGAAAAGTGGATCCTATTTGATTAGTTGTTTGTTTTGTAATCGTAACCTACCTTATTGCATTTCATCTACTATCTTTATCGTTATAGATATGGTTAACGTAAACGTTGGCCTGTGTAAATGAAATGTGGCAGTATCATTCATTATCGTCATGCTCTTCTCTCTCAAATGTTCTACCGTTTGTTCCCGCCTCTACCGCTCATTCTTTCGTTTTCACTCCGTACCCACTCATCCTTCTGCTAACAACAGCACTTCTCCTCTTGATTTCAAGTCGTCTGTTCATCAATCTCTTGACTTTTCATTAGAAAAATGCTCCTCCATGAGAGAACTCAAGGTTCTTCATGCCCGAATTATCCTCCAAGGATTGGTTTCTCAAAATATCACTCTCGGAAAATTGATCTCTTTCTGCTCTGTTTCTCAAGTTGGGGATCTTCACTATGCCCACCTTGTTTTTGATCACCTTCCCCAACCCAATAAGTTTATGTTCAATTGCTTGATAAGGGGGTACTCCACTTCTCCACATCCAATCAATGCTATTTTTCTCTACGTTCAAATGATGCGATCTGGGTTTTTACCCAATCGATTTACTCTCCCTTTTGTACTCAAGTCTTGTGCTTCTCAGCTCGCGTATTGGGAAGCTTTTGTTGTTCATTGCCAAGCTATTCGATTGGGGATGTTGTCTCATGTATATGTGCATAATGCTCTGATTAATGCTTATGCTGTTTTTGGTTTTGTTCAATGTGCGTACCAAGTGTTTGATGAAATGTCTAATAGAACTCTGGTGTCCTGGAATTCGATGATTGGTGGGTACTTTAGGAATGGGCTTTGTAAGGGAGCGTTTTTGTTGTTTCGAGAGATGAGAGAGACGGGATTTCAGCCGGATAAGTTCACATTGGTTCATTTACTTTCCATTTGTTCAAAAAGTTGTAGATTAGACATAGGTAAAAGTGTGCATCATTATGTAGAGATTACTGGGATTGAGTTTGATCTAATTTTAAGAAACGCTCTGTTGGATATGTATGCCAAATGTGGGGATTTGCTTTTCGCTCAGACAATCTTCCATAGAATGTTCACAAAACTGTTTTTTCTTTTACTTCCATGATTAGTGCATATTCAAAGCATGGACTTATTCGCCATGCTCGTGAGATATTTGATCAAATTCCTGAGAAGAACGTGATATCTTGGAACTCAATGATCTTGTGTTATGTTCAAGACGGCCAATGCAAGGAGGCATTGCTTCTTTTTCAACAAATGTGTGAGACCACCATCATTCCTGATGAGACCACTCTAGTTAGTGTTCTTTCAGCCTGCAGTCAAATTGGTGATTTAGCCATGGGAGAAAAAACACATGGTTGCATATGCAGACACAGTATCGTGATTACCGTCACTCTCTTGAACTCCCTTGTTGACATGTACGTGAAATGTGGTGCCCTTGAAACCGTCTTGGATTTCTTCTTTGAGTTTAAAGATAAAAATTTAGTTTCCTGGAATATCGTTATCCAGGCTCTTGCATTACATGGCCATGGATTGGATGCACTGAAACTATTCAATATGATGCATACAACAGGAATTTGGCCTGACAAATTCACATTCATGGGACTGCTATCTGCTTGTAACCACTTGTCAACATGGGATGATATTTATTTGAGAGAATGAGTTCGACTTACGGTATTTTACCTGAAATCGAGCATTATGCATGCATGGTGGATTTGCTAGGAAGAGGAGGGATGTTGCAGGAAGCAATAAAACTCATTGGAGGAATGCCAATGAAGCCCGATGTCGTTGTGTGGGGTGCTTTGCTTAGTGCTTGTAGGGCTTATGGAAATGTAGACATTGCGAATATAATCTTGAAGCAGGTACTAGAGTTGGAGACAGATAGTAGTTCCGGGCTCTATGTTCTTCTATCGAACATATATTTTGAAGCAGAGAGATGGAAGAAAGCAAAAAATGTAAGAAAGCTGATGAGTGGCCATGGGTTCATCAAGTGTAACGCTGTTAGCTTTGTTGAGATTGATGAGTGTATTTTATAGAGTTCATGGTTGATGACAAGAGACATGAAACAAACGGTATATATCCCTTTTTGGATCAGTTAACAGATCATTTGAAGTCTGTTGGGTATTTGTCCAATAACTCAGTTTCCTTTTCGGATTTAGGAGGCCAACTTTCCATTGATGTTTTATTATATATGCTCATTGTGTATGAAGAGGGAGAAGTCTAACAAGTCACCTTGCATTTTTGCCATATCTGTCGGGTCTTCTGAGCTCAATCATGCTCCGTCCAACCCTAGATTGTTATAAATGTAGAAATACTGTGATTAAAATGTTGATTGTTTGATAAAAGTTATCAATTCACCGTTTGACCCATGATCAAATGTTAGTTTTACCACTCTACCCAATAACTCTCTCGTCCTCCTTATTTTTTCAGGCTCCAACCATCGACTATTGTCGACAATTATCGCTACCACACTTTGGCAACATACTACGGCGGCCACTTTTGTGCAACCAAACTTTGATGATGAATTTTGAGCTTTGACAACTACTAATACGACTTCACAACCACCTTTGCACAAGCAACTTTGGCAACATACTTTGACTATCACCTTAACATGGCCAACTTTGAGTTCCAACAATCGCCTTCGACTAAACCCTAACAACAAATCAACTCCTACTCCTACGAGCACCTTTGCACAAGCAACAACTTTGATTTACAAAGACAAGCAATTACAAATACAACAAAATAGCTAGACGTCGTTGAGTCCAATCTTTATAATCAACGACTACCATTGTGTAAGACATACTTACATTTATAATTTATTAGTGCTAACAATATATATTAAAATGTTGATTAGATTTTACTATAATCTATCTACTTAAGTTTTTGAGTGAATTGATATGATTAACGTACAATTTTATCGTAAGAAGTCGTCGTTCAAAACATACAATGATTAGATGCCAAAGAAATAGATGAGGTGGATGGCACTCTTTTGGCTGCCCATGATCAAAGAGCAAAACATTCCAAGGTTCAATAATAGAAATTAAGTTGTCCTCTTTGGCTCATCACATTCTCAACCATGATATGACACCAATTATTTTCTTTTTTTTTCTTTGGTTTTTTTTTTATTTTCTATTTTCTCCTAAAAAAATAATTATGAAACCTAGAATTAATTATAAACAAATTGCCATTCGTGGGGTTGAAAATCAAAGATGATTGTTTCTATTTTTATTTTTATTTTTTTATATTTACACTTAAATAATGTAGAGAGAAATGAAAGATCATATGGATTTGAGTTGGATATACCATATTAAAAAAGGATGATATATTTGACTTTGGAACTTAGGGTATATGAGATTTGGAACTAAATAATTGAAATGAAGATTCAAGGCAACTGCAAGGACACATATATGTTTTGTCTTCTTTCTTTCTTTGTTAAATCTATTCAATGAACAATTTTTAAATTTTAAGATCAGATTCTTTTGTTATTTTTATACCATATTATTTCCTTTTGTCTATAGTATTGGGAGTCTATCTGTGCACATTGTTTGGCTTTGCCGGTTGGTGAGGTTATAACTCTTGATCTACCTTTGCCAACAAATGTGATAAGTTTTTGTGTCTTCACTTCACTTAGAATTGAAAAAAGCAACAACAAATCATGCGTTTTCTACACTCTAGATTTGATTTACGAGAAATAGATCGAGCATTGAACGAATTAATTGTTGTGTTATATAATGATCATTGTTTTCAAAGTAAATTACGATTGATATAATGTTGTATCATTTGTTGGTGGTTGTTCTTGAAGGTAACATAACATGCTTATTAGATATGCACTCGTTATGTTCTTTGGGTTAAAATGAAAACTTTACTCATGTCAAAGGCATGGAAAACAAAAGTGACAACGTGTAGAAATTGAGTTACTTTTTAAAGAACCTAGAGGTTGCTTTTTCTCTTACAATTAACTCGACCCAGATAGATGTTGGTATAGAAAATGGATACAAGTCTGTAATTTGATAGACGTTGATAAAAGTCTACTAGAGGGCGTTTGGCACGCATGTTCGAAATCAAATGCCCGTGGTCTTATTTGATGGGGTTTTGATGTCTGAGTATTACAAATGTCTGTGTTTGTGGTGCATGAATTAGAAATCTGGGTTTTCTGATGCCTGAGTATTACAAAAGTTGGTCGATGAATTTTCTAGATTGAATTAGAAAAAAATATAATCCATGGGCTTGAATATTGTTTACTATTCAATCTCATGTGAAAGAGTCTAGGAAGCCTTGATGAAGACGGTCATTGATTAATGGTGAAGAAGATCAACGGTTGCTAATTTTAAAACGATTTGGTTGGTCATCGACCATCATATCAATCAGTTGTGTCAAGGGTTATGACTATTGATTATTGCTCATCACTACAATCACTTGTAATTAATAGGCATGAGATCGATAATTAACGATAATCATTAGTTATCGTCGATCAAGAAGTTCATCCAACGACAATAACGCTCAAAGTTGTAAGCCACAAACAATCAAGATGACTGGTCATCGACAACCAAGAGGATTGATAATCAACGATCAAGACGATCCAGAGCCAACAATCAAGACCTGGAGTCGACGGTTAAAACGATTAGTTGTCATGACCATCAATCGATCATCGTGGTTGATCGTGAAGTTGGCTAAAAATTGTTGCCAACGATTATTGATAAGATATTGAAGTGAAAAATTTTCTAAAAAATATGACATTCAATAATTTAAAAAAAACATATTCCAAACTGGATTGAAATCTTAATCACATGAATTTTACTTCAAGTGAACAAACATAGGTTTGACATTAATGCCAAACCCCCTAATTCCAAATCCATGGATCAAACACTTCCTTAGAATTTATCAATAATAGAAACTAACTGTCTACCATTGATAGAGACTAATAGAAATCTATCATTAACACTACCCGTGATTGAAATTTATACAATACAGATCACTGTCAATATTTTTTTTGTATTTTCTTTTTAAATAGCTTGAAATTATTTCTATTTGTCAAATTTAGGCATTGGTCTCTCTCTTTTTTAGCACGTAAATAAATCATATATATGTGTGTGTGTTAAGTAACATGGGCAAACCCAACAATAATGATGGTTCATTATTAACATCAATTTTAAAATTACTTCTCATCCTAACATTTTTATAATGGAAATATCTTCTTTCAATAACAAATTTGAAAAAAAAATATATCATCTCCATCATAAGTTTGAAGAACAAATTTTAACACCAATTATCAACTATCTTATAGATTCAAACTTTATCATTTAAAGGTTCAATTTTTACGTCTATCATAAGTTTGAAGAACAAATTTTAACCCCTTTAGAGATTGTTGATGGTGGGAGTAGTGGTTGATTGTCTTTCTAAATACAAGGAACATAAATTATTGAGTACATCTAAAAAGAGAAAAAGGGTTTCATATCGATGAAATATGGCTTTTTAAAGAGACTTTGGATAGTGTGTATGTGTTATGTGTGTTTCTAATGATTGAATAATATGAAGAAATCACACAAAGGCATTTGGGTTTAGCTTTGGGAGATTGCTTCAATTATTGGCCTCGATCACAAAACCCCATGCAATGTCTTTTATTAAATTAGAATGTGAGACTAAAGATAACCACACACACACACATATATATATATATATCTATCTATGCAACAAAATATAGATTGCATGTGGTGTGTAGTGTTAACATTGGTTGTATTTATTCATAATTGTCTCTGTTTTAATGATTTTTTATTCTAAAGTATAAGTCTTTTTTAAATATATATATATATATATATATATATATATATATATATATATATTATTACCAACATTATTACTTATATATTAGGAAAGGTATTCTAATAAAGATTTTAAAACTACAAGAAAAAGGTATTTCTTCCATTGCGTCGAAAGAGAATAGTTCTTTTGTTTTAACAAAAAAAAAAAAAAAAGTTTGATGAATTCACAAATTAAATGTCATTGAATTTACAAATAAATTTCATCTAAAAACTTAGTTTGAATGTCACTTTCTTTCCAATTGTATATCAATTTTATATTGTACATATGTTTGTACTATTAGTAGATTGTATTAGAGAAAAAATAATTTCTTAACAACATTTGAGCAAGAATTTATTAGAGCATAAAACTTTGGGTTAATATTAGATTGACACATCACATAACTTTGAGGGGTAATTTAATGAAATTATATATAAAAAAAATTAGGGATAAAATTGATGCAATTATAGACAAAATTTTAGCATAAAAAAGACTTTTTTTAAAAAAATCAATTATAGGTTAGATGATATATAATTAAAGGGGAATGGTAAAAAACAGTAAATTTGATAAAATATTTACAATATATGTCAAAAGTTTCAGATTCTATCAATAATAGACATTGATATTGATAGCCGTTAATATGTTTTTCTATCAGTGAAATTGATAAACAATTATAGAAGTCTATTAGTGATTATGATTAATAGAGTCCAAAATTTTGTCCTTGTAAATATTTTAATTTATTTTACTATTTTAAAAAATGTCTCATAATTAAATTCATCTTCATCTGTCATTAATTCACATTCTTCCATCAACATAAGAGCTTTTGAGTCAATTAGTGATTTAAGAAAATAGCTTAAACATTTCGATTGAAGTGATGATTTAAGATGCAACATAGCAAGAAATCATGTGTTCAAATCCTTACAAATTTAAATGTTAGATGATATTTATTAAATTTGCTATAAATTAATTTTCGATTTCTTAACAACGCACTTGTAAGTTGATAATCTAAGAGTTTCTTTTTCATGTCTTTTCCATGTTCGTTTACGTTAAAAATAAAATTATGAAGATAGAGAAGAAAATGATGAGAATTTAGGATTTTATCAATGATTGAATAAATTTTTTTAATATGTTTTATATATATTTTCACCAATTTTACCAATAACTTTCATTTTTAAAAATTAAAATAAAAACCATGTAAAATGAATCATTCAATAATATGTATGCTTAATTCTCAATCATATATATGTTTTTAGGAAGACATAATAATTAATTTAACCAAAAATACTTCCGAGTTAAGCAAAGCTTCACCATAAAATTTGCATCGAATATAGTGATATATATATTTTTATATATACCATCTTTAACTTTATTGTTCTTTCTTCATTGCCTACACTGCCTCATATGGTAACATTTTTAGAATTTCTACTCTTGTTAAGTCAAATCATTCATGTATATATAACAACACTATCATGTGTAAAAAGAATTTGGAAACTATTTGATATGCACATCAACCTCAACTGTCACATCAACCTACAATCTTAAATAAAAATTGTACTTTTACATACAAAATTATTTTACCTTAAATAATAGTCAAACGAACCAAAACTTAAGTTGATAAGTTAATTAGATTAAAATACGAATGAGAGCTAAACAAGTAAAAATAGATATTTAATTAAAAAGAAATAATGTATTGTTTAAATTGACATTTAAAGATAATTTTAATGTAATATCTAACTCGATCGTATACATTAATTCTATATTGTAATTTATTAGCAAGAACTTATTCGAGGAATGAATATAATTGCTAACACACTCCACAAAATTTTAGGGTTATGAATCGATAAATAGAATTTTGAGCTTTCTTTTTCAAGTCTCTTTGATATTCTTTAAAGAATACTTTTCCTTCAAAATAAGCTTGTACTTCTTTCTTCATTTTGTTTCTTTTCATAACAAATCACATGCTTCCTATAAACACTTATACGAGAGAATATATTAATCCAGTCTAAAGTTACTTTCGACTTAAACAATTAATTAATTAGCTCCACTATAAAATTTGAATTATTATTAAATGAGCTATTGAGGAAAAGATACCTTCTTTATGATATGTATGTATTTACGAATCCTCTTTATCCTTTTTGAACTACATTTTATCATATATGGTAACACATTTATAGAATCTCTATTATTTATGTTGGAGTAAGTACTATGTCTTCACGTACAAAAGATTTAGAAGCTTTAGGATAGATTCATGCATTTTTCTTTTTCGCTCTAGATACATCAACCTCATAGCAATAATCAATTATGACGTAAAGAAATGTATGTAAGTAATGGATTTCTTCGGAAAAAAAACATCCGTACTTAAATATATACAATAAATATATGTTAAGGTGAGTTTGCCTTAGTGGTATTGATATAATCTTCTTCCTACGAGATTGAAGTTTTCAATCTCCCACCTTCACTTGCTATACTAAAAGAAAAATATAGTACAATATACGAGACAAACAAAAACAATCACACAGCAACTTTAATTTTCATTATTCCTTCTCTACCAACCTACCTATTAAATTAAAATATCACAATCAACAATCAAGTTGATTTTCATGTATTAGCTAAATTATATTTTCAAATCAACTAGATCAGTTTGAACCAATAATTTGAGATAGAGCAATAATAATAATAATAATAATAATAATATAATAATAATAATAATATATATATATATATATATATATATATATATATATATATATATATATATATATATATATATATATATATATATTGTAAAGAACAATAATTGAACTAATTAAACTAGCTAGGGTTTTGGAAAAGTAGGGGGGGCTTAGGAATAAAGAAGGAAAGTGAATAGTGCATGTGCAAAGGAGAGATTTTATATTGCTCAATTATGTGTGCATATGGGTCTTGTTTTGAGACAGAGAACTTAGAAGGAAAATAAAAAAAGAAAGATCAAATTACAAACCCACCAATTAAACATTACAGTAATTGCAATTACACCCTCTCGAACTTCTATTAGATCAGTCTCGAATATCATATCATCAAACTAGCTAAGCCATCAAACATGTTATATATAAATGTTAACACAACTAACAAGTTTAAGGTTATAAATATTGCAACTGCCACACCATAATTTAGGGTTGGATTCCTATATGCATTTTGCCAAAGAGAAAGGACGTGGGATTAAATTTATAAGCTATTACAAAAATGCACATGTTGGTGGACAAAAAATACACAAATAATGAAACATAGACAAGTGGGTGTCTGTGTACTTAGTCTCTCAAAGGCTTCACATCCACCCAACACTGTTCAGACCACCATCTTCTTTGGTCGGATTTGTGCCCTAAGATCTTTACACACACTCATGGATCCTTCTCTCTATACATTAATATATATTTCTTATTGATTTTTCATATTCACACTTTGAATAATAATAATAATAATAATAATTATACATATACATTGTATATATAGTTTATTAAATGGGGTAACGTAATTACATATTTGCAAAGTTTGTCTAATTATTGAAACATGATTGATATATGATGATAGATCATATCATATGCCTGTATAGATTTCTTTAATATATTAGTCAAATCAAATGGAAGAATGTGAGTATATTTTCTAATATATACACCTAAACATGCAAGCTATGACTTCTTTTTTTTTTCTTTTGGTTGAAAGTTGAATAATATTACATTTTACGGATTTGTTGTCCCTTGTATATATTGTCTAAGATATTGTTTCCACGAGTATATATATTACTTTTTAAAAATTTATCTTAATTTCAAAATAATATATTATCAATGTTGGCTTTGGTTAAACACTTGAATTAATATTATAAAATTACTTATGACGTTTGTTTAATATACAATAACGATGAGGAGAGTGATCAAAATCTCATACTTTAATGGATTGAATGCATGTTGATTATTGAAACTAAGTTCATTTTGACCTCCTACTCTAAACCAAGTTTGATTCTTAAATTTGGTCATAAGATTTTGAACAAATTGAAAGTTAGGTGAATATATATGTGACTACCCCAGTCAAACGCAATGTTATAGAACACAACACCTAAAACAATAAGAGAAAATAATACAAAAAATATATATATGTATAAACACATAGGTTGATCAATTAATTACCTTGTATGGTGCAATGACACCTACGTTTGGCCGCAAAGTGTTTGATGAAAATAATTTAACTAAAATAATATTGTTAAACGATTACAATGACATACCTAATTATCTATTAAAAAACATTTACATTTACTCCCAAACAACTTACATATAGTAAAAGGAGTTTATATGCTCCCAAAACTTGAGAATCACTCTCTTTATGATTGGAATATAATTCTTCTTCGCTAAAGTAGATACCAGAACAAACACTTTCAAAAAAAAAAAAAAAAAACAACAAACAAACCATTACAGTCTCATAGCTCATAGATTAATGAAAAACTCTTAGAATACAATCTAAAATTCAAAAGGGCTAACCCTAAAAGACACGAAGGATTATTACAAATAGATGAGTTTCATCAGAAAATTAAACAATTCGGTATGGCCAGATAGCTATGTCCCGACTTTTCTAAGATTTACTATATAACATGCACCAATATTACTTTTTGTATAAAATTTTAAATCAATTTAACTTTAAAATAAATTTATTTAAATAAATAAACAAGGAAAAACCATACGGGGTTCTTTAAAAACGATAATTATGTGAAAAGAATTACAAGATCTTAAAACTACATTTTGCCATCTAAGGTGCACAAATAATGAAACATATCAATCTCCAAATGGATGATTACTCCAATTTAATTTAATCAACAAAATTGTTATAAGTTTTCAAGTTAAATTGAGTAAACATTCTTCTTTTTCCAAAAGGTATTATATTATATTACCAAACACGTTCTTCTCATGTAGAGGGTACCTCGTAAAGAGAGAGCATATATATTGAGAAAATGGACTCCAATTTTCCAACCTAAAATTGTAATCCATTGATAGTAATTTCAAAAGTGATCTCCAATTAATCACAAACTCTCTTTTATCTGTATTTTTTTTAATAATTGTAATGGATATTGTGAGCTATTCTTGTATATTTGTAATTAAAATATGCAATTTAATTTAATTTAAGAATGAAGAGCATTCAAAATTCAATTCTATCTAAAAATTATATAAGACTCGTTATCATTATTTTTACCTTTACCCGATATCTTTACCTTTATCATTACAAACACTACAACAAAAATATAATATAAATAATCCAAATAAGTCTTCAATTTAAATATATTATAATTGATTTATCAATATAATTTAATTACAATCTCGAAAAATTTACTATGAGTAGATAAATTCAACTAAGGGTAAAATGAAATATAAAATTTAGAGTACAACTAACTACTGACCTGATTAAAATAAATATAATTTGTGAACAAAATAGTAGACTTAATATTTTATTTACGATTATTTTTAAAGTGTTCCCTAATTTTGTTAATGTTATAAATATTATGATATATGTGTTAAATAGATGTCCATTCTTAGTATCTATTGCTAAGTGTCGAATTATAACTATTCATTTGTAGTTTATGTGTCTCAATATGACATACCGTTAGTGTCGTCTCTTAGATCCACCATCTACTTGTTATTTTGTCTAGAAACAATGATCTTTGGTGAGTTTGTAAGGGACACATTTTGGTTGAATTTCAAAAGAAATTGATGGTAATGGAGAATTTTGGATAATCTTATTTTTCTATTTTTCTAATTTATTATATTATATTTTTTTCAATATCTGTATTCTTATTGTGCTTCATTTTGAGAACCGTTAACAATTTACCAAACAACTACTTAATCATATTATTGTTACTGTTACATTTAATTTATTTTAAATTCTAATCATATATTGTAACGGTTATTGGTTGATCATAATTGTAATCCTATTAAGTGGATTCATTAGGATTATATTAATTTGTTCTTAGTATGATTAGGTAAACATAACCTAAACTTTGGAAAGGAAGAGAGAGTGAGATAGAGATAAGAGTAGTGGTAGGGACCAAACCGACGCATCGCTCCAAACCATAAGAGAATACATATTTTTGTTTCAATACACAAAGTGTAAACAAATAACCTTTCCTTTTCCTACTAATAATAAATTATTCCATTTTATCCACGCAAACCTCTTCATAGCCTTCCACGTGGCTACTTGCATGTGTTGATACGTGTCACCTTCTTTCACGACTTCATTTTCAAACTCATCTTTTCTCTTTTTCATTCTATTATTATTTCTGTGCTTTTTGCTTCGTAACTCTAAAGACTTCAAACTCAAATATATCCAAATATATATTTATATATACAATATACTCCTCCTCTTTGACATCTAATCTCGTATTTCCTTGTATTTTTTTGGCATTTTTAGATGATGTGTGTATCCTTTGTTCTTAGCTCATCTAAAACCATCCACTTTTAGGACTTAGGACATATATTATTTTCTTGAAAAATAATATCCGTCCATGTATACATCAATGGATACCATATTGACACTACAAAATCTGCTCAATATTATGTTAGTCCCAACTTTATGGCTTTATCTATGTTCTTCCAATTTTTCTTATTTTATTATCATAAATTTAAAAAAATTGAAAAAGTTACTTTAATATATAATGAGAAAAAGAGTACTCCTTTTAGAGTGAAAGGAAAAAAGAAAAAGAAGAAAACACTTATGGTTCCATATACTTTCACTCAATTAGTGGTTTTAAATCAACTATTGGAATTTCTTTGCATTGTTGTTTACTTTTTTAGTTATATATTAAAAAAAACTCAAGTTAAATTTTAAAAATTAATCTCTTTTGATAATTTTATTTTTTTTAGAATCTAACCGAGAATAGAAATGAATACATCATTACAAAGTTTGTAGGAAAAGATATAAATTTTAAACTAAATTTATATTTTTAAAAATCCTATAATGGTATTTTTAACCATTTGAACTTAGAATAAATTAGAAGTTGGTTGAAATCTTATGAAAAATGAAATAAAAACGGTACTTTACAAATATATAATATGAGAAAATTTTCGAATGCCCAAAATGGTTAGAATTATAGTAAATAGAAAAAAAAAGTTTTCAATGAACATAGAAAACTTTTTGATACTTTTAAGTGGTCATTTTGTTATAATGAAAGCACTTAAGAAGACATTTATGTGAATAATGAAAAAGAAGTCAAATAAAATTGGGAGAAATGATCTGTTAGGCAAATGACCTAATTAGTATAAATTAACTTGCATTTGAAAATTGATTTATTTAATTAATCAATAATCACTTTATTTCTTTCTAAAATTTCCTTTTTCACTTTTGAAAAACACACATTTTTAATGAGCTACAAATTTATTTGAATTCCATCATTAAACAGAAAGTGTAATTAAATTCAATAATGTTTTGAAATTGACCAAGAAATGACTTTCTCGTTATTCTAATTTTGCACCAAATCCTTCCAGCCTGTCATCACTCATTATACAGTCTGGCAGTTAATTAATTAATTAATCCCTTTTTAAAAATAACCCTCAAACACAAAACGACAAAAACAATATCCAACGTGGCACTCTATTTGAAACCCTTTATTTTAAGACACCTTCTCTCCCTTTATATACTCCTTCTCCTTTCTCCTTCCTTCGTCGCTCAATCACACAACTCCTCTTTCATCTAACTCACTGAGTCCACTCAACTCCAAACCAAACAATGGGGATTTGTGTATCCTCCCATTCTACCAACGTTGCTACAGCCAAATTGATTCTTGTTGACGGAACATTGGTTGAGTATTCGTACCCAGTCAAGGTTTCTTACGTTCTACACAAACATCCAGCGAGTTTTATCTGCAACTCGGACGATATGGATTTCGACGACGTCGTTTACGCGGTTGACGAAGACGACGAGCTTCAACTCGGTCAGCTTTACTTCGCTTTACCGTTGGAGAGGCTGAATCAGCGGATGCAGGCGGAGGAGATGGCGGCATTGGCGGTTAAGGCGAGTTCGGCGCTTATGAAGGGGGGAGGTGGTGGTGGTGGTGGGATGGAGAAATGTGGATCTAGAGGGACGGCGGTTATTCCGGTGGGAAATTGGGAGGAGGAGGAGTTGAGGAAAGGTTCGAGGAAGGTGGGGTTGAAGAAGAAGAAGGGTGGAAGTAGGAAATTTAGGGCGAAGCTGAGTGCAATTCCGGAATAATGGAGTTTTTGTTAGGGTTAATAGTGTAAATATGATATGATGTTGCTTTTTGTGGATGTTTCGTTTCTTATGCATCCCATAGGCAATCGCATCAGATTCTTTGTTGTCTACTTTTACGTATTTACCCCTCAGTAAAAAGATAAATTATTCTCCAATACATTATTTTTGTTTTTATTACTTATAATTTCAAACTTAAGTAATTCAAGGGAGGAATATGAAAGGTTAAAAACCACTGATATTAATAAAGAAAAAATAAAGATTGTTAGGTTAATTCAGGATTTGAAGAACGATAATATAAGAGACATTATTTTGTAAGTTGTACAATGTTTAAAAAGGTAACTTTACAAAAATGGTGTCTCAAAAGTAATAAAACTATTCCTTTCCTTTTCTACATTTCTTTTTACTATATTTAGTAAATATATTGAACTTTTTGGTATAACATGAAAATAACAGAATTTAGGTAGAAAACAGGTTTGAAGTAGAATTAAAAACAACAAATAACAATCAAATCAAATATAGTAATTGTGTTTACAATTATTTCTAACTTACTATAATAAATATTATTTCAAATTTTTATTTGGTGTTAGTATTTTTTGTTTGTACTCCAAACAAAGACTATTATATATAAAGGTAAACTATGATAATCAATCAAGTGTTACACAAATCGGTAAAAAAATGGAATTTTTTTTTAGAAAAATAATTGACAAACTATTTACACTCCCTATAACAAAACCACTAAAAAACAAAATTAATTATACTTAAATTTTCTATGAAGGGTAAATATTTTGTGTTTTATTTTTTACAATTTCTTAAAAACTAGTTTTAATGATTTTTTATTTAGATTTTTTTAAAAAAAATAATAGAATAAAACGCAAAAATATTTACATCGCATAGAATTTTAAAAGAGTAATTATAATTGATGGCTATATTAGGAATAATAATTAAAGATATAGCAACATTTTGAATCTAATTGCTAGATTTGCAACTATCCTTTTTTTAAAAAGGAAAAAGCTCACAAGCCCACAACCTGACATAACAAAAACACTCCCGCGATTAATGAGTCACACACATAAAAAAAAATAATTTTTTACCTAGTCAACAATCTCTTATCAATTATTTCATAACAAGTCTAAACGATCTTGTAGCAAAAGTCTAAACAATCTTGTTGCAAGTCTAAACGATCTTGAAGTAAGTCTAAATTAAACGATCTTGTCCCTTTATACCTAGTCTAAATAATTTTGTACCAAATCAAAACGATCTATTAGTAATAGTGGTCTATCCTTGTATATCTGGAATAAACAACTGATCATTTAGATCCTATACCAATATCGTTTAGATCTTGTATCAAAAAGAGAAGAAAAAAAAGAGGAATGAAGAGGAGAAAATAAATTCTGGAAGAAGCAAGAAAGAAATTGGTAAATATTTACATAAATAACCATGAAATTGCGAAATGAAGAGGAAGTAATAGTATGAAAAAATTAATAATATGAATATGAGATGAATAAGTCGTAAAAGAATAAGAAGGAAAAGAAGTAAAGTAACGACATTATACAAGGGCAAACTTCAAATTTACGTAAATATTTTGAGAAATTTATGAATTTTTTTTTAATAAAGGAGATTGTTGGAGAGTGGGTATGAAAAATTAGTTTTTTCTAATAAAGAAAATATTAAAATATATTTGGATGAATATTTAATTTTTGTTATGTAATAACAATTTTTAAACACCCAACATAAAAACATATTTAAAATTTGTCGATGAGATGTTGATTTTATTGGGATATTTTATTATTTTCAAAACTTGAAGAAAAGTTTAATAAAGTAATTAACAATAATTAATTAACTTAAAAATTGAAGTGTTGGATTATGTCGGTTCATAATTTAATTAATTTCCAATGGAAAAGGAAAACAAACAAAAAAATTATTTCAATAAACTAAATTAGATCCTCAGAGATTCTAACACCAATTATCAAAATTTCAAATCAAACTATTGGATGAATTTCAAAACAATAATAATAAGTAGGGATAATCATCTTTTAATTTATTTATTTTTAGAATAAATAAATAATTAAGCTTCTTTATTTCTACAAGTTTTTTTGGAAAAAACATTTTATATTACAAAAAATAAAAATTATATAATTTTTTTTCTAACAACTTAAGTTGTTAGAAAGTGATTTTTTTTAATTAATGAGTTTGATTGTTTTGGTTGTTCTTCTTTAATTTCAAAATTATCAATTCTTTTCTATCAAATTTAACTTTAAAATGGTGTTTGAAAAGATATTTATATTCTCTTTTTTTTATTCCATTCATACTAATTTTGCCCAACACCATTACAAAATTTAGTAACAGTTAAAACATTAAATTATAAAGTTAGTTCAAATTTGGATTTATTTTTTTATTGAACTTTTAACAATGTCTAATAAAATTTCTCATGACAATTTTAAAAAAATTATAAATTAATTGCTCTAGTAGATATAAACTTGAATTTTATGTCTAAGAAATTTTTAAATTTTAAGTTTTGCACAGCAGTAGATAGATCCATTAATCATAAGAAATAAAAAGATTTAGATTTTTTTTATTTGAAAATTTATTTTTAGGGCTTAATTCCACAAATAATGTGGTTAGACAAAAAAAAAAGAAAAAAAGAAAAAAAGAACTAATTAAAGAACATATTCTAAAACTAAAGTAAAAGAAAAAAAGTATTGTTAAAAACGAGTGGTACTTGTGAACTAGGTCGACTATATTTAAACCCAACATCCCCGTTAGCATCAAGTAACTCATGGACTTGGTTTAAGTCCACGTAGGTCAATTTGTACACTGAAAATACGTAGCTGTCCATCTGTTAGCTAAATCACGTGTCTATTTTTTACCCTACTTTCTCTAAATCCGTAATTTTGTCATTAAAATAATATTATTTTTAGAAAAAGAAAGTCGTTAATAGTTTAGATTGATTCATCAGCAAGTAAAAAAAAGTCCATTATATAAGTTTTTTTTCCTTATAGTAAACATTAAAATATAAGTTTGGACCCAAACTTTTATTTTTAATACAAAATTCAAATTTATAATATGTCAAGAAAGAAAAGTACACATACAATGATCCCAACATGCATTAATGTGGGAATGTAGATACAATGCATGTAAGTCTTCATCTATATAAAATAAATCATTCAAAAGAATATACATTACCATACATGGCAATGGACATAAATAATTTATCACTATTAGAACACTTTTTCACAAACAATAGAATGGACAAAAGAACAAAGATGATAATTCCTTTTAGTAGGTAATGTTCTTGGAAGTATAGGTTGAAATGAAAGGCAAGAAAAAAAAAAAAAAACAAAGATTAAGCATATCAATTGAAATTAAAGAAAAGAGAGATTATGAAAATATCCATCCATTTAAAGGTGGATGGGTTGTGAGTTTTACTTTATTTATTTTGTCTACTAGTCCTTTTTTTCCTTTACCAAATTAGCCAATATACTTAGAATGTATTTATCACGATAGAGCTTGACTTCACAACCTAAAGTCGTGTCCATACACGAATAAATCGTACCCATCTGAATAACAAAACAACAAAATGACCCAACACACTATACAACTTAATAAAAAAAAGAAAAATAAATTTCAATTAGGAGGAAAACTACCACGAATCCTCTCCCAACTCAAGCACTAAATAATTTTGAATGATAAAAGAAAATATTGACGTCTAATGTTTTGTTAATGTAGTGTACCATCAAAAGTTATATCAAAATTTTAAAAGAAAAATAGATTAATTGATATCAACTCATTGATATAAAGTATATCAAATACTATTGTTGAACATATTGATTAAATAATAGTAAAATTTCATATTGTACACTACCGATGATAGAAATCATTGACAGAAGTATATCAAATTTCATATTATATTAAAGTAGTAAAAAATAAAAATATATAGTTAATTTTACTTGTTCTATTTGGGAGTTTAGAAAGACTATTGTTACATTTGTATATACCTTTTTACTCTTCATCACAATTTCTCTATATTCTTAAAATAAAAGTGTAGAGATAATATTTAACGATGTTGAAGATTTAGTCTAATGAGTTGAAAGTTCACCTATAAAGAAATGATTCACATTATCAAATTAAGATGCAAATTATATTAATGAATTGTTTTTAATTAGTTATAAAAAGAAAAAGAGAGATTAAGATTAGCTTTGAGAGATGGAGTTTAATTAAATTGTATTAAAAGAGAACAAAAAAGGTAGGAGAAAATTGGGCCTACCTTTCAAGAAAAAGAAGAGACTACTCCATGAAGGAATTCTAAGATGTAGGGTTAAAGAAATAAATGAAAATGCAAAGTTGATATTGACATTTGATATTGGATTATATATTATGAATTCATCTTCTCTATTCTCATTTGGACCAATATTGCAAACCATTATCATTTACACAAAACCCTCACACACCATTTCCGAGAACGTTAGAGTATTTGACAATCACTCTAGATAACTTTTCAAAAAAAGAAGTTTATTCTATAAATTGATTTGAGGAAAAACATTTGAATTGATCAACTTTTTAAAAGAAGAATTTTTGTTACATGTTTTATGTTAAATTTACCCTACCCATTGAGTTAGCTTTTGGATAAATTGGTGATTTAAAATGGTATTATGCTTATCAGAACAAGTTGCATCAGGATGCATAATTAGGTTCAAACCTCTGCAATGCTATTATGAATGAGAAAAGTGTGAAATGATACAGTATTAAATCTGCCTTCAATCCACTAGCTTAAGCTTTCGAGTCAATTGTTGATTTAAGAGTTTTGTATGTTTGATTGTTAGTGAAGAGAGTTTTGAAGATTATAGAATGATAAAAGAGGATTAAGAAGCGAAGAACGAAAAATGAAATAATTAAGAAAGTGATGAAGGTATGTACCCATAAACAATTATCCATACACTAGAGGTCAATTTTCAAACTTATTTTTAAAAATGTTAATTAAGAGAATTTATGTAACATCCTGAGTTTAAGAACGATGACATGAATTAATAGATATCGCATCTGAATGAATTTTGAGGGACATGAGAGTATAGTTAAGAAAATGCTTAAATGAATTGAAAATTACTATGTTGATTGCAACAATGTGCAACTTCCTTTCCGGCGCGCGTTGTCATAGTATGTAATAAGATGTGACAGGGGACAAGTCTGTGTTATTTCAAGATGACAACTATCACTCTTAAAAGCTTTTAAGACAAGCAAAAATCACTTAAATAACCTATTACTAATGGTAAAAATATTTTTGAAATTCTTCTAAAGTTTTAAGGATATCACCAAAATTTTTAAGAGTTTCCATAATATTTGCTAAACATAAAAACTAATCATTTTTGTTGAAAGCTAAGATAAAATTGTATTTAATTTTTCTTTTCACATTCTTGAAAAGTTTCGTTATCTCTTTGAAAGTATAAGTTACGAAACTTTTGAAAATTTAAAGATATTTTTAAAACCGTGCAAAAGTTTAAGTGTATTTTTTATATAATTTATTTAAGGTAAAATTAACAAAAAAAAAAAAAAAAAGAAAAAAGAAAGAAAGAAAGAAAGAAAGAAATTGCTTGGTGGTTAGTGCTTCATCCAAATACACTATTAAAACACTCTAAAGAATGTAAAACCAAATACTAAAGTGATTTATTGAAATGCTCTTTTAGCTAAAGTTGTATTGACTAAAATATATGTCTTGGTGAAAAGACATAAAGTGCTTTCAATTTGTTTGCCTAAGATAGGAAGGTTCCTTAGTTAATAGGGTTTTAATCAATTTCATTAGTGGGTAAAAACAATGATCAATTGGTCTAAAAGGTGAAAAAGCTTATGAAAAGTTTATTCATCTCTTCTTTTCCTTTT
Source organism: Cucumis sativus (assembly GCF_000004075.3). Lineage (NCBI taxonomy): Eukaryota > Viridiplantae > Streptophyta > Magnoliopsida > Cucurbitales > Cucurbitaceae > Cucumis > Cucumis sativus. Next base: position 14,225,183 of record NC_026656.2, read on the forward strand.
TTTTTTTTTTCCAATCCTCTGTTGTTAATCGTACGCTTTCACGTTTTTTGCATTTTTTCCTACAAAGCGTGTGGATATTTGATCTTAGCAAAATAGATTCAACGCGTATGTCATCACATCACAAGCGTCTTTTTCATTAACAAATTAAGAAAATGGAAAAACTTAGTATGAAAGATCGAATGCATATACTCAGTGAACAAAATCAAAATGTAAAATGCAATTTTGGAACTTAAATACCAAATGAAAAGAGAACTCAAAAGGTAAAAATGAAAAGTTAATTTTGTAATTAACCTATGAATTTTTCTAAACCTTATGTAAACTTGGATCTCACTCTAGATTATTTTTTGATACGCCATTGTTTAGATCAACAATGACGATTCTAAATCAATTTTTCCATACCCGACTCCCACAAAAATGAAATGTAACCCTTCAAACAAAATACTAAAAAACAACAATAACGTTAGAAAAACAATAACTTGCTCTTAGAAAAGACACGACAAAAACGATAATTAGTTCGATTCAAAATGTTCGAAGTTTAGAAAGAATTCTCTAAAAAGAATAAAATCATTAAAAAATAAATAATAAAAAAAATGCATAATCAGAAACCCAATAAACAATCAATTACACATTTCCTAAACCCTAAACCATGATAATAAATCATGTAGATATGTAGCGTATGAATATAGTGTATGTATTTTGGTGAAATTTGCTCTTTATGGGTTGATTTTATAATGAGTATATGTTGGTTACTATAAGCATACTTTAACAAAATATATATACCTTTTAAGTTAGGTAAATTAGTATCCAATTGGAGAAATAAAATGTTTGGACTTCTCAACGTTTTAATTTCTATTCAAAATTATCTTAATTAATTAATCATAAATGCATAATTATGCCTAAACAAGATAAATAATAAATTGCATTGAGATGGAAATTTTTATTGAATGCCAATCATTTTAGGTTGGTGTTGGGTACATATTTGTATATATAAGATGATATACACTACGTTTCTTTCATCCTAATATCAAAGTTGAGAATGGCGTGCTCTTTTACTAAAACTCGTTCTTACCCACCTTGCATAAGTTGTGGTTGCATGGATGCTTCATGTTGCAACAGTTAGGATCTCTTTTATCGGTTTTGTTATTTTATTGTCCCAATTGATCATAATTTATTTTTTGTTTGGTTTATGTTTGTTATTAATTTTAGTGTTTCATATTATTATGCAGAAGGCAAGTTTAAGTGGCCTGAAGTGGTCGGCATGAAGGGACAACAAGCTCAAAGTAAGATTGAAAAAGATGTATCTTTTGTGAGCGTTATATTGTTATCATCCGGAACAATTAGAATTGACAACTTTTGTTGCAATCGTGTTTTTGTTTACCTCGATGATAATGGCAAAGTCAATCAAGTTCCAATCATTGGTTGACTTTAAGAGGTTTACTACGTTATGCTATATTTAACCACGTGATCATAGCTTCTCTTGTACTGATCAAGAGTTAAATCTACAATAAAATATAAGTTCTTCCAAAACTTAACCTCTGTTTCGCAACAATAGCTTATCGAGTGTCTGCTTCATTGTGTCACATGGTTTGGTCTTCTTAGAGGAATCATCATCATTTTACATCTTATTTGGCTCGTTTCAGTCCAAGTGCTTGATTCCTACCAAATGAACAAATAGAGCATCAATTAGACTTTAAGATTATTTGATTTTGATCTAAATAAAGCTAAAAATTCAAGAGACAAAGAAATGTTCATGATCAGTGTTGAGTTTCTTAATCTTTTAATTAAGTTTTACGTGCAAAGATTCCTATCGATCAATAGATTGTGTCGTCAATTATATTTTCAAGTCTAGAAACTATTTTTTGGGTTATTATCTTTCACTACAACAATCTTTTCTCATGTAAACAAAATTGATTACTCTAATTACTTAAACAGAATTAAGAAGCATGAGTTCACATTCAGAACAATTCAATAATAATATTATAGATCTAATTAAGCATACAATCTAATTGATTCACCATTAATTTAACCTGCATTAACAATCAATCAATATATTATAAACACAATAATATTGGACAGCATTCAAAAACATTATTACATGCATCGATAGAAAAGACTATGCATTAAATTAAATTCCATAAAGGAATTCATCAAACAAATTACCTAGAACTAAAAATTTAGCCACTCATGGATGCTACAAGCACATTTCTATATATTGCAAACAACCATGAAGAAGTACTGAGAATAAAGAGAACAAGAAAAACTATTTCAATCTAATTAATCCCCACCATTTGAAGTCTTCTATAGGTCAATCTGGCCTTTAATTCGCATGATCTAGCAGGTAGGTTCTTGAACAGCTTTATAAATGAACCTCTAAATCTTCCACTCTCTTTTCAAAACTAAAACACACACAGTTAAGCTCTCTAGTTTCATGGTCTATCTGCTAATTGGGCAAATCAAAACAGTAAATCATTTGCATTGAAGAAATTTTCAAAAACATAAAATTCCAGCTAGGTCTATTGTTTCTTAGATCATGCAAGTTCTTATCTCACATGTTGTTCAAAGATTTTAGCCAAGATCGTTTTCCTTATGTTAATTGATTTCATCAAACACTTTTCATTGTGCTAATTATCAGTTTTCATCTAAAATGGTATGGTTTATGCTTTTGCTTTATTTTTTTGGCTATTGATCAATGATGTTCTTTGATTTGAGGCTTGGCTGAAAAAAGAGTGAGCTAAATTCAGATTAAAACATTATTATTTCACATGCCTGTCTTTAAATCTTGAAAGAGATTAACGATTTACGTAGAAATGCACAACTTACTTGAACTAAACACGTAAGTAAATTGCTTAAGTCTTCAATTTAATATACTTAAGTGTAAGTCTTAAAATCCACAATTATTTCATAAAAAATCTCCATAAATTCATATAGAAGTTCTCCCCTACAGTATGAGAACATTATTATTAAGCAATCACTTGAATTCTCTCTTTAAATGTGAAAATCTCTTCTCAAGTGTAATTTTTTTTTTCTTGTATAAATTACTTCACATAGTTAGACACAATATAATAAATTGCCTTTAAAAAATACACAACGAAAATGGTAATTAGATCCATTCAAAATCAGAAACCTAATAAACAATCAATTACACATTTCCTAAACCCTAAACCATGATAATAAATCATGTAGATATGTAGCATATGAATATAGTATATGTATTGTGGTGAAATTGCTCTTTATGGGTTGATTTTATAACGAGTATATGTTGGTTACTATAAGCATACTTTAACAAAATATATATACCTTTTAAGTTAGGTAAATTAGTATCCAATTTGAGAAATAAATGTATGGACTTTTGAACGTTTTAATTTCTATTCAACATGGTCTTAATTAATTAATCATAAATGCACAATTATGCCTAAACAAGATAAATAATAAATTGCATTGAGATGGAAATTTTTATTGAATGCCAATATTTTAGGTTGGTGTTGGGATATATTTGTGTATATATAAGATGATATACAATGAGTTTATTTCATCACAATATCAAAGTTGAAAATGGCGTGCTCTTTTATTAAAACTCGCTCTTACCCACCTTGCATAAGTTGTGGTTGCATGGATGCTTCATGTTGTAACAGTTAGGATCTTTTTTTTGTTATTTTGCTATCTCAATGATAATTTTTTTTAAAAAAAAAAAAAATTGAAAATTGGTTTATGTTTGTTATTAATTTTAGTGTTTCGTATTATTATGCAGAAGGCAAGTTTAAGTGGCCTGAAGTGGTAGGCATGAAGGGACAACAAGCTCAAAGTAAGATTGAAAAAGATGTATCTTTTGTGAGTGTTATATTGTTATCACCCGGAACAATTAGAATTGACAATTTTTGTTGCAATCGTGTTTTCGTTTACCTCGATGATAATGGCAAAGTCAATCAAATCCCAATCATTGGTTGACTTTAAGAGGTCCATTACGTTACGCTATATGTAACCACATGATCATAGCTTATTGTACTAATCATGTTACATTTACAATAAAATTTAAGTTCTTTTAAAGCTTAACCACTTTTTTTGTAACAATAGCTTGTCCGAGTGTTTGTTTCATTCTTCACATGGCTTCATCTTCTTGGAGGAACTTTTGTCATTTTACATCTTATTTGGTATGTTTCATTCCAATTGCTTGATTCCTACAAAATGAACAAATAGAGCATCAAATAAGTACTCATCTAAGAAAGAACTCTTCAAATTGCTTTTTCAATTTTATCCAAGGATTGGACTTTAAAATTATTTGATATTGAAAATAAAAGCTAAGAAAACAAAAACTAATTAAAATCCAGAGACAAAGATTTCTATAGATTATTGTCATGTCAATTATATTTTTAAGATTTTGAGTGGATCTATATTACTTAGAATATTTGTAAACATATTAATAAAATCTTCCTAAGGTATATTTAAAAATAACCATAATTTTGTTAGAAAAACAATAATTTATAGCTTGAAACCAATTGTATTTGAGTATGTATATTAAATATATTTTTCGTATATGAAATGTATTATTGGTTAGAACATTTGCCAAAATTTAATACAATGTTCAAAACCCCACACTCTCAAACATTGAGAAAAACCAGTATTCGAAACTGGACTCAAAGGCATTTATTGACGATAAACTCATAACTAGAGAAATGTTATGAATTTGGAGTCCAAAACGATAAGGTCCCCAACACATAGTGACGGAAAAATTATCTAACTACATGAGAGGGAGTCTTCGTGGGTGGTTGCATTGAGAAGAATAAATGTGAAAAGATAAAAGAAATAGAAAATAGAGGAAGACAGTACCTTTTTTGATCTCTGCTGTGTGTGCATTTTGTTGTTAAAAGAAGATGAAAAACTCAAGTTTTTCAAGTGTTTTTCTTGCGAGTTTGAATGCTGTTATACATTTGGGTGTTGTAAACTCTTGGGTTTCTCCCATTTCTGTGATGAACCACAATAAATTTGTGTTATCAATAACCCTTAAACTTGATTTAGTATTTATACTTATTTTAAACCTATAGATTATTTTATCTATTTCTTCTTAGAAATTGTTCTTTGATGAACCACTATTAATTAGTTTGGTTGGATGCATATATCACATAAATATTGGTAGACACAAGTAATTTGACCTTGGAACAACCATATTTAATATATAGAAATAGAATCAAATACACTTACATTATTTACACATAAAAATATTGAATAGTTTAACATTCTTTTCTTTAAGTTGATTACACAGTAACTGCAGTCTACAAAAGAAAATGAAATGAAACACATACGACAAAATCTACCTAATAACAATTCATGTACATATACATACTCCATGATCTTTAATTTTATTTAAGTCGATGAACAATATTGGAAAAACCTGAGAAACCTAGTTGAGTTAACATTAAAGCTGTGAGATTTGATCTTAGAGGTGAAAGGGTGGCATAAGTTCTTCACCATCCAAATGAGAATGCGAGTTATGAGACGTAGGAAAACCAGTCCGACGACCCCCAAAGTCTTCACCATCCAAATGAGAATGCGAGCTATAAAACATAGGCAAACCAGTCCGACGACCCCCAACCAACATATAATTGTTAAAGAAAATATAGAGTATGGCGCAAAAATTCTACCATCCGGAAAATTGAGGAGGTGAACCATTTTAACTCCAAGAAGATACCCAATTGCCAAGGATAACACTGCTATGCACATGGCGAAGGCCAATAGCCAACTACAAATCCTGTTTTTTAGCGGAAATCGGCTAACGATCATCAAAATCACGGTCATCGATGCCAAAAATGACACTGTATTAACCCATATGTATATCGAGTACACTTCGGGTTGTTGGGATTTCATTACTCCAGTTCCAGCTGCAAATAATACAGTTGTGTTGGAGTAAGAAAATAGATCATATAAGCCAAAATTCATGTAGAATTCATTCAAACAATTTTTTGTAGCATCGTTGAAACTCGAATAAACGAATGGAGTATCTTGTTGCCAAACGCCACCGGGCGGATTCACTCCCCCTTGAAAAGTCACAGTCGCGATGACGGTAGCCACAAGCATCATTGTGCCTTGCACTTCTTGAACCCAATCCCCTTTATACTTCAGTTTCTTCTTCCATACCTTCCACAATCCTATTGATTTTTTTTTGGTGCACAATGATACCAATTCTCGTCTTTTTGTTTTGCGGTTTCTCGCCTTTGTGATCTTTTGTGATTCTAGTATTTTTTCTTTTGTGTCGTTTGTTCTAGTTTTTGCTTCTGGAATTGTGAGTAAATACCCCACCATCTACACAAGAAAAACAATTATGTAGGATATCAATTCAATATGATAATTATCTCATATTATTTTGACTCAAGAACAGAAGAAAATTATTCATTCTTTTCAGCGCTGTTTATATAATAAACAAAGACGTATACACACACAATTCATGTATCTACAAATCTGAATTTATTTCTAATAGTTGTTTAAGATTGCATGAACATTAATTTCTAATTACCTCAATTCGTCTTAACGTTAAAGATAAATCCAAAATAGTATTTCCTTCATCATCCATTGTGTTGAGAAAGTCTTTATCAAATAATAATGTCTGAGGAATTAGCAGCTTCATTCCCTCCAAATAGTTACCTTCTACACATAAATGTAAAACAGTTTTACCATTATTATTGTGGAGGGCCTTCATCAAAATAGATTGTGGCCTTGCTTTTATCAACAATTTCATCATCTCAATATTCTCACTAATCACTGCGTAGTGAAGAGGAATGAAGCCATTAAGATCTTGAACCAAGCAAGAACTTGTGTTCTTCTCCAACAAAGCTCTAATAATCTCCATATCCCCGTTATTTGAACAAGCTATATGAAGTGGAGTTCTTTGAAAGGCATCAACTTCAGTAGCAAGTTGAGGGATGTGATCTAAAAGCAACCGAGTGAATTCAAGGTGGCCCTGAGAAACTGAGATGTGCAATAATGGAGTCTCAGTTGTAATGGAAGATGTATAAATCAAAACCTTATGAATGAGATTTGGATTCTCCTTAATGAAAGTTTTCAAGGTTTGTACACATCCAATCTTTGATGCCTCGTAAAGCTTTCTTATAACATCTTCTTCCATGGATGATATTTCTACTACAACGTGGCTGCTCTGTGCATCAGAAGAATTGAGAAGTGATGTAATTTCTCGATGGTTCTCCTCCATTCTAATCTCCATATCTTCTTGAATAACCTCACTGATCTGTATATGAAAAGATCAGTAAATAGAATAGATAAATTGGAAAGTTATTTTTGTTATCTATCTTCTTTTTTTGTTTGCTGAACATATATATGTATGCATATATATAATAATTGAGGGATTCACTTCATCACAAGTCTATGTTTGACTCCTAAAATCCTTTTCATTAGAAGCATTACCAAGAAATTCAGTGATCATATCTCATATGTGGACAAAGGCTTAAACATACCTTAGAAGATTTTATTAATATGTTCACAAATATTCTAACCCATATATGAAATATAAATGTAGTTAAATAGAGATGTTGTACACCATTGGAAAGTTTGGATGCTCATGTTTAATATAAATCATATAGTATATATTATAAATCGTGGTTGAAATTCATTACGTCACAAATTTTAGGTCTTTAAAGCTCCTATCAAGATAGGCTATTTTATGACACTTCGAGAAAAGAATTGTTAAATTTGTAGATGACACCAATATATTGTGTTATGAAAGTAGCGTTTTTTCCAAGTATAATTTAGATATAATTAAGAATAATGCTCGTTTTTTAATAAAAAATTATTAAAAAAATGTGAATAATCTATTTGATTTCATCGATCTAATTAATCCAAGAGAATATGGGAACATCAATGTTTCATTTGTTGTTGTTTTGTTAGACAATAATATAAGAAATATTCTTAGTTTCTAGTGGGTAAAATAACCAATTAATACATAAACACATCAATTCTTTACATTTGAAAAACGAAAAAGGAAAAAGAAAATGAAAATGAAAAGAAAAGACCAGTTGGCAGACTCAACTCAAAATTTTGGGTTGGGTTGGGTTGTCATGACCCTTACATATTGAACTGATAGAGATTCATTTATTGTCAATCCGAATATTTTGAGTTTTTGCTCCAACTCGATTCAACCCGACTTAGGTACACTCCTACTAATACAACTCTCTCTTCCTTTTGTAATAATGCTCGTCAACTTGAATGAAAAGTGAGTGGTTGCCTGTATAATTAAATTGAAGTAGTTGGGAGATTAAAGTTGTTTTTGCATTATTTGCCATGATACTTTTTTAAAAGAATTGTATAATAAATGAGACAGTTTCCCTATTGCAATCTAGTTGACTGCTTCAAATCCAATTTTCCAAAGTTAGAATTAATGCACATCACAAAAATCAGAATTTTTACAAAAAAAATTCCATACCACACATATTTCATTTGTTCTTTAGCATGAAAGAAACATTACTTAATAACAATAATATCACTTTCAATGTCACGTCGAACATATAGATTTTTTTCAAAACTACTTTTTAATACAATCACCTGTAAAAGCAATTTAACTAGGGACTAAGCTTTACAGAGGCAATAGTTTAGGTTCACATCTCATCCACAAAGTCTTAACATCTAATTATAACATCACATAAAAATTGGGATAAAGATTTTGATGCGAATATTATCTTTATTTGAAAAATATTCACATAAAAATTGGGATGAATTATTTTTATCCAACATCTTTAACCTTTTTGGAAGAACCACCACTTATCTTTTTAAATGGGTGTTATGTTCTTTTATGGATATCATTTAGTGTTGTCAGATGTAACATTGAGCAAGTTGTTTTTGTGTTATTATTCAAGAGAATTGTATCTTTTTATTATGCAAGAGTTCATTCAACTCTACGACCATTAAGTTATTCATTGCAACAAACTGAAAATATCTATGGTTTAGGAGAACCTAAACCACTCTTCTTGAGAAGAGATTTTTCTTGGGGGAAGCCCAAGACATAGGTAAGGGAAGAGCACTACAACAAAATAAGTATTTTCTCATGCATAACACGGATGTTAGGATAAAAGATGTCGGAAGAAAAGGCTTCTCCCTATGTCGTAGAAGTTACGTCGGGAAAGGTTGACAATTTCAACGACATGCATAACGACGTTGTGAAACATTTAAAATTTTAAAAAAAATAAAAAGTTTAAACTTTTCCCGACTCCATTATGCATGACGTTGGGAAAAATTTTTAAAAATTAAAAATTAAACTTTTTCTGACGCCGTTATGCATGACATCAGGAGAAGTTTAAAAATTTTAAATTTTTTTTTTTTGACGTCGTTAGTGAAACGTTGGAATGGAGAAAACTTTTTCCGATATTGTACTTGACGACTCCGGGAATAGGTGGATCACCCGACGTTCACGAAGTGATCGGGAGATCCCCTACATATTTGAGTTTTGTATTCACAGAAACACAGAACTCAAAATGAAATGAAAAGAGGAAGAGGTCGCAAGAGAGAGAGATCGTCGTTCGCTCTGTCCACTGCTGCCACTCCCTTTGTCTTCGTCTCTTTCACAACTTCTTGGTTGAAGGTAATTCAAAGTTCAAAATCCTAAATATAAACCCCTTTGATTTTATCCTTAATTTCCTTTTCTATTATTGGGTTTCTTTATATTTCTTATTGATTTCTGTTTTTGTTATATTCAACTGTTTGGAATGTGTTGTAAAAGTATGATTTTATTTTTCTTGTTGTTTACTTACTGTTTTGTGTGTCTTCGTGGTTTGAATTTTTGCATATGTTTGTTTGCACACAACAGCTGCAAAAAAGGAGGAAGTTGAAGAGGATATCAAATCAATGGTTACCCAAGCACGAAGAAGATGATGATGGGAATATATATTTTTTTAAAAAAAATAGAGGATATACCGACGCACGGGATATCCTCTTCCGACAAATTTTTCTCAATTTTGATCCCGACACGAACTTATGCGTCGGGATATCCTTTTTTGACATTTTTTCTATTTCTCCTTATGCTTTTGTGGGTTGGGAGATCCTCATTTTCTTGTAGTGGAGATTCTCTATCTTAGGTGGAGCTAAGATCCATTATCGTGAAGGAAGTAATTTTTTTATCAGAAGGAAGTAATTTTTTTATCAGAAGGAAAGATACTACTGCGAGAGGGAATCTTACGCTTATTATTGAAGTCAAAGTGAAGACATTAATATTCTCACTCATAAAGAGGCTAAGATTGTGGAGAGTAAGGAGTGTCACATGTAGGAAAACCTAAGTGATCATTAACATGCATAGTTGTACATAATAATAGGTTGTAATTATTTAACTTTGGACTATCTTTTCTGGACACACTACCTCTTAGACGTAGTGGTTGTATGTGCTTTTGGTGTAACATTTCTGAGTGTGTGAAAAATCATTCATATGCTTTTTTAAAAACCTATCCCATTTTTTATGGTGACCACGACGATGACAGTGCATGACGACTCTTGTTGTTGTCTTCTATGATTTCTTATTTTGAGATTTTGAACTTTTGTTTGTGGCATTTGAGGTTGTGAAGTTTATGATACTTGTTCTACATTTTACTTCTAGGATCACCACATGATCATAGCATATTGTACTCAAATTAAATCTACAATAAAATTTAAGCTTTAAAGATTAAGCTAGGCTTTGGTTCGTAACAATATATAGTACATCGTGTGTCTGCTTCATTCTGCACTCTTATGAACTCCTTTTTTGACTTCTTTTATGTCTTACTTCACATGCTTTGGTCTTAGGTACTTTCGTCATTTTAAATAAGCTTTGGTCTTAGGTACTTTCGTCATTTTAAATCTTTATTTTGCATGACACTGACTCTAAATCTTGAAATGAGAGTAAGGTTTCATGTGTAGCAGTCATTTAAATGTCCTACACCAGTTAGAAGTTAGGAATAATAGTTTGTAAATTAAAACCAATACTGTTTAATTTAATAGCCCAATCCTATAGATGATATTGATCTATTTAATTTAGACATAGAAAATCAAATTAATTCTAAAACTAACGAACAAGTTGGGTATGATAATCTGTCAACTAGCTGCATTAAGCATAGGCCAATGGATTATTGGTTAGGATAACTAACTCATTAATATGGATATCCATAAAATCTAATCCTATGGTCCATTATGTGAAAAATGATGAACTTGAAAAAATAGAAAATTCGATCACAACAAATAACCTAACCTATTGCCACTTAAATTAAGCATGTCTATGGGTACGATTACAATAAATCCATATAGCTATATATAAGTGCTTCCCCCAAAAGAGTGACAATCATATAGAAAGACAACTTACTCATTCAAAATTTTCATATTTTAAATAAGAAAACAGTTCTTTTAAAAAATAAAATCTTAAGAAAAGCATATAAAGAAAAAATACATTCTGCAAAATCAGAAATTCGACAGATCATATAATGTTTTAAGACGTTTCTTTTTTACAACCAAAGTCTAACACAATACTTTCCAATTTATTTATTTCTTAAATGACAAGCATGGTAATTCATTTCCTATACTAACAAGAAATCTCAAAATATATATATTGTTATTTATCTATTTTAATTATATTTATTTTTATTCTCTATTTAACTGATAATTGAATCCATTAGATAAGTAGTATGAATATAGTCCATGTACTTTGTGAAATTGCTCTTTATGCTTTGATTTTATAAATGAGTATATGTTGGTTACTAACAAACGTACTTCAACAAATATATACATATATACCTTATAATTTAGGTAATTTACTATCAATTTGAAAAATAAAATGTCGTGGTTAGTTTTGAATGTGATCTCTATTCAACATTATCTTAATTATTATTAGATACGTTATGATATAGATGTACCTAAGCAAAAAGCATAATGCCTAAACTAGAAATAATTAATAAATTCATTTGGATTGAGATGTAAATTTTAGAATTGAATGCCAATATTTTGAAGTGAATTTGTGTATATAAGATGAGGCAAGAAGTTGATTTTGAGCATAATACCAAACTGCAAAATGGCATGTCCTGCTCATCCTCCTCGTCCTTACCCACCTTGTGTAACTTGTGGTTGCACCTATTCTTTATGTTGCAATTACGGTACGATTTCATCTCTTTTTTCATTTTACTAACTATCTTCTTTTTATATAATCATTATAACATGATATTAATTTTTAATAAGCTACTCAAACTATATTTAGTAAATATAACACAATGCAAATGAATTTGGGAATATGTTAATATTTATACTCGACTCTTATTCATGGTCTATTGATCATGCATGATAGACCATACCACTAATAAGAGCTTATTACTTCTTTATTTTATTATATTTGCAACTCTTTCATATCGTTGTTAGACACTTAATTTATCTTCATCCTAAAAGTGCTACCCATTTTAATTACTTTATTAAATTTGCCTTTACCTATAAACTTAAGCTTATCTAGTAAGTAAATGATTTATAAAATTGCTTTGGAATCTTCTTTGAAAGCTACACAGAAATGGTCTTTAAAAACTAGAAATTTGACACCTTCAATATCCAAATCATAGATAAGAATTCGTGTGAACAAATAGACTACAATTTCAAAAATAAAAAGCGAAAAAACAAAATGATTATCAAACTAAAATTTGATTGCATGGTATATATGCAGGAGGCAAGCATAGTTGGCCAGAAGTTGTAGGTATGGCGGGATATGATGCCAAAAGTAAAATTGAAAAAGATGTATCTTTCGTGAGTGTTTCATTTTTATCACCTGGAATGATTCGACTTGACAACTTTTGTTGCAATCGTGTTTATGTTTACCTCGACGATAATTACAAAGTCATTCAAATGCCATCCATTGGTTAACTTTAAGATGTCATTTATGTTATTTTGTATTTCAACTACATGATCATAGCTTGTTGTACTCATGATCAAATCTACAATAATAAAATAAAATTTAAGTTCTATAAAGCTTAAGCCATATTGTTTCATAACATTTTCTTTCTCGAGGGTTTTGTGTATTAAACTAAGTGGTATGTTGTTGTAATGCCCCATATTATAAAAGATATATTTTCATTCAATTACTTAGGTCTAGAGATCAAGTCTATAATAATAATATATTCAAGCTTCCTCCCTCAAACTCAACCCCTTTGTAAGTTCAAAAATAAATTTTATTTGTATGCAAATTAAAATTAGTAGTCATAGCATCAAGCATTTAACAAATTATTAATCATCACACAATACAAAATATTATTTCCCTCAAGAAGAATATGAAAAAGAAGAAAATCGAAGCTTACAGCTGAGATCACCAATGGAGTCTTTGGTGACTTTCGAATTGAAGGTTAGTTTTTGGACGGACTATTTTTGTTAATTTTTTTCAATTATTTTATCTCAATGCATAATCGTCTAACGTAAAAATCATCACAAGTGTTTCATCTCTTTTTAAAAATTAATAATAATAATTTAACCATTTTTAAAGTATCCGTTTCAAGTCATTTTGGATATGTGGCGACAAGTACGTTAATAAGCAACTACTTGGGTTCTCTCTAAATATGTTAAAACCTCTCTCAATCGTAACGTTTCTACTTTTTGTGAAACTCACGTGATTGACTTTGGATGTGTTCAAGACGGATAGTTGGAACAATGACTATAGAAAAAAAGATTTAAATATAATTGATTTTGTAAAATTAATTCCTAAACAATCAAATTTACGTTTGGGTACTAAACTCTTAATTTTTATTTTCAAATATTTAGAGTTGATTTTCAATTATTATTTTTTATTCCAAAAGTTAATTTAGAGTTACCTATTACTCAAAATATTATTTTCTATTTGAGAAAATACTTATTCAACAAAAATAATTGTGGTAAATATTTATTTATGTTTATTTTATTGTTAAATTCTTATACGCGTGCGTGTTATCGATCTTTTAAGTAAAGTAAATGTTTACGTTAGATATGAAAAGAAAATTCAAAACATATATAATTGTTTGTTTTATTAACAATTTAATGACAGACAATAATGTTTGTCATATTTTGTTTCAATATTTAGAATTTAGAACACCAATTTCAAAAATAGCTAACCAACGATATTTTACCCAAAAACTAAATTGGATAAGCATTTATGGACTCATTCTCTATCCGTCACTCAGCAAAAATCACTTCAACTAATCTCCAAAATCAACTTGAAGTGATTTTAAACGTTTACTATAGATATGAAAGACCCCAGAGAGAAAGAGAAGTCCTATTTTGGAGAAACATCATAGATAATCTTCCCTCCCTCTCTGATAACAACCTAATGGATTGCTCCCTACTTTGGAAGTCCAACAGAAATGATATTTTCTCTGTTCAATCTGTCAATCTTGTAGGAATCTTTCAGCATCTACTATTGATGAAAGCTTTCCCTTCTTGCATACGTGGAAATCTAAGCTCCCTATGAAATGCAAGTGTTTCTTATGGACTGCAATTCACAAAGGGATCCTCATTATAGCCTCGATTCAACATAGACTTAAAAACTTTTGTTTTAACCTGAATTTGTGTATCATGTGTAAAAATAATAGTGAGACCACTAACCAACTTTTTCTCCACTGTCCTTTAGTTCTATCTTTATGGAGTAAGTTAAGGATCATACAAGTTGGACAAACAATACAAACAGCCTAAGAGACCTATATATGCAAGCACATTTTCTCTATAAACACCAAGTCTCCAGAAGGGTGTGATTCTCTTCAATCTGGTGGCCACCATTTGGGTCACAATGGTTGGAAAGAAACAAAAGACTCTTTAACAACAACCTAGATTCCTCTGTTAGCCTATGGGAGAATGTATGCAATCTCACTGGCTTATGGTCTTAAAAAAACAAGTTTTACGCTCTTCTGTCAATCCCAAAAGGCTTCTGTCAATCCCTTTGGGATGCTTCTAACAATCAGTGGTCACTAAATCTAAGAAGACTTTTTAATGAAAGAGAAATGCAAACTTCGGAGGAGATCAGGAATATTCTCCCAATTCCTTGTGAGAATAAAGGCATGAGTAAACCAATATGGAATCTCCAAAAGGATGGTCTTTTCATTGTTGCCTCAGTCAATGAAGCTCTACATACAGACTCCAACACATCTCCTCTGGGCTTTAACCATACCCATTTTTCAAATATGTGGAAGGTGTCCATTCCAAAGAAATGCAAGTTCTTTATTTGGAGCATTATCCATGGGGGAATCAATACTATATATGGATCTACTTCAAAGGGAGGAGCCCGAGCTCTTGCTTCAATCCTCACTGGTGCCATCTCTGTAAATCAAACAATGAAGAGATTGATCTTCTCTTTATTAGATACAGTACATCTGCCTTCCTTTGGGATCACTTTTCCAGGTATACAAATTATGTGTTCACAAGTAATGATATTAAAGCCTTGTGCCTTGAACTTTGCGAGCTAAATCAAAATTGTACAATTAATAAATGTCATTCTCATGAGTGATGCTACCGCTATTCTTTGGAACTCTTGGTTGGCAAGAAACAACAAGATCTTCGATGACAAACAAAAAAGACCTCTAAACTTATGAGAAGACTGTTGTAACTTCATTGGTTTTTGGTGTGGTAGACATAATTTGCTTAAAACTACAATGTCAACACCATAGCACATAACTTTCGTACTTTTATGAAGTAATATTATACTTTGGCCTCCCCTCCGGCCCTCTTTACTATTAATATATTTTCTGGTGTTTGAGCTTTGCTCTCTCACATTGTTTCCTCCTTGAAAAAAAATAGTTATTATTCTACATCTATCCCCTTAAATATTAATATGTTTTTTTAGATATTTATATGTGGCTTATCTCTAGTCCATTTGTATTGGATCTGAACTTTGTATCTATTATGCTTTATTGTATATTTCTGGGGATGATGGGTGCGCTAAAACGGTGCCCACGTAGTGAGGTTTCTTGGGTGCTTCTACTAATCCTCTAAGTATTCTTTTTCAAAAAAAAAAAAAAAAAAAAACTTGAAATGATTTTTGTTGAATTTTTTTTGTCAAAAATAATTAATAAGACTTCTTTTTATTATCATTAGTTATTTTATTTAAAAGGGGAAAAATAAATATTTATAGGATAAAAGACTTTCCTCTTTATTATGAATCTTTATCTACATTTTTCCATAAAGAAGTTGCGAGAGATATTATCTTGATCTTTAAATAGCTAAGTTATTGACTTAGTTTGGTGTGCGCATTGATGAAAAATTGATTTAGAAGATGTTCTATTTTGAAGAATTATTATTTGTGAAGGTAGTCGAATATAATTGTCTTCTTTATAAAGATGGATTTCTAAAGTTCTGCAAGTGGTATTTACGTTGTACCTGTTGTTAAGAAATATGAAAGAAGACTGAAATAGTTGAACTGCGGTCAATGAATTAATTTAGGGGAGCCTATGTTTGATTAAGTTTCTGTTATAGCTTAAGAATGTTGTTGATTACTTATTTGAATTTTAATAATATTTCGAATCTGAGCTAATAAGCTCTCCAGACATGGGTGGTATTCACCGAACTATATTAACAAAGCTTTCTGTATTATTTGTTTTTTCTGCTACGTTAGCTATTCTTCGTGTTAATTATTTTCGATATAGCTAGAGAATATTATTGACCGTCTCACATATTTTCAATTTTAAATAAATTTAAAATCAATTTTAGTTTATGTCAAACCTATCATCTTAAAGAAATAGTTTTGACAATTAAAAAAAAAAGTGATTTTAATTATCTCAAAATGATCACTTCTAAAACACTTCCTTTAGGTTCCTCCTAAGTTATTGTTAGAGAACTCTCTTTCTTCACTAATAATGAAGTATTAGGCTCCCCTCAACACCAAAAAACAATCTTCTCATCAAGCTCATACAACAACAATGATCACAAATACACAACTTTAAGATCAACGATATTAATGATTCTGAATTATATTCAACAGACTTCCAACCACCTCAAAATTGAAGAACCAAACACTAAAGCCAAAAGCCTACTCTTGAAAAAAGGCACAGCATAAAACGTATATAAATATATACTCCATTATTTAAAGTCTTTAAAGCTTAAAATAAGGAAAGAATCATCTGGAAAATAAAATCGTAGAAAAAATAGATAAGAAAAAAGAAACAGTCTGCTGTATCAGCAAAAACTGGTGGACATCCAAGAAGACTGTCTTTAATTTTGTGAGCAACCAACAAACCAGCAAGCATCAATCAGTAGTCTTAAACGAAAAACATGCATGCAATTATTTTCCTATAAAACTAAATCTCAATATATATATATAGTTAACCTTTTACATTTTAATTCTATTTTTTTTTTCTATTCTCTCTTTAAATGATAATAAATCCTTTAAATATGTAGCATGAACATAGTATATGTATTTTTGGTGAAAATGCTCTTTTTATGCTTGATTTGATAATGAGTATGTTACTATATACAATACTTTAACGATATAGATACCTTTTAACATTGGTAAATTATTAGTAATCCTTTAAATCTTTATTTTGCTTGACATTGACTCTTAATCTTGAAATGACAGTAAAGGTTTTGTGTGTAGCAGTCATTTAACTGTCCTATACACCCAGTTAGAAGTTAGGAAATAGTTTGTAAATTAATATCCCAATCCTATAGATGATATTGATCTAATTAATTAGACATAGAAAATCAAATTAATTCTAAAACTAACGAACAAGTTGGGTATGATAATCTGTCAACTATCTTATTACTTGATATGGATATCGATAAACTCTAATCCGTCCATTACGTGAAATATGATGAACTTGAAAAGATAGAAAATTCGATCACAACAAATAACTCAATCTATTGGCACTTAAATTAAGCATGTCTTTGCTACAATTACAATAAATCACCAGAGCTATATATAAATGCTTCCCCCAAAAGAGTGGCAATCATAGGAAGACAACTTACTGTTAACAATGGCATGCATTGTGAAAAAGGTAATTAGATCCATTCAAAATTTTCAAATTTTAAATAAGAAAAGAGTACTTTAAAGAATAAAATCTTAAAATAACCAAATAAAGAAAAAAATATAATCTGTACAATCAGCAATCCAGCAATCCGACAGATCATACATTTTCTTAGACTTTGGTTGTCATTTCTAAAATGGCAAGCATGGTCATTCTTTTTTCCAATACAAAAAAAGAAATCTCAATATATATATATACATATTTTTATTTATCTATTTTAATTATATTTATTTTCATTCTCTCATACTTGAATCGATTAGATAAGTAGCATAAATATAGTATATGTATTTCGTGAAATTACTCTTTATGCTTTGATTTTATAAATGAGTATATGTTGATTACTAACGACAAACATACTTCAACAAATATATATATATACCTTATAAATGTAAATTTACCATCAATTTGAAAAATAAAATGTCGTGATTAGTTTTGAATGTTATCTCTATTCAACATTATCTTAATTATTATTAGATATGTTATGATATACATGTACCTAACTAAAAAGCATAATGCCTAAACTAGAAATAATTAATAAATTCATTTGGATTGAGATGTAAATTCTAGAATTGAATGCCCAATATTTTGAAGTGAATTTGTGTATATATAAGATGATGCAACAAGTTGATTTTGAGCATAATACCAAACTGCAAAATGGCATGTTCTTCAGATATTCGTCCCTATCCGCCTTGTCTAAGTTGTGGTTGCACCGATTCTTCATGTTGCAATTTCGGTACGGTTTTATTTCTTTTTACACAATCATTTTGTTTTTAACTTTAGTACTCATTCGATCTTTAATTTCATTAATCACAATATGATTTAATTTTGAACAAGGCTACTCAAACAATATTCATAAAATGCAAATGAATTTGCAAAATATAAAAATTTAGATCCAGCTCTTATTCATAGTCTATCGATGATAGACCGTACCACTAATAAGAGTATCAATTTATTGATTTTAGGGACATTTTAAAATAGAAAAATAAATTAAAATATTTATAAGCTGTAGCAAAATTTTGGATTCTATCAATGATAGTCACCGGTAGACTTCTATCGCTGTCTATCAATGCCACTGATAAAAGCATATCAGTGTCTATCAATGTCTATTATTGATAGAAACTGAAGTATTTTGCTATATATTGTAAGTATTCTGTCAAATTTGCTATTTCTTTTACAATTTTCCTTGATATTATTCTATTTGCAATTCTTTAATATTGTTGTTAGACACTTAATTCGTTTTCACCCTAAAAGTGCTATCCATTTTAATTACTTTATTAAATTTGTCTTCACCTACAAACTTAAGCTTGAGGGTAAGTTAATGATTTAAAACTGATTTGGAGTCTTCATTTTAAATGTTCTAAAAAATCAATTCAAACTATGAAAGCTAAGAAGAAATAGTTTTTAAAAACTAAGAATTTGACACTTTTAAGATGCAAATCACGGTCAGAAATTGTGAAGAAATAGACTTCATTTTCAAAAATAAAAAACTAATAAACAAAATGATTACCAAATTAAATTACTGATATTGGTATCTATGCAGGAGGCAAGTATAGTTGGCCCGAAGTAGTGGGTATGACTGGAGATGAAGCTAAAAGTAAAATTGAAAACGACGTGTCTTTCGTGAGAGTTTCATTTTTATTACCTGGAATGCTTAGAATTGAAAACTTTTGTTGCAATCGTGTTTTTGTTTACCTCGACAATGATCGCAAAGTCATTAACATTCCAACCATTGGTTGACACCTTAAGATGTCCTTTTATGTTATTTTATATTTAACTACATTGATCATAGCTTGGTGTACTCATGGTCAAATCTACAATAAAAATAAAATTTTAACTTCTTAAGCTTTAGCCATATTGTTTCATAACATTTTCTTTCTTTAGGGTTTTGTATTAACTAAGTGGTATGTTGTTGTAATGCCCCATATTATAAAAGGATACATTTTGATTCAATTACTTTAGGTTTAGAGATCAAGTCTATAATAATATATTCAAGTTTCCCACCATCAAACTCAACCCCTTTCTAAGGTCCAAAAAATCAATTTTATTTTTGTGCAAATTAAAAATTAGTAGACATAGCATTAAGCATTTAACATATTAATAATCATCACAATACAAAATATTCTCTCTCAAGAAGAATATGAAAAAGAAGAAAATCGAAGCTTGCAGCTGAGATCACCAATGGAGTCTTGGAAAAATATGAAATTGTGTTGTTGAAAATTTGGAGAAGATAAGAGTGTTTAACAACACATCTTTTTTCCATACACAAATAACTTTCAAACCCAATGTTATGTAAGACTATTTTTCTTGATTCTTTTTCGTTAATTTAAAATCTATTTTAAAAAAAACAATTATGGAAAATTGATAAGGGATATTAACAAGACAATACTGAAACTTTCAAACTATGTTTGACATCGTTTTAGGAAAATCAATCAAGTAGCACGACTATAGGGGAGATCAAAATTTTCTTAGAATAATCCTATTAAATGCATCATAATTATAGGGGTAAGATACAATTTTAATTTTAACAACCACAACTAAATAAATTTTTAATTACTTGATTTGAAACCTATTAACACGAAAATCTGGTATAAATTGTAAGCTATATCTAGGGATGTTGATTCAATCAGATCTATCTCGAAAATAAATATTTATTTAATATTTTTATACAACTTAATTGTTTGCAAATACACTCTATCTGTGATTCTAGGTTATATTTCATCATTTTAACCTACACAAATACACTGTATCTATCGGATAAGAATTTCCCTCTATACACGTTAAATCGACTAGAAATATAAAAAAATGAAATTTTTGTATTCATATTTGACATTATTTTAGGGGAGGATCTAATATTTAAATTTTTTTTTATTAATATTATTTAATAAATTGTTTGAATGGTAGAAAATGTGAAAATCTTGTATTTATATTTGCCATTATTTTAGGAGATTATCTAAAATTTAAATTCATATTGTTATTAAAACTATATTATGTATTATTTAATAAATTGTTTAAAATATAAAAAACCAAAAAATTTGTATATTAGTGCAATTTTGTTCAACAACAAAATAACATATTTAGTTAAAATTTACCCAAATTTAAATGCTATTTACAAAATACAGTGAATTTGTGCTATTTTCAATATCCTGTCTCATTTTTTTGACCTATTGAAATATATTGTATTTAGAATATTTGAATTATCATATATTTAGGGAAATGATACTACATTTTGTTGACCAAATTTTTTTATCTTTTTTTGTATGTCCCAAATCTGTTGATTGAAATATGTTTATATAATAAATGACTATGAGATTTTAAGGATTGTGGATCACAATTATGGTATATTTGAGACTCTCACTAGATGAAAATAAATGTAGATGTTAACGTAATTTAAAAACATGTTGTCTCAAAATAATTATTCAATACATTGGCACAATAAACCAATTTTTAAAAAATAAAAATCAACCAATTACAACAATTTTAAGTGAAGATAAAATTTTTAATTCAATTTGTTACTAATAGTACATATTTTGGAGGTATTTAAATTCAAAATTTATAAATATTTTGGAATATAAATAATTTTAAAACAGTAAATTTATGTTTGTCATTATTTTAGGAATATGATTGTTTAAAAGAATTCAAATTGATAATTTTATTGGATGTTATAAAAATCTAACTTCAAATTGTTGTTAGAAATATGAAAAATATGTATTATGTATTATATAATAAAATATTAATAAATATTAAAAGGAACTTTATAAATTCATGTTCAAACTAATTAGACTTCTAGGGCAAAGAATATAAAGGACGAAATTTATCTCAAGCAAAGACAATGGAAAGCAACATTCGATCTTCCATATATATATATGGTGGAGTAATTGTACTATACACAATGTTTTATGATGTGGTCTCACTTATTTTATTATATTTATTTGTTACTTATGTATTTAAATATGGTGGTTGAGACTATTTGGCTTGGTGTTACGACATCTCACCTTTATCGGACAGTTTGGATCATTATTCTAAGGTCAGTTTGTTTAGATTATTAAAAATAGGTTTGCGAGGGGGATTGATAGTGAAAGAAGTCTTCACCTTTCTGCTTTGGTTGGAAGATATATTCTAACAGGCGGTAAGCATTTTGTATGCACTTTCGAAAGTTAATGGGTGACTATACAACATACTAAACATAAGACATCAAATAGCTTTCAAAGGATGCTTGAAGCTAGGATTGCACGTGAATATTGATTGAGGAGGAGTGATCCTATTAATGCTATGATAATTGTTATCGTATAATACACATTTCTAATTGTTGAGTCAGTTTATGGTCAGCACGGTGAACTATGTATAAAGTACGGTTGTATCCTAAGTCATAATATTTTAATGGTTAATTACTACACACTAGAAATATAATCTCTTATCACGGGTCTAAAGCACTCCAAACGATTGATGTTATAGCTATGTCATCAAACTTGGTTACCAAAGCTTGGTTGTGTTTGATCTTTTACTTTACTTGTTTCTCTAGTTATTCTCTCATATATTAACTCACCATACAACACATGATGCAACTATAAATAAGTGTGTACTTTCTCATGCAGGACTAATCCAAGTTTGCAGGTACAATGATAAATCATGCATATGAATTTTTGGTCGCCAAACTTTGTCTAAGAACTATGCCAAACAATAATGTTAATTTCTTGTGTCACCCATGACCTCAAAATAAATGAAGATCCCACCTAGGAGAATAGATAATGGGAAGAGCACTAGTCAAAGCCCACATTTCAACAAATAAAATGCATTTTTGCATTCGTTGATTAGTAAAACTCCTAACATGATCATATGCACCCTTCTACTAGTCTTTAGCAAGGCAAGATTGGTAGAATCTTTGATGGGCATGCCAAAGCCTACTTTCTATTCATATTATAAATAAATTTGGCCCAATTTTACTAACGTTTCTAGAGGTTGTTTGGGACAACGACTATCCCATGACTGTAACATCTATCTATTGCTATAGTAAATATTATTTTGAGTCAACACTATTTCAAAATCAATTGTTTGCTATAGTATTTATTATTTGATATAGTTTTTATTATTTTATACCTATCAATTCATAATTTTTTTATTATTTGCTACATCCTGTTAACTAGTTTTCCTCTCAAACACATAATATAGTGATAATATATCATAAAACTAGCTAGCAAACATCAATCACACTCTTAAAAAAATATATATAGCCAATTCCAAACTATAACACAATACTTCCAATTCTTTGATTTCTTAAATAAAAAGATTGTAATTGTTTTTCTATAGAAATAAATCTCACATTAAATATATATATAGTAGTATTTTTTTTTCTATTTATATTCTATTATAATTTATGTCAATTCTCTATTTAAATAGCAATAAATCATTTAGATATGTAGCATGAATATAGTATTAATTATTTTGGTGAAATTGCTCTTTATGGGTTGATTTTATAATGTTTTTTTTTTTTAACAAATAATGAGTATGTTGGTTACTTATAAAACATACTAATTATATATATATATATAACTTTTAATTACATAGGTAAATTATTATCCAATTTGAGAAATAAATGCCTAAATTATCTTAATTAATTATAAAAGCATAATTATGCCTAAACAAGATAAATAATAAATTGCATTGAGATGGAAATTTTTATTGAATGCCAATATTTTAGGTTATGTGTTGGGATACATTTGTATATATAAAGATGATATACAATAAGTTTATTTCATCGTATCATAATATCAAAGTTAAAAATGGCGTGCTCTTTTATTAAAATTCGCTCTTATCCACCTTGCATAAGTTGTGGTTGCGTGGATGCTTCATGTTGTAACAGTTAGGATCTCTTTTTATCTCTTTTGTTATTTTGCTGTCTCAATTGATAATCCTTTTTAAAAAAAAATTGATAATTGATTTATGTTTGTTATTAATTTTAGTGTTTCGTATTATTACGCAGAAGGCAAGTTTAAGTGGCCTGAAGTGGTAGGCATGAAGGGACAACAAGCTCAAAGTAAGATTGAAAAGGATGTATCTTTTGTGAGTGTTATATTGTTATCACCCGGAACGATTAGAATTGACAATTTTTGTTGCAATCGAGTTTTTGTTTACCTCGATGATAATGGCAAAGTCAATCAAATCCCAATCATCGGTTGACTTTAAGAGGTCCATTATGTTATTTTACATTTAACCACATCATACCATAACTTGTTGTGTACTCAAGTTAAATCCATCAATAAAATTTAAGCTCTAAAACTTAAGCCGTGTTTCGTGACAATAGCACGTCATGTTTGCTTCGTTTCGCACTTTTTTTACCTCTTCTTGACTTTAAGAAGTCCTCGAAATATTTTTGCCATTTTACATCCTATTGGACTCTTGTAATAGACTAAATTAATGGTTGATTCTAGCTACAAAATGAACAAATAGAGCATCAAATAACTTATTTACGAACCAAAAATAACCAAAATATAAGTCTAGCTAAGAACTTTTGAAGTGCTAATAAGTTTTATCTAATGATTGGACGGAAGATTATTTGATTTTAAAACAAAGCAAAGACAAGCTTGGTCTTTATTAAATTATTCAAGATATGAAAGATGTTCATGTGGGTGTTTATTTTTCGTTTAATAATCGTTCGTTAAGTCGTGCAAAGATAACCTGTGGATTGTTATGTAGGTTGTCAATTATATATTGAAGTCTAGAAACCTATTTCCTTTGGAAGTTTTCTTTTACTACTTGATTAATAATTATGTGGACAAAATCTTAAAGAAGCATGGCATTAAGAACAATAATAATGATCAAGTTTCGTTACCAACCTAACTACTTTCTTGAGCTTGATAATCATCCAATATTATATATCTATTAAACATACAACCTAAGAAAACACACACTTACAAGTTATTGTAGTACTGCTGTTGTACTATGAGTTAATAACATAAAGAATAACTACAAAAAGCACACAAAAGTATAGAAAATACATCAAACTTTGATCACTCGGTTCGATGACACAACATCTACATCTAGGAGGTCTTAGATCCATAATAAGAGATTATATTACTCGTGTAGTAATTGATCGTTACAATGTTATGACGGAGGGTACAGCAACAGAAACCAACGTGCTGACCATGGACTGACTCAACAATCAGAACTAAATTGTACAATAACAATTACCATACCATTAATAATATTTCTAACATTTTCATTGTTTAAATTTTCTAACATTAACAATATCAGAGTCAATTTTTCAGAGCTAAGTTCAAATTGTTTCACTAAGGCAGGTTATTAGCTTCTGTTTGGAAGTCAACTCTTCTTGTAGAGCCTCTGTATATATTGTTTGTCTCCTCTTGATTAGTTTCTGTATTTGTATTTTTTATTTCTTCTTCATCACTAATTCATCATGGAACCCACGCTATCTTTTGCAATTTCTGAAGGAGATGGAGATGTATGAGTGAGAGTGTATGCAGGGGCTTTCTGGGCTAGATACCTAGGGCTCAATCATGGGATCAGATAAAGGGCCTACGTCAACAATCAAATCGATTTATTTTGGGTTGTAAGTCTTCACCCTACTTTTTTTCTATAACTTCTTGTATCAACGTTTCTTTTTCAGCAGCTTCTTAAGCTTTGAAGATTTTGTTTTATTCTTGATATATATTTTTTTTATCTTTCTTTGCTTAGTTTTGTCACCTTGTTGTGGTAGCTCCACATGGCTTCCAATTCTTAAAGGCTTCATAGGTGCACTGGCTGGGTCAAATAAAAAAATTTCATTTCTGGGAGATGGAAATGAAACTTTACGTTTGGAGTTGTTGTGGTCTGCCATTAAGAAGACTCCTCACTTCATATCATTTTTACTTTCTTCTTTTCTATCCATTTCTTTTACAAGCTGTCTTTTCTCAACTTCTTAGCTCCATTGCTGTCTCTGTCATCATCGTCATAGTTCAAATTTTTTCTCATTGGGGTATTTTTTTGTTTTTTTTCGTACTGTTGGGTTTCCGGTGAGGCTTCTGATCTGAAAATTTTTTCTTGCAACATAGTTCAATTACTTCACCACGCTGAGGAGCTCCTTCCCATTGTCTTTGCTTCACATAAATTTCGTCCATTATATATTCTTGGTCCTAGATCTCTAATGTGTTGAACATGAATTTGTTCTTTTTTTAGTTGATATTTCATCAAAGACTCTTCATAGTGTAATTATTATCATTTTCATCTAAATGGTATGTTTTATGCTTTTTTTTTCTTTTTACTTTCTATCTTGTGATTAAATGAATGTCATTCGTTGATTTGAGGCTTTGGCTCTCGGAAGAGAATGAGAATTAGATTAAAACAATATTATTTTCATGACTTTCTTTAAATTTTGAGATGAGAGTAAGAATTCCTATGTTTCTAAAATTTGATTTGTGTTAAATGATGTCAACTTACATGTGGTAGTTGTAAAAAGTTAAGTGAATCTAAATTAGATGTATTATATTAGCCGACCAAACAAATTAAACTATTTATGTAATTCATTATGGTATTATTAAGTATATGAATTATATAAATCAATGTATCATTATCAAGTATATCAACAATATATTGTTAAAGCATATCAGTAAAATGAACCATTATCAAGTGTATATAAATAGTATATCAAGTGTATAAGTAGGACTTCAAGCATATCAAGTGTATCACGTTTATCAAACTTATAAGTGAAGCCTTTAAGTGTATCAAATAAATAAAGTGTATCAAGGCCTAAGGGTTATCAAGTGTATCAAGAAGAATCAAGTGTAACGTGGAGTATTATGTGTATTAGGATGTTTCAAGTATGTATCAAAAAATATCGGAGTGTATCAAAGAGTATCAAGTTCATCAAATGTATCTATCAAATGTATTAGATGTATTAAGAAGTATCAAGTGTATCAAAAAGGGTATTAGGTGTATCAAATGTGTATAAGGTGTATCAAATGTATATCAGTAATGAGAACATTTCTGACATTTTACCTCTTGATGTGTGAGTTGGGTTTTGTTTTTGTCATTTTCACAAATTATAAAGTATGTGTGTTATGGACTTAATGATTATAACTTGTTTTGTCATTTTTACAAGTTCTCCGTAAAATTTATCACACTTGATTTTTTTATTAAGTATAAATATTTTGTTAATTTTTCTATTATGGATGATTTTTCTTTTAAAAATCAAAATTAAATTAGCCTAATTATGAAAAATTAATATATAAAAGAAATATAAAAAATAAGATAAAGAAAGAAATATAAAAAATAGCTTCGATTTAGTAACCAATTTTCTTTTATTTTTCGTTTTTGAAAAATTAAACCTAATTCCTTACATTTTCTTACAACCGTTTGTAACTTTCTTGAGTAAGGTAGTTGAACTCTTAGCAATTTAACAATAACAAAGTTTTCAAAAACTAATTTTTTAGTTTCTAAGTTTTTCGTTGGTTCTCAAAACATTGGTTAAAAATAAGAAATGAAGAAGGAATTTAAGGATGAAAAAGGGTTGGTAGGATTAGTTTTAAAAAACAAAAAACAAAAAGTGAAATGATTTTTAACTAAACCATCAGAATAAAATCAACTCATCAAAATAGAGAATCATGGTGTGAACCATGATCATTAAACTCTAGCATGCATGGACATAACTTTATATCTACCAACTAAGGCTACTTTAATTTTTAATTCATATTAGAAACAAATTTAATTAAAAGAAAATCGAAACCACGATAGTTTTCAAATTTGGTTCATTTTCTCATAAACATTTCTAAAATTTACTAAATAAGAAAGGTAAATGGTTATCAAATAATTTAGTTTCTCAAAACAACTAGAAACATAAACATATATAAACAGAAACCAATAACAAGTATATAGTATATGTCTTTAACAATATATATATACCTTTTAATTTAGGTATATTAATATCCAATTTTCGAAATAAATGTGTAGACTTTTGAATGCTTTCTATGCATGCATCTAAACAGAAAACGTAATGCTCAAACAAGAAAAATAATAAACAGCATCGTTATCATGCAATTTCTTTTGATCCAATGGCAATATTTAGGTTGTGTGTGTCATGTGTGTGTATATATAAGATGTAATGCAAAGAGGTTGATATATACTATTATTTCACAATTAATAACAAGTACAAATGGGATATGATTGGACTCCTTACCCACCTTGTGCAAGTGATGGTTGCATGGATCCTCAATGTTGTGATTTTGGTTAGGATCTTAATTCACACACATATATCCTATATCTTTCTATCATTATCATTTCTATTATTCTTCATCATATCTCTTTCCTAATTATTTTAGTTTTTAATTAAGATTAACCCTCTAAATATTTATTTTGTCTCTAATTTTATTTTTGTTTGAGGTTAATAATAAGATTAGACAGTAATTTTTAGAAGGGTTTCAAAGAAAAGGTGATCGTCTAGGTTTTGTGTTCAAGTTACTACAGTATTATTTTTTTCTCAATTAATATTGATTTTTACTTTTTGGATAGAAAATTGCGTTTAATTTTATTTTATGTTTTCGGATTCAACTAATATATGTTTGGTTATAAATAGCTTGGATTTTTATTTTAGATAACTATTTTTGGATTAGGGAATCCAAATAGTGCAACTATTAAATAAAGATGTAAAAATTTAAAAATGCAATATGTCATTTTAGTAATTATAAAACTCGGTTTAACATAAATTCTATTGATAAATAAATTAATAATAGTTTATTGTAAAAAAAAAAAAAAAAACTATTTGAAATTACTTGAATTTTTTTTTTTTTTTGAAAATTCATTTTTGTTTAAACGTTTCTATAAAAAGTCCTTAAATAAAGACACACATATGTTTTGCAATTAATTTTCGAAATGTTTTTATATACAAGTTTGTATAGTTTGTTATATATTAAAAATATTTTTATTATTGTGAAATTAACGACTATAAAAAAATACTATGAACTAATAATTTAAAATTATGATCGTTGAAATTGATTGTATCGAGGTGGTTGCTAGAGTCTTTCGTCGGTTGTGATGGTCAAGTTTAGATGACAACAACCATCAAAGATTGCAGTTTTTGAAAGCGTTGGCTAGAGAATGCATCGATAGTTTCTGGAAATAGTGGTCGGAGTTGGTTGACAGTCGTCAAAAGGGTGGTCGGCTATAGTGATTGTTGGTGGTGAAAGGAGTTGGCCTACAATAATCACCGAAAGTGGTAGCTAGATTTGGTTAAGTGGTGTTCACACATATCAAGAGATCATGTCCAACCGTGATTGACAAAGCTTGTGGTAGAAGGTTTTTTATAGTAATGACCATCCAGAGTGCCAACAACGATGGTAGTTGAAGTTGGTCTGTAGTGGTCAAAGAAGTAGGTTGTTGGTGGTAATAACGATATCATAATGAAAATATCAAATTAGAGAAATATTATCCATTCAACACTAAAAGAAAATTTTCTAAAAGTTTGTTTTCAAAATGACCTAATTGTTTATATTAAACATGATTACACTCATCAAACCTATTTTAAACAGTCGTTTAAATGATAACATGATTTTTTTAATAAGCTACGACAAAACAGATATCTTAAAACACGAAATACAATTATGTTTTATTAAATTTTCTACCCTAACAAACAAACTCTAAAGTCGACTGTGATGAGACAGATTTTGATTAATTTTGTTTGTCATTAATGGTGGTGTTTGTATATGCAGGAGGGAATTATAGATGGCCTAACCTAGTAGGTAAGAGATGGCAATATGCTAAAAGGAAAATTGAAGAAGAACTTCCAAGAGTGGGTGTCGCCGTTATGAGAAGAGGGGCGATCAGAATCGAAGATTTCTGTTGCAACCGTGTCATTGTTTACGTCGATGACAGTGGCATTGTTGTTGAAGTCCCAGTCATTGGTTGACCCAAAACTATGAACCTTCTCCAATCTTTTTCTTTTACTTTAAACACAAAAGTTCATCCTTGTTTTAACTCAAGTTTGAATCAACAATAAAATCTAAATAAATTCTCATTTATCATTTACGAAACTATTGCTTGAATCGTACCTAAGTCCACCAACGATCAAACCATTTGCTTATGTACTTATACTATCACTTATTCAATTGAATTGAATATAACTTGAAACGAGAAGCTTGATTTCCTAAACCCCAAATGTCTGATAAAAATAACACTAACCACTTATACATTCTAGGATAACTGTAATTGATGGCCTTTAGCAATAATAATTAAAGATATAAAACATTTAAAAATTTACAAATATAGCAAAACTATCGCTGATAGACTTGTATCGCTCATAGACTCGGATATACCAATATTTGCAACATGGTCTATCAGTGATAGACTCCTACCATCGATAGAATTTGACAAATTTTGCTATATTTGCACATTTTTTAAAATGTTGCTATATACTTAATTATTTGCAATTATCCCTATATTGTAACCCTCAAGCCCAAGGCCCAAGATTCGTGTCCTCCTGAAAAATTTTCAATTTTCCTAAGATGCATGTGAGTGAGGACAAAGCATGTTGAAAGGATTCGTGTTTGTTTGTTGGCAGAACTTTCACTCTAATAAGTCACTAAAGATAATAAGGATGATGTTGTTAGGTTGTAAGGGTTGTAGGAAAATGTCAAGTATCTGAATTCCAAATTCTGATCTGAATCCTGGACCTAAGGTGTTACAAATTAAGATGTGGTTCGAGAACGAACCAAACAAAAACTAGTAAGCATGTAACGTTTGAGATTAGGAAGGAGATATAAATGAACTCAAACCACATCTAAATGAAAATAATCCTAAAGATATGAAAGTAATGTTAAGAAAGACTTAAAAAGAGAATTAAAAGTTAATACTTATACCAACAACGTACATCATCCTTTTCGATGGCTTAATCATAAGAACTCCAAAGTAAGAACAAAGAATGTTGTGAGTGAGACAAAACATGCTGAAAAAACTCGTTTTCGTTTTTCACTTTAATAAGCCTTTAAGGATATTAAGGATGATGCTGTCAGGAAACATGAAAATGTCACGATCCAAATTCCAAATCTTAGATTAGGAATGTTACATATATAGCTTTAATTTTACCATATAAAAATGGAAAAGGACAGTATATTCCATCATAAATATAGCATAATTAAGATTCAATTCAACATTAGAAATAAACGTTAAATTTGTGTACCATACACTTTTATTCACAAACAGGGTAGTACCTTAACATACCAGAATAAACCATTACTTTTGCTTAGGAGGTTATTAATGTCATATAGTACATGTTTAAGATCAATACGAACTTTCAGATGCAGCAGAAAATCTTAGTAGCGATATTTGGTCGAATAGTCCTTAGGTGCAATGACTAAACCACGTCCTTTCCTTGCTCCACGATAGACTGTTTCAATGATATCAATGAACTCCTGCTTATCCTTAAGTGCCCAGTTTATCTTATTGTTGTTTCCAGTACCAAGATCAATCATTATGTGCTTGTTCCTAAAGAAGAACATAACAGTGGATGGATCATAAAGCTCGTACATTGTGTTGAAATCAGGAACCTCTGTGATATCCACAAGGTATATTACAGCAAAGTTCTTAATAGTCTCTGCAACCGAGGCCAACACTTCATCCATCTACAACAAAAACATCTCAATCAGATAAAACATCTCAAGCAAAAAGAAACACAAGGATCTTCATCTTCCCAATCTTTAACATGTAAGATAGAAGAACTGTGATCATATTTAACATAGAAAGAGGGAAAAGGATTCAAAACAAATCGTGCACCAAAAAAATCATAGTTCATAACTGGGATGAAGAAACTTCATCTTTGGTACATACTACATACTAAAAACAAGTAGGAAAGCATGATTATAGAGAACATGCCAGGAGCACAGTTGCAACAGAACACACGATGATGAACCAGAACAAAATAAACTCAGTTCGTTGGAAGCAAGAAGAAAAATAAAGAAGTTCAGAGAGAGAGAGAGACACAACATGGTCAACATTAAATTTGATGATGAACCAATTATGCTGAGAAAGAGGAATGGAAGAATATGGAATGGAAGAGATAAAGACCTGCATACAAGTTTCATCCCAATCATGACCGAAACGAATGACCACAAGACGTTCTTCTTCTGCAAGGATTGCCTGGTCAACAGCCCATCCTGAATGAAGATGTGGCAGCAAGTACGACATCTCTTGCTCAGTAACTAGCTTCCACCTAACGAGTCACAAACAACATATAACATAAATCACAACATGCTTCTCAAATGCAAGTTACTCATACAATACAGCATATACGAAAATGAATAATATGTGTGACTTATTCAATTCGTGATCTAAATTATATCATCATGCATGCTCATCCCAAACTTTCTCAAACATCACCGAGTCCCCATGACACTTTCTAGCATTCTCCCTTATCAAACTCTTACCAAACTCTTCCACACTGCTCTAAAGAACTCAATGTTTGATCCTTGACTATTTATACCTCAGGCCTCAAGTCCCTTGACCATTTATACCCAAAAACTCAATGACTCAACAATGTATTGGCCGTCAATCATATATACCGAAAGCCCCAATATCTGCCTCAAGACTCATCACACTGACCTTTGAATTATACCAAAGGCTACAATCCTTTTTCCTGAGATCTCATTATCGAAGAGTGACACATTTTCCATCAACCATTTATTCCCAAAGACCCAGGCTATGATATTCACTTACTTACCCAGGCCCTACTACTGCCCTCACTTTCTTTTATCATAACACAAGGTCCTCTGAGACCTCTTCACAATTCAGTCTCACAGTAAACCCAAGTACGAACATTCTAAAACGTGTTTTCTAGATCACTCCATGAACTTGAGCAAAAAAAAGATCACACTATCCTATAGTTTCAGAAAATCTAGACATAACAACATGCTTAACGTCACAGGAGCATAACCCAACATCACACCAGAAAACATAGCAGCCGGTAATAGCATACAGTTTAAATCAAAGCGCTTTTAGCTCTTGAAGCAAGAAAAACAAGATTCCAGACTTAAAAAACAGACTGAAATCCTCAATCAAAGCGGAAAATGTGTTCAGAAGATGGTAACAATTCGTTTTTTTTTTTCGCAACCTGTTTGAACGCTTCGAGGCTACAAACAAGCATAGCTTCAGGGGCTAAAACTAAATTAAAACACTTGAAAAAAGAGTCCGAAAGTGGTTTAGAGTAAACGTTACGCACTATTTCTCACCAAACGAGCTTGAGCTTGACGAACTAAGTTCGAAGGCGTTCAAACTTGCAGATCTGCAGCCGTGAGATCGTGGGTGTCAAGAATTGAGATCGGTCGGAGCGTGGATCGTAAGAATTAAGCGATTTGAATAGTTGGTCCCGTCGGATGCCGCAGCAGTACACCGTCGGGAGCGTAGAAGACGTCGGAGGCTAACCAAGGGAGAGAGGAAAATGACGAAGGGCTTTAGGGTTCGATTAAACTTTTTTTTCTAATATTTTTTTTTAAAAAAATGAAAACTAACACTTTTTTCGCATTCGGGTCGGGTCGGGTTTTTCCCTATCTTCTTCGTTCTTCTTCCTCCTCTCCTTCCCTCTTTCCTCACCAAAAGTAAACGATTGGAGAAGTCGAGAGTCCCACGTTAAGACTCGTACTCCATATAAGATAAATGTGTTACTCCTCTTATTGTCAATTGATTTTGAGATTGAACCTTATACTATCAAAATTTAACATAGTATCAAAGTAGGTGGTTCAATGAGCATTTTTTTTCTTTTAAGTTATTTGTATATATCCAAAAATAACATCATCTAACCAGATTTTGTAACGATGATCTTACTATTTACTTTAGTTGTTAGGATTGACAATTTCATAATTGTGGAGCTTTTTTATAACAAAGAATAATATTTGGCCTATACAAATTTATATAATACCCAAACAAAAAAAATGATGTCAATAATCTTATAAAAGTGTTTATAGAGATTTAATTGAAAAGGGGAATAAAAGATTAGTGGAATTTCATGGTTGGTTTAATTCCAAGGACTGTCCCTAGAAAAGAAAAAGGAAAGTTCCTTTTGATCTGTTTGCCTAAAGATATTGGAAAGTTCCTTAGGCAATAGGCTTTTAATCAATTTCAAATTGCTCTAAAAAGGTCACAAATTTTATGAAAACTTTATTCATATTCTTATAATATCAACTTTTAATTTGTAGCATATTCTAAGCCCCTTTTCTTCATTTTTTTCCAATCCTCTATCAATCTTCCTTTTCCTGCTTTTTCACATAAGATCGAACTCCTTATATATTTGATGTATCAAATTTAATTTTACAGTGAATAAATACTTATGCATATGTATTTATTTATAGACTTATACTCAAAGTATTATTTTTATTCTACATCATCATTAACGTATAATGGTTTGACTTGTCTTGTCCGTAATCGTTTTTAATATATCAATAATAAATAGTCTGAACACAAATGTTAAACTGAAAATTAAATTTTCAACGTGTGACTATCTATTACTGATATGATAGAAGTAGAACACATGTATTTTTAGAAAGTGTTGATATACTACTAATAATAAACCGGTGGTAAACTTAGAGACTTTATAGAAAACGAGTGTGGGTCTCATGTAATTATCAAACATAAACACATAAAGCATATCTTTCATGTACTAATTTTAGACTTTCACGATCGTCTTTCAAAATCTTTTGAATTGATTGAATCAATCACTCTAACTAATTTTATGATCAAGTGTTAGAATTTTAATTTATAGATACTGATTGGAAAGGGGAAAAGATTAATGAGTTTGATGGGTGTTGGAAAGTGCTTTTTAATTTGTTTGCTTACGATAGGAAGGTTCCTTAGTTTGTAGCATTTTTTTTTTCATATCAAGTGAAAGAAGAAGAAAAGGGAAAAGTAAGTGTGAGTAAGAAAAAAGTCTCTTTTTCCAAAGTCTTTTAAGAGGGCGACCTTCCCAACCCTAAAGTCCCTTTTTCCAAAGTCTTCTTTATTAAAATAACAACTAATAATAATTAAATTTTGGTTGAGATTCCAAAGTAAGTGTTACAATGCAATTTATTATTATTATGTTTATATGTGTTGGAAGCTAATATTTGTCAACTAATTTTCATATGTTTAGAATTGGTTTGTTTATTGTATGTTTAGTTTTCGAAAGTTAATTATAATTATCTAATTAGTTAAATATTTATGGGAAAAATCTATTTCTGTTCTTTTATTCTTATACACATAGTAATATTACTTATAGAGATACATTTTTTAAAGACAATTCAAAATATATATAATTTTTTGTTTTGTTCACCATTTGAGAGTGATTTTCAGTCAATTATTTAACAAAAATAAATACCTAAATTAAATAATTTTATATATTTTAGAAATTGATTTTAGTTCATATCATCATTCGAAAAAGTGATATTGACAAAAGACATGATTTTGATTATCTAAATCAATCGTAAACACACTCTTACACCTACTACAACTAATTTTACATAACAATTCATCTAATTGTATAAATTTTTGTACTATTAGTATATGTTAAAATTAAGTGAGAATAAACTTAACAAACGAATACGTTTTAGAAGAAAAAAGACATGTTGTTTTAAACTTTTAAATTTTGGGTTTGATTTGAATTTCAATTTTAAACTTTCCGTCCAATTTAATTTTTCCAAATCAATAATTCTAAAAAAAAAAAAAAGTTAATACATTGGAACAAAATATTTTTAGAAGTGAAAAATTAAATGCGAAAGGAAATAAATCAAATCAATTTGAATATATTATTTTGTTGAATTATATGTAGTATAATTTATTTGAATTGATCAGACCATACTAAAAATAATTGATTTGATAGTGATAATTATTATGTATATGTGAAAGCATTTATTTACATAGTACAAAAATATTTGATAGAATATAGTCTTAGTAAGCTCTATTTGAATTAGGTATTAGGTATTGAGATTGTTTGATTATAGTATGATGTGACATAATATTCGAAATTTAATTATCTAAAACATTTTGTTAATCCCACAACGTAATCAGATTTATTAGATTCTTTTAATATAAATTGTAAAATTAAATTATAGAAAATGTATATCAATTTGAATAGATATGGATATGGATAGAATATAAAACCAAACTGAAATGATATTGTGAAATGATTTATATATTAAGTTAAGATTTGATGGATAACAAGAAGTGCTGTTTTTGGGTGATATTTTCACATGAAACTATAGATTCTGATTTAATCATATAACTTAAAATGTTTGAAAAAGTAGTAAGCAAAGTAATATAGAATAAGATGGTAGGGTGCAACAATTAGATTTGATGGAAAAGGAGAATCTTAGGATATTTCAATTATGAAGAAATTAAAAAAGCATTATTATGTTATTTATGGTACAAAGTCACATGGACTCCAATATCTTAATTATAAGTCATTTTTCCACATTTATGAACTCTTTTTCTATGGTTTTGGGTTATATATATACTATTCTTTTTCCTCTAAAACTTTGATATATTTTGAAGTTTTAAATATGGTCCATCATCAAAAACTCAAAATGGCATATATGTTTAGTCGGGTTTAGTTATGATTTTACTCCAAATTAAAAAGAAAATCAAGTAATCTTATAGATATTGAATTGGTTTGTCGATTAATATAATTAGTTTGGACAAATTAACGAAGTAGATGTAAAAATTTAAGACTCAAGCATAGATTTTGCATCTAAATAGTTTGACAAATCAAAACACGGTGTACCCAATGCATTTCTATGGTTTTTGTTTCGAAAGTTTCAAGTTAGGAATATTGTATTCTCACTTTATTACTTGAAAATATTCGTGTGTATACTTTGCTTGAAAAAGATTATGATTCGATATTGTTATGGACAATTTTGAATTGCAACGCATTACCGACATTATAAAACAGAAATATAAGTTATATGGTTGAAAAAATAACATGATTTGAGACAAAAGTAGAACTTTAGGCCAAAATGGACTTAGAAGAGAGGTTATGGTTTAGGGTTTGGGGTTTGGCCACAAGCCAATATGCTCGGGTCTTGGTCGAGGACAAACCTAACAAAATGCCTAACAAAAAATATGCTTGATAAAGCGTCTTTCTTTCTTTCTTTTTTTATAATTAATATCCAAAAATGGAGACAAGAATACCCTTTTTCATCCTTTCAACCTCTAAAAGTCAACAAAAACACATATATATAACCTAAAATACTAACAAAATCATGATAGAAGGGATTGAATGCCTAACAATAATATCATTTTAGGACCAAAATGGGCCAAGAGGTGGTGCTCGACCTTGGCCTTGGACAAGACTAAGGTCTACCAAAATGCTAATAATGTATATGTGCGTCCTTTTGCATACATTACCCAATATGGTCGATGAAATAAATTGTTATCTAATATAGCTTTGAAATTCTACGGAGGACAACTTAGGTTATTTTTTTCTTTACACACGTCATTGTAGTTCGAAAGAAAGTAAGACAATTTTAACTCACAAATACTAGAACTTCTACCCTCTAACTCAAGCGTCAAAGTGTGTAACGAGTTTAGAAATAGTCTAGAATTCAATTTTTCTACTAATCTCACGAAATAGTCTAGAAAAAGTTACATATCTATTTCAACTTTTATACGCAACTTTACATTTTTATAAAAACAACTCTATATTAACTCAATATGGTTAAAAATATGTGTTATAAAGGTAAAATGATAATGATGAGAATAATGAGTAAAATTAGGTAATCTTTGACCAAATGTGTCAATGTATATAATTAGTATATATATTGAAGGGGAAAGCAACATATTATAAAAACATAATCCCTAATAATTGATCACCTTTTTATACTCATATGTTGGAAGGCCAATAGATTTGCAAAGTTTGTGAGATTAAATTTGTAATTTATAAATAGAAAAAAAAACATATTATTAAAATTAATCTATTTGATACCCAATTCAAATATATCTTATCTATTTTTTATCTATAAGTCGTTTGAATTGAATTTATATTTCTATATTAACGTATTTAGTACAAACATTTGAAACAACACCATCGTCAATTTGTTAACCCCTAAGAGAAAAGCACGGAGGTTTTGAAAGTTTTAGACCAAAATCCGTAATAAATTAAAATGTTTAGGAGCAAAAATGTAATAATTATTGTTATTTAATAAACTAAAAAAAAAAGGATAACATACTAAGTTTAATATAAACATAGCCAAAAAGTTTAACTCGATAATAATTGACATGAAATTTTTTTCTAAAACGTTGAAGGTTTAATCTTTACCCCTATTGTTCTTGTATATGAAAATTGGTGAATGAATTGTAATAGGATCACAAAAATCATTGGATTGCTTATGTTTCTATTTTCCTATAATTATTAATCTGTCACATTTTACCGTCTAACACATTATGCTTAACATTAAATTAAGGATTTTCCCTTCCTCGATTACATTACCCGAATAGATTACTAATTTCGAAAAAGAGTCTACCATTGTAGAATGCATATAAACAACAAACTACAACAAAAGTAAAATTAAAAAATACCAACAAAATAATATATCTTTTCTTTAAGAAAAAAAAAAGAGAAGTGAAGAAGAGGAGACCAAGATGCTATTCTTTTTCAAAATTAAATTAAAAGAAAGAGATAAAATGGATATGATTTTTGGAAAAGGCAAAGACAATAAAATGTATAAAAAGGGAATCTCTTCTTCTCAAAATGAATGAAGAAGAAGAAGACCATAAGAACAATTGATAAAAGCAAAGAGAAAAAATACATCAAATTAAAATCACTTCTTCCTTCCTTTCCCATTTAGTTGTTCTACAAATCCATACCCAAAATGGGGGTTTGTGCTTCCACTCAAACACCACTAACAAGGAATCCCAAATGCGGAGTCAAATTCCCCAAACAACAACAACAACAGCAACAATTATTGAATCTAGATTCAATCAAGGTCGTTCACATGGACGGCTTCATCGAGGAATTTTCCGATCCAATCAAAGCCTCCAAAATCACATCTCGTAACCCTAATTTCTTCCTCTGTAACTCAGAGCAAATGTTAATCGGTAGCTGTGTTCCTTCTCTTTCCAGCGACGAAAATCTTCAAATGGGTCAAATCTACTTCCTCCTCCCTCTCTCTCTCGCTCATTCCCCTCTTTCTCTCCCTGATCTCTGCAATTTCGCCATTAAAGCTTCCTCTGCTCTTCGAAACATTCAATCTTCCTTATTCAGGTAATCGTGTAATTCGTTGGATTTGCTTGCTTGACAATGTGATGGGTTTCGATGTCGGAGTCATTTTAGTTAATTGTTATTATTGTTGATCGGATTATTACAAAGTCAAGTGGTGAATTCAGAAAATGGATCGATGGATTCGTTCTTTTTTTCATATTTGTTATTATGATTATTGTTCCGTTTTTTTGTTGGCGGAATTAGATTGATTGAAGAATTGTTGTAATAGTTTTGTTTATTTGATTTGTTAGTGTGTGTGTATGAAAAGGAAATTGAAAAAGCAAAAAGCTCCTTTGGGATTCTCATATACTAAACGACACCGTTAATAATTCAAATCTCTCTTTTTCTTTCTTTTCTAAAAGTAATTCACATTTGCTTTATAAGTTCACATATATATATATATATATATATAAACATATTATTTTAATCTTTATTTTTTGAACAACATTTAATTTTAGTTGTTGTACTTCATATAAAATTTGAAACTATACTTATCTTTTACGGTGTTGGATGAAAAATTTATGAAATTGGGACTAATGTGTTACGACTCTATTCTTTGATAAAAACGAATCTTTGGTGTTACTGCGCATATGTTTCAAAAGAAATATAAATTTTGACTAAAATTGGAGTTAAAAGAAATAATATTTTGTTCATTTGGGATTCCTTGAATGATGCATTTAAAAAATAATATATAAATTTTAAAGCTAAATGTCTGACCACCCGGCGAAAGTGCGACACAAATGGTTCTTGACTCATACGAGTGACTACTATACATAAACACATCATATTACACAGTCGAATAAATGTGTATGGCCCATTATGTACAAAGGTGGTAGATAGTTGGAATTAATGTATATGATGCTTCATACATATTATATACTTAACCTTTTGGCAACAAACAACTCATAAGTTAGATGAACTAGTGTGCAATGTGAATGATCGTTGTACCTTGTAAGATATGGCACATGGTCATATAGACCGATTAAATAAATAGAGTGGACATATCTCAAATCTCACGCTACTATCACATAAATCATAAAATGTGTGCACAACAAACCTTCCAAAAAGATATTAACCTGCACATGAATATCTTATATTTGTTGTAATTTTGGTAATTAACTCACGTTCGGCTTATGTGTTTGTTGATATTTGTTTGAAGCGTATTGGGCACATTGATGGTTTGTGTGATGTGAATGTGCATGACACGAGCCCTGAGTTGTGAGATATGTACTGTGTGATATGTGTCTATGTGACCATGTTGCATATCTCACAAACTACAATGAGTTATGCACATACTATCATGTGCTAACTTGTGGGTTGTTCGTTACTAAAGTCTTGAGTATATATTGACAATTTGTGTGATGTGTGTCTCAACACCTACACTTAATATTTTACCTCTTTTGTGAACACAATACACATATATGTTTATAACTCTGTGACATATGCTTGTATATGATGGACTACGTACACATTTGTTTGATCATGCAACTTATTCATGTATAGTGGACGGGTCACTTACCAATATAGCTCC
This sequence comes from Cucumis sativus, assembly GCF_000004075.3. NCBI lineage: Eukaryota > Viridiplantae > Streptophyta > Magnoliopsida > Cucurbitales > Cucurbitaceae > Cucumis > Cucumis sativus. The sequence goes on from NC_026656.2 coordinate 14,265,873, forward strand.
CCAATGAGCTATCTTAGTACCTCTAATCTCACTAGTTTATAATGCTTAATAAACAAGTTGTGAATCCTCTCAATACTTCGAGTTGTTTGTATGAAAGTAACTTAAATTAAAACAATCCCTTGACTTTCAAAAAAGAAATCCTAACTCTTTCCAAATGTGAATCGCTTACCGTTTTGGACGGTACGAATGTTTATTATATATATATTCATTAATTTAGAGAAAAGAGATGTTGATGGTGGGTTGTTTTATTTTATTTAAATATAAAAAGTAGGTGATTGAACTTGACAAAATTGTATGGTTGTTGACTTTATTGAGTATGGGGTTCCTATGGGCGTCAAGTTTCAAGTTCTTCATTTTTCAATTATAACACCAATGTGAAATGGAACCTAATTACAAATATCATAAAGTAATTATCTAATTTACACTTTAGAAACTAGGCCTCTCATGAGTGGACATAGAAGCCCATTGTTTGTACCTTAGAAAACTATTCCTCTCACGACTGGACAGTGTATAACTCTTAAAAGTCCACTCATTTGCTAATAATCCACCAAACCCCATTCAAAAGCCCATGAAAAATACTTGAAAGCAGAAGACTTTACAACTCAAACAGTAGACTCTTCTAACCATTTCAAAACAACTGCATGCTTACTAAGTACACTCCCATTACATTGAATTGTTCAGACCTGGGTAACCATCTTAACACAACTAAACATTAAGGCCTAAGATAACTAATATTGAGAGATCTAAGTTAAATGGCTTCCTAATAAGTAGGTTTCGTTCAATTGACTTTGCAACGGTTGGAGGAGTCTAAGTTTGTTTGGTTTGAGGGGAACTCACACTTAGGAAGCCTAAGTAAAGTTGTTTGATGTGCGTTTCAAACAAATTTTGAGAGCACTTATCCTAATTAAACATTAAAGAATAGGTCATACGAGAGTCTCCCTAGAAAGTGTGAGTTTGATAAATAACTATTTTAACTCTTTTAGTTAAGTTTCTTTCCTCTAAAACATTGCTCTACATAGTAGGTGATATAGTATACTTAACAAGGTTACCAATTTCTTTGTCCCTCTTCTACTATTCACTTTTGTTGTTCATATTGTTACAACATTTTGTGTGTGACTTTGGTTGTTATGTATACACGATTCATCTAATTCTCACTTGGATTAGGTTTGAAGAAGTTAAATCAAGCTAACCTAAGAGACTTTTGGGTTGAGGACATGGTAGTGTCCATTCAAGTGAAAATTCCCCTAGGCCAAGGCACAAACCAAAGGGATGAGGATAGCAATTGGGGTTTCAAACTCAATAATTTTTGTAACCTTTCTTAGGCTTGAAACCATAATATTATTAGGAAGCATATGTGGTGACACAAAGGTGCCCTTATAAATGTATGCCACATGCTACATTCCTCAACAAATTCAACTTCAACTTAACCCCATTAATGGCTTCTTTTAATAATTCCAACTATACACTCTAACTCACTCTCATCTTATTTTTCTATTATTTCAACTTTTAACTACACACTGTCTTAATCTAAACTTTATTTTTTTAACATTTTTTTTCTCTTTAATTCAAATCTTTCCTTACCCAGTTATGTTTTTCGAAACTAACTAACCATAACACCCGCATAATTACTAAAGGATTGAAGGTTGAAACGGACGTCAATTTAACAATTTTTCAATAGGCAATGCTTTGGGCAATTGAAATGTGGGAAATTAAACCATGTTGTAAGATCGGCCTAGATTGAATTTTCTATCGAAGAAAAGTAAAATAGTACGTTGATATATTTGACCATCCGAACGTCCAAGTCATTAAGGAGAAGCTAGCTAATAATAAGATTGTGAAGATCAATGATATACAATGATTATTGCAAACATAGCCCATCTATCTTTGTTGCTTTCTCGTTACCTCGTCAACCAATAGATTAGCTAACAAATTAAAGAAACTAGTGAAGAGATAAATATTAACAAAAAAAAAAAAACCCTAAATCTAAAGAGGAATGGGAAATTGCTCTCTAACCTCTTAACTAAATCTTATTAGGTCAGTAAACGGTCTTCCACGTGATCTTTTTCAAATGTGGCCAAAGATGTAACTCTCGTCAAATATGTTTTTTCTAGATTGATGGACAACTATTTGTTCTATTTGATGACTAGTCTACGTACTGTCTCGTTTTTGTTTTCTAATAAGTAGATTCTCGTTTGGAATCCAAGTGTACATTATTGTAATGACATCAAAAAAACCCATCATGTAATAATGTAAAATTATTGCATAAAACCATAACTTCTCTTCCTAATAACTCTTCTTCCACCTTATTACGTTTAAATAATTAAATCTTAATTACAACTAATATAATTTATTTATACCTAAGTTTACTCTATTTGGAATGCATCATTTACAACCATTACCTTATAATTTCTAAAATATGTTATATGTTTTGAACCTCCTCTTGCTCTTACTGTTATTACTCATTCTCCATTTTGCTTAGGTATATTTTAAATTGAGACAAAAATGCATTCATAAGGTATCATTTTTTTTCCTCTTATATATACTCAACAAAACGAGAATCAATGACGAGTGACAAGAGCAAAAGTGAAAGAAAGTATCGAATTACCAAAAGTGACTATTGAAACGAACGAGAGTGAAAAGCAAGCGTAAAAGTCTAAACTAACCCTACTTCAATTAATTAAGGGTTGTGAAATGTAATTTGAGTATATGATTAAGTAAACATAAGGGACACATATCTTTATCTTTACCCAATTGGTGGAAAATTAATCACAATCCCATTCCCCACTTTCACATATTTCATGGAAAGAAAAAAAGTTTTCCCAAACTCCAATTTTCCTATAAAATGCCAATATTGATTAACTCAACAACACACCCTTTCCACTCTCATCACGAGACTCAAAGTTCAAACCTTCCCAAAAATCCTCAAGATAAACTCAAACCCCATCAGGAAATGGCCATTAATCAAGTTGTCCTACCACTTCTACCCTTATTGGTCCTAGTCCTAGCACTCATAGTCCAGAGTTCTGCGGCGGCGCCACCAACGGCACCTCTATCGCCAGCAGCAAATGAGTATTTAGAAGCCCACAACAGAGCAAGAGCAGAGGTGGGGGTGGAGCCTCTGCAATGGAGTCAAAATCTGGCGAGTCTTACAGATCGACTGGCTCGATTCCAACGCAACCAAAAGGGGTGCGGGTTCGCGGAGCTGAGCGGGAGCCGGTACGGAGGAAATCAGATGTGGGTGAGTGGACGGGTACTGACGCCGCGCGAAGCAGTGGAGGCGTGGGTTAGAGAGAAGGCGTTTTATAATTATTCGAGTAATACGTGTGTTGGGGATCACCATTGTGGAGTTTATACTCAGGTGGTGTGGCGGAAGTCGGTGGAGGTGGGTTGTGGTCAGGCTACTTGCTGGAAAGAAGGGATTACTTTGACCATTTGTTTCTATAACCCACCCGGAAATGTCGTCGGTGAAAGTCCTTATTAGAGATAAGAGGTTTGTTCGTTTTCTTCTTTTAAGAAAATAAAAATGTGTAAGGTAAGATAATGTAATGTGACGTTGTTCAAATAATAAATGCCTTTGTTTTTGTGTTATAGTGCACTTTTGAATGAAGCCAAAGCTTATATTATAACAAAATGAGAGAGAAAAAAGAAAGGGTAGATCTGAGTGAGTCATTCTGCATATCGCAGTGAGTGTTGTGGGCATCAAAAAGTTGTATTGTTCTAAAATAATAATGGGGGAAAGAAGACAAACATATTAGAAGCCCACTTCTTGCACCAAATGAAGATTTCTATAAGATATTTGTATGTATATATTATATTATATACTTTATATTACATATCCTTTACATAGGATCTTCAACTTTTGTCGTTCTAATAAAATAATTCATCACATGAGTGCTCTTCTACTGCCAAAGTCAGTACTGACTGTTTCCTAATTAATTTTCACAACTTACCAATTTAATAATATCTCAATCAATGGTGTTTAAACTTTGTCTATAATTAACAATCCTAACATAGAAGAATAAGATTTGAACTTATAGAAACTATATAGTTGAATGATGTTTACTTTGATGATTAACGAAAAATTTAGTTTTATATGTTGACATACAAATGTGTCAATACTATGATATTATTTGTCGAATTTAGAAATAGAAGTAAAATCATACAAAATGATTGCTAATCGAATTATTAAGTTATACATTTCAAAAGTTGCTCCAATAGTTTGATAAAGCAATCTCAAGCTCAGGAAATTGAAGGGAAGATAATATGAACATTTCAAGTAGAAAATAAGATAGGTCCATTTTTTGTATTCTCAGATGTCTTTGCTTACAGTTCTTCTATGTACAAATGAGAAATCAAATTCAATGCACAAAAACTTCAGCATTTGAGTTGATCCCAAAAAAGAAGGAAATGCAAGCAAGCAAATTAGATAATCAGCTCCTTAGAAATCAGGTACCTGAAAGTGTAGTTTGGAGGAATCCATTCGACATTCTTCCGTGGATTCCCAAGCAGCGATCGTTTGACACTCTTTCTCAGTGATTCAGGCAAGCTCTTGAGAATCATCTCCATCAGCCCAAATGAACATAGACCAGAGTCCTTCACGAATGACTCGATGATCTTTGGAAGAAGAAGCTTTTGGTCCTTTCTTACACCAAACGTGGCTCGAATGTACTCGTCTTTTGAAGTTTCCAATTCTTGAAACACTCTTTTAGGTGTGTAAACACGAACCTAAGACAACATTAAAATATTTATGAAACCTTCTATTCATAACTTTTACAGTTGAACAAGTGTCATATACTATAACAGAGAAACAAGAAAAGTGGAACATTAGAGCAGTGAGTTCAAAAGTTACCGCAGGGTCCGAGTGGCTCCCGGAACAAAGGGCGAAATGTAAAAGGGGTTCTGGACGGTCAATTATATATGTTTGTCGTTCATCTCCGATCTTGAATTTTGTCCTTGAGGGAAGCAAGAGCCGAAGCCACTGCATATGATGAAACTCATTATATCAGGCCTATAGAGAAATGCAATCTTTCTGGTTTAGTGAAAAATCAAGAGAGACAATACCACATCATGATACGAATAAAACTTTTCGAAGAAAGTAGAAAATAGAACATTTGATACCTGCCGAGGACGAGGCATCCGACAGCCAAGAATACAACTCTGAATTGTGTCTACACTAATTGTATGGCCTCCAATGTTATATGCAGACTGAAAACAATAAACAAAGTGAGAAATAGTGATGAAGACCAAAGTGAGCTAAGGTTCCTAATAGAAACAAGAGAAGTTACCTTCAAGAGAAGAAAGGCTCTCTTGACATTGTTTTGAGGTACTCCATAAGCCAAATACGTCTGTTCAAAAACAAGGAAATGATTATAATCCGGTTCTGTGGGGAAAGTAGAGTAAGGATGGAATAATATATGCAAAAGGTTGACATGTTTACATGCATCACCAATGAATTGTGTATATTTATCCAGAAAGCCAACTTTTCCTCGTAACTAAGTTTCCCCAAATCAACTTCCTCTAAACGAGAGATAAGCAACCTGTCAAAACATAACCCAAGCCGACAACATAAGTCACAGCACGATAACAGAAAAAAGCCCTAGAAAAGATTTGTGATGATAATTCCTAAATATTGCATAGGGTGACCTGAAGTTTTCGAGCAAACTCTTGACATGACATAGTTTCTGAGGGTCTCCACAAATCCATGAAATCTCAATCATTGTACTGTATGGCCCACTAAATTCTTTAAGACCTTCTATGAGAAAAGGATTGTCCAATCGGACGTCAAAGGATGAGTTGTTTCTGAACCCTGGACTGCACATAGCAGATTGTTCTCCTGGAGAAAATGCACTAGCTGATGACAAAGAAGACACTGGAGACGAAAGTCCAAGATTCAACGAAGATGGCTCCGTGAGTTTGCTATATATAGTCGATATGCACTTGATCATGTCTTCTGAAAGCCGGTTAGGAGTCTCGGGTATATGGTCAGAAATGCGAGTTCCAAGATGCTCTGCGAGACTGATGATATTGGATGAAACATTTTGTGCATACTGTGAAGAAACAGCAAACAATTCATCACGAAAAAAACTTCGATAATGCTTCAAAAACACTTGCAATGCTTCAAGTGATAGAACTTACCTCCATCATGGACACAGGTTGGGAGTGACATGCACGCAGAGTTCCATCCAATGATTCTACTGAAGTAGACACTTTATCCAAAGAAGCTGCATCTACCGTTGTCAGAGACGATTGAGAACGAGGATAATCGGCAACCAATAGTTTTTCATCTCTTCCAATATCACTATAATCCTTCCTTGGGTTTTGAAGTGACAGACAAGCAGACGGGAATGTTGAGTTTACATATTTTGGGGCAACGTCAGATAGAGGAGATTCCATTCCCCTGCCTTTAAGGATTGAAGGCAATTTCGACTTCTCGTCTTTAGCAGAAGGGGATGAAGACGATGATTGTCCATCAAATGCTTTTCGGTACAAAGAAAGAAGATATTGTTCTAAATGCACAACTTCTACTTCTAAAATTGCAATCTCCTTGATTAACTCCACAGCTGACTGCAGTAAAAAAATTGATTAAATCTACAAAATGATTAAAATGATACATGTTCAGAGGTTACAAGAACTTATTACATATTTCTTCCCGTAAAAATGAATTGCCTTTTCCTATATGACAAGGCATAGAACATCTGAAAACAATTGAAGAGGTTGTTTTACCTTTGGCATTGAGATTTTGTCTGATTCATTACATGTAAAGACCCCATGACCCAACGTTTTTTCTAATGTAGAGCGGAGCTTGAACTGGTCTTGCAATCGCTTCTCAAGTTGAATAATCTAAATTGAAGCATTCAAATGATAAAGTAAGGAAAAATGAGAAAAGAAAGAGGGTGATAAAGTAATCAATAAAAAGTTGCTGGTATAACTCGGTTGGCTTGTGGTTGTTTTTTTTACGTTTACAAGCACAAGGACTTCAGAATTTAGTTCCATACCTCCTGCTTCAAAGAATTATGCAACCCAATCTTTGGTGATGAGTTTTTCTTAGTCTCAACTTCTTCTACCTGATCCATCTCCTGGAGTGCAATGGGAGAATACAAGTAAGTTTCCATTTTGCAGAAAAAAATCACTCAACAGTTGCACTCATGAGTTATCTTTAGAAAGGGAGTTTTGTACAATAGGTACTTCTATCTTAAATTTCCTCATAGCGTACCTACTAAGAATTTGAACTTGTGGTCATGTCATTTTTGTAATCTACAGTTGATAAGGACGTAGAAAATAAGAAAACATCTTACCAGTTTTACAGTGTTGGACGACTCAAGCAAATTATTTAATCGATCATCTTGAACTGCTTTCTTGTCGACCGAGCTGCCATGTGCGGAGAGCAAAGACAAAAGAATTCTACAACATGAGTAAAAGAAGAAGTCAAGGACAATGGTTTCTCATCATCGTTCAGAAAACCGAACTTCCCCATCAAAACTATGCTTCTCATACTTTTTTCCAAAAAGAAAAAGAAGATAAACAATAACAAAGACAACTGATTGCAACTTCCCCCTTCTTAACATGTCTCAGGCTCAGCTACAGACTCTATTACAATAATCAGCCAATTTCACAAGACAGACAGGAGAAGTCTTCCTACCCTCCTAATTTCCAAAGCTCTATCGTGAAGATCTGAATTGAACCTCAACTCTCATTTATACAGAGCTCCAGACTACACAATACTTCGAGTTCAGAACTCAAACAAGAACACAGACCAAAATTTCAAAACTCATTACGTACATTGATAACAAACAAAAGGAAAAACACATTGAAAGCTACCTTCTGGAACGGCTGTACCCTGTTTTTACATCCACTCCCAGCATTTTTGTATTTGCTAAGCCGACCTCCAACCAGAATCCAAAACCCGCGAAGCCAACTCAAAATTACAAAACACACCCAAAAACAAAAGAATCAACTCCCAAACAAGAGAATAGAAGTAATGAAACAGGGAGAAAGATGAAGGGAGCTAAAATGGAAGAAACCGATCAATCTGTAGCTCAGCACAGAGGTTATGGAAAGGCTGCAACAGACCCACAAAGAAAAAACGGTCATAGAAAAGGAAGCTTTTCTAGTAACAAGCTTCCATTGAAAAAGGGACCCATCAGCTCAGAGAAAAGGTAGAGATTCTGAAATGGGTGTTTTTAGAAAAATTTGGTGAGAAATGGACAGGTCGTTGGGGTTTGAATGAAGAGAAGAAAATAAAAGTCCAAATCGTCAACTGGGTAAGCGATTGAGAAGTGGGAAAGTGGCCAAATTAGAGATTTCAAAGGGGAAACATGAGTAGAATGGTTAAAAGAGTGTGTTGTTATTATATAAGGAGAGTCGCCGGCCAAGTTCTCTGGTTTTCAGGCAACCGGTAATGGGTTCTGCATTATCTCTACATAAATGGTCGATTTCTCAAGGAAAAACGAAGGAGATGATTCAATTTAACAAACTTCTATGATAATTGGTGCTTAGAAATGAAAGAACCAACAAATATAAACACAAACATTTAACATTTTCAATAAGAAACAATTGCCTCTCTCCACTAATGATTTTGTTGAAATTTTAAAAAAAAATTAAAAATCAATTTATACATTGAATTTTAGCTTTCCATAAAATTTATAATCTACATTTTTTTCTCTACTTTATAAATATTTTAGTTTATTTTAATATATCTCAAACTTTTTTATTGGACATAAATTACAGAATTAGAAAGTTGCTACAAAAATACGTAAAAAAATAGCTCAGGATACTTTTTTTTTTTTGTATATTATTAATATAGTAAAATTAGTGATATCAGACGATAATTATAGTGTTGTCAACTTTTAAATTTACTACTTATGTAATTATTATCATAATTTTTTTGTTATTTTTGGAAGAGTCTTTTTTTACTTAGTATTGACATAAAGTTGAAATACCAATGCAATACAAATATATAATTTTTATATACTTGTATCGATCGATATGTTTTTTTTTTTCTCTAAATCTAATACATTAGCTACCCAACTAATATGTACAAAATACAAAGTATATTTGTTATAGAATTGATATAGCAAAATAAATGTCTTAAAAAAAAGATCATATCCAAATTTTGAAAAATAGAATATATTAATGAGTATTTTATATTTGGTATAACAATTGTCACCATTAATGCAATTGAGATATCAAAATCAAATAAATTTTTTGAAAATGCAACACTAATAATGCCAAAAACCTTAATCAAACCATTAATTGATATTCCATAAAACGTGGGTTGAAATTTAATTAACTTGACAAAAGGTTAGAATTGAGTTCGTATGGATTATAGTTAGAATTATTAGAGAAATCTCGTAATCAACATACAGTCTATTATTTGATAAAAACAAACTTTAAAGTTAGAATTTAGTTCAAGTTAGAATTTAGTTCATTCGATATGCTTTAATAAATATGTGTTCTCTCTAAGTACACAATATGGTTGGTGTTACAAATATTTTATGTCTTTGTAAAGCTTTCTTTTTAGCTTTTAGTTGTGTATTTAGACCTAATCTTTTGTTTTATTACATTTCTTTTGGAAAATGCTTCATCTTTTTCATTATTATTATTATTGTTTTGGTTTAACCATACATATATTTTATATTAGTTGAGTTATTTCTTTATTTGTATTATTGTGTTTGCCAAAAGAGCCTTGTGAATTTGAAGTATACTTTTGATTAAGAGTTTAAGTTTCGAGTAAACTTTTAAACAGAAGTTTTTGTACTTAAGGATAATATTATTGGGGGTTATACTTGTCTGATTGTATTTGTTATTTTTTTCTTAGAAATTAAACGAGATGTGTACTTTGGGTCATAATATTTCACTATCTTGTCCCTCGTTTTGCCAACCATGATGTTCTATCTTTTGAAGATTTTAGTCCTTGCTTATTTTCTTTCTAAACTAAGTTGTTGGCTGCTTTGTGTTTGAAAAAAAATGTGTGAAATGAAGATCATTCGATGAACAAGTTGAAGCAAAGTGCCACACCGTATCAAAGCTTTTCAATCATTTACCTAGACCAAGTTGAAATAATCTTGATAACTCATAGAAAAATGCATTAGTTTCGAAAAACTTCTTGTATAAAGATTTTCATCTGAAACTAACGACCCTTATCTAAAATTTAGCAATATTTTTTTTACACGAACTACAAAATTGAATGAAAGACATTTTTTTTTTTATAATTGAAAAGTAATATAAATAGGGATGGAGGGAAAAAGAAGAAAAGCCAAAAAGGGTAAATAGAAGATGAAAATTGGGAAAGCAAATATAGGGTTTCTCTCTTTATATGCAAACTCATAATCATATGGACCACTAATTCCTTCACGGAAACCACAACAATTCTTTGGGATTTATGACTTTAACTTTTTCATTAATACACTTTTTACAATCGATTTTTCTAATACTAACAATTACGTAACAAACATGTCTTACTATCGAGCTAAATTTATTTTTAACGATTCATGTATCTTTCACGATAAGAACTTATCTAAATTGTTAGATTGGTACAAACCTAACATTTAAAAGTTTTCGTTCTTTTTCGTAAAAGAGTATCTCTAAACCTAATTTCATCTCAAGATGTGATGTTGAGTGGGAGAGATGTCTTCTATTTCCATCGTGAGGAGAAACAACTTACTCTCATTCCTTTGTTTCCTTGTTGTTTGCACATAAAAATACAAACATATTAACAAAACTTTTGGTTTCTTTTCTTTTCTCCATGAATAGTTTATTTGAAGAAAAAGGACATGATCTCTATGATAATTAATCCTCTCTCTCTATATATATAAACATGTATAAAATAAAATAGAAAGGGTTGAATAATAATCCAAAGGCTTCACTCTCTTCCACGTAAAACTCACAAGCAAAACAACTAATGAAAAACATTGTGTCTCAATGCTGCCAAAATCTTTGCTTTTGGATTTTTGGGAATTGGGAATTTAATCTTCTCTATTATAATTACTTTTCTTCTCTCTCTCTCTCTCTCTCTTTTTAATTTATTAATTTTTCTTTTTTACATATGTTTGCTTTCACCATACTTTTACATTGTGACAGAAAGTTAAACATTACTTATATGAATCAATAAGATTAATTAAATATATTTGTTAAATAGAGTATAGTTTATGATATTGTGCCAAAGTTTGAGAAGTTAAGAAAAACTCTCTCTATATATTTCTCCATGCATAATTAGAGGCATTTATATACAACAAGCAATTTTATTTAGTTGTTGATGTAAGAATTTATATAGTTCACTGTTCAAGCTTCAAAAATTTTCAAATTAAACTTTCAATATTGTACCTTTTTGTGGGGAAAAACTATACATTACTATTTAATATAGCATAGGGAGAAAGATGTTAATACTCAATTGACTTTGGAAAAGATTCTTCTTTTCTTTGGACTTTCCCACACAGTTAACAACTTGAATTATTTGCATCCTAAATATATATGAACAAAGAAAAGTAAATATTTCAATATATATATAGAAAAATGAAACTTCTATTTTATCTTATCAAAACTAACCCTCCCCTCCATGCAAAAACAAAGCTCTAAGAAAAATACAACATTACAAAAAGCATATTATATATATATTATTTTTGGGTAAGTGAAACAACCATATAGGTATTTTAATAAAATAAGCCAAAGGGTGACAGACATGCTTCATGGATTCATGTAGTAGTTCGAGTTTGTATCGTAATTTTAATTTTAAAAAGTTTGAATATTCCAAAACTTACACAAAGTTTCATGAAACTCAGATTCTTCTCGAAAAGTATCCATTAATATTTGTTTTTCTTCAAAATGGGATGATTCAATTCAAATGATTTTTTTAATAAAGGAAAATGTGATTAATCAAACCCAAATTATTCAAAAAAATATATATTTGAGAATTTAATTAAATTGATCATCCTACTAAATTTAACATAAATTGATGAAAATATGAAACTATTATATATTTTTTCAAATTCATAAACTCAAATATTTGTTGAACTAGAAAAGCGACTTTATTAATGGTAGTTAATTAGAGACGATGATAATAAGTGAGTCATGTATAGTAAAAGAGGGGTAATCAACTTCAATTCTACGGGAACATTATTGTTTTCTAATCATGTGAGCTTTGCTTTCTTCTTTCTTTCTATAGATAGTCCTAAATAGATAAGTTTGAAAGCATAGATTAAATTGTTGATATAAAAGAAGGGGTGTTTGTAAAAGCTAAGAGTATTGAAAAAGGAAAAATGGGTAAAAAAGTACTTCAAACCATTATTTATCCTTTTAGATTCAATTTGTCTAAGAAAAGTTTCACAACTTTTTCTTTTGAGAGTGGATGTCTAAGTATAGCATAAGCCATCATCATGTCATATATTTGGATTGCTTTTACACAATAAACCAAAACTCAAGTTTCATACTACTCAGATTCCTTTTAGAAAAGGAAAAATAACAATTAATAATATAGGGCTAACTATAGTGTGATCTATAGCTCATTTCTATCTTATTAAAAAGAAATATCTCCTTTTGGTGTGTCATGATTTAGTTATAGCATTTTCTTTTAGAAATGTACCTAATTTTATGTCTTTCACTCATTACACAAATTATAAAAAAGTATTCTTAAGATGGAATTGATATATATATGTATATATATGACATCAACCTTTTTTTTTTTTTTTTACAAATGATGAATATTAGGGTTACATTGTAGCTCTAAATGTAAAGAAAACGATATTGATAACAATATTCTTCTTATTCTTATTCTTCTTCTTTTTTCCCTAAATAGAGGCTAACTTCTTCTTTTCTTTGGAATAGGCATGCATGGGTTAGCTCAAGCTTAAGCATGCATTTGTGTTTAACATACAAAAGGGAGAGAGAGGGAAACCTCTATTTTAATTGGGGTGAAAACAAAAGGAGGAGTAAAGGATGTGGTGTGGATACATAGAGGGTATAAATATATTTTGACATACTTATAAAAGTTGAAGAGTTAAATTGATACAATTACTAATTAATTTATGATTTAAATTGACCCAAACTTCAAATTTTAGAGATGTAAATTGTGATATCAAGCTAGTTCAAACTAAGTGTATAAGTTTGTGTATGTGTTTAACATTGAAAACGAGAGAGAGAGAGAGAGAGAAATATAAAGAAATGCATGAAAAATTAACAAAAGGGAAAATATATAAAAGGGTGTTGTGTGATTATGGAGATGTAAAAAAGACACATACTTGTTACACAATTGGATGGAAAGTTGACTCTTTTTGTTTGTGATAAGTATTAGAATATGGTTGAGGTTAAGTGTAGATGTGTTTAGTTTAACCTCTTTTGTTTTAAAAATAAAGGGTGTGTTAGTGTGATGATGATGAAGAGGATTTGGTAAGAGTAGTTTTAGTTGGAAATGAAAAAGTTGAGCACTAAGGGGGAGAGGGGTTGGGGGCTTGAGAGTGTTAATTAGAGAGAAAAACAAATGCATTAATATATCCAAAAGGGTTCAAAGGAATCTTTGAGTGGATGAGTAAGTGAAAGCCAAAGTCCAACCTCACAAAACCCTTTTTAAAGAGAGAAGAGAGAAGAGAGTTGAGAGAGATAGATGAGATACCCTTTTGGGTTGGATATGATTGGCATTGACTTGTTTGTCCAAATCTCTTTGGAAACTCTCTCTTTTTCCAATTCCCACACCCCTTTTTCCACTTTTCTCCCCTTTTCCCTTTTTACCTTTTTACCTTTCTCTATTACAATTTTACTACTTCCAAAATTTCAATCCAAATATACCTTTATTGCTACCCATATATACATTAGATATGTATCATTTACCCAAACCCACCTCTCACACATTCTTGGGTTTACCTACATTAGAGTTATAATGATTTTCCTGCTATAACATGTATACATATGTGTGTTCTCAAATTTTATAGGTAACAAAATGCTTTTTAAAAAATCAACCAACAAGTTCATTTGCATTGAGGAATGAAGGTGAAATTATAAAGACTATAATCGAACAAATTTTAAAGTATAGAGACTAAGATGACATTTTTAAGGTTTTTTTTTTTTTTTACAATTAGAATATTTTTAATTTATACAATAAAATGGAAAAAATGTGTTGTATGATTGATGATGATAAAATGTGTTTGGGTATATTAGGTAGATAATAAAAATAATTAAACAAAATTAAAGGGAAGGGTGGTTAGAGAAAAGGGTAGTTGGAATTTATAACCCAAACTTATTCTATAGTACTTTCCAATGTGATAACATGTGATAGCTTTGTTTCCTATTTTAAGTATCAACATCTTTTTCCTACTTGAATTGTATGATTAATTGTTCAATTTCAATCGGTTAAGTTCAAGTGTTGAAAAGGTTCGATATATAAATGAATCTCACAAAAAAAAATATGTGACATAGGCGTTCTTATATCTTGATTCTATCTTTCTTAACTGTATATTAAATTAACTTTATATCTTTCTTAACTGTGTATTAAATTAACTTTACACGTATGCATATATGAAACATTTAAGGTACTTTACACGTATGCATATATATGAAACATCTAGAGTGTGTTTGTGGGTAAATTTGAACTATAGGAATGGATTTGAAAAGAGGGAAAGAAAATAAAGGTTTAAAATTTAAGACATGAGATTGAAAGTAAGATATAAAAGCAATTGGGCCACAAGGAAGAGTGATAATTGGGCCCTTTCGATCCACTTCAATCTTGGCATATTGAAGTTCAAGCCCATTGAAAGGTCTAGACTGAGGTACCCAATAAATTATGAAAAAGCCCACAAAGACTCCAAGTTAGTTCTCTCTTACTAACTTTATTCTTTAAGGAAATGGGAACATGCATGCAAAGTCAGCTATAACTTCAACTAAGGGTAGATCTCATTCTCGTAAACAAACTTCAAACTCATACTTCTCGCTCCCTTTAATTTAAGTATCAGTTTATATGACAACTACTATTTTCGATGTGTAAGTTTCTTTATTTTACATGACATTTTTCTTTCTCTCGAAATAGAAACCACCACCAAGTCACAATAATACATCAAATGTGTTTTGACTTACTATGAAATGTTAGTTGCGTCAAAGTTGATAACCTCTAAATGAAAAAGTGATTAGTAATCTAGTGTTGGTGTACGTTAGCCAAAATAAGTAGCATATAGTATTTCTAATATTGTTCTATCATAGAAGAACCAATCTATAGAAGGTATGAATATTTTATAGTTTAATACTTCTCAAGATATATGAATAATTTAATACTCGAACACTTTCTTACTTTTAAGACCATAATACCTAATTAAGTTGAAGGCTCGCCTATGTTGTAATCTTAATAAAACACTATTAAAAACCTACAATATACTTCTAAATACATTTTAATTAATACTAATACATAATTAAAATTCCAATTTTACAATTTAATCATATCATTTTTAACTATATGCTTCATATATTTTTGTGTACTAAAAACATCATCTATACTATATATATATATAATTTGAAATAATCTTAATATCCTAAAATAAGGTGTAGGCTCAACCCAAATAATGGTAGGGGGCAAGTCTTTAAAAATTAATATATTTATAAAATAATAATAATAAAAAATATAAAAAAGAATGAAAAATGTTTGACTTGTGTGTATTTAATGGGATATAGAGAAAAGACAAAAAAAGTATTTGAAGTACTTTGAAGTTTGAAGAAAAGAATTAAATGATTATAGTATTGAAAAGGATTGGGTTGGTTTATGGGCCTTGAAGAGCCCTAAATATCGGCCCACATTTCATCTTCTTAACAAAGACAGCCCACTGCTAGGGGTCCCTCCTTCCCCACAGACTAACATTTAATTTCACATTATCTTCATATTCAATTTAGACCAACCAACCCCTCCTATTTTTTCTGTTTCTTTGCATTAAATAAATTTATTCAAACCCTACCTTATATAATTTTAAATTAAAATCCACCTACTCTCTCTTCTCTCATTCAAATTTTTCATTCCTTTCCTCCTTGTATATTTTACCCATATACCCACACTATATTTCCTTTCGAGATCGATTAATAGTTAACCACTATCATTGTCGACTTGAATAGTTATAATTAAGATACAACATTATCTTGTATTAATATAAACGATCATAATTGACAGTGTCGAACCTTTTTTTTTAATACAACAATTGAGAGGGGAGAGATTCGATGTTGAGTTAAGATATTTCTTTAACATGGTCAATGAATTCTTATCTCATGTAGTATGATGTAACCATGTTAATAATTATCATACATAACTATATCTAAATTTGGTCTATACGGGTTAATCTTTCTAGCTCTTCTTGCCGACAATTAGTATGAATGTGAGGTCAATAGTGCAGTTTTTTATGTTAGTAATTGAGTGATGCCCGTCTTGACTTAATCTTCTCTCTTTTTTTTGTTGTGACAAAATGATTTTTGATTTTTTTTTTTTTGAAGCATTGATTCTTCTTCATTATAATTATGGGTGATGGATCGTTATGCATCAAGAACATAAGAGGCCAACAGGACCACCTTTGTCTCTACTACACAGTAATTGAATATAAGATGCCTTTTCTTTTCTCTAGTTAATGTTGCAATTAATATAGAGTGAATTTCGTCTATATACTTTGTATGGAACCAAAGATAATAAATAGGTTTGATGTTCAATGTGACATATTTTATTCTGTGAACATTCGTTCCTTAAGTCCTAAATAAACTTAATATATAAAAGGACCAATAATCAATCAACAAACCTTGTCTGATCTCTACACCTTGAGTTAGGGTTTACTTTCAATTCCACATTGTAAGGTAGTGTGAAATATTGTTAGAAATTAAACATACTATCCTTTCTTATAATATGTCAAAGGTTGGGTACGAGCTAGAGATGTCTTCTTTCTCATAATCAATTAATATACTCTAATTATGCTTACACATATGATAATTTGTTTATTTGCTTTATTACATGAGCTACAATCGAATTGCCATAAAATGTTTTGTAAACTCATCTAAGTTGGAAGGAAATGGAGAGTATAGCACTTACACATTTAGGTTTAGGAATACTACGTCATAGTGGGAGCTTTGGGGACAACATCCTTGAAGCCTAAGTTCGACATTAGAAGTTTAGTGGGTGTCACATATAAACCCTCTAATTATAACGCCTTCGAACCAAGATTCAGAATTCAGATCTCTGACATTTTCCTACATCTCTTGCGACCTGACATCATCATCATTTCATCTCTCAAACCAGCACAAGTCTTTTCAGCATGTTTTATTCTCACTCACATGTATACTAGAAAAATTCTCAGGAGGTCATCCAACATAGAATTGCTCTAAGCTAAGCATACTTAACTTTGAAGTTCCTATGGCCGAGCCACCGAAAATGAAAGTGCACCTTGTTGGTATATGTAGTAATTTTTAATTCTTTCAAATCTTTTTTAACATTACTTTCATGTTCTCGTGAACCCTTTCATATATGATATCAGTTAATTTATGTCTTCCTCCTAAACTTGGAACACTACACTAATCTTATTGGTGCCTTTGCAATATGTATTATTTTCTCGTTGACATAACTAATACACTGTTAAAGATCAAACACACAAATATCTGTGTTGTCTATATTTTTTTTACGTTTTCTTGATTCCTATATTCATCGATTTCATAACCATATATATGGCTATAAGTCTAATTTGACAAGACAATACAGAGATAGAGGTGCCATATGGATATGAAGCAAAAGGAGATAATTAATGATACACATATAGCACAAGGCTAAAAATTTAAGAAGGAAGTGAAATGTTTTTGTCTATATAGGTGAAGAGTTCTTGTTGCTTGAAATTTTATTTTTTTCATTTCTAAGCTATGGCTAACTCAAATATATATGCATATAACACTACTATTTTCCAACAACTTTTCCATTAAGAAAATGCTTTTATATATATAGAAAGAAGTAAAAAGGGAAAAAAATCTCCCAAAATAAAATTGATCTCAAAGGAAGCTAAAATTTAGTGCTTAATTAAAATTAAAACATTGGAAAATTAGTAACTAAAAGTATAAAATAGAGCAAAAGGTAGAACACATGTAATTTGTTCAAAAATGTTAATCAATATTTGTATCCTTAATATCATTCGAAGAAATCTACACGTATTTGTGAATTCATGCATGCATTGATAATGGTATTCAAAGATAATGATTTACATATAAAATTTTTACTAATTTAATCAATTCAGATTATAAGCTCAAACGTAATATTAGTTGAACAAATTCTATAACAAAGAGTAATATAATATAAAAGTGCTAAGAAAGAAAAGAAAGGTAATTACTTGTTCTATAATCAAACTTCATGAATACACAAACAATTCCATTTAACTACTTTAATAGGATTATATTAATTAATTCAACTAATATATAAAGAATATATATATACAACAACCACTTAGCTAGAAGATGAAAATAGAATATAGCTACTAATAATAACATATATGAACATATATTTCATTAATATATGCCACCATGTAAAATTCCTTAACAAAATGGCTAAAATTTGGGAGACAAAAAATAAAATAAAATAAAATAAAACTCAGAAAAATAAAAATGATTATTTTCATTTGTTTTTTTTTTCTTCTTCTTCTTCCTTAAATATATATGAGAGAAAATAAAAGGAAAAAAAATAATAATTAAAAAAAAAAGAACTTAATTTAAAACTATGTCTATATTAAATTATATATAGAGAGAGAGAGATTATATATTTAACAGCCTCCAAACTCCGATCTGAGGGCGAAGGGAGAGGTTTGATCGGGGATGTTTCCGGCGTGGCGTAAACCTAATGTGAGTGACACGTCACCGGCGGTGGTCCCGAACCTTATGAGCGTTGTGGGCCCTTCAATGTCAGACGTGGCAGCTGCATTTGTGGTCCCGAATTGAAGATCAGGTGCAGCCAGAACGCTGACTCTCCGACACGTGTCCTGCAGCTCTGTCTCATAATTGTTCGCCGGAAACGTCTGCGCCACCGCCGAGGAGGATGGAGGAAGTGCCTGCGGCTGCGGCGTTAACGTTGGAGTTTGTGAAAGGGGATTCATTATTTGTTGATGGTTGTTGTTGGTTTGTGTGTCTTCTTCTTCTTCTTCATCATCGCTATTATTATTATTATTATTACTATTATTGTTGTTATTATTATGATCGTCGTCGTCATCATCTTTGGCTTCTTGTTGGTACATTTCTTCTACCATGGGTTTCCACAAACGAACCCTGGCATTAATGAACCAATTTGATACCTGCAAAATACGTATAAATATATATCAATTAACTCATATTTATTTATCACTATCAAACACCAAATTACAAGAAAATTACCCCCACTGTTTACTACGTACTCAAATGCACATCATGTAAAAACAACCTTCACTCACTCTAAAACCCTATTACAGTGTGGACAAAAGAACTAGTACATAGATAATACATGATATACAAATGAATTTGTATCTATACTAAAATTTGGATCTACCTCTTTAACTCTACCAATTATAGGTTTTGCTTCTTTTTTTTTTTTTAATTAACCATGTTATTATACAGTTAGTTGTTAAACCTAAAAGTGTTATTGCTTATTACACTCCCTTAAGTTAGATAAATTTTTCTAAAAGAAACATCGTATGAATGTAAACTATTAGTTAAATGTAAAGTCAAAACATTATAATTATTTTTAATCAGATAGAAGAAGGTGGAGGATCATGATGTGCACTACAACATTTAAGCTAGGTTAGTACACCATTAATATCATTATTTATCATATCCAACCCCTAAAACGACCCATTCATATTATGTATAAAACAGCAGATTCATCTTACTTCTTTTTAAAAGTTTTTGTTTATTTATTATTATTATTTTTCTTTGTTATTATCCAAGATACAGCACAATTTAATATAAGAGTGAAAAGGGGAAGAAGGAGGTGGTAAAAAAAAAAAGGAAAGTAGGAAAATGGGTGTCTTAATCAGCCACCTTTTAGAACATAATAATGGCAGAACACACAGCAGCAGCAGCTGAATGCCGATGACAAATACAACAGTCTGACAATTATAATATCAACAAACAATATTACTTTTTAAAAACACTTTTCTTTTTCCTTTACAAATATTTGCCATTTCACAAATAAAAATATACTTAAATACTGCATTAATGAACCCACACACTTCACTTCTCTAACCACTCATAATCCTATATATACAAAAACAAAAAAAGAAAGAAAGAAATAAAGAAAAGAAACTCCTCTTTTTTTAATGATAACTCATGCATAATGCTTGATATTTAGAACAAGAGATGGTAGCAGTACTATACTATACTATCATAAAAAGGGTTTTGAATTTTGATCTTTTCCTTTGCTAACTGACATTTTTATTTATTATTATTGTTGTTTAAAAGTTCGTCTTGTTTGCTTATAACAACACTCTACTCTCTACTCTCTACTTTTGCTTTACTTTTCTGTTTCGTACTAATTCCATTTTTTGAAAGCTACAACTCCTTCCCATGTAACTATTTAAAACTATATATATATATATATATAACCATTTTATAAAAGGATTATAATGTTTTTTTTTTTCATGTCGGAAAACTAAAAATAGCTTAATTGATCTACACAGTGTTAATAATTGTAGGGTGTGGATAGGAGTTTAAACATCTCCATACTATAAATTTACTAAAAAAATCTTCATTTCTTAGCCTCCCCTATACGTTAAAGTTTTATTCAATTTTAGAAAATATAGTATGAATATGTTTCAAAACAAAATATTTATAAGCACAATTTAAAAGAGGACACCAGCATGGGAAAACCTGATAGTATGGAGACGGTTACCTTAACAGTGAAACACAACCTTGTTTTTAACACCAAAATATTCTCTTGTTTTTTCTAACTCTACAATAATGATTAATATATATATAATATATTCTTACTATTCCCTTTTTAATTTTCTGTCTTACTACGAATCTATACAGTGTCATCATGTTTTCTTATCGTGTATGGTTGGGTATTATTATCTGAAATAGGAAAGGGAAAAAGAAAAAACTATATAATATATGCATGTGTTTGTAAGTAGTGTACTTAGTGCTACACATTTATTACTCTCTTTCAAAATTTTATCAGAATTTTTGTCTTTGTAGTACGTGAATAAAGAATCCAAGGTCCAGACACACACCAATATTAATAGTAAAATAAACAAACAAATAAAATATACGAATAAATAAAAAAAGAAATTTAATTTATATACTTACTTGATTTCTTGACAAACCAGTCTGTCTAGCTAACAAATGCTTATCAGCATCACTAGGATACCTAAGAACAAAAAAGGATAAAAACATTAGCTCAAGGAGGTAACAATCTATAGGACATCATAATAACTTTGGAAGAGCTTGTTAGTGGAAGTCTATCAATCTCTATTCTAGAAAGAATTTGAAAATTTGGTGTATTTTTGTAAATATTTTAGACAATTATATCAAATGATCACTTATTTTGTTTTTTAATCTAAATAAGTTATGAGTTATTTTTATTGATATTCTATCATTTTCATCATCATGTTGCTGTTGTTGTTTGTTTGTTGGGTTTTGAGAGAGTTTTTAATGAAGCTCACTCACTAGGCTTGCTTTTTTTTTTTTCAGACAGCTTTTAGGGCTGACCAATTTTTTGACATCCTAGGACAGTGTATCACTGTTTCTTTTTTTGTTTTCCAGCTTTAATCTTTTGCTAATCACTTACACTCATTAATCTCTAAGTTGACTAATCAATTCTTTTTTTCTTTTTTTCTTTTCTTTTTTGTCTCTCTCTCTCTCATGGTCTAATTATAATTCCCCACCCTACATCTAAGTGTACCCCTGCTCACCTATAGATATACCTCCTCAAAGTACTCAATGTTTGTGAACTTCAAATCTATACATGAAATCTAATCTGTCAATTATATTTATTAATGATCAGAAAGGGATTGACTTTACCCATCTTGTTCAAATATCCCTATCCCATTTTCACTTGACTCTGTTTAAAAATTGATAGTTGAAGATAAAAGTTGATAGGTTACTTATTGGTGATTTCGTAACAGGAGGTTTAAGATCAGGTTATATGATTAAACTTATGTAAGGTTATTTGTTTGTTTGTTGGTTTTTAGTACTTTTCAGTAGTTCAGTTTTCTATAGTATTTCAAGTTTATAGTTGTGACAAAGTATTAGAGTGTTATATAATATTAAATATGGTTAAGATTTCTTTTGTCATTTTCTAAACAATTATGAAACATGTTTTTAATGTTTCAATGTTGGTGAAATAATGTAAATTCCATTTGAAAGTGTAAAGTTATATATTCGATTAAGTTTGAGTATTAATTTCAGTGTGTGTTTTAAAATGATTTGAAGTGTACTACATGAAATGATTTTAGTTAACAATTTTCATAATCATTCTAAAATATGCATTGAGTTCTTGGGTAAACTAACAAGTAATTGATAATCAGAATGAAAGTTGAATAAATTAAAGCAAGAAAGATAGATACGTACGGATGAAGGAAATGCTCGAAGAGCCAAGCTCGTAAGATATTGACAGAGCGTTCAGGCAAGCCGCGTTGAGGACGCCAAGCTTCTTGTTCCATAATACCCATTTGATGGAAAGCTCGTTGTTGTCTAAGGCTTTGCTCCAAGAGCTTAAGTCTAGGAGTCTCTCCTTTTGTTATTCCTGAAGCTCTTCCAGTTACTCCCCCATCTTTCTCTCCCAACATCTCGCAACTATGCTTCAACTGTGATGATATTGCGTCCTTTAAACACCGAAAATGCCTCGACATTGCCTTTTGCGCCAACGCCGTGTATGGCACTGCTGCCCTGAATCCCATCACCTCGTCGAATGAATTCACCACCATTTGCATTTGCTCACAATAATGATTGTATCTTCTATCAACCTGAATAGTTTAATAACCATATGAATATCAATACTTGCACTAGAACTATTTAACACCCACCACACACACAGTCACACACACAAGAAACCAACAAACTACAGTCAATTTATAAATATGAATAATAATATATGTATTTATATATACAAAAGAAATTTCTTGAAGCAAAGCAATCTTATACAAAAAGAAAGAAAAAGTTGGTAGTGCATCACCAATTAAGTTGGTCATCTTATAAAACAATTTAGAACAAAATCAGCCGGCTTTTTTTGGATTTAAAAAAACCGGCCGGATCATTATAGAATTTCCTAAAATAATGTGTAGATTAATATATATATAAAAAGAGATTACTTGCCTCATCAAGCATAGATAACAATTTGACCTTTCTCCTTTGATGTTCAATCCTATCAGTTGCTGACAAAGATGGTTGATGATCCTTTGTTGAAGATGAAGAAACTCCGGCACCATCGCCTCCACCGCCACCGTGGGAATTAGAATTGGAGGGCAAATTTGATTTATTATTGTGATTGTTTTTCTTAAATTGACCTCTTCCAACGCTACAAAATTCCTCTAATAATTCTTGAGCAGCTTTGATGTACTTTGAATTTCTCAATAAGTTGACAACTCCCAATGGATTGGAGGACCCAATTCCGACATGAGGATGATGGTGGTGATGATAAAGTAACCCATTGTTGCTGTCACCCATTCTCAATTCCTCAGCTTTTGCAGCTTCCAAAGAAGATGACAACGACAATGAAAGACGACCTTCATTAGGGTTTGATGAAGAATGGTCATTATTTGTTTCTTGCTGCGGCACCACCCCCCATGTGAATTGCCCATAAGACCCTCCTGAAGAAGGGTTTGGAAGAAGCATGTGGAGTGTTGACGACGGTGGTGGCGGTGGTGGCGGAGATGGCGACCGAGGATTCGGGTTCATTAGAAAAAGCTGCATGGCGACAGCCGAATCCGCCGCGTTGATTGTTTGCCTGTTACTATACCAATCAGTCTGCGGGGGTGGCGGTGGCGGCGGTGGTGGAAAATTGAACATTTCGGATAAAATTCCAGTGGAGTCATAAACGTGATGGACAGTGGATTGGTCATCGTTGTCGTCGTCATCGTCGATTCCGACTAAGGACGGTGGATGTGGCGGCGCGTCGTAACTGCCTTGGAGGCGGAGCTTCTCTTTACGGATCTGGTGAGCTATGTGTTGGTAATGTTGATGTGAGTCTTGGTGGTGAGTTGTGGAAGATCTATCAAAGCCATTGGAAAACGGCGTGAAGAAACCTGCCGCTGCTGCTGCAGCGGCCGCCGCCGCCGCTTGTTGGTAGTCTTGTTGTGACATAGAATCACAATTATATAGTGGTTTTTAATCACTGAAAATTGGGTATCAAAATTCTCATAATTTCACTACAAATTCAATCAACCAAGAAAAAACAATCAACACCCACAAGTTAATTTGAGGTAATAATTGAAAAAAAAAAGCTAAAAAATGAAAACTTTTCGCTAAAAAAATAAAGAGATACCTGTTAGAGGCAAAGGATTTGGGACATCATTTTCGTTTGAGTGGAATTGAAAGAGGTTGTTCGTTCTTCATTTTTTTAAAAAAATTTGTTGTTGTTGTTGTTGTCCTTCTATCTCTCGTCTTTTTCTTTCTTTTTCACTCTATTTTTTTAGGGCTGCAAATCGCCTTCTGGAAAAGGAGAGTTGGAGCTTCAATATCTATATATAATTTATATATATATAAAATTGAAGGGGAAAAAAATGGAGAGAGGTTTTAAGAGTGATATCTCTCTCAAACAAACCAACACTGTTTGAAGACACAAATCATAAAGAAATAAGGAAAGAGAATGCCTTTCTATTATATTCCCTCTCTTACTTTCTTCATTGTTTCTAATTTTATCTTCATTGGACACACTCCTTTTTCTTTTCTTCAAAAAATAAAATAAAATAAAATAAAAATAGTGAGATGCTTTCACCAAAATACCCTCCCTAACTTTTCATCCTTTTTGGTATGTAACAAATGAGATTAAGGTTGGATTAATAGGTAAATATTTTATGAATTTGTTATATTTTTTAAAAACCCAAATAAAATTCTGATTAAAGTTTAATAATTTGATTTTACAGTGCTTTGGAGAAAACAGAAGGAAAGGAATAAATTATAAAGAGATAAGGATAGTACAAAGTCACCTCAATGATCGGAGTTATGGAATGTCGGTAATGCCCACAAGAGTCATGAAATCCGGGGTTTGAATCGGAGGGTAAATGAGTAATTAGTGGAGGAATAATTAGCAAACCCGGAGAGAGACAAAACTCAAAAAGGGATTGTTGCAATGAAAATTAATTAAGGCTTTTATTTTATCTTTTCTTTTTTCTTCTTTTGTTTGTCGCACGTGTGGTAAGATATGTGGCACGTGCCATAGGGGGTTGAGATGAAATTACAAACTTAGGTTTCTTTCTTCCCTATGACATGTAACCTATGGTGTGAAAGCCACACCTAACCCTTTTGTGGCTTTGCAACTCTTCATATTTCCACCATATGTGGACCAATTTGCCCTCTCCCTACACCCTAATTTTCCATCTTTTTACTTCCCAAACTATTGGAGTTATACACACGCAACCACTAAACTCGAGTTTGATAGTATAATTTCATGTCGATTGATTTTTTTTTTATTTTATAAAAATCGAATAAAGGTTAGATATTATATTAAATTTATCTTTACTCATCAGCTTAATCTTTGGGTCAATCGATGATTTAATTAAGATATATGATATAACAAGTTGGTTCAGGAGCTATTCTGTGCAAACCACCAACATATTAAGCATGAGCTTAGGAATCATCATGGATTGATCTAGTGATAAAAAAGGAGACACAGTCTCAATATCTAACTAAGAGGTCATGGATTCAATCCATGGTGGCCACCTACCTAAGAATTAATTTTTTACAAGTTTCCTTGACACTTAGATGTTGTAGGGTCAGACAGTCTGTCATCATGTAAGATTAGTTGAGGTGTGGGTAAGCTGACTCGGACACTTACATATATTTTTTTTAAAAAAATAAGCATGAACTTAAGGGATTTATGCTCTTTATATATAATATCAAAGAGTTGTAGTTATAGGCTAATAGGTAAGTTCATGTCCAAGACTCGTTTAGTTTTGGATTAAAATCTCATATATATTTTTTAGAGTTTGTGATTGCCATATGGAGCAAAATTTCCTTCTAAGGTTCAAAGAATAACGTATGAAAGCACATTATATATTTTTGTGGCATTTTTAAGTGTCCCTAACTTGAGTCAACTATTCACTCTTCTTAATAGTTATTAAGTGTATTTGTATGTAAAGGTTAATAAATAAGTACGTAATTAGCTCTTTGATTTATTACCACATATATATGTATTAGTTGGAATTTTCAAATAAAGAATTATTTCAATAGTGTTGTTTAGTGTATGACATCAATATTAGACTCTATAAACGTAAAATTAGTATTTATTATTTCCCCTTACAAATTTTGTGAATTAGGTTTTTAATTACACGTTATGTTTACTATTACACATTTTCAATTGTTATCTTATGAGAAAGAGAATTATATGAAAAATATTTTGTATTATTACTAAACTATTTATTAGTAGGATTTCTAAAAAAAGGGGGAAAGATATTTAGACTAATTAAATAATATGATGAGTCAACGAATAATTTGGGTATTTTGTCGTTTACATAAAGAGTAGAGATCACACTGAGAAAGAGAAGAAAATTTTTCCAAATTTGTGTTACAAACAACTATGTATTATTAAACTATATTTATATTTAAAAAAAGAGAGAAAAATGAAGTTTCTTAAAAATAAAGAAAAGATATATATATATATATATGTGTGTGTGTATAGGTATTAAGAGGTGTATTTGAAGTGTGTACTACCAAACCCAAATGAAGAAGAAGATCAAAACTTTCTTTAGTTTCCAACTGCAAACCGGTTTGATATGTGACATTTCAACCACATCATTTTCTCATCTACTTTTTTTTTTCTTCAATTTATAATTTTTATATCCATGAACATTAAAAATCGATAAATCGAAAGGTGCACTTGAGTATCTACATAGATCATATTACCTTCATCACACTTCGGTCTAGAAGAAGTTAACAAAGAAAAATGGAAATTTTCAATCTTTTTTTGCTTGTAATAAGTTGTGTGAGGGTGTGTATGTGTTAACTTTCAATTTTAAATCTTACATTTAAATAAGTGTTGCATTATCTTAGGTCGTTTCATTTTTATTAACTTTTTCGCTAATTTGAACAAAAGCAATATGAACTCTTTATAAATTCACCTATAAATTTACAATACCTTTTTTTAGCTCAAGATTAAACTTATAAAAATTGACATAACTATTTAAGAAAATAAACATTACAAAATGAAACATATAAATATGAATATTCAATGACTTACGTTAGTTGGTGGAGGGTGAGGTAAGATAGCATGTGTATAAGTAAATTTGGATTATGGTAAAAAACACGTTATCTTTTTGTAATAGGGTCACATGCATCTTTTCTAATCAACAAACTCAACCACTTCAAACAAACTAAGCATCCACTATCACCAAGTGCTTCTCGCCACACTCCTAAGAAGCATGAACACGGACATGGGGCACAAATACGTTTTTTAGATTATCTTCTTTTAATAAAGAATGTTAATACAACAAATCTCAAAATATCTTCACCTATACTAAAAAGAGGTTAAGGTGTTTAGGTCCTTTTTCAAGACATAAACCCTCGGAGCTTGCTTTTGGTTTTTGTTTCGCTCCAAAGTGTTTCATATCAATGAAGTTGGATATAGTTATCCCCACTTGTATATACCAAGATCTTCCGTCGTTCTAGTCATGTTAAACTTTTACATTACCAACATTTATCTCATGTTTCCTTTTTGGTTCTATACAAAATCGTCAAAGCTTCAACTTTAGGAGAAGTAGTGTTTGGTTAGTTATCACTGAACCGAGCTCACTTAGAAAAGATGGCGTTTGTTGAAATAAAATAATACTCATTATCATCATTTGTTAACATTGTATAGTATTTGAAATGGCCTTAGACCCTTTTTCAAGAAAATGATATAACTTACTATGATCTTTAAGTGAAGATTTAGGTGTCAATTTTTTTAAATTTTATTTGTATATATACCAACTACTTCATATATATGGTTTATATGAATACTAATTAATACAATAATAATTGTGAATCTATAAAACAAAAAGAAAGAGAAAAGAGAGGGGAAAAGAAAGGGTTTAAGGACTTTGATTTAAACGCAAGTAATAACCCTTAAGGATACCTTCCTCACCCTTTCAAACCTTTTCAAGCAAACAACAAATCTAAAACTCAACCACACATTATATTCAAGTTTTTTGTTTTTCCTTCTTCTTTATGGTAGTAGGGATTTTACCAAATTAATGACATCTAATATAATATGGAGAGACTATGTTCAAATTTTTAAGTTATGCTTAAGTGCTACGTTATTTAGAGATATTCACGGGTTGGAATAGCGATGAAGATGGAGACGCATCTTCATCCTTATTTCTTTTTTTAATCCATATCCATGTGGAATTCTTTGTCGGAAATTATATTCATAACGTTCAAGTTCCTCCTTAATTTTCTTCTCTTAATAAATGACAACTTAGTTTTTTCTAATCCAATTAATATTCTATGTATTAAAGGTTGTTTTCAAATATAACAAGATGAATTAAAATATTTACAAATATAACAAATGTTACTGATAAATGTTGACAAGACACTCACAAGACTCTACTATCATTTGTTATTGATTGATGTCGATAGACACTAATAAATGTTCATCAATGTCTATCATTATCTATCATTAATAGACTATGAAATTTTGTTATATTTACTAATAAGAGAAGTAATAGACTATGAAACTTTGTTATATTTACTAATAAGAGATCAGTGGACAAATTTATCTCATAAATATTACATGAGATGAGATCTTTTGATTTTTCCAATATACATCTTTTAAAGTAAATTTCATTTTTTTTCCTTGAAAGCATATAGGAAAAACAAAGTTTCAACCATATATTAACTTTGATTTTGAAAATACTTAAAAAAAAAGTTAATAATATCAAAACATTACAACAATATATTGTTATATTACCAATTTTTAGTAGAAGGAGTGTGTGTCTGTTTAACTATTAAAATTAGAATAATTGATAATATATTAAAAAAAGTGAATTTCGTTTGATTATATTTAGTGTTATTTAATCACATGTTTCATAGTCGACGGACGTTTAAAACGATTCAATCAAAATAGAAAATAAAAAACATAATACAATGGTTACTGTTACATGACAGTAAACTTATCAAATTCATAATTCAAACCAAATCTATAAGGATAAAAGAAAACCGATTCAATTACTATTAATTTACCAATTGATTGAATTAATCTCCCTGCAGTTTGATAAATGTATAAGTGAAATGAGGAAGATGAATGAGCAAAGGAGAGCACAACAATCGAAGTTTAATGGAATATTTAAAGATTTCTTTACTTTTCAGTGCCAAAAACTGACACATTTCTTGTCTTTTTATTTCTCTTATATATTTTCTCGAATACATATATATGCATACATACATACATATATAATTAATATTTGGAAAATTGTAATATATCTGTGGCAGAGATTGATGTTCTTTTCTTCTTTCATATTGATTTGCAAATTGCAAAATTTGGATAGCGACTCACCGGTCCTCAAGTTGTCTACTGGACATCTAAATCACTTATTACTCCAAAATGCTTTCTTCCATTTATTAGTATAAAATTAAACAAATTCTTATCCAACCTTTCAACACGTTTTTGTCTATGATATATAGAATTTAAAATGTTTGTAGATATTTTCCACGGTTTTGTTTTTGTAATTATTCTACTGAACTTAATATTAAAGCATCCTAAATATTAAGTTGAATGAAGAATGAAAAATAAAAAGAGATAAATCACAATATATATATATATATATATATTTTTTTATCAAAAAGCATGAAATTGGGAAATGATTAAGAAATGGAAAGTGTTGAGTATCATAAGTTTGTATGAAGTAGTGATGGTTGAAACTTTTAAATGTGGGATGTTTATGTAAAGCAACATCACAATATAACTCCACAATCTTTTCCAACCAAACTATATTATATTTAGTTATATCTTACTCAAAATTATATAAAAATATCTTCTCTATTATTTAAGGATTATGGGATATAAAAAATAAAAATATTCAATTATTTTAATTATAATATTGTGCATGTAATTATAGGTTTAAAGTGAATTATTATGTGTTTGATTTGTGATATTGAGAAATTGGATCAAATCATAAAAGTAATTTTTAAAAAATAGCTCATCATACCCCTTTTTTTTGTTGTGCATATCATGAAAATGGCAAATATGACCAATAATATATATCATATAATTATTAGAGAACTATAAGATACTTATCGATTTTAATTTTGTTACTTTTGCTAATTAAAAAATGCAGTGGTATGGGTCTTATTATCATAATTTTTTTTTGCTATTTTTGTAAGTGCCTCTATAAAAAATCATAAAGTTTTTGAAGTTAAATTAACATGTATGATGAAAGATTTAGATAGATGACCTTTTGATAAGCAAAAAAAAAAACAATTGTAACTCAAAAATCAT
Organism: Cucumis sativus; assembly: GCF_000004075.3. Lineage (NCBI taxonomy): Eukaryota > Viridiplantae > Streptophyta > Magnoliopsida > Cucurbitales > Cucurbitaceae > Cucumis > Cucumis sativus. The sequence goes on from NC_026656.2 coordinate 14,296,444, forward strand.
CTATATTAACATCTTTTCATGATTTTAAAATTGTTGTTTGATTAAAATAATGATTGACAACAGTTAAAGTAAGGAAAACCATCACAAATGACAAAATTATTGAAAATATATTTCACAAAATACAGATGGTGTCTATCATTGATAGAATTTAAAATTATGTTATATTTTGTAAATAGTTTTATTTGTTTTCTTATATTTGAAAATGTTCCTAGCTTCAAATGATCAAATTTTAGAAGAAGAAAAAATCACTAGAAACAAACCAAATTCACAAGCCTTACCAACAAAGGAAGAGGAAACTCAATCCGGAAAAAACCAAAAAACCCCACTCCCTTAGAAAACCGAAGAAAGAAAGAGGGACAAAACAAACCCCAACAATTACCCATACACGAAAGCGGCTTGAGCCAACCTATGGGACAAACTATTCGTAGAGCGCGAACACACCACCTAAGCTGACAAAGCCAAGGCTTCAATATCATCAATAAAAGATGACAGCTCAACTAAATTCACGAGAAAAAGGAGATTCTCGAGAGCAATCAATAAAAGCGCTCAACAAAAAACTCTAACCATAAAAATTAAAGAGTAAACGTAGAGAAATTAATAAAGAGAATTTAGATGGTAATTAGTTTAGGATATATATATATTATTTGAAAAGTAGAATATATTTTTGTGTGTAAAGAATTTGTCATTCTCTCACACATTAGTCCAAAAACCATATAGATGGAGACAATAAAATAAAGTTGGAAGAGTACACACATGATTGTGACAACAATCAACAAACATAAAAGCGATATGTCCCTTGGCTATGATAATCTCAATAACCTCACCTAACTTTTTTTTTTCTTTTATTACTACAATTATATTCAAAATTCGATCATGTGGTAGGCATATGATAATTTAAAGTTACTCTAGAAAACCTGAGTTTTCTTTTGTAAAGTTATGTTTGAATCATATATCATTGTATTTAAGATCATGTCACATACTACTATTGCCAAATTCATTGGGTTGTTTGTTGGATACTCTCATCCATTTTACACAAACTACAATATTCAAGAAAAGCATTATGATGAGGATCAAAAGCGATTGTTTTGGCATTTGTCTTTGGTGCTTGTAGTTGGAAAGAAACAGTAGAATCTTCTTGTTGTTTATCAAGGGATCCTCTACAAATTTGTGGGACGGTAGTATTTTATATTTTATTATTGTTTCTTAGTTTGTTCTAAATCTCTCTTCTCCTTTATAATTATGCATATCTTTGCTATTGGATGGAGTATTGTTTTCTCTCTCTTTCAAACCCTCTTGAAAATTCAAGGTCTTGGACTACTAATCAACACACTTTGTGAAAGGAATGTTGTCATTTAATACATAACTATATATTGAAAAAGAAAACAGTAAAAGAAAAGGGAAGGAAAAAGGAGAGACAAAGTGTATATGATCATTATATATATATATTATATATATATATATATATATATATATATATATATATATATATATCAAGTGATTGATGTACGAGGAAGTGTCAAGTCCCAAATTCTATGCCTTGTTTTTGCCCAATTGAGTGTTTTTGAAAAGGAAACTCCAAAGTATATTATATATATTTATATTAAGGATAAATATAAGGCAGCATATGGTAAAGCAAATTTAATATGGTCCCTCATGCTAATATTTGTCCCTCTCTTCTTTTCTATCATCTAATTCTTTTATATATATATAATCAAATTATCATCTTTTCTTTTTTGTTCTCCTTTCAACCACACCTTTACAAATTTCCTTGTTTGCTTGATATGATTAAACATTATACTTTCCTATCCCATTCTTTTTCTTTTTCTTTTCTTCTCTTTTTTTTTTTTTCATTTTAATTCCTCCCAACTTCTTCCTTCTTTCCCTTTAATCATTATGTTCAAATTTTAACGATCTCCGTGTAGATTTCACAAAATAAGTCTAAAAATTTAGACTTATAGTCTATACTTATTGATTTTGCAAGCACTCTTACCTTGTTTTGGTTTGTGGAACAACCACTTTCACTTTTAATTAGCTATCATGAATAGCAAGGATGACGTTGTAGGACAATGTTGGAGCCATCAATTATCAAATCCGAATTTTGAATCTTGAGTTTAAGACATTACAACTTCCATCAAATTTGTAATAAACTTGAAAAATGAACTAGATCAATTTAACATAGGGTTGGAATAAAACACTACTACAATTATTTATTTTTAAATATTAAAAAGTTGCAATATAATGTGTTTGGTTATTACATGATCAAATTTGGTGTTTTTTTTTAAAAAAAGAGAGAAATACAGTTGGTAGTTGTGTGTCTGTTGAAGGTTCACTTTCAAATGGTAAGATAGCCATGTGGATGTGGCTCATAGCACAAAGCTAATACTAACTGCTATGACAGCTTCTTTCTTTCTACTTCTCATATCATTATATATACATATACATCTCTCTCTATATATATATCATTTCAATATTCATATTGTTACTATTTTATGGGCCATAGTGTTCAAAATAAATAAATAAAGAACAAAATAATACACCTTCTATTGACCAAATCATTATTGCTATATATTCTTGTTTTAATTCTACCATCTCCAATATTCAAATTCTTTTAATTTTTCTTTCAAGTCTCGTGGTTTTCTATATACTTTTTTTTTCTTTGTGATGTAACACATCAAGATTTGTTCATTATATATGTCCATTGCTAGTTTGTAATTAACCACCCACTTGAGATAGAGAATGCAAATATGATGTTTACACTGGCTGCATGTACTCATAGAAAAATGATAAAAGATAAATTTTTAAATGGTTTGTTTCTTTTTTCTTTTTTAATTAAAGATAAGATAATTGGGTTAGTAGGTGCAGTAAAGAATCCTGATTTTAGAGATTGACAACTTCGTTGCATCCTCAACATATCCGAGCTTCATTTCAAATGATTTATTGAAGGTAGTTCTTGGAAAAACATGGAAAAATAGAGAAGAATTTCAATAATATTAGGAACTCTATTTTTTATTTTTTTTTAATTTAGGGTTGTTTTCAAATATAGCAAAATGAAATGAAAAACTAAGAGTAATGCTAGATCGAAGGTAAAAAAACACAATGACAAACAAAGTAAAAGAGACAATAGAGAAAAATAGATACAAGCAACTTGTTAACCTAGTTCGATGCACTACAACACCTACGTATGATGAGGGCATGTCCAATTGAAAAGAAATATTCACTAGAGTTTGAAAGTATTACAAAGTACACACCTTTTCTATTCAATATACTATCTTGAATAAAAACAAGATCACACTAGAAAGTAACTTAGGGTCTCCCTAAGTACGTCGATGTGGTAAGATCAAGCTCCCCATTACAATTGTACTTTAGCTTCTCAATAAAGTTGAACAAGTCAAAAGTCAAACAATCATCACAACAAGGTATATGAATGTTGTTACATTTTAAATTACCCCATCAAAAGTTATATGTGTATACATAATTTGATTGATGGGCGCAATAGTGAAAAAATGGCATTGCATGCAATTGTGTTTAGACGAAGGTGTGTTGAAAAGTAAACTTGAAAACATCAATACAATAAGGTCAAATTGTTATTAGATTCAATATAATAATTAATGAGCAATTTGATAAGGTAATTTACACATACATGAAGAGGAAATTTGGATAATTAAATGCCAAGTAAATTTTATAGTATAATTTAATGCGATTGCTTAAGAACTCATCCAAAATAAATTAAACAATTATATTATTTTTTATTTAAAAAAATAATAATATGTCAATTAATTAACTCTCTCTTTACCTAATGAGATGTTAAAGCTTTACCAATCATTTTCTTTTCAATAAGGTTTAAAGCAACAAAAAAAAAAAAAAAAAAATTGACTTCTTTCCTACCAAACACTACTCATTTTGGGATGATTGAATGTGAAATTTTATTGTATTCTGTAAATCTTCCTAAAATCTATAAAATGTTTATTTTGCTATTTTAATTTTTTATTAATATTAAATAACACTGACATTTTATCCATATTTCTAAAAATAATTTAGACATAGCTATTTCCATCGATTTAGATATTTTAAACTTTGGTCATTATCATGATAGACCAAAACCCAAAGGATCCAATTGGTCGAGAAGAGAGATGGCACTTTGATTTTAATTTAATTTACTTGACTTTTCCAACACGAGTGGTTGACCTTTGAACTTGATGAGTTATGATACCATATTAGTTAAACACGAAGTTCTATTCTCGTAACCAATTGATAACAATGAGTGTAAATGTCATGTAACTTATAAATAATCATAAGATTTCTTGGATTTTTTTCTTGTGTGAATTAATAATCTCATCACATACATAATTGCTTAATTATCAATGACTAAAGAATATGGACATTATGCCTATATGATCATTGAATTATAACCACATCTCTCTTTTGGTCCTTTACCAATGGCAAGTACTACTTGATGGTCATTACACAATTTGAATGTTTTTTAATTTTTCTTAAACTTGCAACTAAAAATAAGTAAATCGGTTGACCAAAGACTAATTGAAATTGTCTGGGTGTGCCTACTAACCCATCGTATCATTTTCTAAAAAAAAGACTAATAAAAAATGACGGAATTAATCTCTATTTTGATTTAAGGAAACGAGTTTTGTCATTTTGTTCATTTGATCACTGCCTACAAATCCAACCCTTTAATGAAAACTTTTAATCTTTTCTTCCCCTTATTGAAATTGAAAACCCTAAAACTACCAAGATGGGTCACTCTGAAAATTCATAATACATCCAAAATTGGGAGTCTTTTTTGGACCACAGTCCTTTAGAACCTCAATACAACATGCCAAAACCCTATTTATACGAACTTTAAAGAGAACCAAACTTAATTAATGAAATTTAAATTCAACCCTTTTTTTCGATGGGGTGGCCATTACGAATTGAAAAATTGAGCTAACCGAGCTGAACGTACACTGGGTTCGGGAAAATCCAAATTGATGCTTTATAAAAAAATTCAAAGCTTAAACCGATTGATCGACCGACCAACGATCAAGTTGTACTTCTTTATATGTGAAAGTCGATGTTTGAATATTTACTAAATTGAGCAATGTTTAGGCGAGGTTTTTGTGTATGAGAGAAGGAAAAAGAAGTTAGTTAATATATTGGAGGGGTAATTAACTGAAAAATGTATAATTATGGGAAATTTAATCACATAAAGTTGAAAGGGCCAATGAGAGATAGTGAAAGATTGTGTGAATATTGTAATTTCTTGGGACTTGGGAATCAAACACAGCTGTGTCCTTCTCAATTGGGTCACTTTCCTTCTCTATTTTTGATACCTATCTCTATAATATTAACTTAGGGACCAACATTCTCATGGTCTCTGATTCCCCCATTCTTTTTCCCACACAAAATTTTACTTTCTTTAATTTCCCCTCTTCTATTGGGAATATTATACAATATAATATTGTTTTCACTTTAACATAATCATATTTCAATTTTGATTGATAGATAAATTCATTTGCTTTTCCAAATAATGGACCCCTTGAAACTCATATAGTTGGAGACATTGTGGGCATTTGAATAATTATATGAGAATTGAAAAAAATGTGGATAGGAGGGGATTAGTTAGGGATAGAGTGAAGATGCCCCTTTTGGGGGATATATATATATATATATATATATATATATATATAAATAAAAAGAAGAAAACACTAAAGATCATGGAGAAATGGAGGATTTTAGGAGGCTTTTGATGGTGGCCCTTTGGATGAAAATGAGGTCCTTCAAATAATTGAAAGGCAACAAACGATATTACACATAAAAAAAAAAAAGAAAAAAAAAACTAAGTAATGTGTGAAAGTTTTGTTTTTGAAAAGTTGATGATTTTTGTTGGTATATTTTGTGTAGGAGGAATATAATAAAATTGAGATTAAAATGTTGGAGTGTATGTAGATAATAAAGTATATGGTTGAAGTTTGAAATGAGAGGGATTGATTAAAAAGCGGTTAAGAGTGGAAGTAAAAGTGTTTAGGGATGATATGATGGGATAAAAAAATAGGAAGGAGTTAGGTTAGGAAAGGGGGTGGTCCTTGGAAGGGCATCTTGGGGGTCCAGGTGGCACAGTAGGCAAGGGATGGTCAAGGCCACATGGGAATTGTGGTCCTTCCCCTTGACCTTTATTATTTTTCTCCCTTTTCTTTTGAACACTAAATAATAATAATAATCTCTTTATGAGAGAGAGAGAGAGAGAGAGAGATGACAGGCTGTTCACCAAAACACACAAGAGATGAAAGAGAGAGAAAGGTTTAGAGATGGCAAAAAGGAAGTGGGCTTGGTCTTGGACATGGAAGAGTGTTTGGCAGCCTTGTTGTTGGGGTGTGGGGCTGTGGGGCTGTGGGGCTGTGGGTGGGTCCATTTTTAAAAGAACAAAAAGCCCTTTTTAGCTCTTTTCTAGGCACCCATTTGGGCTCCCCTCCACTCACTACTCTACAATTTTATTTACCAAATCTTTTATCATACAAATCTCTCATTTTTACTAATTTTGTTATTTACGAACCTTCAAAATAAATTATCTTACAACTCTATCTTCATCTATCACCAATACATTATGATATTTCGTTATATTGTTTAATTTTAAAATAGAAATAATGGGAGAAAAATTGGTTCCTTCGCGCTGAATGATTGAACTTGGAACTGCCCTGGGCTTGGGATTGGGCTTGGTCTTGGGCCTTTTGTCTTGGTTCAAACCCCGTTTGTGTTCGGCTATACACAATAATTTCTCTCTTAACATTAACTAAAATTAGATAAATATTTCATTATCTAATTCTACCTAGCATTATTTAATACATTCTTATATTTATATTACTTAATCACTTAAAAATAAGAGTACAACATAACATAAAATAGAATTTAAGTCTTTTTATTTGAAAATATAGAAAAATCCATTCACTAATAGAGTTTATGATTATAATTAATTAGCATAAACTTTATCAATTAACTCAACAACAAAAGAGAAGAACTTCCAAATGCTCTTTTCATACTCTCTTAAACTATTGTTGCAATTATTACTTAATTGGCATTGCTATTGATTTTAATTTAAAAAAATTTATCACCTTTTCAAAAGGACTTGTCTTTTGAACCTGATCAACATCATCTTCTTTATGATCATCGTTAAATTTGTAGCTTCTCAAATACCTTTGTCTTGAATAGTTAATAATATCGTTACTTCTATATTTTTCAAACCCAAAAACTGAAGAGGAATAACCCAATGTCTCATCTTTCTTCATCTTCTTCTCCTTCTCATTCTCGTTCTTGTTTAAGCTTAGTTTTCTCAAGAACATTGCGTCTGCTTCTGCCCATTTTTGTTGCTTTGAAGTTACTTTTCCAATGGCGAAACCATTTGAAGAATAATCCATTGTATCTGACAAATTAGAGAATAGCAATAAAATTATTGTTATTAGCAAACCCTAAGATTCAAGTTGATAATTAACACAAAATAAATATGAATAACTAACAAGGCTTTTGTTCTTTTTTTCTTTCATTACCTTTTCTTTATATGTGTTTGAGTTCTTGAGACTTTTGATTGGGATTTGAGAAATTTAGAACTTTTAAATATTTTGTTTTTTTTTTTTTCTCTGGTTTTCTAATTGTGTGTATAAAACTAAGAAACCTCCCTTTTATAACCCAAAAAAAGACTCAAATTCTTTTTCCTACTCGAAAATGGATTTAATGGATTTATCTCCTTTTTCTTTTTTCTTTTTAACAAAAAGTTTCCTTTTCCTTCTCCTTCTCCTAATTCTCCAAATAAAATCGCTAAAAGATAATGTGTGTGTATATATATTTAATCAATTCATATTTTTTGAGATTTTGAGAAAATAATTAATAATTATTGTTAATAATTAATAATGATGATGATGATCATAATGTTTGATTATAAAGTATATAATAAAAATCAAAGAACAAAATAATAAAAATCAAATAGAATATTTATCAGGGAACTTGTTATTAAAAAAACAAATGAAACTATCTAGAAAAATATAAGAATAATTTTCAAATGAATTAGAGAGAATCTGATGAAATTTTCAATATTTAGTAAACAGTTTCTAATATTTTGTTATTATAAAAATTCCTTCATTTATTAATTAGCTAAATATCATTAACTGCCTCTATGTTTTTTTTTTTTTAATAATTTCCCACTAAATGCATCAATAATTTTTCAGTTTTAATCTCTAATAATTTGGATGTAATTTTGTTGTTTTGAATAGTCATATTTTTCAAAATATATTAAATATGGTGTGAAAATATATACTTTTAAATTTAGTACCATTTAAATAAATCTTTATCAATTTTTTTCTTTTGTTCTTAAGATCTAATCATATCTTTGTTTTTCTCTAAGTTTTTTAGAAAGATTATTTTAGTATCTAAAAGAACAAATAAATTAAAAAATTATCGATAACTTTATAGATAAGAATTATTTTTAAAATATTGAGAGCCAACAAAATTAATTATTAAAAACTAAAAGGGAAAAAGGAAAAAGAGATATATTCAAACTTAACCAAAATAGCACAATTTTTTTTTAAACGAACAAACAATTTGAAAAGTTCATAAAAAGCTAATTAAAAAATCCGATTAATGAGGCAAAAGAATTGGGCTTCCTAATCTCACGTAATCTGTTGGATCTTATCAATCTTAACCTTAATTAAGTTTTCATTTATTTATGTTTGGATCGTAGAGATGAATTGAAAGTTTAAACAATGGATGACAAATCTCTTCCTTATAACCTTCGACTAAGGAAAGATCACAAGTCTTCTTCTCCAACTGAACACTCCAAAACTCATAAACATGACAGAGATTTTCAGGTTTCATTATCATTATTCTTCTTTCTTTATTCTTTATTATTGTTTGAGTTATTATTAATTGTTAATATCAAATTTAGGAAAAGGCAAGTGATGATCAAATATATGTAAGTCATTTAATTGTGGATTATCGATGTGAAAAATGTGGATGCTCTTTTGATATTGAATCCTCTCTTAGCTCACACCATTGTAAAGTAAGCTTTTTTTTTTTAGTTTTTAATTTTTTTGAAATTTTGATATATTGATAAGTTTATTATAATAATTTTTTTTAGCAGAATAAAAATGAGAGAGAGGCAATGGAAATTGAAGGACATGGAATTTTGGGAGAGAACAAATCTTTCAGAAAAAAAAGCAGGAAGGGGGTACCAAGAAGAGCACCTTTCTTTTAGATTTTTTTTTTTTTTTACCTTTTGTTTTTTAAATCATAATATTGTTGTTATTGAATTTTTTTTTAGGGTTTTTAGATATTGTGGATATAAAATATCATACTGAGTTAATATCTCAATTTTGAAATACTTATAAATATTGGAAAGTTTTGATGAAGGATGGTAGTCCATTAGTTGTTCATCATCTAACCCTAATATTGTTTGTATTTGTTAAATGGGAGATTAGGGTTTGGAGTTTTTTTGTTTTTTTGTTTTTGTTTTTTTTTTTTTCTTTTCAACTTGAAGTTTTGCATAGGAGACTAAAAAAAGAAAGATTTTTAAATTGATTGAATTAGGATTTGAAAAGGTCGATTTTAATTGAAATTGGGGTATACCTTAGAATGCCTCATTGAATTATATATATTCTTTACTTTGAGTTAATAAGCGATTATATTCTCAGTTAAAAAATTGTTTCAATAAAGTCCACTTTTAGGGTTTAATTTGAATGAGGGATGATTTGTGATTATACTAAATTTTTACAAGGTGTGCAAAGATTATAAAAATAACTGCAATTTCCATCTTTATTGAGTTTATAAGAAGAATATAATAAGGTGAATGTTGAACATATGATCGAATTGGATGTGTCTGACTAGAAATTTCATTGGAAACCACAATATTACAAGAGATTGATCCTTTGAAATTTGTTCATGGAAAAGAAAAATGTAAGGTAATTTGTTCTTAAGAATGATAGAGTAAACAGAGATCAGGTTAATGTATTTCCTCCAATAGATATGTCTTGGGGAAAAAATGAAGAAATATGAGTATAGACTCCCATAGGAGCAATCAAAAGCAAACCATTGGTATCACATGAACTGAAAAACCAAACTCTTTTTGATGTGAAACCTTTGTAAAATTCCATTGGATAAAAACTAATTCCACAATTAATTTCATCTCCTTCTTCAATACCTCCAATTATGCATTCTCCTTCCTACAAAAACAATGCCATGCAAATGAATTTGTTCACACACCATTATTTTCTAACATGCATCAATCTATACCTGAAGATTATGTTATTATATAAATGTTAAAATATCATTTTCTTTTTTGAGTTTTTGGGTCTCTTAAACATTTCACTAAGTAGATATATTCTTAACGTTCCATCTTGAATTTTGTTAAAACATCATTTTAGTCCCTAATCTTGAAAAACTTGATGTTGTGTATATCAAGGCATTTAAACTATTAATTTGAAAAATATATTTTAACCTAAAGAATACCTTGGCGGTAAAACTAGTTTCCCAATCATGATCAACGACGAAGTTGATTTGTGAACTCCTAATAGTAATAGGAACTGCCACACAAATTAACAAACATTAAAAGAAATCCTTAGAAAACTTGCAAAAAGAAGAAAGACTTTCTTTCAAGAAATTAAAGGAAGAGAATATATTTACCATAATCAGAATCTTCCATGTCTTGTACAACACATCGAAAATCGTCTAAAGCCATTGATACAAAGAAAGAACCATAGTCAACATCGCCAACATTCGCATGTTCTTCAACTATGGACATTGGTAGCACTTTCTTGTAAAATGGATTTTCTTGACCTTATAAAAACCAATGATATATATCAGTTACCACCATTATTGAAGAAAGATATATGAAGAACAAAACTAATAAACCGAAAATTACTTACAAGGAATACGATATTTAAGAGTGATACTACTTTGATTTGTAGGCGTTGTAGGCATACAGAGAGAGAGGGAAGAAACTCCCATGCGATGAAGATAAGTCACTATATCGAAGAAATCAACAATATTAAATGTGACTTCATAAAATCTGCGACAATAAAAACGAATGAACATTTTAGGCAACATTTTGATAGTTGAGATGCAAAGAGGTTTATTTCGGGAGACTACAATGGAGAAAGATAATGGTGTCCATTTGAAATGGCATTTTTCTGAAAATTTAGAAAGAGTATAGAGTGCATCTGCAAGAGGTTCAATGGGGTCAATTTCAAAGAAAACCATGGCGGCTTTTTGTGTATTGGGAAAGATAACGATGATGATGGTGATGACGATATGATGAATTGGAAAGGAGAATTTTATTAAGTGTTTTGGGTTTTATAAAACTATAATTAGGTTAGTTAGATTAACCCACGGGTTGAGTTAATTAGATTGTAATGATCTGCCAATAAGTTTACTTTAAAGTATTATATAATATAATTAATGACACTCACAAATCTTTAGCTCTAATTCTTCTTTTCTGTGTATAGAAAATTGAGATGTGTCACATCAAGATCTATTATTATTGTATAATACGTGCATTTTTATCAAAGATAGTTTACATATATACTCCATTAATGCGTACATTAACTAACCCTCGTGCCTCGAGATGAAGAAATTAAATTATACTCTATCAGATGGTCTATTGTGATTGCTCCTAAAAACAAGGTCGGGTTATGACTGACACCCATTGCTGACACAAACTTTGGATTAATGTGCAAATGGCTATGGAGATATCACACCGAACCGTTCGCTTTATAGGGGAAGTTAATAGATGCCAAATATACTCAAGCCCACATTGATAACTTCTCTCTTTCTCGGAAATTTAGTAGTATGAAGGCACCATGAAGATCCATCATCAAAGTTGTTGATTGGTACAGTTCGTAAATTGAATGGAAGATCAACAATGGAGAACTTAATTTAACTTTTTGGTATAGTATGTGTGGAGTAACAAAAGTTCCCTCCAAACTTATCTGCTACTAGGTTTTTTTTTGCTTTTATTGCAATAACAAAATGCATCCATCAAAGAAGTTTAGAATGAGACTATTGAGGACTGTGACATCAAAGTGAGGAGGCCTCTTTCTGAGAGAGAACAAAACGTCCAGAACTCCATTAAAATTTCTCTTACCTACCCCAAATAATGATAGAGGCCCAGATATCCCCGTTTGGAAGATTAGTGGCAACGATATGTGTTCTCTACGGCCATCAAACAAACTTTACACTTCATTATTGATAATCATGAGTCAATGCTATATAAAACTCTCTCGAAGTCAAATATCACAAAAAAAATGCAAGTTTTTCATGGTGGGTCTTATTTCATGATGGTATTTTCACTTATGATGTTCTTGAAAGAAGATTGAAAAATCATTGTCTTAGTCCTAGCTAGTGTATCATTTGCCAAAAAAAGCAGTGAGACTACTGATCACCTTTTCATCCATTACAACATTGCTCAATCCCTATGGAAACAGGTTGAAGCTTCTGTAGGATGGAAAAACAGTAGTCAAAGTTGCCAAAGCCTATGTGAAAACTTATGCTCTATCAATACAAAAAGCCCAAAAAGGTATTATATATTTCAATATGAGTGTGACTACTTCATGGACAATATGGCTGAAGAGAAACAGTAGACTTTTCAACAATAAATATGTTAGCACTATAAACATGTGGGAGAATGTTTGCGAACTTGGTCAGCTACAAACAAGATTTAATCTAATTATTATTTCCAGCCAAATTGCTCAACGTACTATAGGGTTTTTACTTGACTATACTCTGCTTCTTTGGACTTTATCTCGAGCCTTTTTTTTTATCATCTTCTACCTTTGCTATATTGAATGAAATTATTGATGGGATGACGAGGGTGCGAATATTCACTTAGTGAAGATGCCTGAGTGCATCTACTAACCAAGTCATATCTTTTCTTTTAAAAAAAAAACTATACCCAACGAGTTGTGTCATTGCTAATATCTACTTTTTCTCGACAACGAAATTTGCTTATTTCAAAATCTCCTTGTAATTTCACTTTTAGACATGTTAAAATAATAAGGAATAGTTGCAAATTTAGCAATTAAATTCAAATTAATTAAGTATATAGCACAATTTTAAAAAATTTGCAAATATAGCAAAATTTGTCAAATTCTATCAATGATATAAATCTATCACTGATAGACCAATTGGTCTATTACTGATATACCATATGAAGTCTATCAGCGATACAAGTCTATCATAGTTTTGCTATATTTACAATTTTTTTAAAGTATTGCTATATCCTTAATTATTATTGCTAAAATAATCGTCCATTCCAATTTCTCAAATAATCACTAAATTAGAACAATGTCATTTACTACCCTATTAAAACAAAATAATAAAAAAAATTCAAAAACAAAGTGCACCCTTTTCTAAAAGTTGTTCAGATACTTTTTTTTCTATCAGATTGATATCGAGATCTAGTTTAAAAATTTTATTTTTCTAATTTTGGATCTTTTTTATACATCTAGCCATATTACACGCATCTAGATTCGAGTGAAAATAACCCAAATGTATGTAATCTTTCCAAAATTTAAAAATTATACTACCAAATATTACACAATTTGGAGAAATTTAAAAAGATAATTTGTAAATTATTTAGAAAATCAATTTAGAAATGTAGGTAAATAAATTGTAAATTGTAAATATAAATAAATCGAAAGATTTTTAAAATGGATAGTTGCAAATTTAGCCATTAAATTCAAAATAATTAAGCATATAACAACATTTAAAAAATTTTACAAATATAGCAAAATTTATCAAATTCTATCAATGATAGAAGTTTATCACTGATAAACCATGTTGCAAATATTGGTCTATCAGTGATAGACCATACGAGTCTATAAACGATAGATTTTGCTATATTTGCAATTTTTTTTAAATGTTGCTATATCTTTAATTATTATTTCTAAAATGAATATCAATTACAATTACCCAAAATTTTAAGCTAAAACGAAAGTATTCATATGTTTTTCTCTAAGAGGTAAATACTTTCCACTTTCTTCTATTTATATAAATTTTCCATATATCTAAATCTCATTTTGACTCTAAGGCTTTTGATTAAATGGTTTTAAATACTTTAAAAACTATTTTTTAGGAGTTTTCTCTCTATTCTTTTTTTAAATGACTGATTTTTAAAATTAAACATCTATCCATCTATTTCAAATATATACCCCTTACATTTATGATTTGGATAGCCATTCAATAATTTCTATTTAAAATTAAAATATTAATTTTTCTACTTTTCTAGTGACAAAATATTTAGTAAATCTTTTTTTAATAAAAATATATAAAAAGGTTATATATATAAATAAAATTTTTGAAAATAAATTTTAAAAAAATTCTTTCAACTTAACTAAGAATTCGCCATCGCTTTTTTTCGGTTTCTACTTGCTAATGGATTCTCGTACTATGGGAAGCTCCTCAAACAGTGTAGTTGGGGACTAGAGCTTCGACAACAATGGTGTCGTCCAGGTTGATAAGGGCATCGATTTTGATCTGTATTTCTGTATCACCAAAGATGCTCTATGACCGTGTTCGCATGAACAATTACTTCAAATGTCATTTTTAAGAAAAGTATCACTTGGAAGGAAAGACGGGAGTGGGATTCTAGCTATTTGGTCAGCACAAGCAGGTGCAAGGAAGATATATGTGGTGGAGACTAAGATGTGGGAACATTCGCGTGCACTCGTTCACGATGTAATTGATGTAATCAACGGATCTACGGAGGATGTTGTCCTCCTAGAGAAAGTTGATATATGAGTGGATGAGATATTTGTTTTGCGGGGATCAATGTTTGACTCTAACCACTGGTGAAGCCAGACTATGTATAGCCATGCACGCATGTGGTGTCACCAATTGGGTTCAAATTGGAAGATTGAAAAATGAATGATTACTACCAGCAAGGGATGATTAGTACCATTTTGTTGCTATACCAAAATGGGTTATGGAGTTGACATATCTGTTTTAACAAAACCTTTGGGAGAGAAAAAATTACACCACAAATCACAATGAAAAAAACCATTCTCAAAGAAAAAAAATACATCACAAATCACATAGAAAAAAATAACATTTCTTTAATTTGCATATATAAATTTGAAAAGATAAAATACCTCACTAGTAAAAACAATTTCTCTCTTGGAGAGAAAGAACTTCAATTTTGAATTAGTAACCCTAAAGGGAACTATCACAAATCACAAAAAAAAATAATTAAATAAACGTCTTTAATGCAAGAAATACAAGAAAAAAGAAAAAGAGAAAAAATAGATAAAAAAAAATAGAGAAAAGCTATATATATCAAACTTTTAAATGCCCGGGCCAGCTTAAGCCTGCCTCAACTAAGAGGCTACAACATTTGAGATTAAGAAAACCGCTAGAAAATTAATTTCCAACTAGGTAAACTTTTATGGTCAATCTATGATGGTTAATTAATTATCATTCTTTGATGATCTTGAAAGTAAAAACATCAATGTCGATCCATTAAAAAAACAACTTACTAGAAGAATGAAATTTCAAGGCCATATTGAAGCGAAACTGACGGGCCATCTTTTGACAAGATCGGAATTGACATCTAAAAAGTAAAGGATTATGCAAAGTATATAGGCAATGTCATTATCAACACATGTATGTTCAAAAATTAAAGTGGTTGTGAAGGATATTTACCTAAACTGCCTAGACAAAAGTTGACAAAAGATTATCCGTAGTTTACCGACTTTTATATTAGATAGGTGCAAGCACGGGTGGCGAACCTAAGGGAGTGTAGGATAGATGTTTGCGTGAATGTAATGCTTGAAAAGATTGAGATTAGTAACAAAAGTAAAAGAAAAGCATTGGAAACAAATTGGGGAAATTATAAGAAAGAATGAGACGAAGAATTTAGTATGCAATAGAATTCACACAAAAAGGGAGATACTAGAGATTGAATTCCAAAATGATAAGTGAGGAATGAGCTCAAGGATGGACGAAATCTTGAATCAAAATCTCTTTTTAATTATGCATAATTCAATTAGCGAGACAAAAAGTGAAGGAGTGTTTGTGGAGCAAGAATTTGGTATAAAGATCATCAACGAAGAAGAGAAAGAATGACTGATTAAGATTGAAAACACTTTGGATTACAATAGCAACATGCAAAGTAAAGGAATCCATCCATTATTGAAAAATAGATTTGGAAAATGGATGGAAATGGTCCATTTTAAAGACCAAGATGGTGATGTGATAGTGAAAACTATGGAAGAAGAAGAAGCAATGGAAGTACACAAGACTTTGAATAATAACTTTAATAATTTTTTTAGTTCTCATACATAAATAAACTAAATTTTAAAATAAAATTAAAATAAACAAAGATTTCATGAGTTTCATATTTTTGTTAGTCACATTTTACAATAATCTAAAGAACATATAAGAAACTATTAATAGGATATTGAAAACTTATTTAATAATAAGATTATAATGAATAATCAACAATAGCAACATACTTTCCTTAATGAGTTTTTCTTCACACGTTTGCATGGTTTTTTTTTTTCTAGAAAGAAATTTTTAATTTTTTTAAGTTTTAAATTTCGTAATTTTGAACTTAAATTCAAACCCTAATTTCTCCAAGGTCATTCTCCACCAAAGTAAGAATTTACATTTTTTTTCGTAATGCTAGACTTCCAAAGGTTTTTGAAAATGTTTGACCCCATGGTTGATAATGTCTCTTTAATCACATGAATGAATAGCATGTTTAATAGCAGGAACACAGAAAGAAGATTTGAAATCATTCCAAAGTTGCAATTAGAAGCTTGTGAGAGGTCTTCTAGGACATAAATAATCCCAATCCACATCTCTTTAATAGAGCTTTCTTTTTTGGTTGAAAGAGCATGGAGTCTTAGTTTGTAAAGATATAAAAGACTATTTTCATGCCATTGACCATGCCAGAAAGAAAGACTCTCACTATTATTGATACTTCATTTAATCTGAGAAAGAAACCAGTCAATTCCATCTGTGATGGATCTGGTGCTTTTTTACGGTTGTATTTTCTTCTAGATGGAATATCACCCAAAAAAAAAGAGATCGTTTTCAATCAAGAATCTCCAAAGCCACTTGCAAAGAAGGGCGAAATTGTTATCTAAAACTCTACTAATATGGAGGCCACCCTTTTCTGGTAGAGATGATCAAACAATCAACCATCTTATAAGATGTTAGTGTTTTTTTCTGCTGGACTTTTAAGCTTCTCCCTTTTTTCAATATTTTTACAAAGCGAGATAGGAGCCTTGAAAACCGATAGTTGATACGTGGGAAGACTGACAAGAGTCGAATTAATTAGCGTGATTTTTCCACTTTGGACAGAAGAGAGTATTTACAGATGTTCATTTTCTTTTGGACTTTTTCAGAAATATTATGCCATAAATTTTTCAAAAGAGGCTTACCTCCCAAAGGAACATCCAAATAGTTGATCGGAAAAAACTGTGTACAAATGCCCCATTTAGCGACCACCTCCAAAGTAATGAGGGAATCAACATTAACTGGGAATATAGTCGACTAGACTTCTGAAGGTTAATATTGAGACCAGGGTCAAGTTCAAAAAGATGAATAGCACATATATGTTCTCAATCGTTTCATCATGAGCTTCAACAAAAAGTAAAATATCATCCGCAAACATCAAATGTATGAGATTAATACTGTCATTTATAATTCTAATTTCCCCTTATTTTATTTTGCATGTCAAGATCTAGTATTTAGAAGCCTACTAAGGTAGTCCAAAGCCAGGACGAAAATAAATAGGGATATGGGGTCTCCTTGTCGAATTCCTATCAATGGTTGTATCTTGCCTTTGGGTCTACCATTGATAATAACAAAGTATTGAACACTGCTGATGCAAGAATTAATCCACATTCGCCATTTAAGGGGGAAGCCTTTCTTTAAGAACATATAGTCAATGAAGCTCCAATTAATTTTATCAAAGACTTTTTAGATATCGAGTTTTATGACAAACCCTTTAACCTTCTTTATTTTCCAAAAAGACTTTTAATCTGTCTGGCCCTTGACGAATTTTCTGCAACCGTATCAAGAAGAGCTAATAACTTTTCCCATGAGTTTACAAAAGTGTTGTGGTTAGAATTATCGGCCTGTAATCAGATGGGAGAGAATGTAAGTGGCATTCATAGCTTTTGTTGATAATTCCATTTTTGTGGAATTCTTTAAAAATGTTCAGAATGTTTCCTTTAAGAAGTTTTCACGTCGATTTAAAGAACTCCATAGTGTAGCCATTGGGTCCCGAAGATTTATTACTTGAGAAAGCTTTGGGAGCATCATGTATCTCTGTCTCAAATAAAGGCTTACAAATATCATTATGAGCCTTTTTGGTAATGGGAGATCATTGTTGATTATCAATAAGCCAAAGATCTCTATTGTTGTTTCGGTAGATATCTTCAAATTTAAGTGTTAAATAAAAGCTTTTTCAATCTCTTCATTTTGTAGTACATATATCACCCCTTTTTGTTGCTATATACTAAAAATGAAATTTCTTCTGTCTTGCTGAGCATATTTTATGGAAAAAATCAGAATTTTCATCTCCCTCTATGTTCCAAATTCTTTTACATTTTTGAGCCCATTCTTGAGCTTCTTTGGAAGCATGTTGGTTGAGATCGGCTTTAAGAGAGGTTCTACGCAAACTCAAAAGATCAGTAATTTTATTTTCTTCTTGATCATGTTTATCACAATCCAATCAATTTCTTTATCCATGCTGATCTTCTTTCTTTTCATTATCTTATATCTTATTTTTAATCTAGCATTTGATAGGATTTGTGAGATCTAGATTTTTTTTTTGAACCGAACATCTTTAAGAACAACGTTTGTAAATCTGAAAGGTGCAGGGCCCCATTTGATGGGGAAGTGATCGAAGTGATCAGACATAATCGTACAAAGGGTTCCGGAGAATGATATAGTAACAATTTTGTAGGGTAAAGATCAGGTCGATGTATTTCCTCCATTAGGTATATCTTGGGGAAAAAATGAAGAAATATGAGTATAAACTCCCATAGGAGCAATCAAAAGCAAACCATTGGTATCACATGAACTGAAAAACCAAACTCTTTTTGATGTGAAAGCTTTGTAAAATTCCATTGGATAAAGACTAATTCCACATTTAATTTCTTCTCCTTCTTCAATACCTCCAATTATGCATTTTCCTTCCTACAAAAACAATGTCATGCAAATGAATTTGATCATTTTGATAAAAGATTATAAGAAGCTAAATATAAGATTTGCTCAAATTACAACATATATATATATACACACTAAAATTGAAGAAAGTACCTGGGTGGTAAAACTAGTTTCCCAATGATCAACTGGAGCCACAAATTTGATTTGTGAACTCGTAATAGTAACACGAACTGTGATCCAAATTAACAAAACATTAAAAAAAATTCCTTACAAAACTTCGATGTAAGTTTATATATATTTACCATAATCAGCATTTTCCATGTCTTGTACAACACATCGAAACTCCTCTAAAGCCATTGATACAAAGAAAGAACCATAGTCAACGTCCCCAACCTCCGCAGGTTCTTCAACTATGGACATTGGTAGCACTTTCGTGTAAAATGGGTTTTCTTGACCTTAAAAAAATCAATGATATATATATATGAAGAACAAAAATAATTGATTTGTAGGCATTGTAGATGAAGAACAAAAATAATAAAACGAAAATTACTTACAAGGAATACGATATTTAAGAGTGATACTACTTTGATTTGTAGGCATTGTAGGCATACAGAAAGAGAGGGAAGAAACTCCCATGCGATGAAGATAAGTCATTATAACAAAGAAATCAACGATATTAAATGTGACTTCATAAAATCTGCGACAATAAAAACGAATGAATCTTTTAGGCAACATTTTGATAGTTGAGATGCAAAGAGGTTTATTTCGGGAGACAACAATGGAGAAAGATAATGGTGTCCATTTGAAATGGCATTTTTCTGAAAATTTAGAAAGAGTATAGAGTGCATCTGCAAGAGGTTCAATGGGGTCAATTTCAAAGAAAACCATGGCGGCTTTTTGTGTATTGGGAAAGATAATGATGATGACGACGAGGAGGATGATAATATAAATGGATATGATCTTTTGATCAAAACATAAATAGATAAATAAAAACTTAATTAAGGTTAAAGACTGAAAAGATCCAACAGATTACTTGAGATTAGGAAGCCCAATTCTTTTGCCTCATTAATCGGATTTTTTGATTCATTTTTTATGAATTTTTCAAATTGTTTGTTTGTTTGATAAAAAAGTTTAAAATTTGAAATTATTTATGTGTTATTATCTCTTTTCCCCTTTTTCCCTTTTCAGTTTTTAATAATAAAGATGATGATGAAGATGAGAAATATTACATAATTTGGATCAGAAATTTAAAAGATAATTAACTTGTAAATTATTTAGATAATCAATAAAACAATTTATAACTGAGTGTAAACATAAATGGTAAATAAGATTTGCAAGTTTCCAGTAATATTATTTTAGGTATGTTTGAATTGACTTAAAAATATCGTTTTTAGAAAAAAAACTCATGACTTTTCATAAAAAGTGTTTAAAATATTTTAAAAACTATTTTTTTTTTTTAGAATTTGTCAAAAATAACAAATTTATCACAATCTTTTATAATATCCAATTTTCAAATTATATCAATAATAGATATTAAAAAACACTAATATGTTTCTATCAATATTGTATTGAAGTTGTTGTGATATATATATATATATATATATATATATATATTTTATATGAACGATCATAATTTAATTTGAATAAGTCCGGCAAATTCTAAGAATTTAATGAAAAATTATGAAAACTAAAATTAAGAATTATAATTAAACGTTCAAAACTCCAGAAAAAAACTTCGTACAATTAAAGGTTAGTAACTTTATTCAACGACCTATTCAAAATTTTCATATTTGGCACTTTTAATTATTTATAACTTATTGTTAAGACTCTTGAGTACAGAGAGAAGTGCACTATACTAATTCCCTAACCTAGTGACGTTGCAATCATCAAAACGTCACCTAAACATCTTTAAACTACTAGACAGTCGTCCCTAAAAACTCCAATATATTCTATCCTCAAAATACCTAAAGTAATTTAGTTTAACCCAACCACCATACTATCACTACTACAAAAATAGATTTTTTTTTGCAGTATTATTATTCTTATGATTTTAAAATCCTCACTGATGTCAATATCAAGAAAGTCGAAGTTCTTGACGGTTGATAAAAATTTCAAGAATAATGAACATTGACGTTTTATAAACGTTCAGTTTACAATTTTTTCTGACAGTTAAAAATCATCAAGAGTATGAGTGTTCATGACATTTAAAAACCGTGAAGAATATGAGTGTTCATGACATTTAATAACCATAAAATAATTGATTGTTTATGACATTAAAAAACCATCAAGAATATCTTTTTATGACATTTAAAAGTCGTCAAACGTGTTTTGAAATTTTTTAAAGAAAAGTTGCAATTCAATTATATTTTTTGTTCATGTGCTCTCAAACTCTGGTCAGTTTTTAAATGACGCAGAATAAAAAAGGCTAATATTGTTCATGACATTATACATAATTTTCATCAATTGATTCTATTTTAACACAAAATAGTACACATAAATAAGAACTTTCATATATAACAATACAAAGAAACTAAGTACACAAAATCTATTGAAATTTCCTAAATGACAAATACAAAGCAAAATAGAAACTAAACATTGGTAATATATTTTTACAAAGAAATTAAATACAATAAGGTATTGTTGTGAATAACAAAATTATTCAAAACATCAATAGATCGATCCGATATTAGTGCAAGACCTAATAAAAATAGTGAAAAGAAAATGAGCAAAAATGCAAGTACCAAATTGCAATAGGCACTTCCAAGTCAAACTCGTCAGATTGTGTACTCAAGCAACCTTCAAATAAATAGTCATTCAAAAGAACTTTTCTCTCGACAAAGGTGGAGGTGAAACATCTCATACAAAGTGGTTGAATGCAAAAATTCCATTGCATCCATAACAAACCTTTCTAGCTCCACTTAAGGCTTTGATCTTAGTGTGTATACTCAAAACACACTCGGACGATCGAAAGTGAAGTGAAAGGGACGGAGAGGTGTAACGTTTTCGATCTGATAATCAACCAACGGAGGAAGTGTTGCTAGGTTCTCTCGAACGACGGCAGAAGTGAAGGGATGAAACAGGTGGAACATTCTCGATCTCTCCTGACGCAGATAAAGGCATCGGCTAAAACAGTGTCGAAACAAAGGCCAATCCACGATGCGTCGATCGAGACAAGTATTCCTGACATCGTAGTTCAAGACGTAGGGAGAAGATAAATAAATATTTAATTATCGCATTTTTTCGGACGTCTCTTTGCATGGCGTCGGGAAAAGTTTAGTCATTTCCGACGTCATAAGTAAAACGCCCGTAGAAGTGAAAACTATTTTGTTCATGGTGTCTCCCGACGTTTTCGATGTGCGTCTGGGACTCTCTTATAAAAATCCTCTTCAGTTATGTAAGTCACAGAATTGAAAAGTTGAGAGAGAAGTTGAGAGAGACCGAGAAGGAGAGAGATCCACGCCACCGCTAGCCGTCGTCCTTGTATGACCGTTCGTCATCATCTTTGTTGTCACTGTTCATTCCGGCAAGTGGTTTAGTTTAGTTTAGTTATTGTTTTGTTTTAGTTAATTAGTTTTAGTATATATTTATATTTCAATTTATTTGTTGTATTTAGATTTTGAATTAGTTGTAGGTTTTAGGAATTTGAATTTGAAGTGTTGAAGTTGTGATTCTAAGAGTGGAGGTATATACCTTCCATTTAAATAGAGGAACTTCTGACGCAATATTGGTAGTATCGAAGTTCATACAACCTCGAAAAGGCTTTTCCGACGCATAAATATATGTCGACATACAAGGCGTTAAAAATGCTTTGGGAGAGGACAGAAGCAAAGGCACAAGAGAGGGGTAAGGCTCTTCGTGTATAATACCTTTCATTTAATAATGTTTGTTATATAGGATCTCCCGACCACAAGATTAAGAGTCGAATATCCTACATATCTCCAACGCCCTAATCTTGTGCGTTCGTAGATCCATACATTTCGCCCAACTAGCGTTTATGCCCTAGAAGATCCTTTCTCTTTTTCATTTATCTTCCAATAATTTTGTGCTTCCGAAGATATTTTGTAGATTAAATTAAATACTTAAAAAGGTATTTTAAATATGTGCCTCTACCATGTTATTAAAAAATATTATTTAAAAAACAAAATATTTAATGAAAAATTATGAAAACTAAAATCAATTGTCACAATTTTTTAAGAATTATTTAAGTTCACCTTCAAATGTCAAAAACTCCTAAAGAGAAAAGTGTTTATAATGTATAATTAAAGGCTAATAACCTTATTCAACCAACCACTATGGGTTGACCAAGAGGTAGTGAACAATAAATTTTCTACCCTTTTCTTTAGGTCTCGTCCCATACCCACCAATATCAAAATATACACATATACAAAAATTAGTATGAAGGTAGAAATAATTCTTTATTTATTAAAGAAATTATAATTTGTACATTATTTAGAAAGGTCTGTAAATAAATTGTAAATATAAATAAATAAGATATTTCTTTTAAAATCTCCTAAAAAGAATATATTTTTTCTTAAAACTTATTTTTAGTTGAAGATTTTGATAAAATGGTTTAAAATACTTCAAAAACTATTTTTAGAGTTTTCTCTATTTACTTTTTAAATCACTTATTTTTTAAATTAAACATTTCAAATACATATTCTATTATTTTTTAAATTAAATATTTGAAATACATATTCCATTACTTTTAGGGTTGAGTAGCCGTTCATTCATTTCTATTTAAAATTAAAATATTAACTTTTCTATTTTTGTAGTGACAAAATATATAGTATAGTTTATTAATAAATTGGACTTTTAATCAATACAGCCTTATAAAAAGTGTAAATCCATTTTAATAAAAAAAATGTAAAAAATGTAAAATCCATTTTAAATACACACCTACTGTATATACAAGTTTTGAAAATAAATTTTTTGTACTATGGGAAGCTCCTCAAAAGGTGTCATTCGAATTGAAGGACCGATAGCAATGATGTCTGCAGGTAGGGGCATTGATTTTGGCATGAACATTTACTTCAATGTTATTTTCAAGAACAAGCATCACTTCGAAATAAAGACTCTGTTAGATGTGGGAACTGGATTCTAGCTATTTGGTGGGTTAGGAAGTTATATCAAGTGAAACAAAGTAAGATATCATGAAGAATTAATTTTTTATCTTTTTTCAGCCTGATCCAGATACTCACGAATATAAAAAAGAATTAATATTAAAGAAATTGTAATAGGTAGAGATCATCCTTGATATTAATGGTTTGGTAGAGATCATCCAACTAAAATTAGTTGAATAATCATAATTTTTTTAGGTGTAATTAAAGTAAGCTTTCTAGGATTTAGATCACTTATTGCACCTCTCCCAATGTCTTATTGCACCTCTCCCAATGTCTTAGGTTCCCAACTACGCATTGCACATCTATAATTAGAATTAAATCAATCCTTCCAAATAATATTATTTATGCTCGATTTAATAACCTAATTAACGAGCTCAATTTTGAAAATTAAATTTTTTAATTTTATTTATTAATATTATTATTTTAACGTGGTTTATGATTCAACTCTTCCATCTAAAAAACATACTCATTATCATAAAAAATATATTTTTAAATATACAAAAAAAAATGGAAGCTATTTCTTATAAAATAAACAAAATTTTCATTAAACACAAAAGAGGTAGAAAATAAACTTGCTTGTAATAGCTGTTAATTAGTATACCAAATATTAAAAGAAAATAACCAAATATTTAAAAAAATGTCTTTCAACAACTTGGCTAAAACTTCAAATCATATGAAATTTAGAAGAAGAAAAAAATGCACACAATAATAATATTTTCTTATTTTGCAGGATAAATATGAAAAGATAAAATAGGTCAGTAGTAAAATCAATTTCCCTATTGGGAGAAAGAACTTCAATTTTGAATTGGTAACCCTAAAGGGAACTATCACGAATATTAAAAAAATAATAATAATAAACATGCTTGATTCAAGAAATACTAAAAAAAAGATCTAAACTATATATCAAACTTACCATAGTTTTCAATATTATTATTGAAAGAGAATGGTTCCAAAGGATCCATTTAAGAGATGAACATGGTGATGTGATTGTGAAAACTATGGAAGAAGAAAAGAACAATGGAGAGAATACACAAGACTTGGAATAATAACTCTACTCCCCTTTCATTTCACCATTCTTATACTATTTTGCTTGTTTGTCATGTTTATAACAAACTAAAGAACATATGGGAAATAATCATAACGTTATGCAAACTTATTTAATAATTATCAGAATATTATGAATTTGAAAAATTCATCTGCCTTGGATGAATTTGGCCACATACTTTCCTTATGAGTCTTTCTTCAACACACTATCATTGTTAACACATTTGCATGAGTTTTTTTCTAAAAAGTTTTGAAAGTTCATTGATTTTGTATTTAAATTCAAACCCATTGGAGAGAAAGAGCTCAAGAAATATATTTGTAAATGGGTTTGTTCACTTCTCCAAATCCCCATTTCTTCAAGATCGTTCTTCATCAAAATCTCACCCAACAAAAACTTGTAAGTACTAATCAAACCAACAAATTTTTCAAATCACATTCTCTAATTACTCTTTTTTTTTTTCTTCTTCTTCAACAGGATCTTCCAAACAAGTTCGTCAAGAACAATGCCCATTCTCTGTTATTCAACAACGCCACTCTTTCCCTTCCCGACGGCTCTAAATGGAACTTCCAACTCACGAGACTAGACGGCAAAATATGTTTCCTCAGAGGATGGCCGGAGTTTGTAAACTTTTATGCCGTTCAACCTGGATATTTCCTCGTGTTCCAGTTGAAAGGAATTTGTTGTTTCAATGTTCTTATTTTCGATACTTCCGCTACCGAAATCGATTATCCAATGCGTCGACTGCCGGTAATCGTTCCTAAAAGCGAAAGCGATGATGAAGGTGAATCTATCCAGATACTACATGAGGAGGTTTTGAAGAAGAGAAGAAGAATGGAGAAGAAAGAGAAAGAAACATCCGCGTATTACTCCTTGCGGGAGATGAAGAAGAATATGAAGATTAAGATAATGAAGCGTCGAGAGTTCACTACACCTCAAGGATTCAGCGATGACGATGAAGATGAAGATCTGGAAACGGACTACTCACCGAGACAAACTAATTACAGAGCATCAGGTTAATTTTTCCACTTAATTTCTCTAAACTTTCATTTGAATTTCAGCAATCAGTACTATAGTCTGATGAACACTTACCGATTTCAGAGTACAACGAGAGAGAAGACGGCAGATCCAGTCCGGAATCGATGAGACCGATGAATCCACGGAAGACGCAGCAGGTATTAACAGAGAATCAATTGGTAGTTGTGAGGAGAGCGAGTTCGTTCAAATGTAGAACGAAGAACCCTTCATTCATGGTTACAATGAGGCCTTCGTACATCCAAACAGGAAATTGTCTGGTAAGAACAGAACAGAACAACAACAAGACTTGAATGGATGGATGGGTGATTTGAGAATAGTCATCGTTGATGAATGTGTGATTAATTAATCTGCAGAGCTTGCCAAGGATCTTTTCAGAGAGATATATAAAGGAATCGGTGGATGTGAAGCTGGAGGTGGGAGATGGTCGGATTTGGAAAGTATGGTGCGGAGTCCGGTGGGCGTTCACACGGCGGCGAACGGAGCTGAAAGGCGGTTGGAAGAGATTCGCGGTTGATAATGAATTGGAAGAAGGGGATATTTGTGTGTTTGAATTAATGAACAAAACCCCTAAAGTTCATTTCCTCGTCACCATTTTCCGTCTTCCAAGTCCTTAGTGAGTGAATTCAACACCCAAATAATGTCTAATTAATCTTATATTATGTTATTGCTAAGTATTGATATGCATTGCATTCATATATATATATATAGAGAGAGAGGGAGAGAGAAGTTTAAACAATTAGAACACACATGACTCAAAGTTTTTTTTTTTTTTTTTGATTGATTTAGAATTGGACACGATTGCATCCTTTACAAAGCCCTTCGTTATTTATGGAATAATAATAGTATATGAAATATTTGAAGTGACAACCTTGACAAGTGAAGAGAGGTAGTAATAGTTGTAGTTTGGCTTACTCCCATAGTGTCCTACTTAACTGTCTTACCTGCACAAATCAACTCCAACTTTCACTGCCTACGAAAATTCATATATTTTTACAACTTTACTATCCGTCTCTTCCATCATCAAATCTCTCTAAACAGTTTTAAATGATAGCAACTATTCATCAGAATTATATACATATATATATATATATATATATATATTTGTTTGTATCATTCTTTAAAGAAATAATAAAACATTAGTTACAAATCTAACAAAATTAATCAAACTTATTACCACGAGGAGAATTAAATTTATTTTGTGAACAATTAGTTTTTAAATTCATAGATTTTGTGCAGATGATAATTTAATTTGTTTTTCTCACCATTTTTAATTCATGGTTTCCATTTTTGTTTAAATAAACATTTGAATTGTTAAACATTGTATTTGAGATCTCAAGATATCGTCTCCACATAATAACCAATTTTATCAAATCCTCAAACTTTGTTAACAATCCTTCCTCAAATCCCTCATCTATATATCCAATTAATCTCAAAGAACAACAAGCAAGAAGAAAAGAAGAACTCCAAAAACAAATTATGCAAATGTTTCTAAACCCCAGATTTCATTCCAAAAAAGATCATGTTATTCGAACAAGTTTAGTTCATATAGCAGCATACCTGTAGAGACAGATGATGGTTGCACTGGTTGCGATGGCTTCGTCGTGTCGGGGACATCTTCCGGTGGCACGACGACACCCGGCCAAGGGTGGCAGTTGCAGTGCTTCCCCTTCTCTACGCTCTTGTAGAGACCAGGAAGGTGGCGGCCACACCCCTTCCATGTATATTTGCTGCAATCCTTACAAACCACTAGCATACACATCTCTCTCTCTCTCTTCTTTTTGTGTTCTAAAGGCTAATCAACTTTCAAAAGCAATTTAACAAAGGAAAAAAGCTTTGGGAATATCGTCGATTTTCCAATGCTCAAGTATTCCCTTCTTTTTCTTTTCTAGTTTCTTCTAAAAATTGTCAAACACTATGTGTGAGGATATGGTTTTAGACTTAATTACATATTTAATTGCTTTGATTTATTCCCAACCGCCCATTAGTTCATTCCAATTCACAAAATTGCTCCTATATGGAATAATAGAATAATGCTTTTAGACTTCGTTTGACATTGGGGTATCTCCAAAATTAAAGTTTTCATATCAATTTGTTTGATTAAAAAGATTAGAACAAACAAACAATTTGATGCTTATCGATTAAGAATTGCTCCAATATATTTAAAAGAAAAATATATAGAGAGAGACTTAAAATCTTTGGAAAAATTATTTTAATAATTAAGTGAGGAATATCAATTTTGAGATCCTGAAACTAATTAGCAATGGGGATTTGGAATTGGTTTTTATGGGGATATTTAATATCTATATGGTTGATTAGATTATTTATGATAGCTTCCAAATATATATTTAGTATTGTGTTTATATAATAAGATATTTTTATAGTATCTTAGAAGTTTAAATTTATAATAGTAATCATTTAAATAATCATAGTATACAATTAAGTTATAATAGCAATCCAATGGAATTAATTAGCTACTAAAATTTCACAAAACCAATATGGTTTGAAAATCAAAGATGAGTCATTACTAAGAGATTAATATCCTTTGGAATTTATTGATGTGGAAAAGAAAAATGTAGTGATGATATATTAACAATATGGAGGTCAATTCCTCCATAGATATCATGAGGAGAAAATGAAGAAATGTGAGTATACAATCCCATAGGAGCAATCAAAAGCATGCCATTGGGATCATATGAATTGAATAACAACCAAACTCCTTTTGATGTGAAAGCTTTGTAAAATTCCATTGGGTAAAGACTAATTCCACATTTAATTTCATCTCCTTCTTCAGTACCTCCAATTATGCATTCTCCTTCCTACAAAAACAATAATACCAAGCACAACTTGTTGATCAGACACTAATTTTTTCAAAACTATAGATTTGAAAATATACATACATACCTTGGTTGTTAGGATAACTTCCATTTGGTCATTCTCAGGTATGAATTTGATTTGTGTACTCGTAATAGTAACATGAACTGCCACAATTAAACTATATAATTTATTAAAGTAATAGTACGTTTGGATTGGAAAAGAATATATATATTTTTCCAAATTTTGATTTTGATTTAAATTCTTTTTGTATTAACAAATCACTTATTTTTTAAATAAAAATTAAACACCTTAATTTGAACTATATAATTTATTTAGACCCACGGACTATTATTTTGGATCATTGTTCTCTATAGTTGTTATGTTAAAATCAGCCACTATCTTAATGATATCAATATTGTATTTCATAATATCTCCACCAAATCTTGATTCTTGACTTCATCCTTTTTAATTACTATTTAATTAGACATTTTCAATTTTACTTTAGCATCTCACTTCATTAATTCCTTTATATAAATTGAAGGATTTGATGTGTGTATAGCAAATAAGTTTTAGTTCATAGATAGAGATGAGATGTAATGTTATATGGTATAACACTATACAGGATTCATTTCGTTATTTATATGACTTAAAACTTCACATAAGAAGATGATCCAAATTAAATCTATGATTTAAGGAGTCTGGAAAAACATGATGATTCAAGTGTGAAAATTCTAGTAGAACACAATACAAACATACATGAAAATCATAACATCCACAGGCCACAGGCAGGATGATTTTCTTTTTCCTCTTTCTAATCTAGTTTTGTTTTACTGCTCTATGAATTTTTTAACATCAAGATGAGTTGAAGAACATTCAGGCGGAACTACTGTCGCCTTTATCTTGTGATGATGATAAGTCTTTTGCCAGTTTCTTCGTTGGGTTCGAGTCATTAGACTCTGAATTTGTTGATACTCGTTTCACTCCTCTTCCGACAACACCAAGGTGCGTCACACCGTTCGTGTGGGCAGTTGAGACTGTTGGAGAGTCAAATCCTCCATTGCTGTGAGCTGAACCCATTTGTGAGGAGTTGAACACTGATGGAACTGGAGGTGTGATCTTTTCGAGATTAGGCTTTGCTGATCCTATGCCGAGAATCTCTGAGAGAATTGACTTTGGGTTTGAGGCTTGCTGTTGGAGATCTTCAAGCTGTACAAAGACAAAACATTGGTTAGTTTTTTGGCATTCTTTGTTGAAGTTTGTTTCATAAGTTACAGTCTACACTCGCCTTCTTTTCTAGCTCAACCAAAAGCCCAGATAGAGTGTCAATCTCAGATTGTTTCTCTGTTGTAGCATTTTCGTTGTCAGTCTGGGAGCCATTGGAGGATAGTGGGACCTCTGGTTCTGACCCCGAAGTAGACGAAGCTGTGGTTGGTACAATGACACTCTTTACTTCGTCAGTGAGCCGCACCACACGTGACTTGCAAATTGATATTGCCTTCTGGCAATATGAAATGGCTTCCTGCGGCTGAGAACCAAACTCCAAACACAAGCATACACGGAAATTTCTGGAATTTTTAGATTAAGGTAACAAAAGACCTCACGTGAAAGGAAGTAACCATACCAATTCAAAACAAAAACAGAAAAGAACAACAAAAGGAATCTATGCATTCATTACCAAAGAAAGAGAACAACAAAAGGAGAGATGACGTCTCTACCAAGGAGATGTACAAAAATGCTTCCAGTGGTAAAGATACGAGTTGAAGAAGAGTAGTTGCAAAAACTCACTCGAAATAGTACAAAGGTAAAAGCATAGATTAAGAACCTCCCAGAATTTATAAGCTATTTTTAAAAACAAATTTTGAGGTCGGCTACCTTGAAAACAGGGTTTTTTTTTCCCTTTTAATTCCTTTTTACTTTTCGAAATCTCGTAAAGAATAATTGGAATCTGAGTTTTAAGAATATATTAGATTCTATTTACATACTTATAGTTTATGATCTGAAAGAGGGATACAGTTCAGCAAGCTGTCGATTGTCAGGTTCAACAAGTCTTTCTAAAATTGATAACGCTTTCTGGTAGTCACTGAGGGAAGTTCCAATGTCCTCTAAAAAAAGTTGAAAAAAGAAACAAAACTTTAAAATTGATGGATAAACCACTTACTAATGGAAGAAAAAGAAACAAAAACCACTTGAATGTATATCACACCAGAGGAAATACAATGCAAGTGTACCTCTTTCTAGTGCAACTTCTGCCAAGGCTGAGAGTATGTCCACTTTCTCCATAGTGTCAGCTGAGTCTTTTTCCACGATTGCTCTGGCAACGTCTAGCATTTTCCAAGCTAAATCAAGGTCAGATTCATCTTCATCTGCATCTGCCAAGTCCTCAGCATCACTACCATCAGATTCTTCTTCATCCCGATCCTTCTTACTGACTGTCTCAGAAACTGTCTCAAAGAAAAAACAAAGGAAAATGGAAGATCAAAAAGTTCCTCACAAGATTATCTTTTAAGACATTTTTGTTTAAAAACAACTTTTCTATTAGATAGTATCTTAAAATGAAAACCAGAAATAACATAACGCAATCAAAACAAAGCAGAACAATGTTAATACTCAACCCTATCTTTCAGGTCCTTGAGAAAATGTGAGCACGTGATAATTCCATTCAAATTTGAAGTGCTATACATGCCTCTTCAGATATGAAAACCAATTTTTCATAGTAGAAACTGTTTGAAACTCAACTGATTCATAATTCATGCATGTAAAAAACATCTATGATAGAAGTACACATAATGCATTCCACACATCAAACAAAACTTTGATAAAGGAGAAATATGCAATTTCTTTTTTATGCATCAGTAGGTAGCATTAAATGTACGTAATTAAACTTATGAAAACAAGAAACAAAAAAATCAATCAAATGTTGTCTGCACATGAATGCAGTGAACTACAAGCCCCAAGAAATTTGTTCTACTCAAACTGCGAAGACAGTGATTCTAAACAAAATCTTTTTATTTACAATTAGTAGGTATCAATCAGTCTAAAATAATGTATGAGTGATTTGCATTTTCTAAAGCACAAAGTGCAATGACAAAATGAAAAAGATGCATCGTGCCACAGTTGAGATGCTAAAAAAGATGCAAGTGTGGATGAGGTGACGTGTTTGACATCAAGTAGAAAAGTATCCTTTCTAAATATCAAAACACTGAAGACCAAAAAAATTTATAAAATGTTCATGTAAACACTTCGTAAATAGGAAAGCAAAGAAATCGATAGAGATACCATCATCTGATATGAAAGTGAAAGGAAGAAACAAGAAACTAAAGTGAAAGGAATTTTTCCATAAAGACATGTATATACAAAACCCAGTGTCCACTGCAGCCAAGATACGAGTTAAACGATTTCCACAGAAGGCAAGACAACCCATCTACCCAATGTGAGCTGGAAGCCTACCAACTAAATATGTGGGTGTGTGTTTTAAACAAGGAAAGAAGACAAACAAGTATATGCTTTCTAACTCTAGAAAAACCCTGCTGTTCAAAAGAAGAATAAAGCAAGTCGTCACATCCTAATGTCCATAAGAAAAGCTATAGAGCTTGTAACATCTCAGGATGGAAATACATACAATACATTGAAAAATTTGAAATACACGTTATGAAAAATAATGAATCTTTTCACTTCCAGTTGAAGTGCTTCAATGAAACTAGACTAAATTCATCACTGAGATTACCATGAAATACATCACTGATATCAAGATAAAATAAAACCAGAAGCATGTTGCTGTTACTCAACTCTTAAGAATATAAGATCCTCACTCTTTCTTTCTTTTTTTCCTTTTTTTTTCTTTTTTGTAGAAAAGTAACGACTTTCATTTAGAAAAAATGAAAGAAGACAAATTGAAGTGGAAACCTCTTCAAGTAAGTCAAACATTAGAGGGGAGTTCATTAGGCTAAAACATGATTGTAAAAACAAAAAATATCTAAGTAAAAGAAAGGGAAACGTAGATAGAAACTTGATTACTCAGACAGCATAATAAAGATACCAACCGTCATCTGTAACCCCATCGACCGCTTCAGCATTGCTGGAAACAGAAGCTTTTGATGATTCACCATTAACAGCACTCTTCACAGAATCATCCTTGTCAGATTGACCTTCCTTCTTCGGGACAGCTCCCAGTGGGTCTGCCTCCTCCTGGGCTTTGTACAATAAAGCACATCCATATTTGTAGTACAATTTGACACATTCTGAAGCCAGTTCACCATAATGCGCAGCTCTGAAATTAAATATTTTCAACATTATTACAAGTAAAAAAAAAAAAATCGAAGGATTTCAGATGGTTACAACTTACGACAAGCACAAAAACTAGAAGTATCCAAATACTAGTGATTTAAGAATATACTTAGAACCTAACAAGAAGGAACAACATCCCAGACCAAGATTGTTCAGTGATCCTGACGAGCAGTTGATCTTCAATAAAAAGAAAGATGAAGATTCGTCGAAGTAAAAGGGAAAAAAAAATCTGGAGCAAGAATATACCCCCCACCAGTAAAGCAGAGCGAAATAAACCCAGGATGAAAAATCTTGAAATTGAGTAAATGGTAATGGAACGGAAATGATCCAACAGGGAGACTTCAAAGTTAACAAAACCTCAAGTTTCATCTTCACTCAAGAATTAATTCATAACCAAAAAAGGGAATTGAAGCGATAATGAAAAATAAGAAAACCCTAACCTAATCTCAAGGGCACGGCTGAAGCAATCGACAGCCTCATTGAAATCATTATCCTTCATGGCCTTGGATCCCTTCTCTAGCAACTCTTCCGCCAGGTCTAACGATTTGTCCCCGCTTTCATCAGAGGTCTGAGCAGTGGGTTGAGTAATGGGCTTCTTTTCATTCGGAGAATTACAAGACGACTGGAGGCCTCCTTGAACAATGGATTCAGTGGTGACCTCACTGACGTTGAGAGTTTCGTCAAGTTTGGGTTTGTCCACCGTCACTGAGACCTCCGATGGTGGATCCTCGTCGGCCATGGCTGTATTAGAGAAAATTGGAGGTTTAAGCAGAGAATTCCTCACTTTGAGCTTCAAAATCCTTTTTGGGCGGAAACGCGACACCTTAAATAATAACTCCCTTTTTGTATCTAAGTTGTAATTACAGAAAAAGATGTTATAAAAATTTAAGTATTTATGTATTTTTATTTTATGCTATAAAAATTTGGATAATTTATATAAAAATAGATTAATTAGTTTTCTAAAAAAATTTAGTTTATTTAATAAAAAAAAGGTTTAAAAATCTATTAGACACCTAATTAAAAGTTAAAAAACGTATTAAATATTTATAAAAGTTTAAACATTAATAAATACAAAGCTCAAACATCAAAGACTAAATTTGATTGTTGTTGGCTTTAGTCTTATTTAGTTTAGTAAAGTTTTTCATTTAGTTGTTTGATTGAGGAAATATAATACTCTAACTTTCAAGTTCTCGTAAGTTTATTCTTGATTCAATTATTGATTCGATTAATGAAGATGAAGAATATTATGTGTTGTGGAGTTTGATGGAGTACTAAATAGCATTGTTAAGGTGTCCATTGGACAGTGGGAATTAGAATGGAAATAGGAGTGGGAAGGGTTATAAAATAAACATATGTTATTCTTTTTTTCTTTTAATACATTTTTTATTATTTTATTTAATATATTATTAAAATTAATAACACGAGATTAAATTTGTAGTTTATAAAATTAAATTATAGTGTGTACATTTAATACCATATCTTAATAAATTAGCATATACTTTCTCTTTCTTTTAATTTAATAAATTAGTTTATATACACGTACATAGTCATATTTATTTTTAAATAGATGGTACTTTTAAATAAAGAATCGACGCAATAAAGCTATTAGTTAATTAATTACATTTGTAGTTAGTTAATGGTGATTATGATTCATATAATATGAATTTATTTATTAATAGTTTGATGATTAGTTTATCATTGATTAATTGAAATTTATTAATTATTTTATTGATTAATACATCGTAATTATATACCTTCGTCAAATTTATCCTATAAAATTAGTCATTTATTCAACCTCTCACAAAGTATCGTGTGTAGAGGTAGTCATGTGGTTCAATAGAAGACACGAAGGATTTTAATATACTTTGATTCAAATTGATATTTTGGAGCTAGCTTCGAGTATAGAATAGTTGGTTTCCTTCAGATAATGGTTAAAATAAGTAATTCTTCAACAACTAGGTCAACTATTCTTAGACAATGCTTGAGGCCTCTGTTTCACCTCTCCCGTACGTGTCTGGGGCATCTTGTCGTTTGCTACTAGTTAATATTGGTATTTGTCTGACTTGCCGTTTACCTATAGGATTTTTTTTAACCCGAGAAATAGGATACTAATTATAGAATCACTAGAATTATACATTCATTTATCCAAGTTTTAAACTAACCATATAAAAACACAATTAATTATTTAGGGTTCGTTTGGATTGACTTTTTAAAGTATTGATAAACATTTTTGAC
The DNA here is from genome assembly GCF_000004075.3 of Cucumis sativus. Taxonomy (NCBI): domain Eukaryota; kingdom Viridiplantae; phylum Streptophyta; class Magnoliopsida; order Cucurbitales; family Cucurbitaceae; genus Cucumis; species Cucumis sativus. The sequence continues at coordinate 14,332,126 of NC_026656.2, forward strand.
ACTATTAAACATTTAGAATGTCAATGTAAATAAAAACTCTTAGTCTCCTAAAGGTAAGATAGTTGAATAGGTGTTGAATTCAATTCACTAAGTATCAATTACATCTTCGAGTGTAAATTTTTTTATTCATATAATTTAAGTTCTTTAGGATTGAGTAGACACATCTAGTCACATGATAAATCGTGTATATGTCTAGCGGTGCAAAGTAAGTTACTCGCTATGAAGCCAGATATCCAAAATACTCATGACTCTATATATCATTGAATTTCCTTCTCATAAATTTGCGAGTTCAATATAAATCACTTCTTATATCACTTTTCATATATAATCTTGAGGATTTTGTTTTCTAGTGGAGGCTATAGAAAACAAGTTGAGAGAACAACTATTGTGCTCATGTATAGGAACATACATTTTTTTTACCCAAAGTCAAAGAAGATAAATTTTAAATTTTAGTTCCAAGGCTATGAAATGTATTAGGTTAAATATATGTTTGATTTCCATACCTTCGAGTTCATTTTATTAGTATGATTTCAATTATTTTTTCTAATTAAATTTTAAAATGTCACTGCTATTGGTTACTCTTGTTTTCTAAAAAACAATTATAGTATTAGCACTATGCTAATACATTTTGTCGAAACAATTTCATAAAAAGTTTAGTCTTTTTAGTAATATGCTGTAGGAGGATAAACTTTCTTCGTTAGGGTTTATCAGGTTATAGAGTTTAATTTGCTCTTGTATTTTGTCGCTTTGGTTCGTGCCTTTAAAACTAAATTTTGATTTTTTTTAGAATAAGGAATATCTGGTAGGTTTTGTGCCTTATGGTAGGTTCCTTAGGGTTTCTCGAGTAGGTTCTTTCAAATACTAAGCTTGACAACTCCTTTCTCGTTTTCTTCCTTTTCTTTTAGCATGTAGGTTCTGATGAAGAGGAAGAAGAAAGATAGACACAACTTTTCCTATCGAGAAATTGAGACACGAAATTATGTAATTGAGAAATATAGAAAATTTAATATAAAGAATACGAGCTAAGGAGTTCTTGGTGAATGAGTGAAATTGTACTAGCTCGATGTGAATTTTTCTTAATTTATGATATATTTGATAGAAAATAGAGAATCTTTCTTTCAATTCATCTTTGTTTTGTTCGTTAATGCATTAAACGCTTTTATCCTTCGAACTCCTACTACGTCTTATTCCTTGCTTCCCACTTTCTTTGTTTCCTCTCTTTTATCTTCACTTCCCGCCTAGCTTCCAAATAGTTGGTTCCTTTTGAGTAGGTTTTCTTAGTACCTTACTTCAACTTTTAAAAAATTATAGTTTTTATATTAGACAAAAACTACCCAATAAATCACAACTCAATCCAAGTGAATTTAGCACTTCCTTCTTAGACCAACTCAACTCATCACAAATACAAAAATATATCACACTTGAAAGTTAAACACAAACAATTAATTCAATTCAGAACGTCAATCACACTGTAATAAATTTACGGACTAAGAACAAAAATTAAAAAGAATAAGAAGGGAATGTACCAATTTTCTCCCAAACATTTGATTGCTTCCGATAAAATTATTCCACCATTAGAAACTATGGATAAATAACGTAGAAAACAAATCTCAAAATGTAACATTACGATACTTAAAAGACCAAATGAAAATTCGATCCATTAATAATGTCCTAAAATTACATTTTGTTGCAGTTTTTCTCTCATGTTTGCTTTACTAAGTTAACGGGTAGATTAACTTCAAATTTTCACTGAATTTAATAATTATTCACCAAACATTATTACAACATTTAGTTAATTAATACTTATAATCACAAGAAAGCAATGAAAAAACTAAATTTCATAAAAATACACATTTAACTTTAACTCTGCCCTTCAGGACCCAAAATACCGTTAACAATCGACGTAGCAATGAGCACTCCAACGACCTCAGCTCCGGCCACCGCCCCGGCTTGCGACAGCGCTCCGAAATTCACTGCCGTTTCAATTTCTTTCTCCGCCGTTTCAATCTCTCTCTCCGCCGCAATAATCCCCTTCTCTGCAGTCACAATCCCTCTCTCCGCCGTCTCAAGTCCTTTCTCCGCCGCTTCAAATCCTTCTCTCACGATCTCCTCCGCCTCCTCCTCCACTTTCTTCAGCTTCTTCCTCAGCCCGAACAGAGGAATGTCCTCCGCCATTGACGGATTCTCTCTCCCCACAACCGCCGCCGTCGCCGTCGCCGTCAGAAACAATAGTGTCTGTCGCCGCGTTCTGCTAGCGGAGAGAGACTCCGACGGAGATTTCACTGCAGCGGCGCGGACGGTGTTGCTTAATCGGCATCGTGGTCGGAGGATTTGGAGAGCGGGAGAGATTGCTGTGGAAGCCATAGCTTTTTCTAATCCTTTCAATACGATGATGTAATGATAGCGGTTCGTTTTTCATTAAAATTTTAGATACGATAATACCCTTTCCTTGAACCGCCAAATATCTGCCACGTCAAAAATAGAAGGGTAAAAGTGGGATTTAGTACAAAAGCCTATTGGGCCGAAGCCCATTAACATAATTATGTGGAATTTACTTCCAATTTCAATTTGTTTCTTCAAATATCTTCATAGAAACCCTAAAAGAAGAGTTGGGTTTTGATGTCGGACAGAGAGGAAACCGATTCGGACGCTCCCGAGGAGTTCACCGCCGAGCAGGTTGCTTATTTTTAACTTTATGTACTTCTCTTTGCTTCTTGTCAATGGCTCCTTAACGATTTGGAACTTCTTCTTCTTTTTTTTCTTGTTGCAGGGAGTACAACAAGATGAAGAGATTAGAAAAGTTCAAAAAGAAAGTAAGGCTAGGTGTGTATTCAATCCGCATTTCCCTTTAGTATATTGTATTTGATGTCGAATCTTGTGTTTTCGTTGTTCTTTCATTGATGATTTTACTGAGCTGTCTTTTGTAATATTTGATTATCCGTTTTGTTGGTTATATTTGAAGTTGTTTCTTTGAAGTGATTTGCCTGCTCTTAGGGTTGTGAAGAATATAGAGGAGTTTCTTCTTCAATTGTCTTTTTTGTATGAAAGGATTGTTTTTGTGAAAGGTTGCGGTATGCTATTTTGTTGGTCTTTGTGGTGAGAGGAATAAGGGAGAATCAATAGAGGATTAAGGGAGTTCTTCTAGCGATATTTGGTCCCTTATTAGATTCAATGTTTCCTTTTGGGTGTTGGTAATTAGGCCTTTTTTGTAATGATTTTGTACGTCATATTTTACTAAATTGGAGCTCCTTTTTGTAGTTTGAGTATATCTCATTTGTGGGTTTTATTTCTGTATGCCATTGCATTCTACTATTTTTCTCGTGGAACCTTCAATCATTCTTAAAGAGGCAACAAGTTGTTGGCCATGGCCTGCTAATGATATGTTCATAAAATTGAAGTGGAGTGGTAATGGGGAGTAAGTGCATACAAATTGACTTGAACATTGATTACCTTTTTTTGCTCTGCTCTTATTAGTTCATAAGTTTTATGTATTCTTTCGGCCCTTTGGTATATTTTGGCTTTGGGCAGTTCAGACGTTTCCTTAATGGGCTGCCTTCTCTTTTTTCATAGTTTGAATTAATAAGAATCAAACTTTTTGGTCACACCTGATATGATAATTTTCTTTAATTTAAAACAAACAAGGATCATGGCAAGGATCCAATGTACTGGACATTGCCAGTAGTTGGCTAGGATGGCTTATTGTGTCATGTCCATTGCTCTGGGGTGGACAATTGTTGTTCATTCTCAGAATCCAATGTACTTGGAATTCTTACAAGCCCGATATCCTAAACATTTGTGTCTGGTTATTGTGTTATTTTAACCATATGTAACCTTATTTTTTTGTAGGGTTATTCGTGAAGGAAAAGAACGTCGTAGACTATGGGCTGAAAAGAAAACACCACGCCCATCTAAAAAGGGTGAAATCGTTGAAGATTTAGCAGAACCTCCTAGAAATGACGACAAAATTAGCAAATTGGGAACGCTTCCTAGTAATATAGTCCAACTGCTTGTAGACCGTGAGAAGTATGTCTCTTCTCCTCTATTCATGTATTGCTGTGTAGATCATGATTTTGCCAAGTGACTAATATGGTATTCTCTCCATCTATAGACAAGTTTTCTCATCAGATTCGGGCGATGAAAAGCCAGCAATTAAACCAAAACAAAAGAGGAAGAAGACCAAAAGCTCCGGGTAAGGGACCAGACCTGATTTAGAATGTCACACCTATTAATTTTAATGTACTTTCTGATTTAGAATAGTCTCTTATTTATTTTAATGCAGGATTGAAACGGTTCTTTTAAATGAAAGAACACCATCTCATTGTTTACAGAACTCCTTGGAATTTTTGAAGAAAAGGAAGATGAATGTTGCAAGATCATCAACGGTTCTCAGCAATCCTAATCAAGCGTTCCGGCTACTTTCTTCATCTGGCTTACTAACGAAGAAATAGCATTTTTGTTTCGTAGTTTACTTATTGCATCTCTGTTAGTTTCGACAGGATAATGTAAAATTGTATTCGAGAATTGGTTGGCGAGGGCTACAAAGGTTGTTGAGTTCTTATAGTGGTCATACCATAATAGAAATTTAAAATGGTGGGAGCATCTGATGTTGGTACATTAATGGTTTTCATTATCTTGGTTCGATTACTAGTGGCTTGATTTGAATATGTTTAAAAGTTTTTTAAAAACTCATTTACCTAAGAAGTTGAAATAACTAAAAGAGAAATGTATACAGTTGATGACAAGCACTTGACTTTGGTAGGCAATAGAATCATGTAATTGTGGGGAAGGGTTTTTTATTCTTTGTTTGCTATAGAGCCTTTGCATCACGCACCCTACAGAAAGGTTTGGCTCTAGAATCGTTATTTTGTTCATCAAAACTACTCCCCAAGGTGGGACTTCACTCACACACACATTTGTGATCTTTGTTTTTCGACGTTGAGGGCTATTCGAAAATCCTCAATGTATCAATTGATATATGAATCTTTCTTTATGAAAGAGATATCCAACTTTTCAATGTTGTTCTCCATAAATGTAAGATAGCTCATGAGCTATCTCCACACTTTGAAGCTGCCTTTTGTCTATAGGGTGTCAATTCTTATCATCACTCTAATGAACATTCTGCCTAAAGAGCAAGCTATGACATCAATTTGTTCAACTTTTGAGTTTTCAAGATAAGAATAAGGACTTTCTTTGGATAGAGCATTCATCTTTTGTTCCAATAATTTATCCACTCTAGACTAACTCAGTTGCTATATTGACAACACGTCAATTATTTTCTCACTTTATGAGTCGGCTTGACTCTTATACCAATTGTCACACCACCAGCACAACAAACATATTTTGCAACCTCTACTTTCATTGATAGAGAAAATGATTTTGAAAAACGTGGTTAGACAAAAAAGTTTTCATAAACATTTAAAAAGCATGTTCGAGAAAAAGATTGTTCTATAACGTTTGAAAACAACAACGTTGGTAGCTTACAACTTTCGTTTATGAAGGTCTTACCTCCATAGTATATTATAAGCATTTTTTTTTTTTTTTTTGGTGATTGTCACCCTTACCTACAAAAATAGTGAAAAACATGATAAGGTGGTTGAAAGGATGCTCCAAATAAAACGACTTGTACAAATATAACTATGATATTAAAAATGCAAACATCTTTTTACACAAATTAGGTAGAGATTAATCATTATATACTCGAAATAATAAAGTTAAAACTAAGTGCTTATCTCAAAAATAACTATTGTATAAGCCTAATATTCGTAATTGTTATTGTGAGTGGCTAGGAAAGAATACGTTTTTCTTTTCAAAAGATGATAAAAAGAAAGCTCAAAATCGAATGTTCCTTGTAGAGAGAAAGAAAAGAAAACCCTTGGCTCTTGGCGGGAGGTAATGGTCCGTCATCTCTAGTTCATTGCCGGACCCTAGTTTTCACTTCTCTCTTCAATTCCTTCTTCTTCCCTCAATCTTTTGTTTTCCTTTCTCTTCTCTTCATCTCTTTAACTTTCCACAAACTCCACTCCCTTATGCAAACCACCTCTTTCAATCCACTCTCAAATTCCCTTCAACTTTCACCCCCATGGACTCTCCCCGAAACCCATTTACCTATCGCTAATGGGGTCCCCAATACACTCTGTTTTCGACCTCGAACTGTTACCAGGTCTTTGAGAACTTGCTACAGAGCCGATGATGGCATCGATGATGGACCCGGTCCCAGTTCCCCTGTTCGTTTGCCCCTTGTGCTTCGCCGGTCCGGTAGGGTTTCTCAGTACGTGTGGGATGGGTTTTCTCTGCAGTTGATTGGCTTTGATGGTGGTGCTTCCTCTGTTTCTTTTGATTTCGGTGATGGGTTTCGAACTTTGTATAGAGTCTCTGTTTTGGCTGTTAAAGATTTTTTTATTCCTAAGAATGTCAGTGAGCATTATGTAATTTATGTTAAATGGAAGCTTTTGCATCGGGTTTTTAGCTCCGCTCTTCAGGTCATTGCTACTCAGGTCAGTGGAAGTTTCGCTTTTGGTTGAATTTTGTTGTACTGAAAAGTTGAAATTTTTTATTAGCTTTTCTGGTTGTGAGGGAGAAATTAGTGATGTTTGATCATTCTCTGTTTTATTTATTTCTTATAGTTGGTTTTAGAATTAAGTAACATTCTCAGTATTGGAATAATACTTCATACTTTTCTTTGTGAGAAACAACATTAAAGCTTGAGGCTTTGAGTTCATTCGGATGACAGAAGCTTGAATTGTTTGGTGATGTGTGGGTTGAATTGTTTATCTGAACAATGTTTGTTAGTTTGAAATTTCTGATGTTATACATGTCCAACTCCTGTTTTAATGATAAGCATTCTCTTCAGATTATAAGGGAAAACTGTTGTTGATAGGCAATGTTTCGGGCTATAGGAGTTGGGCATAGTCGCTCGCTAGCATCTGCGGCGGCCCTTAATTGGGTCCTGAAGGACGGACTTGGACGGTTAAGTCGGTGCCTTTTCACTGCTAGTATAGCATCTGCTTTTGATACAAATTTGAAGGTTTGCTTCTGTATGTTAATTTCTTGTGAACTTGGAATTTTATTTCAATATCTTCCTTGGAAGTGTGGTATATGTATTACTCTTCTACCTCTTTGTTTGACGAACAATTTATTTTCTGTTTCTCATTTCAAGAGAGTCAGGTTTTCAACTGCTGTTTTATTCAGTTTAAGCATTGGAGTTGAGTTGCTGACCCCGGCATTTCCCCAGTACTTTTTGCTTCTTGCATCCATTGCAAACATTGTGAAGCAAATAAGTCTTGGATGCTACTTATCAACTGCTGTAAGGATTCACAATTTTGTCAGTGATGGGAAATTTAATCTGCTTTTTGTGCATTGTATATTTAGCATACTTTTCTAAAAAAATCAACCATCACTCTGTATGTAATTAACATTTCTTTTTCTGTTGTTGCCTGTTGGTACATGTGTTTGTTGGTTCACTCTATGTTGTTCTTTTTTTCCTTGAGAAAAGTTACTCCATGCTGTTGATTACGCGATTGCATTGTCGTTGCAATTCACCCATAACTATAGTTATCTAGTTTATATATTTTGAAGAAAATATGTATCATTTTTCCACATTTATCTGTTAGAGCTTCTGCCATGGCAACTTGATAGACAGTGGATAATATCCATCCGCTACATTCAACTCTTGTGTTCAGCCTTTTTTTTTCAGCTATATTAAAAATGTTAGGGCTACTCTATATTCATTGCTTTGTTTTTAACTTCTATGTCTGTACTGGAGGTTGTTCCCTATATTATTAAACTTGAATCCACATCAACCGAAGTATTTTAACTTAAATTTGTTGAAGTTTGTACAATCTGTATGGATTTGTCTAGAGATATTTATTTGGTTAATTTATAAAGTTTCTGGAGGACTTTCAGTTCGAAAATGTCTAATTATGTTTGTAAAATGTTCTAGAAAGTTCCATTCCAATAGAGTTATTCTTCTTGCTTGATCACTTTGGATTTTATCATCTTATATGTAATCAGTCTGCTGTTCATAGAAGTTTTGCTGTGGCGGATAACCTTGGTGAAGTTTCTGCTAAGGCACAGGTTCGCTATATTCCTTACAGAAACAGTTATCACAACTTGTTTGCATCCATTACATTTATTCATTCAACTATCCATTTTATGCAGATTCAATCAGTGTGCTTTGACAATTTAGGTCTTGTACTTGCGGCTTTTCTTAACTTCTTGTCCAAGAATGACCGAAGGTTTTGTTCATCATTATCTTTTAGATTTCCATTTCGATTTTTCTTCAATGAGTTGCAAATACTTGGAACTTATCGATTCATGTTTATTTTACCCATTTGCACTGCTTGGTACATAAGTTAACTTAATTTTGGAATTTTTCTCTCCATTGTTTTTAACACACCATTTTTGTGTTAGATTGCAGGCAGCTTTACCTTTTGTAGTTTACCCCATTTTTGCTGCAATGGATCTTTTTGGAACATATCAAGGGCTTAAACATGTCCATTTGCAAACACTAACAAAGGTTGGTTTTTTTTATTCAACTTTCTTGTATATTTGGAGGCTAATTAAGTGTTTGTTTTGCACGTTTACATCATGGTATTGTTGGATTCTTTGTTCTCCCTCATAAAATTGTATTCATGATTGTTGATTGAGACTGGAAGGGAGGTCCTATGTAGATTTTCACTCATTGTCTGTATGACTTGAGTTTTGATAGGGTATTTTTCAAGTGAAATACTTTATGTATAAAAAACATGTTTCGTAGTCATTTTGAATATAGCAAATGTGATTTTGTAGCCATCTCAAAACATGCCCCAATTGCCATGACAATTATAAAGTATGTCTTTTTCTATTCTAAAAGTTATTAGAAAGTTAATGAAAGTGGAACTTTTTTTTTCTGACCTTTGATTTCTTCATTTTCAGGATAGACTTGAGATCATATTAAGTAATTGGATCGAGCAAGGATACGTACCTACACCTGCAGAAGTAAGTGAGAGGGAAGGAATTGATTTACTATGTAGACAAGGTGATTTCTTATCTCTTTATTAATTCAGTATACATACATTCTTAACAAATCATAGAACTACGTTTTGTGACAAAGAAGCTCAGACACTCTAATTTAAGTTTTTGACTACCGAGTTTGTGTTTGATACATGTTAAACACTTGGATACTCTTGACACTTTTGGACAGTTGCTTGCACAATGGATGTGCTTGACTAAACACTAGTTATACAAATTCAAGATAGGTCCAATGTTATTAGATAGACGCGTATTGAACAGGTTTTGTATAAATTTTGAGAGCAAAATGCATGTGCATATAAATGCACAAACCTACTGTCTTTAATTTTTCTTATGGTATGAAAATGATATAGCTTGGGGACAAGACACTTTTGTTATCCTTTTCATCTCATGTTTTAAAAAACCGAGCCAAGTTTTGATTACTCAAAGTAGTTTTAAAAACCTGTTTTTGTTCATAGGATTTGACTAGGGATTCAAATGTTCCCTAAGATTGGTGAAAACCATAATGGAGAAATTTTGTGGAAACCAACATTAATTTCTAAAAACTGAAAACAAAACCATTATCATGACTTTACTTGAACATGATCTATTCTCTAGGTTGTACAACTGTGTCCTTGAGTTCTAAAGAAAACAAAATTGTGATCAAACATGACCGAAAGAAACATATTCTTACCATGCCCTAGATTAAAAAAAAAAAAGGTTTCATGTGACCATGTCTTTTTCACATCATATATGTGTCTTGAAACCGTAAGTTAATACAATCTCAATATTCAGGCAAGGATTCATGGCCTATCAGAATAGGTTGCTTGAATCTTGAGGCTCATGTACCCAAACTGTCAATCCTGGCAATGAGATCTGTATGTAGCAAAGACTATTATTTTATATGCATGGATGCCTTCTTCAGGGGTTCAACTACAAATACAGTAAGTATATCTACTTCTGAGATTAACCTTTAAGAGCATTCCACATTTATTTTACTCACCTTTTCACTTCTCCTGTTCGAAAACATAGCATGGTATCCTTCTTTGTCTCCGTGAAGGGGCTCGTGCGACAGATATATGCATCGGGTTATTGCAGGTAATAGAAAATTGATTCAATTAGCATAGTCTTTGTTGTTAACACTACTTGTCAAGTTTTTAAACCATAAGGAGGACTAAGGTAAAGCTGGACTAGAGAGACTAAAATACCAAAACGTGATGCCACTGTATTCCTTTACTCGACATGCTTAGTGTGAGGCTTTGATCTTCGATTCTGATCCTAACAAGTCTCTACTTGAATAGGCATGTTTTATCAGGAAAACAATTGTATCAAACACAAGGATTTGGGAAGAGAAAATGGTGAAGGGTAATGAAGTTTCAGATGCAATAGCTAAGGAATGGATTAATTTGGTTGAGGATAGCAAGAAATATGCAGAAGAAAATGGTTGCTTTGTGCTTCAACAAATGTCAAGCTTAGGATGGGCAGTTAAGAACGTTTTGCTCAGTACAAATGAACAAATAAGATACAGCTTTGTTGATGACCCATGATTATGAAAGAGAGATTCCTTACCATAAGTTAGAATTTGTTACTTACTTTTTCTTCTTAAATGATTGATTTATATCATTTTTGTAATTCTTTACCCAAATCTTTAAATGAATAAAATTATAGCTAAAATATGCATTTTGTTCATATCTAAGGCCCTATTTTTGTGGTATATATACATACAAAGGCTCTATTTCTATTTCATTGTAGTAACTCAGAGAAGAAAACGTTGTAAATAGCTTCATTTTACCACTCGAATGAGGCTAATGAGATTATTGACTTTATTTTTTGTGTTCAGTTGTATACAGGAAGTTTGCAAAAATAACAAAAAAGAATTATGATATTAGAGTCTATGTCACCTACATTTTTAAAATTACAAAAATAGTAAATTTATTATCATATGTGTCAAATTTGTAATATGAAAAAGAAAATGTTATGAGATGTATGAGCTGTTTTTTTCTATCTATAAATACCACATCAATAGGATGATATCTTATTGAAAAATGAAAATAGACTAGAATAAAGTCACGAGAGGGGTAGACGACAATAATGAACTTGTGCAAGATTTGATCGCCAACATGTTATTTGAGCATATTATTGAAAAGTATTTTTTATGTTTCCATTTTTTTACAAAGAGTTTTCCAAACCAAAATATGAATTAAACACGAAAATATATTTAGACAATCAAAATTTATGCCCAAGTCATAATAATAATAATAAAAAAATAGAATGTTTGAAAAGATTAAATGCAGTTAGAATTATCGAAATTAAACAAGTATTGGAATGCATGTTGAATTGAGGACAGAACAAAAGCTCTCGAAATAATTTTAATATTACATTTTGGATTTAAGATTTACATTACAATGTATAATAATCACATTACGGGTGTTCAAGCATCTTGTGAATGTTTGTACATCACTAAAAACCTCATCAACTTTCTAACCCAAAATTCACTACTAAGAACACAACACTTTCTAAAATGGGGTAGAATTACACGAGTTTCTTTCCTTATATTATTATAAGAATTGTTCAAGTTAAATTACAATTATAATTCCAAACCCGTGTTTAATACATCTCCTTGTGAAATTAAACTTTTAATTTCAAAAGTGTTAAAAGTTAATATTATCGTATAACAAGTTACAATTTAAGTCGCTTCAAATTAAAAGTTTAGAGACTTGTTAGACACTTATAAAGTTAAAAAAAGAAATAAAAGTAAACCTATTGATTATTGTTTTTCCGATTTTAAAAGCTTATTAAATACAATATTTGAAAGTTTAGAGAAATTTAATCCTAATATAGCTTTTTGAAAATAAGAACTATATTCAGGTTGAAATTGTAACGTTTTCAAACCTAGAATCCGAGATGATATAGATTCTTTAACGCACCACCAACTGCTCGAGATACTTTCAAGATTGAAGAATGCTTTGATAGCAATGTATTGAGATAACTGAAAACCAAAAAAACACAAAATTCAATTTGATTATGATTTCATTAGCAACTTTGCTTTTATAATTTTTGTTATTATGTATTTTTATTTTACATTTAAGAAATCATAAAAACAAAATGTAAAAAATGATTTTTTTTTTTTAAATACTTTCTCAATTTTATCATTTTTTACAATTCCCCATCTCAAAATCTCAAAACTCTCCTCGTTAATTTATTTTTTTAATTTCAATTAGAAAATTGAAATTATACAAAAATGAAATTCACTACTGAAATTTAGCAATCTATCAATGAAACTATATATATATATTTTTCACATAAAGTATTACAAAAAAGAAAAAGAAAGATCAAAAGACATTTACATATACATAAATATTATTTGTACACAATGGATATAATTTTGTAGCTTAATTCTATTTTTCATCTAATAAGTAAATTAAATGAGTTTTATCACTAAAAAATAGAAAAATCCACTGCAATTTCACATCTTTCTTTCTACATTTACCAAGAAAACTATGTTTAATTTTGTTTCCCTCTTAATAAACCTCTTATCACTAAAAAAAAATATCCAATAGGTCCATCAAATTTCTAATTTATTGCCAACTTTGAAAATTCTAATACATAATGTTATTTTTTGTTTATTAAACACAAAAATCGTTTAAAAAGAGAATACATCAATTTTTAAAAAATAAAAAATAAATAGGTTTGAATGTTTAAAGAATTTAATAAATGGATCTATTGAACATTTTTTAAAAACTTTAGAGGTTTAATTGGAGACTGATTTTAAAAGTTTATGAACTAATAGAAAAGTTTTGATTCATTTTGTTTTTTTGTTACTGTTCTCGAATAACGAAACTGGGAGCATTTACCAAGAGGCCGGCGGTCGGAGAGCATTCCGGAATGAAAGACGGTGACCTTTGGAAGGTCGACGGGGGCTGTTCCGATACTCTCCACATCTTCACTGACTTATCCAAACTCCCACTATAAACAATCCATCGTCGTTCACCTTCACTGACTTCATTGTCCTTCTCCACGGCCAAGCATTTCACCGGCCCCGTGTGGCCTGTCAATACCGACAAACAAAAATGATCCGAAGCTATCCTCTGCCAAACGCAAATCCCCATATCTGCGGAGCCACTCAACAACAAATGACCGGCGGTAGCCAAACAGAGTATTGCAAGCTTATGACCTCTTAAAACGCCGCCGTGGGACAATGATTTCTCCCTCTCCCAAAAATTAACAACTCCATCGGAAGAACCACAATAAACGAAAGTAGCGTCATCGTTTACAGCAAGAGCAGTGACCGCACATTCCTGTTTGACCAAAGTTTGCGAGAAGAAATGTTTCGTTCCCTTCCCTTGAAGCTCCCTCCGCCATACCTTAACGCTACCGTCGGCTGACCCAGTGTAAACCATTCCATCGATACTTGAAACCAGAGTGTTAACAGCATCTTCATGAGCCTCAATCGACTCCAAGCATTTTGAATCGGAAACTCTCCAGACCTTAAAAGTTTTATCCCATGAAGCAGAGTACAAAAACGCTTGATCCTCACTTAAACTCAGTGACGAAATGGCATCGAAATGTTTAATCCAGAGATTCCTCCGTCGTCTCCCTTCCACATAATTACTGGGTCTCATCGAGCATTTGATGTAATCGCCTAAAGTGGGGAGAGTCCCAACTCGCTTATGAACACTTGGGTCACGACTCGAGATTTTCCAGACCCGAACCTTACCGTCTTGATGACCGGTGAAGATCTTCCCCCCACCGATTACAATGGATTTAACCAAACCGCTATTGGATTTAAAACCGGAAAATTCCTTATGGTTCTTCCAAACACGGATGTTCTTGCTGTCGGATCCGGTATAGAGAAGGTCCCTAGAAGCGGCGAGAGAGTAGATGTGACCCTCTTCGCGGACGAGAGAACCCATAAGGATATTGGGGAGGAAGGAAGTGTTGTCAGCGGGGGAAGGTAAGGCATCGGAGTTGAAATGGGAGGACCATGGTGATTTGGTGAAAGGGGAAGTGGAAGCGGGTTCGAAGAAGGAATGTTCGGGGTCGGGGTCGGTGTCCATTGAAGGCCGGAAAATGGGTTGGTCGGCGGTGGCAGTAGCGGTGGAGGAGGGAAAAGGGGGGATGTTGGAGTTGTCGAAGGGGGATTTGATGAGCTTGTTGGAACGTGAGATGCTGTTGCTATTGTTGCGTCCGAAGAAATCTTGGCCGCCTCTGAATGAGCCTCCGCCGCCAAGCATTGTGGGATTCTCATAGAAAAGAAGAAGGGAGAGAGAGAGAGAGAGAGAGAGAGAGAGAGAGAGGAATTTTAGGTTTTGGGTGAAGAAGATGAAATTGGAGATGGAGAATGGAATGTGGAAACCATAATTTCTTAACATAGAAACTTCGCCAACTAACATTGTGAAGGACAAACAGTCAGGACGTTAGGGAGGGAACGAAAGGACAACCCATTGTTCATCCAATTCTATTTTTTCCCCTCTTTTTTTTGGCCAATTATTTATAAATCTATTTATCTATTTTTAAAATTTATTTTAGGAAAAAATTTAATTGATCAATTTTAACGAATAATAGTATAATTTTACACGAGTATTAATCAATTCACATCATTTATTAACATTACATTTCAAAATCATGTAGAATCAACCCGTTCAATTCTGAAGCATGTGTAGACTTCTTGAATTGAAACAATCCCAATAAAACTTGTTGTTCTTTTAATGTATATATATCAACTCGGGTATTGTTTGTTGAGTATACCTATTTTTGTCCAACGCCGTGAATACAATTATGTTGTGTGACAATTTTTAAAATAATTAAATATTGTTTGTTGGTTTGTTTTTTAAATTATCTACGGACTGATCGGGATTGTTCGATCTAAAATAAAAGGGATTAATGTCCAAGGATAGATAGAAATGTTTATACTTAATTTATTGTAATTACTTAGCTTATGCATGTATAGTTGTAGGTGTAATTATGAATATAATTAAGGATAGTTTTAGTTTTTGATACATATAATTAGATTGGAAATTTCTCATATTCTAGGCTAAGTACTTGAAGAAAAACGACCCCGTTTTGTTTAAAATCGCCATTTTAATGTTAATTATTGCCCAAAAGAATGAAAACGGAGTTATTTATTCAGCATCTGGAAGACGGAAAATGGCGACTTTAAACAAAACGGAGCCGTTTTTCTTCATCAATTCAAACACACAAATATCGCCTTCCTTCAACTCATTGTCCACCGCGAATCTCTTCCAACCGCCTTTCAACTCCGTTCTCCGCCGTGTAAACGCCCATCGTACTCCACACCACACTCTCCAACACCTCCCGTCGCCCACCTCCAGCTTCACATCCACCGATTCCTTTATGTACTTCTCTCCAAATCTCCTCGGTAAGCTCTGCCAATCAATTCATCAAAATTGTTCTCAATTCACTCTTTCAATCCACGTTTTTTTTGTTCTTACCAGATAGTTTCCTGTTTGGATATAGGAAGGTCTCATTGTCACCATGAATGAAGGATTATTCCTCCTCGATTTGAACCAGCTCGCTCTCTTTTTAACTGCTAGTTGATTCTCCGTCAATGCCGGTGGCGTCTTCCTTGGATTCATCGGTCTCATCGATTCCGGACTGACTCGGCCATCGTCTCCCTCATTATACACTGAAATCGGTAGGTATTGTTATATTCATCCAATTTTAGATCTGATTGCTGAAATTCAAATTAAATTCCAAAGAAATTAAGCGCACAAACCTATTCCTCTGTGATTACTCTGTCTCCGTGAGTTGTCCATTTCCAGGTCTCCTTCATCTTCATCGCTAGTGATTCCTCGATTCTTAGCGATCTTCACCTTCGCATTCTTCCTCATCATCTTCTTCAGTCCTCGCAACGAACGATAAGCCGGCGGCGTTTCCTCCTCTTTCTCCATTCTCCTCTTCTTCAAAACCATCTCATTCAGTATCTGAATAGATTCCTCTTCATCTTCGTTTCTGCTTTTCGGAATCAGATCCAGTAACCGACGAATTGGATAATCGATTTCGGTAGCGGAGGTATCGAAAATGAGGACATTAAAACAACAAATTCCTTTCAACTGGAACACTAGGAAATGTCCAGGTTGAACAGAATAAAACTGGACGAATTCCGGCCAGCCTCTCCGGAAACAGATTTTTCCGTCTAATTTCTTGAGTTGGATTTTCCAGTTTGCCCCGTCGGGAAGGAAGAGAGTGACCTTGTTGAATAACAGAGAACCGCCATTGTTCTTGACAAACTTGTTTGGAAGGTCCTGAGAAGAAATTAATAGATTTAATTAAGTAATTAGAGAATTTGATTTGTTTAGTTAGTTTGATCGATTACTTACAAGCTTTTGTTGGGTTAGAGTTTGGTGGAGAATGACCTTGAAGAAATGGGGATTTGGAGAACGGAAGAGATTAGCCATTAGAGAAAGATTTTTGGAAAATTTGAGTTTCTTTTCTATGGTATGAATTTGGAAATACAACAAAACGGATGGTTTTTAAGTGATCAAAGTCGTGAAAGAAATGATTTGAAACTCATGAAGAGAAATGAGAATGTGAAGAAGACTCATGAGGACATTATGTGGTTCTTCATTGAAACTGAATGGGAAATGGAACTCCAACAACCGAATAATAACAATAATAAATATCACATTTCATAGTTTGATTATTCCAAATAATTACTCTATCTTATAAAATTAGCATCTACCATGTATTCGAAAATACCATAGTCGAAGATGAGCTATGAACATAAAAATTATAGATGTCTGACATTCTTAAATCACCATGCTTGTTTTGTAGGAATATTTTTATAGATATCTAAGATGCTTGTGTAAAACAAACCGTCTCTCACAATCCTAAACATAACTCTAGTTCAATCCTTTGCATTATTGGAGTAATCTTAGTATATTCTTAAGATGCATTCTATCTTCAATTGTGGCTTGAATATTAGAGTGAAAAGCTAGAAGTGTTGAGAAGTTAGGTTGAGGGATGAGTTTAGTAACTTTATTTAGATAGATCGGACGTATTTGTTTGGATTGAAACATTTTCTTTTAATCCAAACAAAACAGCCTTTATTAAATAATAAGATTAACCCAACATAATATCATGTAATTAGTAAACTATGATGTTCATGTTGGAACAGGTTCATGAAGGAATCCCAAATATGCCCTTTAGAAAAAACCCATTAACCTTAAACTAAAATTTTGTTATATTAATCGAAAGATTAGGATAAAAGAGAGAATATATGAGGTCCGAGTTAAGGAATGGAGGCCTAATGTTTTACTCTCTTTCATAGCTTATTTTATGAAAGCTATAAAAAATTGAGATTTCTTCTAGTGAGATATATGTATCAACGAGCAAAATATTGTTGGAGAGGGTTGTCTTAACCTTATTCATAGATAGATGTTTCCAATAGGCACAATAAATCTATTAGATTAGGTTTTGAATTTGCACTCTCAACAAATATTTGGTCAGAAGTGATTTGATTTAAATGGGATAGAAATATTTGAGAAAGCAGAAAATCATTTCAAGTGTCATACATTGCAGTGGTTTGACAAGAAATGCTGCATGCCTAATGATTTCATACATTTCATCTTGGGTAATGAGAAAACTAATTAACCACCTTATAATTATTGAGGAGCTTTTCATTCTCTTTCTTATTCAATTATTTAGTTGTGGATTTTTTTTAATTAATCAATTTTTTGTTTCCTAATTTATTTATTCATTTTATAGAAGCAACAATTGAGTATTGAGCATTGCTCTAATGAAAGTTTGCATTATTGTTAAATAAGAAAAATTGGCGTTTAGTTACCATTCATAAGATGCACAAGTTTTTAAAATTTTGTAACAATTATTTATCCTTATGAGTAAAATTTCTAGTATACGCATGAGAATTAAATTATAAGAATTTTGAAAGTTTTGAGACTAATTTTTTTAATCATATTTTAAAGTAAATTTAATTATTATTTTTAAATATAGTAAAATAAACCAAAATGTAATAATTTTTTTATTTTAGAATTTATGGTTGGAGCTACGTAACCAAACATCAACACAAATGGTATAGATTAAAGCCGTACAACACAAATGGTATAGATTAAAGCCGTATAGAAAAATATGTTCAACTCACTTAGCCCTCACAGCTAGAGATATAGCACGCCCAGCTAATGAATGAGTTGCAACCACAATATTTCAACACTATAGTCAAAATGATCATACATCAATCGTACCACAAGTTCCATATATGATCAAGGTTACACCCTAAGGAAAAAAAAAGAGAGTACATTACCCTATTTCAAAAAATGCACCCAAACTTGATATGGCTGATCAAGAAGCCCTAAAACTTTCAACTTTGAAAGCGACTGTTGTACTGTTTTTTCCAGTCATTTCAAAAACACAAAAATCTCCAACTGCTAAGTTATTGTCTCGAATAAAACTCTTCCAACCATACTTATAGAAAGTCATCCTTTGCATTTTAGGAGTCCAATAAAAGCCACATTCACCACTCCACATTCTTCCATCTGATGCTTTGAGTATTATTTTTGTGATAGAATCTTCTAGATTCATGTCAGCAAAATTTTTTGGTATACTCTTTCCATAAAACGAAAAAAAGAGAGGTTAAAATATATATATACCATGCTTTTCATAGCAGAAAAAATGAAGTTAAATTTGCAGCTTACAAGAGATTTTGTGCGATGAATGTGTGATGGCCAAATCTTGCAGATGAAAGAAGGATTCAAAGTCATGGATTGAAATCTGTTAGCTTCCGCCATCGCCCTTGCTTGCTGGCTCCCCGTCGACGGCGGCCTCCACCTGCTGTTCGTCGGTTTCTTCACCCCAGAGCTAAGATCACCATCCTTGAAATCTATGAAATAAAAGCTAGGTAATAAATAAATAGTGCAAAGCATGCATGGAAAAACATATATACCTTAGGTAAACAATTAAAAAAAAGGTGGTCTTAGGCAAAGAAACATACCTAGGTCAAGACAATCATCATCAAAATATGTCTCCATTTTTACCTTTTCCTTAGCTTTATCCAGACGAGTTTTCTTTACGGGATACTCAATTTCCGTGGCAGTATGATCAAAGATGACTACATAGAAACTCGGAGATGGGTTTTCATATTTGAACACAAGAAAGTAGCCACTTTTAACAGAATAAAACCCTACAAGCTTTTCCCAACCATAATGTAACCAAACTCTTGTTCCATTATTACTCTTTGTCAACCCAACGTTCCATTCTTTGCCATCCCTCACTTTTAGACATATTTGATCCTTTAACAAAGCTTTTAGGCCATATTCCCTCACAAACTTTCTTGGGATTTCCTAAACATAAAAATGAAAGAAAAACATTTGTAGAGTTTAACATGCAT
The DNA here is from genome assembly GCF_000004075.3 of Cucumis sativus. NCBI lineage: Eukaryota > Viridiplantae > Streptophyta > Magnoliopsida > Cucurbitales > Cucurbitaceae > Cucumis > Cucumis sativus. Next base: position 14,351,477 of record NC_026656.2, read on the forward strand.
GGAAAGAGATAATTACAAAAGACATAGATACATATATAGTATAGCTTTTTGCTTACAAGTTTTTGTTCCTTGAGAGCATCATCAAGAACAACTTTAAAGAAATGAGGATTGTGTAACGCTCCACTAGATTGTTTAACGATGCTGTTTGATCGGTAATGAGAGGAAGAAGCCATGAGTTCAAACTCAGCTTGCTGAAGAAAAGGTGTTGAATAATCCTGTTCTATATATTGACTAAGAAATGAACTTAAAAAAAAGTGTGGGTGCATGCAAATTAATTAAATAAACTAATCTATCTCTTAGTGTTTAATTAGTTTGTTTAATGGAATATCTTTATTTGTTTGCTGTGAATTTATGCCATGCGAATATCAAGAGATTCGGTGAAGGCAAAAAAGGCTGACAAAATCTTGTTTATTAAATGCTGATTAGAAAGGATATTGAAGGAGTTATTAATGATGTTGGTGTAAACCTTTTCTTCACTCTCAACACATCTTTTTAATCAACGAGTCTTCTTCTATAAACAAATAATTACTACTTTTTTCTATTTTTTTTATATCTTCACGTTAATCATTATTTTTCCTTAGTTTTTTTTTTTTTTTTGTTTCTACTTCATACCTTCTCCACTGAATTCATTTTTTCTGTTGGTTTGTTTGCTTTTATTTCTTACCAATTTTTCCCATCTCTTCATTACTTCTCAAAATCCCCTTTCTCTCTCTCTTCATTCAAACCAAAATACCCAAACCAACATTACCACCAACTCATGCATACACCCATGTTTTTTAATCTAGAAAATTTTCAATTTTATACCGCTAAATTTTGTATTATATCAATAATCTATCCTAAAATGAAGATTTTATCAATTAAACTTATGTGTTTTTATTAGTAGTTGTATCAATTTAAACCTTCAATTTGAGTTAGGCTACATTTAGATCATACTGAAAAATCTATGATTAATTATTCAACTTACTAGAAATCCTTTAAATTCAATCAAATATAAATTTTATAATTCCAATTTGTTAATTGACATTTGAAGAAATGTATGCATTCACGACTGCATTAATATAGAAATTTCAAATATAATCCTAATAAAGGTCCTAATTGATTCCTATAACAATTTAGAGGTATACTTGGAAAATTAAACATCTCATACAATACTTTTCATACTAAATAAAAAAGGAGGGAGTAATAAATTGATATACATAAATGTCTAACATTTAAATTAATATAATAACAAAAAGAAATCATGGCAAATGAGAAAACTTCAAAACATATTTAAAAATGTAACAAAGTTTGATAGTTTATAAGTGATATATGATTGTCTATAATATCAACATCTTTAATTCATTTAAATTGATAATAGTCTCTTCTAGTAAACATTATTGTTTATTTGAAGTATTATATATAAGGATTTGTAATGATTAAGATCTTAGGGAAAAGTGAGAAGTTGATATCTAATAATTAACTGATTTGAATTGAAGTCATATAATTAATGAAACCCCTATTCATAATAATTATACCTTCCCCACACAACTCCAAACCTCTTTGGTAATTATTAATCTAATAGCATAAATATTGTTCTTCTTTTGTACTTCACAATCCCAACTTCAAAACCGAAACAAAAAGAAACAACAAACTACTAAAGCTTCCTATTGCCATGGCTTCCTCGTCGTCCTCAATGCCCCATTTCTTCAAGATTATTCTTCCTCAAACCCTCACTGAAAAAAAGCTTGTAAGTTTTTTGATTAATCATGAAATACGTACATATTTTGCCTTGCTTTTTTTAAAACACATGTGGAATAATTTTTAAAACAAAAATTATTGTCATGATTGAGTGTTTGCTCGTGTTTGCTCGCTAGCTCATTGTCATCAACAACGGCTTTCTCTTGTTGTTCGTCTGTTCTATATAATATGGCATCAGTTAACTTTTCCATTTTTGAAATGTAGGGTTTCTTTTGGACGAACTTGGTTATTAATTAGTGCATTTTTTAGGGAAACAAAGTGAGGGCTTGCTATATATTTTTCCTCTTGTTCCATCATTAGATTTTGTCAAACCCACATTCCAATTTCTACCAATCAGCTGCCACCTTGAAACATATATTTGGTTAGTTGCATAAGCTTTTACACCATATTCTCTCACAAATTTGGGATTTCCTTTTAAGAAAAACATTATATATAAGGTTAAAATGGAAAGACAAAGAAGCCATATTAACTTAACAACATACTTGGAATACTACAGTAATATATAATTTTGCTTACAACCTTTTTGTTCCTTGAGACCACTAGCAATAAAGAACCTTCTGACGCTTTACAAGGTCGTTTCACAGCGTCGTTCTTCCAGTGACCGAAAGAAGCTATGGTGGGGAGCTCTTGTTTAAGAAATTCAAGTATTGATCTTCATCTAGGACTAAAAATTAAACTAATATACATTTGTGTTAGCTATTTAATAAAGTGTATATCTTGGGTAGTGATAAGGCAATCCAAATCCTCAATCCAGAGATCCAAGCTATTAACGTAGCAAGAACTTGTGGAATAAGAAATTAACAATCTCCTTATACTAATTTAGATCAACAAAAAAAAAAAGTTAAAATTAGATTACTTCCTACATCAAAGATCTAGAGGCAAGATTTGAAAATGGTAAGTGTTTTAACTAAATTGAGTCACCTCACAATCAAACTTGATGAAGGTTAGATTGATGGCTTACATACCTTCTGTCGTAAGAATAATTGCAAGTTAAAGAAAAAGTCTCAAATGATATTTCAAATTGCATTAATCAAAACAATTAAAGAAAAAGTCTCAAATGATATTTCAAATTGCATTAATCAAAACTTTTCTTTCTACAAATGAAGTGAAAATACTAAAAAGTCAAAATAAACACATTAACAACTAAGTTTTCTATCTTTCAACAACTATATCTTCCAACGACCATCTTTATACTAACTTATTAATAATAGTTACCCTAACTTGTCAAGTTAAAACAAAATGAAAATACATTAAAAATCATGAAGTTTTGCAACGACCATCTTTATACTAACCTATTAATGATAGCTACCCTAACTTGTCAAGTTAAAACAAAATGAAAATACATTAAAAATCATGAAGTTTTGAATGTGTTGGGTTCATGAAATCCATGTGTATCCACATCAATTCACTACCCCATACATTTCTTGATTGAAGAAATATATATGCATTAATAATAAATTTCAAGTATAATCCTAATAAAAGTCATAATTGATAGAGAAGTATACTTGTAAAATTAAACATGGGGAATTGACAAAAATAGGCCAAAAATGGAGTAGATAAAGACTTTTAGGATTGATTGTGAAAAAGTTGACATTTAGGACAAATTGAAGGTGAAATGACGAAAATACCCTTATTTCATATTAAACATTTCAATTTAAGAACCCGCGAGATGTCTGCGAGATGACTACGAGATGTTTGCGAGATGTCTACCAGATGTTTGCGAGATAAAATAATAATAATAATAAATTGCTAACATCATTTGAAACATCTCTAAAACAATCTTAAATCAACCATAAATCAACTTGAAACAATAAAAAATAATATTTAATTTATACATTTAAGATGCAAATATATATACGTATAACACAATTCGTATTCGGATTTAAAAAAAATAAAACAATTAAAACAATTTATTATTATTATTATTTTATCTCGCAAACATCTGGTAGACATCTCGCGGGTTCTTAAATTGAAATGTTTAATCTGAAATGAGGGTATTTTCGTCATTTCACCTCCAATTTGTCCTAAATGTCAACTTTTTTACAATCAATCCTAAAAGTCTTTATCTATCACATTTTTGGCCTATTTTTGTCAATTCCCCATTAAACATCTCATAGAATATTTTTCATACTAAATCCAAAAGGAGGGACTAGGGAGTAATAAATTAAGATACATAAATGTCCAAGATTTAAATTAATATAATAACAAAAAAAATCAATGTAAATGACAAAACTAAAAAATATTTATAAATGTAATTAAGAAAGCTTCATAGTTTATTAGTTATATATTATTGTCTATCAACATCTTTAGCTCATTTAAATTGATCACAATAGTCTCTTCTACTAAACATTATTGTTTACTTGAAGTATTATATATAAGGATTTGTGTAATGATTAAGATCTAAGGGGAAAATGAGAAGTTGATATATCTAATAATTAATTGATGTTAACTACTAGAATATGAAGGGTCAACTCTTGATACAATTTGATAATACCTTGTTCATGTTAAGTATATGGAAAGTTAGTGTGTTGAACGTTTATGAAAGAAGATAATTATCGATCTCTGTACCAAAATAGGCAACAATTGAAGATTTTTTGAAAAATAAGGTTTAATCATGTTCTTACAGATTTGATTTTCCTTAATTAATTTCCATAGATGACTTGAAATACAAAAAATACAAAAAGGAACATCAAATTAATTAAAGCTTCCTATTGCCATGGCTTCCTCGTCTTCCTCAATGCCCCATTTCTTCAAGATTATTCTTCCTCAAACCCTCGCTCAAAACAAGAATACTTGAATTTCTTAAACAAGAGCTTCCTTTCAATGGATTCCTTCAATTATTGGACGAACAATGTTGTTAAACGACCTCGTAAAGCATTGGACAGTCCCCATTTCTTCAAGGTTGTTATGGCTAGTGCTCTCAAAGATCAAAAGCTTGTAAGCAAAATTATATTACTCCAATTATCCAAAGTCTCTTAATTGTTACGATGTTGTTTGGTTCTTTGTCTTTTCATTTTAACTGTATACTGTTTTTTTAATAGGAAATCCCAACAAAGTTTGTGAGAGAATATGGTGTAAAAGCTTTTGCAACTAACCAAATATGTCTCAAGGTGGCAGCAGATGGTAGAAAGTGGAATGTGGGTTTGACAAAATCTAATGATGGAACAAGAGTGTGGTTTCACGATCATGGTTGGCAAACGTTTGTAGAGTTTTACTCTGTTGGATTGGAGTATTTTCTCGTCTTTAAATACGAATGTCAATCTTCGAGCTTTTACGTGGTTATCTTTGATCGTACAGCTACAGAAATCGAATATCCAATAAAGATAATTTGTCTCGATGATGCTGAAGAAAAGGTAAAAAAGGAGACACATATATCTCAAGGTATGTTTCTTGTTTGAGGTTTGATCTTGATGAAGAACATCAAATCTAGGCTCTTTTAATATTGACTTATAAGATTATTTTTGGTTTTGGTTAGATTAAAGTTAAACGCGTTTGAAATTTTAATAATTTAACTAATACACTCCAAATAAACAATCATTCAAAAGTACTTTTAATCTTCTACACATATCTAAAACTAGTAACTCTTTTAGAATATATATTTAGAGGAGTGTACCCAAAGAGACCACGTCTCTACGTTGAACGATTGAACTACACTCCTAATAAAAAAAATCTCTATAGTGGACATGTAGTTAACATACTGGGGTAGTAAATCACATTTGTACTAATCAATAACGAAAAAGAAACCTTAGATTCCAAAACTGGCGAAGTTAACTTTGGCGCTGTAGAACTGATGGACAACAAGAAGAAGCTGTGGCCGACGACAACTAACCAACGAGAAAGGGCAATGGCAAGCGCAAGCGCTTTCCAATCTATGACTCTCAATCCTTCTTTCATGTGCAAGATGTCAACTTCACACATTCATCCAGGAAAATCTCTTGTAAGCCAAATTAACTAATTTTGCTTTCTAATATATATATATATATATATATATATATTTCATCGAGCTGATCATTTTTCAAATTTTTTCTTTTTTTTTTGTCATGATTAGAGTATACCAAGAAGGCTTGTAGAGATGCATATAGAAAAGTCCATGGAGAGCATTCTTCAAATTTCCGATGGAAGAACTTGGGAAGGTAGTTGTTGTTGGTATATGACTAAAATGATGAAATAGAGGGCTGAATTGATAAGTGGTTGGAGGAAGTTTAAGAAGGACAATAACTTGAAAGTTGGCGATTTCTGTGTTTTTGAGATGATTGGATTAAGTAGTACGAGAATCTCTTTCAAAGTTGAAATTTTTCGAGCTTCTAGTTGATCAACCAAATCTATTATCGAACAATATAAGCAATGGCGTGGAGCAGGTAGGAGGTGTACTAGAACATTTACCTAAGTTGACACATTTTAGCACCCAATCAACTAAATCAATCAACTTGGAAAAGAAAAGGGTTCACTACTGTTATGTTATTTTGGAGGTTGATTATCCTCTCACATGTAAACGTTTTGGTATTATATATGTTTCTTTCTGTCGTTGTTTTGAAAAGTGAACAAGCAAATCAATCCAGCAAAAGAAATTAAAGAGAAGGTTGCAAGAAAGCATCGGATGAACTGATAGATTTGAGGAGAGGTAATTTTTGGGGGATCAAATGGAACCCGTGCATGGACCCCAACCACGGTTACCAAACTGGTATAGTAGAATGTGGTAGCCATGTAGTGATTGAAATTAAGTTGTAAATTGGGTACATGATTTAGCCACGTATAGTCTAACAGTTTCATGATTCCTAATTAACCTTGTTTTGATCATTATTTTTGTGTCAACCCTACTTTTGAATCGTTTAAATTTTTGATAAAATATATATTTTTCTTCTAACATTTTTTAAAAATCAACTTGTTAAAAATCATCAATTATATCGGTTTAAATATTAGTGTTTTCGCATAATTGATTTGTATTCGTGGGCTTTTCTCTAGCCCTTCTTTTGAGCACTATCATGTACTTTTCGAAGTGGGAATGATAGGAGTGCTAAAAAAGATGTCACCTAATGTTGATGCTTGAATGCAATTGCTAATCCAAGTCGTATCTCTCTCCGAACAAAATATATATAATAAAGTATCCTATTTGCGAGATAAGGAGATTTAATATTATTTTAGTACAATAGCTGTGGAGACAAGTGAGTAAACCTCCAACGACCAAGGCTCGATGAAGTATATAGTTGATTTGAAATTGGACATGTCAAACAAAGGGGTGATGCCAATTCTTGTACTAATCGGTAAGGCCACTCTCAAGAATCCCAAAGTAACACTAAGAAAATTTCAGCTACCCTTTTTTCAATATGCAACAAGAGCTGATAGCCTATCCCAAGCTGCAAAATGCGGTTGAACAGAAAATTAATATCTACATTATCACATGATTCACATTCCTCTCGCTATTTTGTTCGTTCCATCTTATATGATATCAAAAATTCAGAATCGAATATCTATCAAAAAGTGTTGAGCTCTCCAATCAATGGCATAATTTGTCACAGTCATCATCATCACTTGAAGAGTTGTCAACTTGAGAATCCTTAGTATCATCACAATGTACTGTATAATTTGTAATCGAATTAATATCATAAGTGTTGAGCTCTCCAATCTACTGTATAATTTGTGTCACTATCATCATCATCACTCGAGGAGTAGTCAACTTGAGAATCTTTAGTAGGAATTTGGGGCTCGGCTCTACTTTGTTCTGCTGATTTTTTGGACTTTAACTCAATTTTCTTCCTCTTCAACAATTCTACTCTCTCCCTGTAGGCCCTGTCAACAGAAAAAGGTTTGGTCCAATCAGAATGAAGATTAGAATAACAAGATAAAATTATCGTGCTTCACTTACTTCTGTTCTAAGGTTTCAGCCTCCTCTATCATTTCGGCAGCATCGATCTGTAGTACATAAAGCAACGAATGTATAATAATGCAAGCCAATGCCAACAGTCAACTTATTGACAGAAAAAGATATAAGTTGGGTATTACCTCCTCCTCTTCCAAACGGTCATCCACCTCTTGCAAATCTTCTTGGATCAACTTTTCAAATTCCTTGTATTCATCTCTGACAATGAAGTACACACAGTCAAGTTCCTATGGAATCCCATGCCATAAAGTATAAACTATAAAGAGTAAAAGATGCACAACAATAAATTTTTGAAGAACGTGAAAGTTGACATTTTTTCCATGCATTCGATAAGATGAGATCATTCCCTTACAATACAGGCAGAACCCCATTTAGAGTTCTCTGATACGTGTAGAAATAGACTTGTAATTATGGAAATGTAGTAAGATGTAAATGGAAATCAATATAAATGCTCCACCATGCAAATCTGCGACCTAGACTTCACTCTTCAAGATTGAGCGGCAGCACAACCAATGGTCAGAGACTCAGCAAAATTTTAAAAAATAAATGTTTGTTGGAAAATGCAAAATCAGTGTAAACACCAAAAAATGTAAAACAGAAGAAAGATATACAATTTCTAACGACACAGCCAATCATCAGTAAGCCATTTCCCCATACTCTCCGGTTGAAATATATACCCAAATAAATATTGGAACAAATAAGATATAAAACCAAATAAAATATACCAAGGATAATATAAAAACGCTAACCTTATAGCAATGAAACATGATAGAATTGTTAGATATAATAAAAGGATGACAAACACTTAAGATACAAACTAAGCATAAAAAGTTGAAAGATGCATACATAACAAATGGGATGATGAAGAACCTACTTGACATCAGGCTTAACAAGTTTTATCCCATGTGCACGCAAATCAGCCTCTTTGTCATCAAAGAAACCTTCGGGCAGAGCTCCCTTTATTTGCTTCCCCTCTGAACCAGCATTCATAGAAGATTTCTTATTAAGGTCACTGGCCTTTGGAATCACCTGTGACTGTGCAATGCTACCACTACGTGAATCAGTTTCAATATCCTTTCCTGGAAGTTTGCAGATAAGATTAGGCATGTAGGAAAGTGAGTCAATGCAAGACCAAATCGACATGAAAGAATGATGGGGGTGGAAATTTCTCGTTATTTCCATAGAATCATCACTGCTAATCAAAGAAAAAACTTCAGAGTAGAAGCCATTTCGGAAGATGGTGTTCTCGAATGATGGAGACTTAGAAGCAAAATTTATGAGTTTCTACCAACAGCTCTTTACTAAATGCAAGATAGTGGTGCCACAACTACATTAAATTCTTTTGTCACTACCCTCTCTCGTAAGTTCACAAAGAGGATATATATAATAAGTTAATAACAATATGCATCCATACATCTAAGGTTTCAAGAATACCATATATAAACGCAAGCATACATGTATAAAAAGTATCTCATGCAAGCCTATATCTTTACCAGTTTTAAGCCTTTTGGCATTCTGGTCGAAAAAATCTGAAGGAAGCACAGACGATGACGGACGTTTTGGTAACTCTGACGATGTTCCCCCAGTCATTTCTTTCTTCTCTTTTGAATCTATTGGTCTGTTGTTAGGGAGTTCAGCAGGGGCCTCAGCTTTAATATTTTCAACTCCAGACCTGCCTGCTGCACTGGCTTTGAGATTTTGTATTGCCTGATATTTACAGTAACTTCTATCAATAATAAGTTCGACCACCCTTTCAAAAAAAGAAAATAACGAGTCCGACCAAAAATCAGCTCAAATTTGGCTGGAAAAGGATTTAAAACTTTGAGCTCCTTATCAAGAGCTAGTAGAGGAAACACAATGGCAGCAGGGATAAGTAAACCCCAAATAAAAGAAGCGGAAACCATCTTATTAGAAGATTCTTGAGAAAAGAGAGAAAGTGAACCTAGAATACCATGTAGCAATAACATGAAGTAATAGCAAAAAGAAATGCCTGCAACCCATAATGGGACTAAGGCTAGCATGTGTATTAATACTCAAAGGAAAGCCACATCTGACAATACAATAGGATATCCAATAACAGGAAAAATAAAGAGGAAAAATGAGAAGGAAAATACGATAACAAATACTAAAATGTGTTACACTAACAGATTGGTTCTATCTCTCCAAGGAATAAGATAATTTGTTGGAAATTCCCAGGTATCAAGAGCTTGTCTATACTCTAATCGTTTTTCATTGCTCCTTAGAGCAGGAATTGTGGGGATACTTCAACTACCCCCTTTTAATATATTTCTCTGTTGCCAATATTATTGAAGAAAATATATCTAGAAAGAAGAATGAGAAATAGGTGAAGTCATCTCATTCATTGACCAGAGAGTTGAATCATCTAATATCCAATCATTCATCATTAGAAACCTAAATAAACAGTTACCCCTTAAACGTTGTATTTTCAAATTACAAGCAAAAGAAACTGGTCTTTCTAAATGTAGAAAAACCGATGTGCCCATGAATAATATATTTAAACAAGATTTGGTGGTAAAGCATCACCTCATGATGTCTGCGAGAAGATTGGTGGGCATCCCAGTAAGCTTCTGATTTCAAGACCATGTCGCAAACCCTACAGACAGGTTGGTCCAATTCATTGTACCTGTTTACGAATTTTAAAAATATTAAATGATGAATTTTAAACTCTAATTTTTTCCATATGGAAAAAATAAGCCGCAAACATTAACAGCCGTACAGTCTTCCCCAATATAGGTTGGTTGGATTATAGTTGGAGTTAAGCAGCCATTATCATATTGTGTTTTATAAAGCTCTCACAGGCGTGCACCTGGGCTAAATGCACAAGTCTTGTGCCTCGAGGTTCACAACATAAGGTACGCCTCAGGACCACGGCTTTTATGAAGTTCCAAGGCACAGGGCTCAAAGTCCTGCACCTTGGGTATTTTTCATTAATTTTAAATATAGAGAAATAAAGTCCCTATAAAGAAACACTTCGGTTTACTAAAGGAGAAAGAGAACTATATAGAGAACTTCGAACTCGGCCAAATGCAAAACTAATGTGAGAAGTGTATTCCATTAGAGCTTGAAATGCCCCCAGTGCAACTCCTGATTCCAAGCGTTGTTAGTCTTTGTACATTTCTATTGTACTTTGAGCATTAGTCTTATTTCATTGAAATAATAGAGACTTGTTTCCCTTTTAAAAAATATATATATATATATTCCATCAGAGCACAATTTCCAGTTGGTAACTTCCTCCTATGAAAATCCAACCAGTCTACTGCACTCCACAAATGAAAATCGGAAATAAAAGCAGAGAAAAAGGAATTAGAGGAGAAATCCTTATCAGACCTTGACACTCCCATGTTCATCAATATTTACCTGACGAGAGGAGAATCAATGCGCTTATCCTTCTTTTGGGCGTTCAATTTAGCACGAAACAATGCCTTTCTCTTGGCTTGAGCATCCATTTTGGCCTTCTTTCTTCCTTCTTACAGACCTAATTCGGAGTATAATATAAGTTACATAACATCAAACCACATGCCCCATCTTTTTTTTCCTCTTTATTTGGTTCAATAAAACACCTGACACACAAATTCGAACTCGAATCTTCAAATAACCCACTGCGTTTACCAATATTATTATCGAGCGAGAAATTCGAGTACAAAAGGCTTTTTTAAAATCATTTCTAGCGTTTGTAATGAATTTACAAGATATATACAGAATATGAAGCCAATCGGAGTGTGGGTAACTGTTGAAAGCTTACCCCCAAGTCAAAAACTTTGTTGCAAAAGACGCGCAGTCGTCAGAACGTGATGCACAAATGGAGAAAATACGATACCACGAGAGACTAGGCAAAGCCGTTGGACGTCGGGCTGACAAAGCAAGTCAGATTCGTGGGTGAACGTGGACCACCGTGGATGTGGGCTACCGTCGTCACTGCCTAACGCCTGTGGCTGCTGGAGTGTCGCCGGAGAAGAAGATTAGGGAAAAGGGGAGGATCAGCGGCAGTTCGAGGGAGAGGGGAAGAAGGTGGAGGCGACGATTACTTTTTTTCTCCTCTTTTCACTTTTTCCTCTTCTTCTTTTATGAGTTCTTTTGCTGCTAACTACAAATTGAACAACAAATAATTGGGTACATATGATTTAGTAAAGAAACCGACTCAATTTGATTGTGTTTGAAAATTATAACTTGAGAATTATGTGTGGATTACATTTACTTTTATTTTTAAAAAAACATAAGAGAGCCGTGATGGTTTCTATGAAAATAATTAAAATATGTTAAAAGAAACTTTTTTATAGTGTAAGTGTTTCTATATACAAGTTTGTTTAGTTTACCGTATACTAAGAATATGTTTTAATCAACAACAAATTACTATGAATTAATCATTTATAATAATGTTCATTTAAGTTGGTCATAGGGGTAGTTCTTGAAGTCGGTGGTGATATAGTTATCCAACATAGTCTCGTGACAACAGTGGTCAAAGGTTGTCACCGGAGTTGGACACCAACTATGGTAGTCAATGGAGGTGGTCGATAGTAGTGGGCACTAAAGATGATAACAATGATCAAAAGGTATTTGTTAAGAGTATTGGCTATCATAAGTTAATGATACTCATTGCAACATAGTGAAAGTGAGGTAGATGACTTCAGGGCGTTTGATAATTTTAAACTTACAAAAATTAGATAGATACTGTCATTAAATACCTAAAATTATTATTTCTAAGGTGCATTTAGAATACCTTTTCAACTTATCAAATTAAAAAATGAGTTGTTTTGAAAAAAATTCATGTGTTCGCTAACCACCTAAAATAAATTTTGAAAAAAACAACGGTATAAAATAGATTGGTTTAAGATAAGCACTCGGAGTAAACTCTTAGAAAAATAAATTTAAAGTGCTTAATGGTTAACCTCTTCCTAATTTTGTTGGAGAAATTTCAACTACCACCTTCGACGATTGCCACTGATGAGCTCGAACCACAACCTCTAACGATTGGGCCAACTTGAGCGACCATTATCATCACGAATTCTACCTAAAATACCACCACTGTTGGTTGTTTTTTACATAAATAATGTAATAAATTTAAAATTCAAGCCTTCTCCACGTTCAAATATGATAACTTCCACATGTGGTTCCTTTTCTTAGGTCGAACACTGTTAGATACTCCCTTCCCTTTCCCATTGACCCAACCTAGTGTTTGGGCAAATGAACATACTATATGTTGCAAAGAAGATGACTAGAATACTTATATATATTTCGATTTTTTTTTTTGTAAATATTATATGGGATAAAAATGTCATTTGGATTATGTATGAGCCATATAATAGTTTTCGATAAAGTTTGATAATACATTTAAACTCTCATCTATTATCTCATTAATACTTTTGTTGAAATACGATTCTGTCGAGTCTTCAAAATACACAAATATATAGCTTCCTGATTCTTATATATGCATTTGTATGTTCGTCTATCCAAAACAACCCACATGCAAATTTAATTTGTTTGTTGTTTAAAAACTGAAAAGTTGTGATATTTTTTTATTTAAATATGTCCTAGTTGCTTTGATCGACCAACTGTATATCGTAAATATTCTAAGGTAAAATATGAGCATGTGTGGACTATTGTGCTTTTTTGTCGCCTTGTCTACTAAAAAAAAACTCACATGCAAATCTATTTATCGGTAAGGATTGAAAATTTGTGGTTTTCTTATATTGCATATACTCAACAAAGTGAGTATATATTTCTAAAGTTCAACAATATGTAACTTCAATATAGTACCTTCTTTCGATCTCTTTAGCTTAACCATACTTGTATACTTTGCATATGATATATGTAAAGGTAATCAATCCCATAAGCATACTTAGTTTACTTGAAAGAGGAATATGACAACTATTTATTGTTCATCATGGTTTTGATCCTATTCATGATCATAGATCCTACATCTTGCAATTACATCTTTTGGAATGAAAGACAAGTGTACATCATGAAGAATAGATCTAGCTATAAGTAGATTAACTTGACAACAACTATGTATGCGATGAATATACTATGGTCATTATACAATATGAACAATATTGTTAAGTAGTTCACACGTGTAAGTAGATAATAAAGACAACATATGGATTAGTTTATTACCAAAGTAGCTTATAATAAATATTTGATATCTTTTTCCATAAACATTGAAATGGGAAAATAATAGTTCCAAAAATATGACCGTTAAGATTTTAAATAGAAGAAGGAACCGAGAGGAGGAACAGTGTAAGCAGAAATGACAGAACCCTCATGCATTGAGAAATCCCCAATTCCAAAACCCTCATCGGAACCACTCCAAATGGAGATCGACCATCCTTCCGCCGCCCAAATCCCGGAGATTTCTCAGTACGAGCAGTCCAGAGAGTTGAGAATCAGAGAAAACATGGAGCGCATGCAGAAGCTCGGGATCCTTGACCTCTCTCTCAAGCTCAAATCCTCAGCTCCCTCAAAGCAAAATCGCCGGAAATCACCTACCCCTAAACCTTCTCCACCTTCCTTCGACCTCCCTCCAGCCGGACCCCTCCGACGATCATCCAGGTTTTCGCCGAATCCTTTAATCTCTCTTTCTAACCCATTTTCCTTGAATCCTTAATTTGGATACACATTGGGGATATTAGTTTTTCTTGCTTTATTCGGCTCTCCTTCTTCAGTATTTTTCCAGTTTTTTTTGCCTTTTTGTCTTAATTTTTTCTATTTTAATTTTTTAGGTTACAGAATGCGACGCCTGTAACTTACTCTGAACTGCGAATAGAGAGGAAAAACAAGTTCTCTGAGGATGAGGATGCGATTCTTGAAGATGGTTCGAGACCGGAGATATACACGGAAGAGCATGAGAAGATGTTGGGTTGTACAGAGATGAGTTGGACGCTATTTGTGGATGGTTATGGTAAAGATGGGAAACGAATTTATGATCCAGTAAAGGGAAAGACTTGCCATCAGTGCAGGTTCGTTTAAAAGAATTTTTTCCTAACTTTTCAGTGGAAATCTGTTGCTTGTGTGATCTTATTATCTTTTTGTGCGAATTAATATATATTTCATTCATTATTTAATAGAGATACAAGCCTATATATAACCATAGAGAAATACACTTAAGGAAATAATATCAAATAATATCTCCAGAATAATATCTCCTAAGAATAATCTAATTATATTAATATTGTGCATCGTTTTCTGATTTTGTCACTGATATGTATATATTGGAATTAGCAGCTTTGTTAGCTAATGAAAATGTATGATACCATTTGCTATGTTTTTATTTAATGGGAAATTGGAATTTTTTTATATTTGCAGGCAAAAAACATTGGGGCATCGTACTCATTGCAGCAAATGTAACATGGTTCAAGGACAATTTTGTGGTGACTGTCTGTATATGAGGTACTCTCTTGATAACATTCATTTTTACTCTCTTGATATTCTTTCCTTTGAGTTGTTTGGAGAATATGGTGTATATTTTTAATCGAAAACTTTTAATGTGTTAGTTCTTTCAACACATGTAGAACTATAACATTGTTTGTAAAGAAAATAAACTTCACTTTTCCTAGCAGTGTGCTGTCTCTAATCTTTGGATGCATAAACCGTCTAAACTACTATTTGTTTAGCTTTTTGCGAAAGCAAGAACAACTTTGAGCTCGGTTTTGAGCATTGAAACTGGTACATGGGTGGACTTTATATTGGTGTTACCATCAAAGTATTCCTATTATTTTCCCACTCTTGCAGGTACGGAGAGCACGTTCTTGAAGCCCAACAAAACCCAGATTGGATTTGTCCCGTTTGTCGTGGAATTTGCAACTGCAGTTTCTGTCGCCAAGGGAAAGGATGGTTTCCTACTGGGCCTTTGTATAAGAAGGTCGATTTCTTATCTTTAATGTGTATCATCTCCTTGTATTTTTTGTTTTACCTTGCTGCTAAGGTCAATAGTTTGAACTGCATAGATAACGAGGATGGGATTCAAGTCTGTTGCGCACTTTCTCATCCAAACCAAACGCTCACAGCCAAGTTCAAAGGAGAATCCTACTGATCTTGCTTCTGCGAAGAGGTCGCTGTCCTTCACAGATTTTGAAGTTAATCCTGATGACCCTCCTAAGGTTAATGATGATCTCCTAGAAACAATGGAGCCTCAAGCAGTGGATGTATCTGAAAATGAGAAGAAGAGTATGCTACAGAGTATCTCCAATAACGAGATCAAAGATCATATTTCTGTTAAGAGGTCGCTGAGCTTCTCAGGCCTGGAGCAGGAGCAGCAGGGCTCAAAAGACGCTAAACCTCCTAATCATCTCAACCATGATGAACTATCACAACATCAATGTGCAAACAATGAACTTGGTGAAAACATCATTGATGAGAAAGAGAAGGCTGATTGCCGCAAGAGAAAGAATGGTGATAACTACTGTCGTGATGAATGTTCATTGACTGAAAAGAAACCAACAATTACTGTAGAATCAAACACCATGGATCTGGGTTGTCGTATAGGCAATGATCACGAGAAAGAATTGTCAGGAGTTCAAACAACAACATCATCAACAGACCAAAGTGTGAAGCCTGATATTAGTACCCACACAAACTCAGAAAGTATAGCTGAAGAACGTAGCCAAGAAGGCAGAATCATTCAAGAAAATAATGGTAAAACATCAGAAGAAGAAGAAGAAGGATCAAACAGTTCGTCAAAGGAAAAAACAAAGGCCGGAGCAAAAATATTTCAACCTCTTCAGAGGTAAAATCTTCAAGTAGCAATAGGGCTTTGCGGTCTAGGTTCAAAGCAATATAGTGCTAAATTATGTGTTTTAGTTTTGACACCGAAGTTTTGAGGGTAGTAACTTTTTGGGAACTCAGAAACTTGGTGTCTTTAATCTAGAGAAGCAAGGAGTAGTGTGTGATTTGGTAAGTTCAATAGTTTTTTTTCTTTGGATCTTACTGTATTTTGGTTTAAGTTTACAAATCACAGCTCCTACAGTTGAACCCGTCCTTTGAATCTGATAGTTTGTAACGTGGCAAGAATGTAAAACAATTTACCTCAAATTTTCAGATGAAATGTTGCCATTTCTCAATGAGAATACTATCAGATTGAAACATATTCCTTATTTGGCTAGCAAATTTCTTTTTAATTTTGCAATTTGATTAAATTTGATGTTCGCGTTTGTAATTTAAATTCATTATCACGATGATCATTTCATTACCATACTTTATTATTAATACCCAACAGAGTTGGAGAAATTTTCTTGGTCATTTTTATATAGCCTTCCATTTCCTTATGAAAACATCCAACTTTGACTCTAAATTTGTCCCTTTAAAGTGGAATTTAGATTGTTTTTAAGTACAATATGATAGACTAACACATCCTACATATTAGTTGAATTTGTTAGCTATAACTCCCCTTAGGAGCATGACTTGTGAGACTGGTAAGATGTTAAACTTTGGTTAATTATGAAAAATAGGCGTTTTGGATGAAAGGTTTGACAAAAGTTAACATTAGGCAATGAAGCAAAACTATGCAACAAGAAGTTGACAATTGAATTAGTTAGCAAAAAGGATTATGCGACAAAACTTTTGAAGTTTAAGTGTTAGGATGGGATTAAGGTTCTTCGCGAGTTGAAAGACTAGGCGAGAAGGAGTAAGGAAATTAAATTTCCTAAGGATGCTTAATGAAACATGTGTAGAAGATTAAGCTAAGCATGTTTAAGATAAATCTCAAGTTTACACGTACACCACTAAGAGTAGGAGTTGGCGAATTATTGAGAGTTTGAGCATGACTAATCCTTATTAGAACTAGTATAAATAGGAGGATGAAGTATGATCAAGTATTGGTACTCTGAAAGATTGAAGAGAAAAGATAAAGTGTTGAAGTACGTGCCACTAAAGTGACTATGCGAGAAGAAGAAGAAGAAAATCATTTAGAGTCTAAGTTTCCAAGTTTGTGAGTCTTTTCTTCAAAAGTATTACATATGTTTGAAAGGTTTTCATTGAAGTCTTTATTGATTGAATAATGATTTCATTTAAATGTTTCTAAAGAGATTTATTTGAAAAGTTTATGCTATATTTTAAAACATGGTTTTAGATGATACAAATGATTGTAAAATGGTGTTTAAACCATTAGTTGTAAAATGGTGTTTAAACCATTAGTTGTAAAATGGTGTTTAAACCAACATGAAAAGTAAAGCAACCATGTATAAAAGAGGTGAATGGTGAAATGAGGTGGGACAATGCATAAAAGATGTGTATTGCTCTTCGACTTGAGCAACAAGAAAAAAATCGGGATATTCTCAGATTTTGTTGATGAGAAAGTCATTATTGTAGTCTAAACGCAGGATGATGAATCTTAGCTTAGAGAATGATTTAGTACCTTGGTGAAAAGAATATGATTATGAATAATGTGTATTTATGTGAAATGATGTTTAAGTGAAATGATATATTTATGTTAAAAGATGCGTTTAAATGGTTTGATTTGAATAATAATGTTTATGAAAGGTATTTCGCATAAAGGTTTTCTTAGAACCACACTAAGTTTTTTTACTTATGATTTTAAGTTTTATTTTTTCAGGTTACCAGACATTAAGGCCAAAGTAAAGAAAGGGTGAGGAGAGGTTGTCAAGGCACTTAGTTTAAGTTAATTAACTGTTTTTTATGAATTTTTGCCAAGTGTTATAAACATTTGACCTAAGCAATACAAGTTTACTGATTGATTACTTTCTTATGTTAAGTTGTTTATTGTCTTATTAAGTTTAAGGGTAAAATGTTGGGCGATTAAGCAAAGTTTAAGGACCTCAATTTGAGTATTTTGACGTTAAACGCGTCAAGATACTCAAAGTCATATTGCGTCTCGCATGGCTAGTAAGGACACGTGCGGGACGGGGTGTGACATGACCTCTTTATTTGATCACTTTCTCTCGATTGTTCTTCTTCGCTCTCGCATTGATCGATTGAATGGAATATTGTTGTTTTTTTTTTCAAAGTGGTAGACTAATGTAGTCGAACCAGTGTAGAACTAGTTTGTTAATTGTTTACTGTTGGTATATCGTATATTTTGATACAAAAAAGAAACAAACAGCTAGAAAAGAATACTAACAAGGACTTTTTGAATAAGGAGAATGCATGATAGGATAACTTGCAATCATTGCAAGAAAGGTCCCACTAATAAAGACAAGCAATCTATGAGAGCTACACCCTAAACAACCTAAATGTACATCAAGGATATGAAATAGTGGTAGTAGTCCTTATGGTTTCTCAATGAGAGATTAGAGATTGTTGGTGGATTGATTATGGATTGTACTTTCCATATGACCTCTCATAAGGTTTACTTCATTGGAGTAAGGGTTTGATGGAGGAGAGAAGATAGTGTTGGAGGACTCTTTTATATCCTCATATTAATATAACTATTAGATTAAATCAGTCTTAGTTGATACTCATACATTAGACTACTGTTTCTTTTTTCCAACTTTTAATAATGATTCTGACTTTTGGAAAAGCTGATGTCAAAAGAAAGGTCCATTTTATCATCATTCCACTTTTAGAGAAAGTTGACTATATGGAAACTTTTAAAAAGGAAAAAAAAGTTATACTGTGAAAAGCAAATCATTGCAGACAATGTAGGACGATCGGTGGTGTAGTGAACAAAAAGTAAGTACTCTTCTTTTTGTTCTGACAAATCCATTGGGACATGTTTCTTCCCAAATGCACGAGGGAAAATTTGGCCATTCTCTCTCATTTCATGGACTACTTGTTCAATTGCAGTTGGCACTGTGGTGAAGGGTGAGACAACTATATAAGAGTGCAATTACTGTGGTGAAGGGTGAGACAACTATATAAGAGTGCAATTTTCATCTCCCTCATCCTTGGGATGATGCCGCCTGACCCGAATCGATTTACGATCGAGCATGTACATTGTTACTTAAAAAAATTTCTTTGATGTATATCTTGTTTTTATATGTCTATTCCTTTATAAGGACCAATCTTGTAATATTCAAATCCAAAAGCATTGATTGTTGAAGATAGTCGAAGAAGTCCAAGAAGTCAAAATCATTAATAAAAAAGAAGAAAAACAATTCACCACTATTGAAAAAAAACATTTCTTCAATTCACGAATTTTCTATTCCTTCTTGGTAATAACCAACTTCGGATCTTTGGGTCAAACTAAAGAACCCCCTCCCCCCATCACATATTTATATCCTCGAACAAGAAGGAAAATGTCTTTGTAGATCATGATGGTCGAACTTAGATAACTCTTTGTTACACGAAGAGGTAATATAAGCCTAAAGTTGATTGTCATGTTATCAATCTTGTCTCAACGTTTTCCACTATAATATATTGGAGAACCACACCTCACCATCGAAGGTACATATGTTATATGTTATAAACTCTATATAGCTTTAACTAATAATACTAACTTAGGTATCAAACCACATCAAGCATAACACCAACTTGATATAGTGAGAAAGAATTAAATTAGGGGGTGATCCAACTAAGACAACAAAAACCATAAAACTCAGTGACTCATGTAGAATTGTGCAAAAGGGAATATAGCAACTTAGACCCACAGTTGAAAGCATTGGATTGTCTTTGAATTTGTTTAGAATTAGATTAAAATCATAAGGAAATTAATTAAGCACATCTTCTTTATGGATTTGATTCGGTCAGAGTGTTTATAAATATTATAAAGTTGGTAATTTTCTTTGATTGGAGTCTTGACAAACACGCTATCAAATTCAAATATATGAATGGCCTAAAAGTGGCATAAACCTCCCTTTTGTATGAGTTTAAGAACAAATTACGTACACCACTTCTTAAATCATATATACTTGTTCTTTTCCATGAATTCATAGTGGCAACATTTACAAATACTTTAAAGAAAAATTGCATTAGATGACAAAAAATTAAAAAAAAAAAACAGTTCATAACACTTTTTTTTTTTTTTTGCATATTGCGAATATAACAAATATGTCATGTAATTATTGATATCAGAAGGCTATCGAAGAGCTATCCGAAGGTTATCTACGTTTAAATTTGCTACTTTTGTAATTTAAAAGATGTAGTGATGTGGGTTCTACTATCATAAATTGTTTTGCTATTTTTGCAAACGCCTCATATTTGAAAGTTAAAAGAACAAAATCTCTCAAATAGATGTTAAAATCTAGACTCATAAATTTTGTAAGAAAAAAAAATCTTATAACTAAAAGTTAGCATAATGAACAAAAAAAAATATTTATAAAATATAATAAAATTTTAAACACTAATTTTATCTGAGATAGAATATAAAAATTTATATTTTCGTAAATATTTTGAAGCGTTTGTAATTTATAATAATTTTCTTAACAATACGGGAAAATTCAAATTAAAGAGGAGGGAAATGTGAAAAAGAGTGTTGACGCCACGTGTCACCAATATATTAGTTGGAAACAAGGATGTTGAAAAGCGTATGAAGTTTCTTTATCAGTTTTAAGCACGTGTTGAACTGTTATTGGTCACACACTTTGGTTGACCGGTCAATTCCAAAGGTTAATTCTACACTATACTATTCAACACACTCCATAATACTAAACCTGATAGTGAGAAAGAACTAAAATTAATTTTTGAGAATCACCACATGTCTTATGGACAATAAAATCAATAATATAAAAAGGAAGAAGAAAAGAGAGAGAGATTAATATGAAAGAATTTAAAATAAAGAAAAACAAAAAGGAAGAACAATAAGAAAAGGAGTAAGGGAAAAGGTCCAAGCAATACCGACCTCAGGTTTGGTAATATTGTTAGTGATGTTTTGTCCACAAATGGACAAATCATCCAACTTTCTCCTCCTCCAACCCTATCAAATACAAATACAAAACAATAATTTCAACTTTTCAATCATTATAATTATAATAATATACACAACCACTACCTTTAATCTTTCATTGTTTAATAACTTAATTAGTTTCTAACGTTCAAGTTCGTGACGATCAAAATAAGTTCGATTAAATCAATGTTTGTTTTTGTCACTTTTATAAAAGTTTCTTCTTTAAACCAAATTATTATTACTCAATACCTACCTAAATTTATTTGGTATACAAAATAAATTTAATATTATTTTGTTCATTAAGCTTAGCTGGCTATAATTTTTCTTTTGTAAAATATTTATCTATGGTGATAAAAGAAAATTGTAATTTATGTTTGATACCAATTTTATTGTGAGATTTATGATTATCAACAATAATTTTTTAGAAAACTTTTGGAGTCAATTTGTAAAAAGTACAACATTCTTTAAAATCTTTTTAAATTTATTCGAAATTTTCAAAGAAACGAATAAAATATTTTTTTTAGTATAGAATATATAGTCTTTTCTTTTAAAAAAATATATTATTAAAAATTAAATAAATATGAAATTTTGCTATATTTTTTTTTTAAATAATGGAATTCGTCTAGGCTATTTTCTAAAATATCATGAAAACAAAATCATTATTGGGTCATTATCAAAGAACCACTAAATTTCTTTATTGAAAAAAAAATTCAAAATAGTCTTTTTTTTTTTTACTCTTAGTCCTTCAACTTTTTAAAATTTGCAATTGAAAAGGGAGTTGAAGTGGATTGCTTTAATCATCACTACATCTTAAGAATAATCCCAATTATTGTATACTACACTTTCTATCATTTTCAAAAATAATTATAAATAAAATTACATTACTATCATTATCCTTTCTAGTTTGAAATCTTGTGTTACAAATTAAATTAAATTCACCAATAATCGTTTTTGGACAAAAATTATATATAAATGGTAAACTTTTGTAGGAAGTAAAGTTAAAGCTATGTAACAACTCAATATATTTTCCAAATTCATCCATATTTCTTTTTAGTATAAAAGAGGTTGCGTAGATTTCAAGCACGAACCTCAATCTTTAATGTATTATGTTAATACCATTTGAGCAAAACCCAAAACCCAAATTACATAGATTAGAATTTACATGTCAATATGCGTATATTTTATTTTCACAACTAAATATTGTTTGTTTATGAATTTTCAGTTCTATAATTAATAAACACTTAAACTTTAAAAAGGGTCTAAATAAGTCTTTATAATTAATAAATTATTATGCTATTAAATTTATATACGATTGACCTATTCCATACTTTTTTTAATTCACAAACATATTTGATATGTTGAAACTTTAACCTCTTATTACATGTAAATTTTAATTCTATATCTAATAAAAGTTAGGTTACATACATATTTGACACACAAGAAAATCTTCTTGGTATACTAAATTTTTATAATTTAACAAAAATATCACGAGACTCATAAGTCTTTTGTGAATCCATTGCATTAGCAAGTAGCTATCCAACATTTCTAATTTTAGTCCATAATATCTTCTCATTGTTTTTTATCTACACACTACTAGTTGATTGACATGTTAAAAGATGCTCAAAACAAAACAATTCACTCAAATCCAATCTAACAAAGCAAGAAAGACCCTTAAATCTATAAACCTCATTGTCAATTTGATAAATAGAATGAAGTTGTAGTATGATGTAATTCAAAATTTATGAATTGTTTTTAACTCGATTTATAATATCAAATTTGTTTTGCTTTTACCGTCTTCAACATCATTTCGGTTCCACTATCGATATCTATAAATATTATTTTAGGAAAAGAAAAGTTGAAATGAACCAATTAGTGGGCATTGGTTGGACAGAAAACAGCTTTTTGTGAATGAAGCTGATATTTGACTTTTTTTTCCTCTTTAATCTGCCAATTTCAGAGATGAATTTCTTTTTGTTTAAAGAGAAAAAAAGAAAAGTCACAGTGGGGTCCTTAAATCACATAGCCAAAGATCATTCAATGGGTAGTAATAAAGATAAATAATTCAAACTAAAGTTGATCTTTTTCTTTTTGAACAAAAATTCAACAATAAAGAACAATTATTTTCTTCTGTCTCTTAAGGCACTCTGTGTTACTTAACTTGAGGTTGCTTGAGTGAACATTTGAAGAAATACAGCTCCAATGGAGCCTTTTTTTCTTTTATGAATTGTTAATGCTCTCTGTTCATTTATTTAATGAAGGGTGGCTCTGAATTGAAAATGGTGTAAATGGGTATTTGATTTTGAGGCTCAATTGAGTTATTTCTGTTGGGTTTGCACTTAATTCGAGTGTTACTGCCATTTTTTTTGGGATCCGGGTCCTGTGTTTTTAGGGTTTGACCCTCTAAATAATTAATCTTCTTCTTCTTCTTCTTCTTGGGGTGAGGCAACTTTTGTTTTCACAGTTTTTCTTCTGGGTGGTGGTGGTGTTGTTGGTTTTTTTTTTTTTATTATTATTCAAATTTCCTTTATGGGGATCTTAGATTTGATGTGGGTTTTCATTTTCTCATCAGAAAGAAGCTTGTTTTAATGGCGGAATAAACCCACATTGCTGTGTTTCATCTCGAGCTTTAATTCTCTCTTCATTAACAAATTGGGTTTGATGCATCATTCACTATGGAAGCCTTTATCTCACTGTGCTGCTTTGATTATGGATAAAAAGAGTAGAAAAAAAGATGGGTCGGATTCAGCGATGGATATCAAGAAACACAAACTGATTCTTCGAAAACTTGAAGAACACAAGCTTAGAGAAGCTCTTGAAGAAGCTTCTGAAGATGGGTCTCTCTTCAAATCGCAAGATGTGGACTCTGAACCATTGCCTAACGATGACAGCAATGGTCTGGGCCGATCTCGGTCGCTTGCTAGACTTCAAGCTCAGCGGGAGTTCCTCAAGGCCACAGCTATGGCGGCCGATCGTACATATGAATCTGATGATGACATTCCTGATCTTCATGAAGCTTTCTCTAAGTTTCTCACAATGTACCCAAAGTATCAGTCCTCAGAGAAGATTGATCAGCTTCGTTCGAATGAATATTCTCATTTGGTTAAGGTATGTCTTGATTACTGTGGATTTGGGCTGTTTTCTTATGTTCAGAGTCTTCATTATTGGGAGTCTTCTACATTTAGTTTGTCTGAGATTGCTGCAAATTTGAGTAATCAAGCTCTTTATGGTGGTGCTGAGAGAGGGACTGTAGAACATGATATTAAGAGTCGGATTATGGATCATTTGAACATACCTGAGCATGAATATGGCCTTGTTTTTACTGTTAGTAGAGGTTCTGCTTTTAAATTGTTGGCTGAATCATACCCTTTCAATACCAACAAGAAATTGTTGACTATGTTTGATTATGAGAGTCAATCTGTGAATTGGTTGGCTCAATGTGCTAGGGATAAGGGTGCTAAAGCATATAGTGCTTGGTTTAAATGGCCAACTTTGAAGCTTTGCTCTACCGATTTGCGGAAACAGATAACGAACAAGAGAAGGAAGAAGAAGGATTCTGTTGGTCTGTTTGTGTTTCCTGTTCAGTCTAGAGTGACTGGTGCTAAGTATTCATACCAATGGATGGCTTTGGCACAACAGAACAATTGGCATGTTTTGCTTGACGCTGGATCGTTAGGTCCAAAGGACATGGATTCACTTGGTTTATCGCTTTTTCGACCAGATTTTATCATAACGTCGTTTTATAGGGTTTTCGGGTATGATCCTACTGGTTTTGGATGTCTTCTGATAAAGAAATCAGTGATGGGAAGTTTACAAACTCGGTCTGGATGTACTGGCTCAGGAATGGTGAAGATAACCCCCGAGTATCCCATGTACCTGAGTGACTCCATGGATGATCTTGACGGGGTGAGCCGATTTGAAGACGACCAAGTTGCTGGGGTTGTGGATAAAACATCCGAAACTCGTCAGGGGTCGCAACTGCCTGCTTTCTCTGGTGCCTTCACGTCCGCTCAGGTGAGGGATGTTTATGAAACAGAGATGGATCACGATAACAGCTCTGACAGAGATGGAACAAGCACCATACTTGAGGAAAGTGAGACTATTTCTCTTGGGGAGGTGATGAAGAGCCCAGTATTCAGTGAAGACGAATCATCGGATTGTTCAATTTGGATTGACTTGGGACAGAGTCCCTTAGGATCTGATAATGGAGGTCAAATGTACAAACAGAAAATTGCTTCTCCCCTGCCTCAGCATTGGTTAAAAGGAAGGAAGAACAAACTACTCTCACCTAAGCCAACTTCTAAGATCCACAGTGAACCAACATACGACAATGAAAAAGATTTTAACTTCAGGCCTTGTGATGAACAACCTGTGCTATCTTTTGATGCTGCTGTTCAGTCAGTCTGCCAGGAACTGGATTGCGTGGAGGAGGTTCCCAAAGAGTTATTTGCAGAAGCAAGTACCATGCCGGCTAATAGCAAAATCATCTCCAATAATAGAGTTGTTACAGAGATAGATGAAGTAACAGAAGCGAGTAAACCACTTTCCAATGGTTCCTCGAAAAGTTATACTGTGAACAATGGATTTCATCTCGACATTTCTACCTCCGATTTTCGTTATCGTGGACTAGAAAATGGTACAACATCAGAAATATGTCCGGAGGTGAAGGAGAGTGCCATTAGAAGGGAAACAGAAGGTGAATTCAGGTTGTTAGGGAGAAGGGATGGAAGCAAACATGTTGGTGGGAGGTTTTTTGGTTTGGAAGACAGTAATATGCAAAGCCGAGGAAGACGAGTTTCTTTTAGAATGGAAGAGAATGGTAAGGAGCAGTTAAGCCATAACATTGATCCCGGAGAAGTATCAGTGACGAGCTTGGATGATGAAGATTATACCAGCAATGGGGAGTACGATGATGAGGAAGAGTGGAACAGGAGGGAGCCTGAGATTATATGTCGACATCTCGATCACATAAATATGTTAGGTCTGAACAAGACAACACTTCGACTTCGATTTTTGATAAATTGGCTCGTGACGTCGTTGCTTCAACTAAAGTTTCCCGGTTCTGAAGGAAGCAACAAAGTGAACCTAGTCCAAATTTATGGACCAAAAATAAAATATGAAAGGGGAGCAGCAGTAGCTTTCAATGTGAGAAACAGAAACAGGGGACTAATCAATCCAGAATTTGTTCAGAAGCTAGCTGAAAGAGACGGCATATCCCTAGGTATTGGATTCCTGAGCCACATTCGGGTTTTGGACAGCTCGAAACGGCAATATGGTGTTTTAAATCTTGAAGAGTCATCCCTATGCAGGGAAACCAAGAATGGCAGACGTGGGAAGCACGGATTTGCACGGCTTGAGGTTGTAACAGCTTCGTTAGGATTCTTAACAAACTTCGAAGATGTTTACAAACTGTGGGGATTTGTGGCCAAGTTCTTAAATCCTTCCTTTATCAGAGAGGGAACACTTGCTCCTGTTGAGGAAGGTTCTGAAACAACTTGAAGCTGCAGTTGCTATTGGTGATTTGTTCATAGAGAGTTAAAGGAATCGATCATTTTTTTAATTATTTGAATTTCCATCTGCTAGGATTCTAGGATATGCCTCTTGAATGCAAGCAGAAAGCTGTCAATTTATGTTTATAATTGGGTTAGATTTAGATTGTGTCTCCTTTGAGACTATTGTAGAGAGAGGGAGCTTTGGGAATTTGTCATCTTGAAGAGGTTATGTAAACTTTTGGCTATTCCACATTTACACATTGGCCATATATGTTATAATTTGAATGAAGCCTTTTCTTGCTTGCTTCAATTTTTCACTTTAATTAATTTTCATCATGGTTTCAATCTATATAATTGGTTTCTATAGATGAGTGTTGGCAATAATGAGTGTAATCACTACTTTCGATTCGACCAAGGGGGAGTTTTTATGGTTGGACTTAACTACTTTTGCAGGTATTCATCATTTCAATAATGTTGGATGCCATTAATTAGCTAGATTCAAAGGCTTTTTTGTTGCTTCCTTTTATCAACCTCATTTTCTGGCAAGGTTTAGGTATTTCATGATTGGAATTGAACACCAATTATTTACTTGAAATGATTACGAATCTTTTGTTAGTTGAACTACATATAATTTATTTATACTTCATATATCCATATTGATCGATAATACATGCTAACAAGTCTAGATCTTAAAATTAGACACTATTGAAAAACACATTAATTTTTCTCAACCGAGAGGCACACAAGAGTCAAAATAGAGTTGAAAAAGGTTCTTACATTTAGTGCATCTTTGGTAGCATGAAATTGTAATATTCAGTGCAACTTGTTTTGTTTTTGTCTTGCTTATATTTGCTATAAATAAAGGGGAAAAGAGAGAAGGGTGATGGTATGGTAGGTTAGCAAATAAAAATGGTATCCAATTTACTTAGGAAAATTATGTCAAATGAACAGCTGAACCAACCTTCCTCTTTACTTGAACTTGTTGCCAACTTCTTTATTTTGCATATAAAATAAACCATATAGGCTTTAACTTTTATATCTTTATTAATACTTATATACCCAATAGAATCACTCCATCTAACTGTAAGATTTAGGGTCTAAAATCAATAACCAAAACAAACAAACAAAATTATAGAAGCACTCTAAACCAATGGTAACATATCATTCAAATATTTGTTTAAAATCAAGTAATAATAAATCATAGAAAAAGAAAAAGAGAAAAGTAGTTTTTTGGTCATACGTTTTATAGTATAGTTTCAATTTGGTTTCTAAATTTTAAAATGTTACGTATTTGGTTTTAATTTTATTTTAATTTTTTCTTATATTTCAAAATTTAAAGTACATTGAAAATGCTTATTAAATTTATTTAAAAGAATTATCATTAATTAAATTTCACAATTTTTCTTAATTATTACAATTGATTTAAAATTTAATCTTCATAATTATTTTAAGTTAATTAATAAAGAATAACATCAAAAGAATGGAAATAAATATTTAATAAAAAAATCAAAGTAAAAAATTAAATCTTGAAGGTGTGAACTAGATTGAAACAAAAAAAAAATCGAACTTTATTGTTGTAATTATAACATAATTTTGAAATTGAGGGTCTAAATTCAAATCAAATTTAGAATTTAAGGATTAAAAAACTTAGAAGCTAGATATATGGAAACTATATACTAAAAGTTTAGGTACTAATTAAAAATGTATTTTTTTCCTAATAAACATCTCCTAAAATTAGCCATTATTCAAGAACATGGTTAGCATCCCCTAATGCAAATATATATAATCTATAAATAATGATGAGATCATGCCAAATATTATGTTGCCCAATGTCATCTCTTAGTCAATCTTCATATAATCTAAAACCTTCTTAAAAAATAATTTTTTTTAGGGCAAAAATAGTCTCTAGCTAGCTAGTACCTCATTTGAAAAAGGATAAAATCGCTAAATGAGTCACCCTATCGACACACGTTGAATAGACCGTTCATAACATGCATGTTAATTACTAAGGCGTTCCATTTGATAATTGTTTCAAATTTTGTTTTTGGTTTTTTTAAAATTAAGCCTATTTCTTTCTAAAAATTGACTTTCTTTTCAAATGTTAGTTTTTATAATATATGTATCCTCTTGATCTTCTCTTAACCCATTAGTGTCAATATTTAAAAGAAAAGTAAAATAAACCATATTGTTTATGTCCACCAGCAATAAATATACAACACCTAGTGAGAGGTTTGGTTTTCCTCATTGATTGGGAAATATAATTCTGATAAACAACCCTATCAAAGTTCAAAACTTTACAACAAAAAGAAAAGTCAAACCCAATATATGACTTTGATTATTCAAAACAATTACTTGAATAATTTGATTCTTATATATATGTGTGTGTGTATACAAATAAATCCTTGTCTTTATGGTAGAGATGATGATGAGAGGTTGTAAAATGGGTTTGTTGATTATTGTTGGTTTGATTTTGATGGAATGTTTGTTGAGTAATAATGGAGTTGATGGTGCTACTGCTAACAACAACAAGAAGGCTGTGGGAGCTTCATTTATCTTTGGCGATTCATTGGTTGATGCTGGAAATAATAACTATTTGCCTACTTTGTCTAAAGCTAATCTTCGTCCTAATGGTATGGATTACAAACCTTCTGGGGGCAAACCTACTGGCCGATTTACCAACGGCCGAACCATTGGCGACATCGTTGGTATGTACTACTTCCCTCCCCTTACGAACACAGTACATGTAATTAATTATAGAACAAAATACTACACTTCTGATTTTTATTTTTGAATTTCTGTCTGTTTCAGTACTTGAAGTAAACACAAACACTTTAGTTTTGATCTCATCTTGATCATTTCTTTTATTGATATGAGTTGGTTGGTTGTAGGTGAGGAGTTAGGAATACCAAACCACGCAGTGCCATTTCTAGACCCAAACGCCACCGGAAAATCAATATTGTACGGCGTTAACTATGCTTCCGGCGGCGGAGGAATTCTCAATGCTACCGGAAGAATCTTCGTATGAATATTTCTCTAATCCTTTTTCATATTCTAACACAATTTCTCATCATTTGTTTGACATATTTCTTTTTTCAGTACAGTCAAAGATACGTTTGAATAATTTTCTATATCGATCGTATAGTAGACTAATAAATGATCATGCATCTTTAGCCACCAAGTTATGGTGACTTATGTAAATCATGATTTTGTTAATGGGTATAGGTAAACAGGTTGGGAATGGATGTTCAAGTTGATTTCTTCAATGTAACAAGAAAACAGTTTGATAAAATAATGGGTGCAGAAAAGGCAAAGGAATATATTGGCAAGAAATCTATATTTTCCATAACAATTGGAGCCAATGACTTCCTGAATAATTATCTTCTTCCTGTACTTTCCGTCGGTGCTAGAATCTCACAAACCCCCGATGCCTTCGTTGACGATATGATCTCTCATCTTAAAAACCAGCTCACTGTGAGTTTCGTTACTCCTATTTTTATTTTGTTTTGTAACTATTTGAGATCTTTTTTTTTTTAGTATTATACTTATTTTTTCATTTAGTTTTTATATATTATTATTCATCAATTTTCATAAGTAATTTTATTTTGTTGAGGTTTCAAAACATTGGTTTGATTTTTTAACCCATTTTGTAAAAGTAGATAACGAAACAATTAATGAAACGTAAAAGATAGATCGTTCCAACCTTAAATTGTCGAAAATCATATGTCTGGTCTTAGGTTTCATGTTTTTTTTAGAGAAGATTTGATCAAATATGAAAACAAAAGTACAATTTTTTTTTATATAACATTGCTCTTTTTTATAATGTGTGTTAATGGGAAAATAGCGTATTTATCAAACAATTGATTTATTTGATCTATTTTAAAAATTATGTGCCAATGTTTCTTTAAACTTTTCCTTTTTCCCATAAAGAAAATGTTCAAATTTAAAAGTCAAATTTAAAGAACATACCATGATCACGATTCTAAAATTGAGCTTGGTTTGCAAGAAAACTATATAGTCACCAAACATATGGTATTTCAATTTTGAATTCCAACCAATGATATGTGTTTGTTTAGTCCATAAACACGAACAATGACACCCATTCGACTCCTAAATTAAATATATTATTGTTTTGTTATGTATGGATGGAGAATTCAATGTATTGATGTATGAATTTTTTGGAGTGATATGGTAGAGATTATATAAAATGGATGGTCGAAAATTCGTAGTGGGAAACGTTGGACCAATAGGATGCATACCTTACCAAAAGACAATAAACCAATTGAATGAAGATGAATGTGTTGATTTGGCCAACAAATTAGCCCTTCAATACAATGCCAAATTGAAAGATTTGCTTTCCAGTCTTAACAAAGACCTTCCTTCCTCCACTTTTGTCTATGCCAATGTCTATGATCTTGTCATGGACCTCATCGTCAACTATGACAATTATGGTAACTATACTTTAACTATACTATACTACTTTCATCTCTCCTATTGTTTCTACTTTTCTTGATTAATCTTGCATAAAAACGTGTTACCATGATTATAAGCTTAGTTCTCTTTTTTAATAATATGACACGTCTATGTATTGAAATTTACACATTATTATTAGCTCAATAATGATATGACAATATGTCTAATTACTAAATATATTACATATATGCAATATACATTTAGGAATCGCAATGTATAATTAAGCATGAGAAGCTAAATTAGTTACACTATAAATTTAGGTTTTATGTAGTAAACATTTAGTTTTCGGTACTTTTAAAATTTAGCTAAAAGTAATTCTATTATTGTATAATTAACCAATATGAAATAAGCTTAATTTTAATAAATCAATAGCAATGAAATTAAGTATTGAGTTATTTTAATTCAACTAATTTATTTTTAGTCGGATATGTACCATGAATATAATTAACCATCATAAGATATTGCTAAAATGTGCATAATTCAACTAACTTAATGTTAGTACTATGTCACTTCATACATATTTCAATCATAGCATATAACTCAAATACTTAGGAATCCGTACCTTTTCATGATATAGTGGTGTGTATATATACATTAAGTCTCGTGTATATACAAATTGAAAGACTATATATATATAATTGATGATAGGATTCAAGACAGCAAGTAGAGCATGTTGTGGAAATGGAGGGCAATTTGCAGGAATAATACCATGTGGACCTCAATCAAGTTTATGCAGTGAGAGATCAAGACATGTCTTTTGGGATCCTTATCATCCAAGTGAAGCTGCCAATCTTCTTATTGCCAAGAAATTGCTTGATGGTGATCATAAATTCATTTCCCCTTATAATCTTAGACAGCTTCGTGACCTTTAATGAACAATAATAATCATCTCTCATATATATATATATGTTTTAATTAATTCAGGAACAACAAAGGACTAATTTGACTTTTGAGTTTATATATGTATGGAATATATATAGTGTATCTAATGATCTTATGTATGGTGTAGTATAATATGTCTTTTCATTGCCTTCAAACTTGTTCGACCATTTGCCCCCATGGTAATAATGGGTTGCTTTTCCTTTTCAATTTCTAAACATTTTTCATCTTTTATAGCTACACCTCCGACATCTTTACAATTTTGTATAATATATGTGGTGTACTTTAGTCATGGCTCTCGTGACTTTATTCTTGGAACATCTAAAAGATTTCATACCGAACACTCGTGTCAAAAGATTCATATGCGAAGATTGTATTTTTCTCAAGTTCTCAATTGATCATGGGAGAATCTAATATGATTTGATCAACTTAAGTCTCGGTTAGACATGATCGATTTAGGAGTTGTATTATTGTTAGTATATTTTCTTAGAGTCAATATTTTCCACTTAAAGTCTAGATCAATTATTTGTTTATCGATAATACTAAAGATATCCTTAAGCATTTTGAAACGAATAACTTGGAACACGTTAAACGAGACATATTAAAAAAAATCGCATTGAAAAAAAAAGGAAGAGATCTCACCAACAAACTTTATAAGCTTCAGCAAAACTAATAATAACAATTTAAATTAAAAGAGGAAGACATACCAGTGGATAATCTAAAAACTCTCAACCCATCAAACCCAACATTGACCACATAAAGGACATCAAAACTTGATCTTTCTTTAGAAGAGATCAAGACAGCCATAACGATGACCATATTATATATGCCAAGTTCTATGTACTGTTTCTCATGGAAGCACATGGGTTCAATGGCGTATTCCATCTCATGCACACCAGCTGCCACCTTCCTACGGCTGCCGGCTGTCCAGTGTGCAAGAGATGGAATATACCACAAACCCATGTAAAATAAATTTGCATAGATGGAGAAGCTCTTCAATTTGATACCCTTTTTATACAGAAGAGAAGAGAAGTGAGAGAATGTTAAATATGAATTTGTTTAGAGGAATAGGTTGACTTACTGTTTACTTTTTCTTCCTTTATGTGAAATCACGTGTATGAATGAGTACAAATTTGATGAACCTTTTAACGAGTACTTTAAATCTGAATTTCTTGGTTTTAGTTCCCTTTTTTAAAAAAATGTGAAACCAATTCAAAAGTTTCTAACCATAGTGGAATTATGAGTTGTATTGTTATATTAACCACAACCCTGAAGCCATTCGTGTAAGATGCATATGTCAAAAGTTGTTGGACCCTAATTATCTTTCTTCTTTTTATCGAAAAGTATTTACAAAAAAATATAGCCAAACCTATTCTATATAAAATGTCTATCAATATCTATTATTGATGAAATATGAATTTTTTTTTGTATTTTGTAAATACTTTCATTTGTTTTGCTATATGTGAAAATGTGTTAAAATTAATACGTGAAACAAAAATATGGTAGTTTGAAATATTGGTACACGGGAGGGTTTCAAGTTTTGGCTTTAACTTATATATTTATTTTGTTTTTCTTTGATTATTATTGGTTCATTTCATTAACTAACGAGGGTTTGTCTTGTTGGTTCAAAATTTCAGTTAATTTTTAAAATAAAAACAAGTTTTTGAAAACTAAAAGTAGTTTTTGTATGTATAAAAAATTGATCCATAGTGTGAGCCGGAGAGAATTGAACATTTGATCTCGAATTTGATAATACAAAGTATTATGTTAATTGAGCTATGTTAGGGATAATTTTTAAGATTAAGAGTAGTTGTATATAATCCATTATGAAGTTCTAATGTATTTTCATTAATTCAGCGTTTTAATTGAACTCGTTCGAGATAATATATTATAAATGAATTATCTAAAAAGAAAAAAATATATAAAGATGAACTAAATATTTGTAGATTTGGTATTTGGCATTGTGAAAAAGAAAAGAAAAAAAACATGAAGATTTGGTATTTGGGTATGTTTTTTCTTTTGTTTCCATATCGTCCTTGTAATATTCTTTTGGTCGGCCTCTACTTTTTATTTATATATATATATATATATACATTCATTCATGTTCACATTAAATAAAATAAAGAAAAATTATTAGAAATAACAAAGCGGATGAAAATTATTTATAAAATATAGTAAAATTTTAAATTTTATCGATGATCAATTATGAATGTATTGATACACATTATAGATTGATTTATGATAAAATTGTGGTTTTTAGTAAAAATTGTATAAATATTTGGAGAATTAGAAGATATGTTTAAAAAGAGGGAAGTGAATGAAAATCAATTTTAACTCCCACGTTTTAGATATATAAATTAGTAAATTTGACAAAATATTTACACCATATAAATTTTTTTAGATTCTGTCAATAATAAACATTGATAGACACTGATAATATGTTTCTATTAGTGATATTGATAGACAGAGATATAAATTTATCATGGTCTGTTTGGTAACGTTTTTATTTCTTGTTTCTTGTTTCTGTTTCCATTTTTTAAGAAACAGATGTGTTTACTAACGTTCCATGTTTCTCGTTCTAAAAAAAGTATAAATGTTTCTCATTTTATAAAGAATTCCTCGAAACAATAAAAGTAGCTTCTTCTCTTCCATTTCTCAATTATTTTTATTGGTTTTTTTCTTTTTAATTATTTATATCGGTTTTCTTCTCTTTTCTTCTCAATTTTTTTTACGGGTTTTCTTTTTCTTTTTCTCAATTATTTTTATTGGTTTCTTTTTTATTTTTTCTCAATTACTTTTATTGGTTTCCTTTTTCTTTTTTTTTTCAAATTATTTTTATTGGTTTTCTTTTTTTTTTTCAATTTTTTCTATTGATTTTCTTTTTTTTTCCTCAATTATTTTTGTTAGTTTTCTTCTTTTCTTCTTAATTACTTTTATTTGTTCATTTTCCTTTTTCTCAATTATTTTTATTGGTTTCTTTTTCTTTTTTCTCCATTATTTTTCTCTTTCCTTTTCCTTTTTCATTTTTCCACGTGATTTTTTTTCCTTTTATTTCCATCTTCTTTCCCAAATGACACTCTCCACATGGTTTCCTTTTTCTTCCTTTTATCTCCATCGTCTTCCCTAAATAACCATCGTCTTCCTCTTCCTCTTATTGTCTTCTCCATCTTCCTCCTCGCCTCTCATCGTCTTCCTCTACATGATGTTTTTCTCTTTGTCGGATCTAAGTTTTCCTCTTCCTCTTGGCATGGATCTGGATTTTCGTTGTAGGGTTCTGTCAGGTTTGTGTTTTCGCTGTGGGTCTTTGTCTTTCTTTTCGTCGTGGATTTCAGTTCTCCTCTTCATCTTGGGTTTTCATCTTCCTCCTTGTTGGCTCTGTTCTTCATATCTCAATCTTCATCTTAATCTCCATAAGATTACCAGAAGACTTTCCTATATAGGTTTGATAAAGTGAGTGGTGTAATGTAGAATTGAATTAGATGTTAATAAAATAAAAAAATAAATCTCGAAGAAAATAAAAAAATAAGAAACAGTTATCAAACACATTTTTTATTTCTGTTTTTTTTTCAAAAAACAAGAAGTATAGAAACCGTTATCAAACACATTCATGTTTCTTGTTTTAACCAAGGAAGAAACATGGAACAAGGAACAAGAAACAAAAAACAGAAAACAGAAACGTTACCAAATGGGCCCTCAATTTCTATCATCGATTATCTCTACCCACTACTCTATATACTTCCTTCCACGAACTCTTCCCTTTCTACTTTTAAAAAGTGGGTATTGTGCAATAACATAATGAGGTCCTAAACATAAAACCTTAATCCATGAAAATGAAATCAAAATTGAAATGGAAAGGAAAATGTATGTAATCTTACCGATTGAGAGATTTGATGAGTGATCATACGTGTTTGAAAAAAGTGAAGAATCCAAAAGAAGAAGCGAGAACAATTAGGAGAATAAGTGATGAGTCGTCATGAGAGTGAAAGGAAGTGTAAATTTCAAGAGCGAGTATCGAGTGTCAAGGGCTCGTGCTTCGAAAGAGTTGTATTACAATAAATTCACCTTGTGATGACATACACTAAAGATAAAAAAAAAAAATTGGGTATAAATAAAGTACGGTAGCAATTTAGTATTTGAAAAGGTTAATTTTCATAAATATAACAAACCGACAAAATATTTACCGCCTGAGTAAAATGAAAAAGGCTATGAAATCGTCCATTTTTTTAATATATTCTAGTTTTGCCCTTCCTTTTCATCGTGCGATTTTTTTCTTTCTTCTTATGCAATTTTTTTTTTCAAATTGTTATTTGGTTTAAAATCGTATACCAAATATAAAAGATCTATTTTTTTTAAAAAAATTCTTCAAATGGTTGTTTCAAATATAAAAGATAGTGAAAAAAAATTGTTGGATATTGAATATAGCCAAAACGACCGTGTGCAAAGAAACTTAGAAAAATAGCTTAGATTTATTTAATCGATCAAATCTAAACAATGATTTTTCAAATATAAACTATCATTTTCCAAATATAAAACCAAAAAATCCTTTAAAAAAATAATTGAGATTTGACTACCCAAATTTAAACGATCAAATTTAATCAAAATAAATGTAAAAGATCAAATCTAATCAAAATAAACGTTGAGATTTTGCTACCAAAATCTAAATGATCGTTTATAAAATAACGGTCAAATCTAAACGACCGTTTTTTAAATATATTATGGATACTAATTAATCACGAAATATTTTTATATTTTTCATTGTGGGTGTATTGTCTTTTTCCGTTTTCGAAATTATTCTTTTGTTATATTTTTTAAAAGACCCCTCTTAAAAATGTAGTCAATTTTTTAGAACGAATTTCATTGTTCTAAGTAGAAAAAAGAAATGGAATTCTTACATAAATTCTAAAAATAAAAATATGAATTTTAAACCTTACTCTTTTTTTTAATTTGATTTTTAAAAACATTGATAGAAAATATATAACAAAACAAAAAGTACACAATTTTTTTTTCAAGAACCATAAAAAAAAATACAAATTATTTACACTTTACAAAAGAAGAAGAAGAAAAAAAAAAGACATCTAAAGGACAAAATGGAGATTCGAAAGAATCACTAAAAGAGAACACAAATTGTAATTAGTAATGAAGTTATGAGCGCCGTGGCCCTCAATCTTCTTTCATCTCCGGCGCCCATTTCTGCTTCCAATCCTCCCTTTCCGTTCCTCAATTCTCACCCTCTGAATCAACTTCATCTTACTCCAACATCTCCCATGCTTTGATCCTTACTTCCCTCCAGACTCCATCACTCAGAACCACCCCAATCTCTTCCATGGCCGACTTCGATTTTAGGTTCCATCATCCTGCCTATTCTTCTCTTTTCACCACTAACTTTTCATTTCTTTTTCTCAATCTTATAGGTTCTCTTAAACTTTATCGCTTGTTGATGTTGATATGCAGCTTTGTGAACCCAGCTGTTGCTGAAATTATTGTTGTAAGGCATGGTGAAACAGCTTGGAATGCCGATGGCAGAATTCAGGTTCTGCCTCATTTGCAAACCTATAAAATTTCCTTTAAATGAGTTTAATTAATTGATTAATTGATTGATTAATTAATTTATGATTAATGCACGATCAAGTTGGGATGACGTTGTATTGAAGCTTCTGTTCTGAGGAATAATTTATCGGGTACAGTGGCCTCCAAAATTTTAGTTTTTCTTTTTTAAAAAACCTGCAATGGCTGTGTGCAATAAGCTGGGAGGGGGTCGCTTCATATATTACTTATAGAAGGGGGGCGGGGGGATCTTGTCAAGATTTAGCAGTTCGTTTATAGGGAATGTGAGGACATCAATAGAATCAATCATGACGAGAAATTGGGGGAGTTTAGTTTGTAATCACGGTGGAGCTTTCTCTAGTGAGTGGTGAGTTGTCAAGCTCCATGGCAAGGATAGAATGTTTAGACAAGGTATGGCATTAGCGCAGTATTTGACAGGAATTCAATATTAATTAGGAAGGAAATGACTAAAACTCATGACCTCCTGCTTTGATGTTTTGTTCAATCACCAATCAATCAAAAGCTTACGCTTTTAGGTTTTTAGTAAATTTGATATTACATCAGCAATCTAACTATGATTATGGCATGTATCTTTGACCAAAAGATTAGAGGTTTGAATCTTCACCTCCCAACCATAAACTAAGATACTTGTAAAATTTCTGGTGAATCAAATTCACCTATTATAACTTTTGTCACCCTTGTTACCTTGAATGTAAACTGTGCTTCTGATCATTTTCCCACTTCAACTTCGGAAAACACTTCTATTCCCATCCGTCATCTGAATTTTATGTTTTGAACAGGGACACCTGGACGTTGAATTAAATGAAGCTGGGCGACAGCAAGCAGTTGCAGTGAGTTCAAGCTATCTTATTCTCAACGTGTAACATAAAGGCTGTAGAACTATATATACATGTACATAAAGTAGTAGTTTGAACACTTCATTTCTTGGTTTGCAGGTTGCTAATCGGCTGGCCAAGGAGCCTCCACTCTCTGCTGTCTACTCTTCTGACTTAAAAAGAGCTCTTGAAACTGCACAGATAATTGCCACCACTTGTGGTAATCTTGAGGTATGACTTCTATCCAGCCATTTATTAAGTCAACGACTCTGCACTCATTTTTTCTGCTCTTTGTTCTCGTTTGTTTCTTCTCTTCCCTTCTCACCTAATAGTAATTGCATATAGCGGCACTCACTTCCTAACAGAAAACAGTTGGTGGTCACTAACACTACGTTCTGAAATCAATGAAATAGCTTTGGAATTTTTCGGGTTTTGAGTCTTCTTCTTAAGTTCTACCCCAGTATACTTATTAATTGGTAATAAGTGAAATTTGACTACTTATTTTTTATTTATTATTATTGGAAATTTACTTGAAGATCACTTTTAGGTTATTACAGATCCTGACTTGAGGGAAAGAAATTTAGGAGATCTTCAAGGTCTTGTGTATCGTGAAGCAGTCCTAACAAACCCTGAAGCTTCTGAGGCTTTGAGGTCTCACAGGT
This sequence comes from Cucumis sativus, assembly GCF_000004075.3. Lineage (NCBI taxonomy): Eukaryota > Viridiplantae > Streptophyta > Magnoliopsida > Cucurbitales > Cucurbitaceae > Cucumis > Cucumis sativus. The sequence continues at coordinate 14,390,764 of NC_026656.2, forward strand.
CAGACCAAACAATTCCGGTAAGTAATATTACTTTATGCATTCATCAATAGTAGGTATCTTGAAAACATTGGAGCAATAAACAGGTTATTAATTAAATAAATTACTTTTGTACATCAAAGAACATTATCGTAAGTCTGCTCGTAGTAGCACGCAAATAGTTTTGCTAATAACTGGTTTTATCATTTTGTCTCCAAATTAATCCAGTAGGCCTACTTTGAAAAGGTATGTAGTTGTGAGTTGCTTTTTTTTCTTCTTCTAATTTTAGCAGGTTGAAGTACCAGAATTTGACGAAGCGAGCTAAATTATTTGTACAGGATGACCAAATTCTTTTTATTACCTTTTTATGTATAGTACCCCTCATGTATAAAAATTCCAGAAATGAGAAACAAAAGTTTCATGGAGAGAAGTAAATGAATGCACTAGGACATAGAAAATGAAAAGCCAACCAAAGGAGTCCAAACTACTACAACTACAAGAGATGAGGCCAAATAGATTAGTACAGAACATGTTAGTAACCGAGTCCCTCACAAAGGTGTTATATTAATGACCTCTCAAACCTCTAAAAAGTCTATTGTCTCAATAGACTTTTGACCCTGGATTGGGGACCGCCAAAGATTGAACCTTTTACGGACCCTCAATCTCCCATACCTCTATTACGTGGCTATGGCAACTTTAGCAATCTTTATAAAATGGGTCCAAATCTAAAGAGGAAATTGACAATGCTAGAAAATATGTTCAAGGCTCGGCTCTACATGTGGAACACTACAAATAAATGTGTGGAACTCCAACTTTTACTTCCAAAATGATTTGTGATAGCAATGTTAGATGGATGTTCAAGATGATTCTTATCATCCATACTGGAGCCTTTCTATGCAGCTGAGTATAAAATTTGATCAATAGTGGAGAGATTAGGCCGTTAGTAAATGTCTTTTAAGATTTTGCATCCACAATATTCTGGTTCTGGCACATAAGAAATTTACTGGAATTATTTACTTTACTATTGCCCCTAATGCAGGGTGGTGGAGAAAGCCTTGACCAACTTTATCAGCGTTGCACATCTTCATTGCAAAAGATAGGAAACAAGCATAGAGGTAATCACTCCCGTGGCTGAACATATTTTACCTCGATTAAGAAAAAAATAATCAAGTATAGGAATAAGGAGACAAACAAGTTGGTTCAAGTGAAAGTTCTCTTTGCAGTTGGAAAGTGCTCAATTTGAGGCTGAGCTTCTTTACTAATATTTGCTGGTTTAAAGCACAGGGCAACGAGTAGTTGTGGTCTCTCATGGTGGTACGATCCGAGCGCTGTGTAAACGAGCTCATCCTCACAGGCATGGAGGTGGAGGGAAGGTACTGAATACATCTGTGAATGTATTTCACTTGTCTGATGGAGATAAATGGAAGATAAAAACATGGGGTGATGTTAGCCATCTTGACCAGACAGATTATCTGCAGTCTGGATTTGGAGGAGATAAGAATTCCGGTTAGGTAGACACGGTTCCATGTTACATTATATCGTGTCTATCGGTGTCATTTGATTCGAGCACAGGCAAGTGAGTATGCATTTGGCTAGTTTGCATTAACATGCTTAGCCCTAGAGAGTTCATGCAAGCCTGCCATTATCGATACCATATACCGACCAAAATTAATTATGTTACATTTTTCTTTATTGTAATAACTTCTAAAATGTGGAGAACATTCAGAACAATCTATGTTAAGGAAGAAAAATAACATAGCTCAATTGATATGACATTTGAATTACATACAAGTTTGACTTTGAGAAGGGCGTATTGCTATGCGAAATTGATCAAGAACGTTCTAATTTTTTTTTTTTTCTGATCAAGAATGTTCTAATTTTTTTTCTTCTTTTGCTAGCATATTTAAAGTTTAAACTCTAATTGTGAACAACTTATGAATAATTGACTCGCTTGTTTACACAACTTGGTTTGTTGTATAAGAGTTCACTCTTGGTATATTGGTATATAGTGGAGTGACTAATAGTTAAGGAAGCAAAATTAATGAATTAATTTTGGATCATTGTATAGTAACTTATAACAAGTGGTTTATAAAGTCTTCTCATACTCAACACATAAATAATTAAGGATTGATTTCACTTCAACAAAATTTGACACTTTTCATATGTATTTTGTTTTTAATAATTTTATCTTTCCCATTATTTTAGTATGACGAAGTTCGTACATTTATTGAAAAATTTATCTTCTATTTTTTATGTTCTATAACTTAAAACACTCATATTTTCTAACTTATTCTAACATGTTAAGTCTAAATTAAAATATAAAATCGTTCTTGATATAGCTAATAACACTTGGACTTTTGAAGCTCAATAGGATATGGAATGGGCCATTGAGTAATGAGTCACATTGACTTGATATGGGATATTCATGAAGGATGAGTCAAAATACAGATGGAATATTAAACTTATAAGCCAACTTTGCAACATGAATGGATCCATGGCGCAATGGTAGCGCGTCTGACTCCAGATCAGAAGGTTGCGTGTTCGATTCACGTTGGGTTCAATATTTTTATTTTGTTAAATAATGATTTTTATGATGAAAAAAAAGTGTTAGAAAAAATGATGTGTGTGGCATAGAATGACACTGAAAAAAGGCAGTTGGCAGCATAGACAATGATCCAACACCACATTTTATTGTACATTAGGGCCACTTCCCCATACACCCAAAATAAAAATACTTTGATCATTTTTTTGAAGTATAATGAAGAAGAAGAAGAAGAAGTTGGACTAATTATTTTTGTATATATAAAATTATATATATATAGTGGGGAGCTAAATTATGAAGATGGTGGCTAAGTGGAAATAAGTATGGTGAGCTCTGCCAAAAGCTTTTGTAGTTTTGATTTTTTGTTTCTTTTTCTCTTAAAGGAACGTTTGGTTTTATTATTATTACTCTCTTACTATCATTATTATTCTTACCACTAACCAAACTTTCTCTTACATAAACTCTCTATACATACAATCTAACGTAAGCATGACCTATATATTATTCATAAACTTTATCTTTTCATATATATATATATATATAGAAAATTTCGGATTCATTCAACCACAACCCTTTCCAATACAAACGAGGCCATAAACTCATACTTCGGCTATCCATTAAATATAGTTCTTCTAGTGAACCCTTGCTCGTAAAAACTATTGATTCACTTTATGAAAAATATGTGATTTCAAACTATATTCTTAAAGGTCAAATGTGGAGGGTTTTGTTCTTCACACATAGTCTTAGACTTCTGAGTTTCTTAAAACAGCTAGATGAAGAAGCTACTTCTACCCTTTAGAATCAATTTTGTGTACGACCTATGAAGATGGAGTGGAACACTGTTATATAACAACAAGCTTTATTGTGAATGTGATGATTACTTGAGCCATTGATATGACACAAATATCAAACCAATAATCAAGATATATGACTACCTAAAAGAAAATTTTGAAAACCTAAAACTAGCAAGGGCGGAACCTAATAATTAAATGTAACTATCTATTGTCATAAATATATTCAAACTTGGCGATTGATATATCTTCTTCCATCTACACTACTCTCATTTCTCTATGTCGTTACGAAATCAACAATTAAGTTATATATAGAAGAACGTAAATTTCGACACAAAGATATACGTGGTTCACTAACAGTGTGTTAGCTTCGTCCATGAACAGAGAGAACAAATATTATTAAAGAGAATATATTTTTTAAAAATATAATATGACGTCACTAGATTATAAATATTATATATACACTATAGATTTCAAACTAAAAAATCATAAATAACTAAAGTGCATTCCAACACTCTACTTTCCATTTCCAAGTAGTAAACATGTAGATTAGAAAATCAAACAAAGTAGTATATGGCTCCAAATATAGTGATGAAAACTACTTATCCAAAAAGGAAAAAGAAATCAACAAAGTTGTTTTACTTGTTTGAACCCATCCCCTTAGATCATAGATTCTCCATTCATTATTTTTTCCCCTTTTCTTTTCAAGTTCAAAATTAGAAAAACCATAACATTAATTAATTCAATATAAAACTATACCTATTAAGCATATACTATAATATGTAACCTTTTTTTTTTAAGATTACTCAGATACACCTCATCTAAAATAATGATTTTCATATGGATTATTAGGTTGTGGGTCCCATTAAAAGAATAATATGCAAAAAAAATTGTTCCCAAAGCTTAGACTTCAATTCACACTTTGACAAAAAGAAAAGTGTATAAACAAATAACAATTCTATTTATATGTATATGTAGATAGATAGGTTGCACATTTTATTAACTTTGGAAGCTCCTATGGATTTCAATTTTTGTTTAAATCTTATAAATATAATTTTTAAGAGAACTTTAGAAACTAAAAATGTCAAAATTCAAATAAAAATAAGAGTTGGATTTTCACTCGACAACAATAATAAGATCGAACATATTGGTTTGGACTATGACCCTAATAAACGCTATTTTTAAGCTTAGTTTAACTCGAATTTTGTTACTTTTAAAGCTACGTCACATACGTGAATAACAGACAAAATCACTCATATTTGTTTTTGGTAAATGATTTTTTTAATGAAAAGTTTGAAATGAAGTATTTAATTAATAGCAAATGGAATAAATAAAAAAAGGTAAACTCTGTCTTGGGTCCTTTTCGAAAAAATGTAATAAAATGAGGAGAAATAAAAATAAAAATAAAAGTTTTTTTTTTCAATTAAAAAAGAAAAGAAAAGAAAAAAAAGAAGAAATGAATGCCACGTGGATGAAATGTGGCAAGGTTATAGGACCTATCAATGGCCCCCACGTAATGAAATGAATTCTACGTCAGATATTATGGTAATAAGATTTTAAAATTTATAATTCTGTGGTACGAAATGAATAACAAAAATAATATTAAATTGGACACCGAAAAGTGAACTCAACGTCGCTTCCTTTTTATCATTTTGTGTGGATCACTCTGTTTGTCTGAGTCTTAAGAACACTTCCAATCATCAGAGACAAATCAAGATTCCGGTTGGTGGGTTTTTTTTCTTTTTAAATTTCCTTTCAAAGTTCTTGAGGAAGTTTGTTATTGTTTCCAAAGAATCCTGTTCAAATATCCATTCTTTGTTTTTTGGAGATAATGCTTTGATTCAGTACTACTGGGACTTTTTGAATTTCAATTTTCTTGTTTCCTTTGATTATTCTTCTTCTTTCTGTTTGTTTTCTGGGGGAGGTGTCAGATGGGTCTTTGCAACTCTAAACCCTCCCCAAATTCTGATCTGTTTGCTGAGAAATCTGGTTCAAGAACTCCCAATGAAGGGTCTAATTCAACACAACCAAACTCTGTTACCGCAATGGGAGGAGCTTCTCCTTTACCGCCTAGTTCTGAAAATGGTAGAGATGGGAGGGCGGGGAATAGGAGGAACGAGAGTCATGAGATGGATAATGTGAAGAAATCTCCGTTTTTCCCGTTTTACAGTCCTAGCCCTGCTCATTACCTGTTTTCTAAGAAGTCTCCGGCGAGATCTCCGGCGAATGCTAGTGCTAATTCGACTCCAAAGCGGTTTTTTAGGAAGCCATTTCCGCCTCCGTCGCCGGCGAAGCACATTCGTGCAGTTTTGGCAAGGCGGCATGGCTCGGTGAAGCCGAATGAGGTGTCGATTCCGGAGGGAACTGAAGCTGAAGGGGTTACTGGTTTGGATAAGAATTTTGGGTTTTCGAAGCATCTTGGGAGTAAATATGAGCTTGGAGAAGAGGTTGGGAGGGGGCATTTTGGCTATACTTGTGCGGCGAAGTTTAAGAAGGGTGAACTTAAAGGCCAACAAGTAGCTGTTAAAATCATTCCCAAGTCCAAGGTGTTTGATCTTATTCTTCTTCACTATAGATTTGTGCTCTGTAATCATCTTAGATTTTGTGAAAATGTTGCTTCCTTTCCTCTCAAAATGAGGAAATTGGTTTTATGTTTGGAGCAATTGCTTGTTTATCTCTTTGTTCTTGAGATGGTGGTGAGGGGTTATGCTAACTTTTCTTTTTCAGATTCCAGCTTGGAGCATTCTTCACCTTGAGCTTAAATCTAGCTGCCTTAAGATCTTGTTAACATGGATTATAAAAACTGGCTTATGCTTATGCGACTTCAGGCTTTTCTTTTATGCTTCAAATATTCTGCTAGTAACCATGTCCATTTCATATATGTATTGTTTTGATAAATTATGTTAACATACTGAGTAGTTCCATTTTCTTTTTGGGGTCGTTATTTTAGTTGATTTTGAGACATCCGGCCTCTCTTTTATGAATTTATGAACTCAAGTCCAGACGTATCTATTCTTTTCTTGTAGTGAGTGTATCCTAAAGTTGAGAGGAAAAAATGAAATGACGTTTTTTTTACTTCAAGTGCTTTGGCATGAGATTCTAGCTTCTGAAATGCTCACCTAAGTCTTGAACCTTTGCACGGATTTAAACAAGTAGTCTTTTACGTTTTGCTTTTTATGATTGCAATATGTGCCATACTGAAGTTATCGTTGTTCCTAATTGTTTGACTTGTATTTTTCCTGGTAGATGACTACTGCCATTGCCATTGAGGATGTCAGACGGGAAGTAAAGATATTAAAGTCATTGAGTGGTCACAAGAATCTTGTAAATTTCTATGATGCATATGAGGATCATGACAACGTCTATATAGTAATGGAGTTAGTTTCTTCGCTATCATATACATCTGATTATTGTGGAAATTTCTTTCGTTACTTTATGGTTTGGACGAAGTTAAATCATGCCTTACTCGGGTTTCAATGGGTTAATGCATTTTCAGGTTGTGTGAAGGAGGAGAGCTCTTAGACAGAATTCTGTCAAGGTACTCTTAGTTTTCCTAATGCTGTCACGGATAAATGCTATAACGCAATGCATTTTTGGTTGGACCATAAAGCTTTGATTAATCTACTGATGATCTCTCGAATTTTCTTTCACATTAGGGGTGGTAAATATACCGAGGAGGATGCAAGGGCTGTAATGACGCAAATATTATATGTTGTAGCTTTTTGCCACCTTCAGGGTGTGGTTCATCGGGATCTCAAACCTGAGGTGCGTTATACAGAACACTGCATGCGTTGTAAAGGAAGAATTTCAATATTTCATTTTCATTCTGCCAATGAAGAAAAATAAAAGAGAATATCGTTTTGATTCTCCTTGACTTTGTAGGCAAATGAATCTCATTTCATTTTTCAGATTTAAGGGATAGTCATATAAATTCATCTTTAACTTCCACTGTATATAGTGAATAAGCTTAATAATGGATGTTTAGTGTACTGGAATTGAGTTTGGTTTATTTTATCAGTTTGTCTTAAGTTGCAATTTTATTTTATTTTGAGAAACAGTGGTTTTAATTCTAATTCAACGCATAGTTTCAAATGTGACTTCCTTGTTCATTTCTACTTCATGAATTCATGGCTAAGCACACTTTATTGGTGGATCAGAATTTCCTTTTCACTTCAAGGGACGAAAATTCGCCGTTGAAGGCTATAGATTTTGGATTGTCGGATTTTGCGAAACCAGGTTTTCCTTTTGTTTAGTTACACTATAATTAATTTAGCAACTTCAAGGCTTGAAAAATAGTTTATGTTCTTTAATTCCTTTGGCAGATGAAAGGCTCAATGACATTGTTGGTAGTGCTTATTATGTAGCTCCTGAAGTGCTCCATAGATCTTACAGTACTGAGGCAGATGTATGGAGTATAGGTGTAATTGCATATATTCTTCTATGTGGAAGTCGTCCATTTTGGGCTCGAACGGAGTCCGGCATCTTTAAAGCTGTCCTTAAAGCTGATCCCATCTTTGATGAGCCACCGTGGCCTTCTCTATCTTCTGAGGCAAAAGATTTTGTTAAGCGCTTATTAGTTAAGGATCCAAGAAAAAGAATGTCTGCTGCTCAAGCCCTGAGTACGTACTTCACAATAGTAGAAATTTTTCGTGCTTCATAATAGTAAAAAAGTATTTTTGTTTTCATAATTTCCTCTCTTATTCATCTTTTCTACTCAGGTCATCCATGGATTAAAAATTCTATGGATGTAAAAGCACCTCTTGATATACTTATATTCAAACTCATGAAGATTTATATGCGGTCATCATATCTTCGAAAAGCTGCTTTGAGGGTTTGTTTTCTTTACTAGTAGGGTTTCATGCATACCCATCTGCTGTTTTCCCATTATTTTGTTAACTTCATATTTCTTTTTTCTTTGGACAATGTGGTAGGCTGTGTCGAGAACGTTAACTATAGACGAGTTATTCTATTTGAAGATGCAATTTTCGCTCTTGGAGCCAAGCAAAAATGGCACCATAAACATAGAAAACATCAAAGAGGTCTATATCCTTTTTTTTTTCTTTTCTTTCTTCAACATGATTTTCTGTTGGTTATGTTGATTTCTCTTTTACTTCTGGTCAGGCTTTGATGAAAAACATAACGAATGGGATGAAGGAATCAAGGATACCTGATCTATTGACTTCGGTATTGTGCTCAAGTCTATTCCTTAAGTCTATTATCCTTTAAGCTCGTGTTGGTTATGCTTTGCTTTTTGTGCAACAGCTTAGTGCATTGCAATATAGGAGAATGGATTTTGAGGAGTTTTGTGCTGCTGCCGTAAGTATCCATCAACTTGAAGCTCTTGATAGGTGGGAGCAACATGCACGTTATGCTTATGATCTGTTTGAGAAGGACGGAAACAGACCTATTGTTATCGAGGAACTGGCATCGGTATGTTTGATTTGCTTGTGTGATGAAACAGAAATAGTTAAATCTCTGTCGTACAAATGCTCCGTAGTTCAACTTTACAGTTTCCTTAGTGTTTTATAAATGGTTTCAAACACGTGGTTATAGAAATCTTGAAAAAATTTTCAGTCTATTAAGATTTACGTGGAATTGGTAGACAACTTGTTCTATAGTTTTACCAATTGGAAAAGGCATTGGTGTCTTTGAACTTTGATATTGTGAACTATAATCTCTGTATTGTGAACATTTCAGGAACTTGGCCTCAGCCCTTCTGTCCCTGTTCATGCTGTTCTTCATGACTGGATTAGACATACCGACGGAAAATTGAGCTTCCTTGGGTTTGTCAAACTGTTACACGGACCTTCTAGTCGAACTCTGGCGAAACCATTATAAAGTGTATGACTCGAATGTTTGAAAAATCATCAAATGTATTGGTTGCTCTACCAAGATTCCATCAGCTACATAGTGGTGAGATCCCAGTTGTAATTTGATGTTGGGTAATTGAATCAAATGGCCGAGTCGAGAAATACTTCGATTTCCATTTGGCCCTAAGCTTGTGGATACTCACGACAGGGTTGACGATCCGACCTCTCATTGGTATGTGAAGTGAAAATGTAGGAGTTGGAGTTTTTCCTCACTGTATTTGTATAGGTTTGAGTAAAAAAAAGTGTGTGTTCACTTGCAAGTGATGATACTCCTCAAAGGTTTTCTGAGGATGGCACTTGCATTTCCAGACATTTAACTTCTGGATTGTAATTGTGAGCTCTTCTTCCATTCCACTCAATAGTATGAATAGTGTCTTGATCTATAACAATACCTTCTCTCTCTCTATTCCCATTTACTTCTTCTAATAACATTCATTTTAATGTTTAAATTAATTCGATTACACTCGAGTCTCTAGGTAGATACTTGACTTAACAACCATATTGGAATAGGATTTATTTTATAGATTACACAACTGTATCCTTGAGTTCTAAGGTAGATAATCAAACTACTGTCACTAGAAAATACAATGTTTATTCTCACACCCCCCTTGAATGTATTGTCTGACTGTCGTCTTCTTTTGTGAACTTCTCTTTTGAGTTTTACCATTTTCTTTGTTCTTTCTTTCTCCATTGTCGGAAAGTGTTTGCTTTTGGTCTTTGCACTTATAGGATCAAAAGTGCTTTGTTTTGTGGATAGGGTGCAGATTGAGTTGAAACAAGAAGTAGAAGCCATTCAAGTCAAATCAAAGATGACAAAGTAATGTGATTCTTGTTAAAAGATAGTAGTGGCAAATCCTGGGCTATGTTCCTAGGTGGGTCATTTCACTAATAGGATCAAGTTGTATTGTTCAGTATTGAAATATAATCAACCAAATTTGTCAAATCAACTTCAACTTTTGATAGCTGATGAGTTCATAAATTAACTTCTCACCAGACATTAGTGACCTCATCTCAAGGTTTGAATCGAAAAATTGATGGTTGGTAGGAATTTGACTTTGTTTTCATTACTTCAATTTACTTTCATTGAATATTTTTTAGTTTGTATTAGTTAAAGTAGTAAACTCAGTTAAAGTAGTTTTTCTTTTGTTATGACAGTTAGGGTGGGGGATTTTTAGCTGAGACCACAATAACAAGAGATCTCAAAATGGCTAAGTGAATGCCTTTGTAAAAAACTGAGATGTGGTCAGTCAACTTTCTTTAATTACTGTGTGAATGTCAATATTTGATGAAAATGAACCCATGTTTTCATTTGATTTGGACCAAGGTTTGGCTATTTATTAACAGGGATAGCACTGACCCCTCTTTTCTAACTTCAAAGATTGTTCTAGTGACTCGAAACCCATAATCCCAAATTGGTCAGGGATTGTACCATTGGTCAGAGAAAGGTTGATGACATTTACAAACTTTTCTAGAATTGGAATCATGCTGATTTGCACACAGCTTGAACTCGAATGCTAAGGTCTCTAGTGGATAGTATGTTTGAATTCTATTTTCCTCATCTGTAACATAATATTCTAAAAGAATTGATCATTCATGAATGTCAATCATCCCCTTCTTTCCCCCTATTGTTATTCCATTTGCTCTTCTCTCTTTTACCATTTCATTTAGCCCGTGTCACGTGTGGAATGTGGAGGTAACCAGGACCGTCCTATCTTCTCATCACATAATGAGGACGTTAGAATAAACTTCAAATTCAAAAACTAATAGGGGGCTATGTTGAATGTCTACGTACAACATTGTTATTGTCCCTTGATGGCATCCTTTGGCGCTTCTCTTTACTCTTAAGAGGTTGTCTTGCAAGATGAACATGTCCTTGATTCTCTGCACATCCTGATGAATGCAATGGAAATATATGGTAACATTCAATTTTTTATTTGATAGCAGTAAGCTCCTTTGCTGTTTTTATGGCGAGTAGGGGCAAGAATTGATACCTTTGGTTTGAATAGTTTTTCGTTTCTTTTTCTGCATTGCTCGTAAACCCCGAGCAGCCACACCTCTTCTGTGCTTCTCGGCAAGAGCTTGAACTCTTTCAGCTTCATCATTCCAAAGCTAAAGAAAACAGAGAAGAAAATGCAAATAATGAATAAAACTCTACAATATATGTCACTAGGTTCCATTTATCGTCAATTGGAAAGAAGACGGTTCCATTTATCATCAATTGGAAAGAAGACGAAACGATAAACTTTTACAATTATATTTTGTAGAACTTTGGCTCTGACATAAATTTGGAAATGGGGCAGGTTTTGAAGTTAACCCAATTCTTGAGAATGTAAGACACAACAAACATTCTTTTGTTACTAAATTCATATTTACATGCACGCAGCCACGCCCTTCACCAACAATGACATAATTAAAAGTATCAACGTGATTTAAATTTTCATCCACAGAACAAGCCTCCATAACATAGATGCTTTTGAATGTAAATTCAATATATTTATGGCGAGTAGTTACCAGTCTGAAAGTTCTCAGTTTATAGAGATTTCGACCCTTAACAAGCAGAGGATAAAGTGGACGTAATTTCCTAACTCCCCTGCTCCACAGAACTTCAACCTAGCATATTAAAGTCACAAGTGTTGGAAACATGTACGGAGATTGGAGAAAATGAATACTTGAGCAGAAAAGCAGCCTTACAGTAAAGGTATGCTGCTGTTTGCTTGCACCATAGCTCTCCTTTACTACCCTCCCTGCTACAGTTCTCTTCCCTATGAGTCCACCATGCCTAGTTACTTTATCAAACCTATTAAGAAGTAAACTACAAGAATTAGAAGTATAGTCCAAAATATATAGCACAAGGATAGTGGTGGAAGAGTTGGTTGTTTGGGTACTTTGCATAAACTTTCTGAGTGAACAGAACAGTATCCCCCCTACAAACATCACCTGCATTGATGTTTTAGTTGAATAATTACAGCCACTAAAAGAGATCAAAGATCAAAGAAATAGAAATACTATGACAAATGAACAAGCACTCACCAGTACAATTGACAACGAAGGATGACTTTGGATATTGAACTTCACCATTTCCATTTTTCAACCTGGGATGATGGAGGGAGGAGGGGCATATACATTTTGTTAAGAGTAGTTGTACCTGATACGAATCGTATATTTAACTCTTTGTGAAGGATTGAATAAGTGTATATAATTCTTTCAGACTCCCCTCTCTTTTTGCTTAATAAGTTCGATATAATGGTTCAACTTTGCAGAAACCCGATAACAGAAGAGAATTCATAGGATAGAGATTAGATGATCAAGAATTTTCTCAGCAACAGATGGAAATGCAATATTGGGTAAAAAAAGTGTTTAGAAAAATGAGGTTGCTGCCTTCTGGTTTGATATGCTTCAACACAGAACGCTTGGAAGATAAAAACTCCAAGAACCAGGAAAAAAAAGAAAAGAATCCTTAAATGGATATGAAAGTTCTCAAGATACCATTTGTCTAAAAGTCTTCAAGTCCAAAGGAACATAGTGGACAATCACATTTAGGATATGTTTAGTAACCACTTAAAATAGCTTTTGAAGTGTATTTTAAACAATTATCATCAAAAGAAATTAAATAAAAATGAGTTCTTTGAATAAAACTTTTTTCTCAAATCAATCGAAACAAACTTTTACAAAAATACTCACTGGTCCTTTCTCTACATATCATGATATGATCCAATGCTCAGCCCCATCTGATTGGTAGGTAGTGTGCTTAATTGAAGAGGAGTTCATTTAGATAAGAGGTAATAGATAGATAAGAATTTGAGGGAAAGCTCAACAGTCCTATGTTCGATACAATATTGTTGGGAATGCAACTAAAGTCTTGCATTGGCTAAACGAAAGAAAGATCATGAGATACAAGTGAGGGTTAATATAGCAATGGGTATCAGATTTTTTGGGTTAATCCAAAAGCAATGTCATTAAAGTTTATGCCCAAAGTGTACAATATCATACCAATGTAGAGATGTGTAGAGGTATATTATCCCTCACAAGTGGTATCATAATAATCCTCATTCAACCCAGAAGCTTAAGCTTATGAGTTATATTATATATAGTTATATCAACAACTCTTACTCAACAATCACCTCACCTGTAAGCTTGGAAATTTATAAAAGATCCAAAACAAGAATTAACATTAATTGCAGTGGAAATAATGATATCTCGAGTTCATAGCAGTTCCCTACATGAACAAGTACTAACAATGGCAAAGATTTCTGTATCTTTCTTGAGCTTCAAGATCAAGAATTCGCGTACCTCCAGTGTTCCTTGACTCTTTGAATACATACGGCTTTAGTCCCCGCTATTCTTAGCCTACTCTCCCGTAAATAAGCTTTGCAATCATTAAGTGTTAACGAATCCAAATTTTTGTTCTCTGCAAAGAAATATGTTACAAAATTGATAAATTCATTGCTCTTCTTCTAACAGATCAAATCAAATGTCTGTCCACTTCTTAACCTTTAGCGCAAATCATCGCTTTCATTCTTTCAATCGACAGTTCAAACTTCGGCTCAAATTTGAACATAATGGCGAGTGAGTGAACAAAGAAAAAAAACAAAAAAAAAAAAAAAACGATCCGAAATTACCTTTAAGGAAGCGTATGACTCGCTTGGATAGAACTTCATCGCAACCATTGTCGCTCTCTTCATTATCAAACTCCTCTCCCGATTCCCCTTCGTCATCGTCTTTATCATCAAACTCCTCTTCCGAATCCCCTACGCCATCGTCTTCATCATCATACTCCTCCGATTCTTCTTCGTCGGCATCCGACGACGACGACGACGAGATGCAAATGACTGTCCGTTTGCTACCCCTTTTAGTCATTTCCTTGCGAAGAAAACGTAATTTTGGTAAATAAATTCCTAAATAACATTTAGATTCAAACAAATCTTACAATGTTTAAATTTTCTATTCATGATGTGTTAAAGTTTGTTTGTGCTAAAGAACGAATAGATCTCTAAATCAATGTCTACATTATATTTTATAATCTTTCCCTTTTCTTTCTTTCGTTCTTTAACTTCTATTTCTATATTTCCATGAATTGATTAAAGTTTATTGAACATTTACACTATGTTCATACTTATTAGACAATCAAATATGAAATGTGAATAACATACCAAAATGTTTGCTTCCTACTTTTCTAACTATAACTAATAATAGTTGTTTTGATTCTCTTTTTAAGTAAAAGTATTTTGAAAGTAAAATAACACAACCACACAAATAGGTCCCTCCTAACTAGGTATGATGCTTTCTTTAATGTTAATAAATTTATAATACTATTATGAACACTATCATATTTTATTATATTAGGTTGGTTATATATCATATTATACTTTATGTACATTTAATTCTTAGTTTGCATTACTTTTCTTGACAAAAAATTGGGTTCTAAAAACATTTAGACTCTCACACTATTTCATGTAATAATCACATCTACTTCTCATTGGTCTTAAAACAAAAATTTGGGTGCTAACCTCTTCTTGACCATCTACTTCAATTTTTTTTTCCCTTTTGCAATAATAAATTGTGCATACTATAGTAAACCATTTCTCATGAGTCTTGTAGAATTATTTTCAAATTATTCATTTGTATTACAATTTACACCTAACAAAACTATTATTTGAATATAAAAGACATCAAAAGGCTACTTCCTTTCATATAATTTCCACTGCATTGAATACCCAACATATACATTTTCAAATTTTTTTTTTTTTTAAAAAGAACACTTTCTGGTTAAAGAAAAGTACTTTTTCTAACTGTTTTTTGGTAATCACTTTTGCCTTCTTATCTAGAAAAAGGAAAAACAAAACAAAACAAAATCATGTTTTACAAATCTATCTAGTTTTTTAGATTTTGTAAATGTTGGTAACAAGATACGTTAGCCATAAATATCATTCTATTAATCTAACACTTACTCCAACTACTTTATGTGTACAATATTAAAGATATTATGTGATGGAAAGGTAAAGTTAATTATTGTATTCAATTAGAAAGCTTCAACAATCATAATAGAATAGAAGTACAAACTAAACAATACAACCAAATGGTCATATTTTTTTAATTTCGTTAAAGAACGTTGGAAAGTAATCGATTTTTGGATGCACAAGAGAAATCAAAAATAAAATTGAGAAATGTAAAAGAAAAGAATGAAATGAAGTTAGTATTACAAACCAAACTCAAAAGAGATCACCTCGTGAATTCATTAGTTGGATTATCACTTTTGATTTTCGATCTCTAATAAGATAACATGCATTGAGAAATTAGGAATGTGAGATTAAAAATGCTGACAATGCCTCAGAATCATGAAAACAATTTACGAAAGATTAGATAAATTAATTAAACATAAAAGAGCAGCGTCCACCGACACTCGGGCGTAATTAGAGCATCAATCTATGATTAAAATATAATTAGGAAGTAATGATAATGATAAAACAATCTTGAATTTATATAATCTTGTTCAGATATAAAAGTACACATCATTATCATAATTAAATAGCCAACCAACAAAACCACGTCGTTTTCCGGACCCTAGATTGCGGAACAATAAACAAAAAAGTAATATAAAATAAGGAAATCCCCAAAACTACATGTCGTCTCCGTTGTCGAACTCCAAGGCACTAAAAAAAAAACGACAAAACAAAGAGGAGAGGAAGAAATTCGGAGTAGAGGGGGGATACGACGGGGTTTTACAAGAGAGAGAGAGAGAGATCAGCGGCGGCAGCGAGTGATGGCGGAGCAGCCGCGGGTGTAAGGATTGACAGGGCCACGAGCTTTGTAGCAGTTATGAGTGTAGTAAGGGCGGCCGGAGCGGGGTGGGCAAGGGATCCGGTTGGCGGAGAGGGCACCGTAGGAAATGTAGTAGTGGACTCGCCTCCAGAAGAGAGATCTGCGGGGGTCTTGTTGTAGGTCGAGATCGTCGTCGAGGTCGTCTTCAGTGGGGGATTGGATGAGGGAAGTGGTGGTGGGCCATTCGAGGGCGTCGGCCATGAGTTTGAGGGAGGTGTCGACGGAGAGGTGGGCGGAGGAGGAAGAGAGGAAGAGGAGGAGGAGGGTGAAGAGGGGGAAGAGGAGGGATTTGGAAGCCATTGGAGATTTGGGGAAGGGAGAGAAGGAGGAGATGGGGGGGTTTAGAGAGAGAGAGATGAATGTCACATGAAGATGGAGGAGAAGAGAGTGAGAGTGTGATTGGAGTACAGCTGTGGTTAATCAATGCCCACCTCTTCACTCCTTCCCTACGCGTCCCTCCATTTTTTTTTTATTTCTTGTTTTTTAGTGTCGGTTTTCAAATATACCAAAAGTATCGTTAATTTTCATAAATATAATTCAACTCTCAAATATTTACGGCTTTGGTTTTTTAAAAAATCGTGTTTTTTATAAATTTTAGATTTATTTTTGATATTTTGAATGATTTCTAGTTTATTCCTATTCTCTTCTAAATTTTTTTAGTTTCTCTTTTAGATTTTCTTCCTTATATTTTATTCATATTTTCTTTTCCTTTCTTTATCTTCTTTTTCTTTATTTCAGCTCATCTTTTAGAATATCAAGATCGTTTGAATATCACTTTTATATGATCTAAACGATTGTTTACCTAGTCATTAAATGATCAACACGATTTTTACCATTATAAACACGATCAATTAGATCTGAAGTCATTTTTTCCATCGTTTAAAAAGAACTACATGATCGTGTGAATATGATCTAAACGATAATTTATTATAGTTAACATAATCGTTTAACACGATTAACACGATTGTTTAGATTTGAAGCATTTTTTCTATTATTAAGAAAAACTACATAATCGAGTTGATACTATATATATGATCGTGTATCATGATCGTTTAGAAGAAGAATTACACGAGCGCATGTAGTCGATTAATCACGTGTCGATTGGACATTTTTTGTATTTTCCATTATGTGAGTCTATCAGCTTTTTCTATTTTCAAAGTTGTTTTATACCGTATAAATATTTTGCTAGTTTATTGTATTTTTAAAAGAAAAACCCTAAAAATAAAATAACACAAAAATTTCAATTTTATTCAATATTTTATATATCATTTTAATATCTAACAGTGAGGATTATAATATTGATGTCAATATCGATATCATATTTCAATGTCGAGATTTATAAAATTTATTTAGACTCTTAATGAAGTTGTTTTTACTCCAAACCTAAACTATTAGTATTTTCATTAGACTAGATAGATATGATATATTGTGTTTTACGAGTTTGGTCCTTAAATTTTGGACTTTATTCTATTTTAGTTCAACTTTTCGAGTGAAACAAACCTAAATTAAAAAAGCTAATTGTTCTCTTTTCTCCAAAATTGCATTTCCTCTCGACCATCGACCCTCGACCCTCTATTTATTTAGTTTTTTAAATTGAAATCTTAAATAGAATCACAAAATATCCGAGATATTAAAATTAAATTTATATGTAGATGAATTGTATCTAGTATATAATGACAATGAGCTAAAACACAGTACTAGAGTTCGAATAATTTTTTGAGTTATTTGATAAAACATAAATTTAACATCTAGCCTTTAATTAAAAATTAAAACTCTAGATTATTAAGGGTGATTACCTTATTTAGTAGTCTCAACCAAATATGGAGCTAAAAGTTTAGAGATTAAAATAAATTTAAATCTATAAGAAAATGTTAGATATATTCACGAATATACCAACATATATCTATGGATATTTTAATCCTCACTAATATCAACATTTCAACTAGTTTTGTTAGTTTTACTTTTTGGTAGGAAATGGTAAAAATCATAAAAGTCAGTCGGTGTTCCCTCGATTTTCGCTCCAACCTTCGACACCCTGTTGTGACCAGTGACATATCCAAAAAAATTATATAGAAGGCATCAGACACTATATAACCCCCAATATAATAAGCAAACTAAAAAATGTTTAAAATAATATATTGACGTTTCACTGATGCTCCAATATCATTCATTACATTTCTAGCACTAAAGAAAAGACTAGCAATTTCCACAAAATGTGAATTTAAAAATTTCATCAAAAAAGGAAAAAAAAAAACCTTTTTCATGGAATATTGTTGAGAAGGTGAAAATTTAGATCACCGACATTGTTGCATTTTTTTTCTAAATATTTGTTAGATAACAAGTGAGGGTTATAAAATAAGTTAGAGTTTTATCTTTGATAAGTTTTTTTTTTTTTCTCTTTTTTAAAAATTATTTTCTTTTAGGAAATCAAATTATCTTCCTTTCAGTAAATCATTGAAATTTAGGAAGAAACTTGATATTTGGAGAAAGAGGTTTTATCGTGGAGACACATGCCTCCTGTCCATTCTCCTCTCACACCAGCCGTTTGCTCGACATTTTGTGACATGATCGCTCAACTAGGTTTTTAATCCAAAAACAAAACAAATAATTAGTAACTCGGTTTATTGTGTTGAATCGCCCAAACTGATGAAATAGTTTGGTTCGGTTTTGTTGTGGGTTCGTGGGGTTTGATTTTCCAATATAATAAACCAAGTAAATCCGTTTCGAAACCCATCTTAGTTTAAAATCAACTCGAACCAATGCTCATCCCTATAATTTGTATAATATTCCTTTTAAAGATCATTTCTCCAAACTTAAAATGTGTTTGAATTGACTTGGTAAAAAGAATATTTATTAACACGGGAAGAAACTATCCAAAGGGACCTAATTCTTTCCTCCGAATTTATTCGGATTGAAGTGAGAGAATTAAAGGAATGGAATCATTTATTGCTAAATAATGCATGTCCCTTAGGTGGCATTTTTTGTTCATTATTTAAAGGCCGAATTTACGATTTTACCTACCCTCCAAAGCCAATGCCCATAATTATTATTTCTTTCTTTATGTATTTTTTAAATCAAAATTAAAAAAAAAGGACAATAAATACCAGATTTCATAACTCAATTAAATAATTAAACCATAATTTCTTTTTGGAATAAGTTTTTATTTTGTGGAATTAAATAATTATATTACATAACTAGATTTCATATTGTTTTATATACATCTTAACTTGATCATGGACTAAATTCTAAATTTGCTTCTTTCATATATATATATATACACCTACTTTCTGTTACATATTATTAAATGATTGGGTTGAAATGTGTTGATTTGGTGTTTCCATCGAATCTATCATTTATAAACTTTCTAATCTTTAAAGGTATTGTTTTTTAATTTATGAATTAGAGTAATCTCTAATAAAAGTTTTCTTTCTCTACTCATGGACGCAGTAGTTAAAATTGTGTGTTGAGTCTTGGTAGTTTTTCGTTTTTCGTTATTCGACAATATAGAAATATTAGTTTGTATTTATATTGGTACACTTAATTAAGAAAAATTGTTTTAAATGGTAAAACTATTGAAAATATTTTCAAATGTAGCAAAATGTCACTAAAAGATATTATTGTCTATCACACATAAACATTGACATTTTAATATATTTGTAAACAACACAAAAACTAATATAAAAATTCAATAAATAGTCACCCTCATTTAAAATTGGCCAACCCAATATGCCACGTCATTTTTCAACGGTCAAGTTAACTCGATGACTTATTTACAAGTACTTTCCAAGCTCATAGACTAATTAAAGTGTTTGTTAAAACTTAATTAAAAGACCAATTAAGCACCAAGTTCCTTAATGATGATTGTGTTATTAGGGTGCTCACCTAGTGGAGATACACAGGTACACTTAGCTTATTGACCCCATCTCATATCTTATTCTAAAATTGAACACTAACTTCAAACCCGAACAACTCGTATCTTCGATTTTTCTACCAACATCCAACACACACTTCATATTTATTTATTGTAAATATGTGTCTAAAACTATGCAATTTTTTTTTTTTAGTTTTATAAAAAAAATAACAAAACTGCAAAATATTTATACGATATAATACAATTTCGAAAACGGAAAAAACCAACAGACCCACAATAAAAAATACAAAAAAATTCCTCATTATTAACTGGAGCCAATGCGCCTAATATATTTAATAAATGATCGTTTAGATTTGACTATTCTTTGTTACATGATGTTTTTTCAATATTTTTTTGTATATGATCATTTAGATGACTACCCAAATCTGAACGGTTTTTTTAAAGATTCATTATAAATGTTTTTGGCTATTTTTTCCAAATGATCTTGATATTTTTGGTACAAGATCATTTTGATTTGACTATCCAATATTTCAATAATTTTTTTCACGATCTTGAACCAAATAACTGTTTGAAAAAAAAACAAAAATAAAAGTTGCAGAACAAAGAACATCAAAGGAAAAGAAACCCTGAAATATTGTAAAAAATAGCCGGCTTCATAAGCTTTTTGATTTTGACACGAACTGTAAATATTTTGGTGTTTTGTTATATTTATGAAAATTAACTTTTTTGTTTGTTTGTTTAAAGTCCAAATTTAAATTTTATTCTAGAGATTAATAGTATGTTTTTTATTACATTTTTAAATTTTAAATTTAGAAAATAAGTTATTTTGAAAAAAATTAGAGCGTTAACACTCAAAATATATTTATTTTAAATGTATTTTATAGTTTTTTTTTTATAAAAAAGTTTAAACAAAAATAAGTTTGGAAACATTTGTTCTTATGTGCTTTATTTGTGGTTGTATTAGTGAAGATTTGGGAGATCGAAAAAGTGGGCAACGTTCGAGTTTAAAGGTTTGGAAAAAATAAACATATTATCCATCCCATCCCAAAATCAAATAAGTGAAAGAATATTCCATTTCTATCTCAAACTAATTTGACAATCTCATATTCATACAAATTTCAATACTTATCCAAATTTCAATACTTATCCTGGAAAAAAGATTTATAAGAAATACATTTTTTTTAAAAAGATATTTTGGATCGGTAGGTGCACTCGGACATCTTCACTAGATGAACATTTTTTTAGCATTCTCATCATCCATGTTTCATTAATATATATATAGCAAGACAATATCGAAGAAGTAAGAAAAAAGGGTTAGAGACAAGCCCAAAGCAAGAACAAAGAAATTAGAAAGCATTAAGATTAGTGGTGATAAAGCTAGAGCTATAATTAGAAAATAGAGGGGATCTGCTAGTCCAAAATTTGGATAGAGCACATATGTCTTTCCAAAGGTTTATAGTTGAGTTGTTCTTCTCTTTGAAGATTCGATTATTACTTTCCAACCATATTTTTCAGAGCACAGTCGAAATAGTGTTGAACTTGATAATACCTTTCTTGTTCTTTTGGTTAATGATGCAGAGGTCCAAGTAAAGAGAAGAGATACTATTATGTTGTATCTTTCATCCAAGCAGATTTTTCGATCTTCATCCACAAATATTTGATAAAACTGTAGTTGGTAAATATATGGTCGATGTCTTCAGAACTTTGATGACATAACGAGCACCAATTAGGATTGAGGTAAAGGGAAGGAATCTTCCTTTAAACAACATCATTTGTATTTAAGCAATAGTGGATAAGAGACTATATGAAAAATCTACATCTCTTAGGTATCTTTGCTTTCCATAGTTGTTTAAAGACCTCGCAAAGTTGTCTGTATTCTGATTGGCGCTTTGGTATATGTTATTTTTTGCCTTTTTTTATTGATGCAATGGTGAAAACACCATTTGATCAGTTTAGCTTCCATATGGGGATATCTTTGCCTCTGCTCACGTTTGGGCTAGGAAGAGAATTTTTTTATATCATCCCACGGCTAATGAGGGGATGTTCCAAGAGTCATTAATAGAGCTATTTTGTACAGTGGATAGTACAAACAATCTGGGAACTCGAAGACATAAAGGGCCATTTGTATTCCAATTTATAAGGAACGTTTTTTGATATAAAAAAATGATTTAAAGTTACATACAAATATAACAAAATTTTACTTTACTATCATATAAACATGTATAACTTAAATATCAATAGATATATATTTGAGTCTATATATAATCTTAATGAGTTAGTAGAAACTAATTTTTTTTTTTATATTTATAAATTTTTTCATTTAAAACATTTAAATTTATGGTTTTTCAAAACAAAAATAAATAAATTAATGAAGAAAAGAGAGGATATATTGCCAGAAATAAATAATTATGTTTTATTTTTTAATATTGAAAAATAATGCTCTTAGAATTCCTAAAGAAATGATGATTATGCAATTAGAGAATAAAGCATATACGTTTCCACCTTTTCTTGGCGTGCTGGAAAGATGAAAACAACATATTAAACCCTACACAAACTTCAAGGTGTGAAGTACATGAATCCAAGGATTTCTTAATTAGTATCCAAACTTCATCTTCTTGCAGTTAAGAATGGATCAATATATATAACTAGAATTCGATGCTGATAATGAATGCATACTTAGCTCCATTTGCAATCGGAAAAAGTATATATAAAATGACTTGGATTAATGTGAGTTTGATTTTTCTGATTCTCTGGGTTTTCTGGACACCTAGACTGGTATCCATGGCAATGGATTACTCTCTAGGATCTAGTTGTTCCAGTGACATACAAGACAGGTACCAGAAATGGATGGATAAATACGGTCGACAATACAAGAGCAGAGAAGAATGGGAGCGGAGATTCACAATTTATCAAGCGAATGTTCAATACATTGACAATTTCAATTCTATGAATCATTCACATACTCTGGCTGAAAATAACTTTGCAGATCTCACAAATGAGGAGTTTAAGGCAACTTACTTAGGGTATAAAACCGTTTCGATTCCTGATACATGCTTCAGATATGGAAATATGGTTAATCTGCCTACTAATGTTGATTGGAGACAGGAAGGTGCAGTTACTCCGATAAAGAATCAAGGCCAATGTGGTATGAACTTGTAATACTCTCATTCATTCAAATTATCAGAAATACGTTGAACATGTTCTTTTTACGTCTGATTATAAGTTTTTTTTTTCCTATTCCTAACAAGTACCCTAAACCCTACCTTCTATCCATTGTAAGTCATTTCATCGTATTTGGAAAAACTTACCAATCTTGAATTTTCGACACAGGGAGCTGTTGGGCATTCTCTGCAGTAGCAGCAGTCGAAGGCATCAACAAAATAAAAGCAGGAAAATTGATATCTCTTTCAGAACAAGAGCTTGTAGACTGCGATGTGACCTCGGGGAACCAGGGATGTAATGGTGGTTACATGTACAAAGCATTTGAGTTCATCAAGAGAACTGGACTAACTACAGAAATAGAATATCCATACCAAGGAGCAGAATCTGCATGCAACGAACAAAAAGAGAAATACCAATTTGTGTCAATAAGTGGATATGAAAAAGTACCGGTCAACGACGAGAAAAGCTTAAAAGCAGCAGTTGCTAACCAGCCAGTCTCTGTAGCAATTGATGCAGAGGGAAACAATTTTCAGTTCTATTCTGGTGGAATCTTCTCAGGCAATTGTGGAAACCAACTGAATCATGGAGTGGCAATAGTTGGGTATGGGGAAACTAGCAATCAAGCTTATTGGCTTGTCAAGAATTCATGGGGCACTGATTGGGGTGAATCAGGTTACATAAGAATGAAGCGTGATTCAACTGACAGGCAAGGTACTTGTGGCATAGCTATGATGGCTAGCTACCCCACCAAAGACTGAGCATACTTCCTGATGTTAATTGAACTTGTCTACCTTCAGAGGTGAAAAAATTAAATTTGCCATGCAAATTTTTATGTCTACTAAAGATGCAATAAGAATTAGTAAAAGGTTATTATGTATAAGCAATAAAAGTCAAAAGAAAATGAAGGATTCAAGTACAATAAAATTTAAACATATTCAAGGAGTATTTATCGTGAAAAATTCTTCTCTAAATCTTCTCCACATGCCATTTGGATTCTATATATATATATATTTAAGAATAAGATATAAATAATTTATGGTATCTATAAGACCCCAGCTCTACCAATCTGTGTCTTACAGCAGAAGCAAGTTCCACTTCCCCAATGACAGTAAGCCCCTCAACATCCTTTTGCCTAACCTTGATAATATGGTGTATAAACTCTCGGTCTCTCATCCCCATTCGTCACCTTCCCTGCTAAAATATACCCACGACACTCTAGACAACCTTCAACAAGAAGCTCATAGCTCTTAAATCCAACATCGTGACTATCACTCTAACAGCTCAATGATCTCAACTGCTCTTCTTACCTCTCGGTTTGCTCGTAACGCAGCCACAACGTTAATAATTGTTCTTTATCCTAGCGTCAAAATAGGCTGACGCGGACTAATAAAAGTCTTTCGATTAGTAAAACTACCATATTTTTGTCAATAGTTTGCCAACCACTTATTTCTATCGTTTCTTTCCCTCCTACCCTATTTTTATTTTTGTTGTTAATTTTCAAAAACACTATATATATATTTAAATAGTTCACAAAAATGGGTTAAAAGGCAATTTCAATGTTGAAGACCCAAATATTAGCTAGGGCACACTATTTAAAAATAAGAAAATTTGAGCTTTCTGCCTCTTTTCTTTCTTTTGCTTTTTTAGTTTTTCTCTTTCTTTTAGCCCATTTAATAAAGGCTATAATGAATGACTATTAAAAGGTTGTTTAATTTTGTAGTGTAATAGCCATGAGACGGAGCCAAAGCTGCTAAAAACATAGATAGATTTCATGAGATAAGGCCAAAGCTGCTAAAGCATAGATAAATTTGTTCTTTATCTCTAGAGATGTGACAAAAAAGAACAACATTCACAAAATTGTTCATAAAAATAATATTCTCAACTACGATCACATTTTAAATTGAATATTAAATTCCACGAAATCTAATAAATTGAAGTCCAAACTTTAAAATCTTCCTGCAAAGCTCAACTAAACATGAATTGTTGAATTAAAAAAAAAAGAAAAAGAAAAGACGTATTAAAGGAAATTTATCATCATTGATCTCAACAAATAGACTAATTTGACAAAGTCATTTATCTCTACAAATTTGATCATCCTCATATATATATTTTTTTCTACCCTCACATTGGTTGTTTTCAAAATTAAAACTCAAATTCTCAACTTGATTTTATCTTTTTGTATTAGTTACCTCGAATCATGTAAAACTCATATTACTTTTTCTTTAAACCACTTGTTTTTACCATTTACAAGAACTTATTTCAACAGGTTGTATTTACTCGAGAAATTAGTAAATACAAAACTAAAAATTGAGACACATACGCCATATATATTAAAATTCATCATCAAGAACAACCTATTAAGACTGTAACAACAAAAGTTTAGAGATTAAACTTGTAACTCAATCTACTATAAATTATTTATTTAATTATGAATCACTCACAACAACATTAATCATTAATGAATCCCACATTAGAACACAACACCTTTTAATGCTTGAACTTATTTTGATGATGAGAGACAAGAACACAAAAACG
Organism: Cucumis sativus; assembly: GCF_000004075.3. NCBI lineage: Eukaryota > Viridiplantae > Streptophyta > Magnoliopsida > Cucurbitales > Cucurbitaceae > Cucumis > Cucumis sativus. The sequence goes on from NC_026656.2 coordinate 14,416,330, forward strand.
CATAAGTGATCATCATAGGGTTAGGCAGTACTGAGTCTTAATTTTCTTTCTTGATGAAGCAATTTTGCAAACTTGGTGAGAGCATCCCCATTGCTACCTTCTCCATCAACACTCTCAAATTTTCCTGTTTCTAAATTAACCCTTGAAACTGGTTTCTTTAGTAGATCCTCTCCAATCTTCACAAGCTGTAGTAAATTTTCTGGAGTTGCTATATCCACTAATGCAGCATTCCCAGTTAATGAGTCCTCCTGTGTTCGATCATATATACATAAATCTTTCATCAATATTCTTCCCTTTTCAAATCAAAATCATTATGAATTGGCTTTGAGACAAAAGTTGGAAAGTAGTTAAGTTAATTACCTGAATTCGAAGATAGTTTTGTTGAACATTTGAGGATTGAAAAAGAGTGGAAACATGGTAATCAACCATATCAGAACTAGCATCAGAAAAAAAGTCGATAATTGGGGTTGAACCACTTTGAAAAATCCAACTAACAGCTCCCCATTTTGATGCTTGTGTTGCATTAAATTTCTCTTCATGTTTACCCAATCCAGTCCCTAGAGATAGAACAAGCATCCTTCTTGTATCATTTGCTTTTACTCTTGAGTTTTGATGATGAATTGCTATCTCCCTATTTACGTGTGTTATGGCTGCCATTGTCTGTCAAATTTAATTAATTAGCTATATCATTTTTAATTAATTTAGAAATTAAATAATAATCATCATTCTTGTTATGCTAAAATAGAGATACACTCACTGCATCTTTTACCCATTTATAACACTATCATCAATATAAAAAATTTGGAATAAAAGAAAACAAATATCCCACTAAAATATATAACAAGAGGAGTTTAGAAAGAAAAAAAATATTTTTATGGAAAATATGTACTATTTTTTTTTTATTAGTTTTTTAAGAGGAAAATTGTCTGAATAGTAAAATATTAAAATTATTTATAGAATATAGAAAAAGAAAAGAAAGAAAACTTTAATGCATTAATAAGAATTTAAATTTTGTTATATTAGGTAGATAATTACAATATTTGGCTATTTTTTAAAACGTCTCTTTGTTTGTTTTCTTACAAATTTTTTATGAAGAATTCTCATCTTTTATCCTAACTATAAACACTTGAATTTTTAAACAATTTTTAAGAATAATGACAATTTTTTTAAAAAAAATAACTGCATTGATAATTAAATTTATAGCAACCTTCCTCGTAAATTAATTGCAAATATATAGTAATATAATCTATCACGATTAGATTTCGAGAACTAAATCTAAATTTTGACATATTTTTTATTTATTTTATATTCACATATAGTCTTGAAAAATTAACATCCTTATTATGATAACAGAGACCATCTAATTAGAGTAAACATGTTTACTATAGGTATCACACATGGGACTATAGGATAGTGGCCTAAATTGGAAGAAAACAAATCAATTTGTCATATTAAAACAAAATAAGGAAAATTAGCAAAAGACAACAAAAACTTAATTTGACATTTTGTAGAATAGAGAAAAACAAAATATTATTTTTTTAATAAAAAAAATGTATATAATATAATGATGAATGAGCAACTTGATTGGTTGGGAATTGAAGCCTCCTAGGCCCTTATTCTTTTGTTATTATTACAATTATTAATTGAAGCCAAAATTCCAATCTCCATAATATATATCCCATCTAAACCTCAATTTGGAAGCATTGTATACTCATAATTGTCCATACATATTTGTTAACTAAGCAACTTTAAATTACAAATATAAGCTTCCTACTTTATACTCAAATTTAATTATACCCTTCCAAGTTTTTGAAACCTTCCACCTTAGTTATGGATTTATCATTTCCTTACGTTATTTGTGTGGTAATTCTACTTTATTTATTCCTCTCTAGCTAATAAAATTGTTTGTATCGACTCTTTATTATTTTACGTTTTTTCGTCTAATTTTTAAAATAAAATGAACTCACTGGATTATTAACTGCAACGGCACCATCAATGAGGTCGAAAGTGCGAGTGGCATTTGTAACGTCGTCCTTAGTTTCAAAGAAATGGGGTGGCAAGAACGTGGGCGCTGCCGAGGTCCCCAAGCACACATCCGCCAGCCTTGGATTCTTCAATGCACTTATTTTTGCCTGCAAAATTCACACCCCTACTTATTTTTTTAAATTTATTTTTTACAAAAAAAGTTAATTTAGAATTTGTGAAGTAAAATTTTTAAATGATTGATTACTAAAACAACCTCTAATTAAATTTTTTAAACTTAGTAGTTTGTTATTGAAATTGGAATTAGTTCAAACTTAGGATAGTAGAAATTGAATCCTATGTGATAACCACAAACTTACTCAATTGTTACCGTCCGATATTAGTACTTGTATAGATTGAAAAGGGTCAAGGTTTACAAGTAAGAGTTTGAGAATATACTCTTTAAGTACCAGTACTATATTATAAGGGTGACTCTTTAAAACTTACATCATTAGTGGTGAAGATGACAGGTTGAAGAATCTTGATATCAAAAGCTGGAATCACAACATTTGTCAATGTTTGTTTCAGAGTTAAATCTCCCACCAAATCATTCACCACTCTTCTCAGCTCCTTCCCATCATACTTGGGCCCTACGGCTTGTCCAACCAAATTGAAGACTCCACTAAGAAAATGGCTTCAAATAAACAAACCACAAAATCAAGCTCAACTCCCTTAACAAACCTGCTAAAATATGTCTCTAAAACAACACTAACAACCCACCTTCTTTGAGGAAAAATCTTTGGAGTCTCTTTCATGTAAAACTCTGAAATCTTGTTCGCTGCAAACAACGGTCGATTGTTGTTGTTCTTGTCTGGAGCTGTAAGCATAGCTGTTACTAATCCTCCTGTACTTGTCCCCGCAATTACATCGAAGTAATCTGCTAATCTCACTTCTGGATCATCCATTTCCTAACAAAGTCAACTCAAATTAAAATCATACGTGTGTTCCAACAATGGAGAATGTAAAGTTTTGCTCGTTTGTTCACCTGAAGTTTGGATTCTAGAAAAGCAAGGATGGTTCCGGGGATGATGCCTCTGACGCCGCCTCCGTCTATGCTTAGAATTGTTATGAGCTCCCCTTTATCAAAATTAGGATTCATCTTTTCGTTCCTTTTTTTTTTTCTTTATGGAATGTGTTGTGGGAGAGGTTTGTGTTATGAGGGTTATATGGATGAGTTTTTCAATTTTAAGCTTATGGAAGGGAATGGGAGTCTGGAAGTTGGTGATATTTAAGATGCTAAGTATTTATTCCTTTAGTCAAAATTGGTGACTATAGTTGGATAATAATCAATACTGTAATAAATAATGGATAGATGAGTCCAATTTTTTCTAGGCCATCAATCTCTTTCAAGAGGTCTACCTTCTTTTTCAAGTTTAATTGAAAATTTAGATCTACTCAAGTTTTGAACTCAAGTACTTATTTGTTCTAATCATATGTTTAATAAAAATGTATTTAGATATGACAGCTTAAAAAACCAGCTTCCATTAAGAAACAAATGTTTGAATAATCACATCTATTGTCATTAAAAAAAAATACTTAAATTGATGAAAGGGATGTAACAAGATAAGTAGCTAAATTTAAATACCGATCTTAAAGTAACTAAATTAAATGTCGAGTTTGTATTGTAAAATTAGCTAAACGAGAAAAAATGAGATCAAAAATTCTTTAACTAAAAATGTGATCAAGTCATGTTTCTAGTCTGTCTAAAACTTTGTCTACCTTTTGTTGATCTAAAATGGCCTTTTTAACATTTTTTCTCCAAATTGCAAAGTTTTTTTTGTATCAACATATTTAATTTTAAATCTCACGCACACGTAAGTATCTTAAAATTTCAACATAAATATATATTAGATGAATGTGAGTATGGTTGAATTTATCAAAGGAGCTCCTTGCTCCTTTCAAATAATAATGTCGTCACACACATGCACGTATGCACACATACACTACAAAGTTGTAAGATGGGTTAAGTTGAGGAAAAAGAGGGAGTCTCACACTTAAGAAATCCTATTAATACATATAGTTTAGAGAAGCATTATCGTGGAAGTGAAAGAATTTCAAACTTAAGGGATTGAAATTGAATAGGAAAGATGTACATGAGAAACTAGAGAGACAATCTATCAATAATAAACCGTTTGTTATAATTGTTAAATTTGTTATATAGCGTTGTTTCTTTCAATCAAAACACAATTTTCAAGACGTGAGTGATAAATATTGTATGAAATTGAGTTACCAATCTTTGTATCTCACTATCTCTACTGTTATATTTTGATAACACGTTATTCGTACTTTGACTATACTTTGCCTTAGATTCATTTTGATTTTTTCAATTTTAATATATAATATTATCACATTTAATTCTTAATATTGTATAATATGTGTAAGCTAAGAACTCCTGTTGGATGCAAATTGATACGTTAGAAATCTATAGACACAAAAATTGAGAATCTACAAACGTATTAGGTATTTTAATTGGAAAGTTTAACCTAAGAACTATGATACCCAAACTTCAAACTTTATGTAAATTTGTGTGTCAGTGAAGTTTTGAATTCGCTATTGCTCACAAGTTACTCTTCAAACACTTCAACAAAAGCTTAAAAATTAAGAAATTGAGAGCAAAGTAGAACGACTACAAGAGGAGAATAAGAGAAAAAAAAGAATCCTAACTCCCAAACTCTCTCATGAAACTTCTTACAAACAAACAAATTGAAAGAAAAAAATTAGTAAGTAAATATCCAAATATGTATGTTTGAGATCCTTAACCAAACCTTCAAACAACGAGTCCCCAACATCATTTCTATTTTCTACACTAACAAGATATAATACTAAAAAACAAAGTTCGAAATGATGATTTTGTTTATGAAAGAAAAAATATTCGAGAAACAGTCAAGATTTTAAAATTAAGGCCTTAAAGTGTTCGTATGAAATTGAAAGGATAGATGTGGTGTGTGAAGGGCAGTGAAGGGGTCAAAATTTATGAGCCGTGGCCTAAACAAAGACTAATTGATCAATTAATGTCATTATATAATAAGCTTTTTTCTTTTTCTCATTACTACAATTAATTTATGGGTCATCTACCTACCAATGAACGTCAAATCTCAATTAAATATTTATGAACGTCAAGTCTCAATTAAATATTTTTGTCAAAATAAATCTAGAAGCTTTTCATAACTATGAAGGTATTAAAATCATAACTATTTATATTTTCATTCATACATTCATATTTACATGTTTCTATAGATTCAATATCAAAACGATTATGAATCAATATTTATTGCATTATTAGAAATTTTTTAAATAAACCGCAAACAAGTAAACATCCAAATACTACTAATATAAATATATAAGAAAAAATATCAACTAATTGTATCAAACTAATTATCAATTTAACCATAATTTTTTTTATAAATATGTCTATTTAACCTATAAACTACTTAGAAGTTCCATTGGTAGGGAAGGCTTCCTCGGTTAAATGTTGGGACAATATCACTGACAAAATCTACAAAAAGCTTAATAGCTGAAAATACACTTATATATCTAAAGGAGGAAAAATTACCCTTATTAACTCAACTCTTGCCAGCCTCCCTACATATCAGCTATCTATCTTTAAAGCTCCAAACAGTGTATTCATAACTATTGAAAAGAATTTGATAAATTTTCTTTGAAAGAACACAAATGAGGAAAATCACATTCATCTCTTGAGATGGCCTATAATCACTTCTGCAAAGGATAAAGGTGGATTGGGAATCACAATATAGAGTTATGGATACGAACTTTGCTCTCATGTGTAAATGGTTGTAGAGATTTTTTTTATAAACAAGCGCCATTGTGAAAACGATTGATTCTTGCAAAATATGATCAAGCCTACATTGGTGACACTCCAACAAAAGGTAAATTCTGTAGCCTTAAAGCTCCTTGGAGATCTATCACCAAAGGATTGGACTGATTCCTAACTCATATTCAATGAAAGTTAACAATCGAGAAAGCCTCTCTTTCTAGAAAGAGGCTTGGAATGAAAAGAGCCATCTTTGTTTATATAGACCGAGGCTATTTGCTCTTCCTAAGACACAAGGGGGCAGTGTAAAGGATATGTTGGAACCCAGCTGATTAAGATTGGGAGCTCCTACCTAGAAGAAATTCTAGAAGATTTGAGATCCAACAGTTGGAATAAGCTAAAAACTCACCTAGCTGCCCCTGTCACAGTCGTGGTCCTGATACTCCAATATGAAAGCTGAACTCAAATGGCCATTTTAGCATTGCCTTGATAAAAAAAACCATACACACAGTTGAAAACAAAGAGATGAATCTAACATTGACCCGAGTATAGTAAAAAATCTATGGAAGTCGGATATCTCTAAAAAGTTTAAATTCTTTGTTTGATGGTCTCTGCTACATGAGTGCATCAATACAGCTGACAAACTTCAAAGAAGACTGCCAAAATGAAGCCTCAGCTCAAATTGGTGCATTCTTGCAAAGAGAGCTCGGAAAGTATTAATCACATTTTTCATATCTTGCAAATTTGCAAAAAAAAGCTTTGGAAAAAAGTTGAACTTTTGATTAAGTGGAGTAACAACAACCACAACTTATGTGTAAGGTGCTATGTTTCATCAAGCAAAAAAAAAAAAAAAAAACATACAGAAAGGGCACTTTAAATTTCAACATCATTGCTATGGTCATCTGGTCCATTTGGCTTGAAAGGAATAATATAATCTTCAAAAACCATGAAAAATCCTTTGTGGATATTTGAGAAGACATTCAACCTCTCACTCGATATCGGGCTAGCAGATCTCTTTTTATCAACTATAGTGTTAGTTCTATTGCTTTAAATATTCATGTTTTTGTCTAACAACTTGTGGTTCTTATTTGGACTTATCTCTAGTCCACTTTTTTTTTTATTTCACTCTTACTGTACAATATTATTCTATATTATTAATGAAGTGAAAATGACGAGGGTGATAAAAAGGTGTCCACCCAGTAGAGATATCTCAGTGCACCTACTAACTCATCCGTATTTTTTTAAAAAAATAAATAAAATAAACATCTCTTTAATCTTTAAAAATTATCATAATAAGTTATTAAACTCTAAATTTTGTGTCCAATAATAAATTCATGAATTTTTGAACGGTGTTTAATGAGTTATTCTTTGGGGAAATCCAAACCTAAAAAACTCGTGTGTTTTGTGAGTTTTTTTTTAACACAATTAAAATATGGTTATTGTGATCAAATTTTTGCATTAGATGTTTAGACATTAAACATTAAAGTTATGATAATTATGATGAATTGACTAATGGTAAATATAGAGGAATGGGGTTCATAGAAAACAAAAGCAGTAATGTGTTATAGAGTTAAGCAGGTTGATTTTCAAAACATGATCTAGTTTCTGAAAACATTAGTAAAAATAGATAATAAAAAAATTTATAAGACCAAGGCCCTTTTAGGTAACTAATCTACTCTTTATTTTTTAATTTTTAAAATTAAGTCTATTTTTAGTTTAATTTTCTTATACCATCTATTGGGTATGCACGAGTTGAATTCTTGTCAAAGTTTCAAAAATAAAAATAACTTAATAAAAACTAACATCTTCAATTTAGTTTTCAAAAGTTTCTTTTATTTTTGAAAATATTGATAGAAGTAAATAGCAAAACAAAAGCTAACATGAGCTTAGTTCAACTGACACCTGTATGATTTTTCTGTTGACAAGAGGTTTTAGGTTCAAATCGAATTTGGAATTACAAGTTCGACTTGAAGTTTAAAGTTGGACTAAAAATTCACCTATGGTTATTTAAAAATTTCAAATCATTGTAAAACATGAAAATATATTTAATTAGTTTTGGAAAAAAAAATAAGGTCACATTTTGATAATCATTTTATTTACTTCTAAAAATTAAATCTATTTTCTCACGTTTTCTTATCGTGGTATTGCATTTTTGTTAGGTATAAGAGTTGCGTTGACTTTTTAAAGTATAGTAAAAGTAGAGATAACACCCATGAAATTTAAAGATAATAGAGATATTGGTAAACTTAACTTTTAAAATCTAAAAAAGAAAACAAATTTTGTATGAAATAACGTTGAAATAGTTACTAAACAAAATTCAAATGATTATCAAACGAGACCTTAATTTTTTAAATGTCAATTTTCATCCCACTTTTGAACATGCATAACACGCATCTAAATACTTTTTGGAATACTTTTTGGAGCTATTCCCTTATCACAAAACTGAAATATGTATGTACATATAAAATAAATAAAGCTAACATATCAACTCATTAAGCAATTTTAATTAAAAAAAAAAAAGAACAAAAATGGATTCTTCAACTATTTATTTATATGTAGCCTTTCCCATAAAACTAAAATATATATTGTTAGATAAATAACATTCTTAAAAAAAAATTAGAATATACACGTGATAGAATTTGAACACAACAATTTCACATTATTTCCTTGAGACGATTTTAATACTTACTTCTGTATTTAAATTTAATTTCTTGAGTAATTATTCTTCCGAAAAGAGAGAACAAACTTTTTTTTTTTTATGGAAGCAACAACCCTGTCCATAAGATCCAAATGAAACTGTGTGAAAATAAATTGAATTTTAAAGACTCTAATAAAGAAAAGAAAAGAAAGTTATTTATCATTTTGTATCCGCAAGTCCACGAGATAGTTTTCATTTCGTCACGTTTTGTATTCATGGTTATGGTAAAGGACATATATCCTTTCATTAAAGGGTTGTATTTTGTCCTTTACAACGAAGAACACATCCAACTTGAACATATCCTTACGTAGTTAATGTGAAGGTGCGTGTGAGAGTGGGAGAAAATGCATGTGAGCTTTGTACCAAAGAAGAAAGGTTACATTGAAATGATTGATGGTCTTTTGGATGAGATGATGATGAAATTTACACACATTTGATTTCAAACCTCAAAATCTTTGGTCAAATCCAATTTAGGTTTAATTTATCCAATAATTTAATAGTATATCAATGCATGGTGTGAGGAGTTTGAATGTAGAACCTTCTAAACCTCTTGTTTTTTAATACAACAGTTAAATCACTGCTTGAATCCAAAAACTTAAATTGGAGGAGAAAAGAGGGTGAGAGAGAGAAATGAAAAAAAATAAAGAAATTTCAATTTATTTTATTTTAAAAAAGATATCCAAAACAATTATAAGAGTTAATAGGAGTGACAAAGAAACACTATTATGGGTGTAATATTGAATTAAAAACTTTTATTACTCAAACTCAATTTTAATCGTTGAGAATCCTATATTAGAAAAATCAAGATCTCGTATGTCTTATAAAATAAATAAAATATTCCTTCCGTAGATTTGTTTTGAAATAGAATTTTCTATAAGAATTTTATACTATCCAATATGATATCAGAAAACTATAGAATTTAAGAAAGTATAATATGTTCAAATAAAAAGAAATCGGGATCCAAATTTGATAAAAAATGATGAACAAAAAAGATGCATCATATAATATTTTACTATTTTTATTAAAGAAATAAGGAAGTTAATTAATTCATTCTTTATGTTAGTAAACACACAACACTAAAATTTAAAAAAAGAGACTAAAAAACTTCATTTAAAAAAAAAATCATCTTCAATCTTGAGAGTTTCAAATCTTAAAATCATCAAATTAAATAAAATAGAATTGACTCGAAATGTGTGAAAAGTTGAAAAAGTTTGGTATAATTTATATATTAAATTTGTATCATATTAATTATTAAATGTTTGCATTCTAATTAAATCTTAATATATAACGATAAATTAAATAACGAGAGTGTAATAATAACCCGACAACCCAAAAAATGATTAATTAAAAAATTAAGAAAAGAAAACCTAAAGCTCAATTTTCTCTCCAGCTCCACGATACTACCTTATTTTCCATCTCCACTAAAATCTAACCTAAAACCACGACAACCATGACCACGACGAACGAGGATGGCAGCGATGAACAACGACGACTGATGGTGACCTTCGGCGACGACCGACGTCTGACGGTGACCCACTCCTACGAGGCTCGTGAACAGTAGAGATTTAGTAAATAAATATTGATGCAAATGAGAATAAGAATAGTGTTTCATGTATAAGGTATTGAATAAGTAGTTTCCGTGTGAAATGGTTTTGAAGATGAAAAGGGTTTACAAGCAACAACATCTAACAACTTAAAAAAGGCTTTTCTTTCTTTGTTTTATTAAGAACCCAAGACTAGTTTGGTGTGATGTTAAAATCCACGTGTTGTTCACCGATTTTCTTCCGATAAAATTTGCTTCTATGTAGCCCATATCTTTTAGTAACCTGATCATCCCTTCATTTGATGCCCTTTCATTATGGCTCTTTCCTATCACTTTTTCTAACTTTTAACTTGACAAGGCAAATATGTGTTTCTACGTGGATCTTTGCTATAAAAAAGGGTAAGTTCTTATATTGGAAACCTTACGAAGAAATTACTATTATTTATTTTTTATTATTTTGTATTTATGACCATAACTGCACATCATACCCTGCATATGCATTTTCTTAAATGAAAATATAATATGCTTGAACAGCTAGCTTCATCAATTGAAACATAATTCTTGAGTTGTCATGCAGTCTAATATTGAAACTCTTGCTCTTTTCTACATGCAGGAAAACATTTATTAAGGACATGTTATGAAAGAATCCAAAGCATAGAGTAAATGTTAGCTTTTCCTCATATTTATATTTTACAAACTTTAAGATTTTTCATATTAGATATAGAGCTAGCTAGAACAATATCTTCATATGGTAGAAGTTTGAATTATTATAATTAAGTATGCAATGGCTAACTATATGTATTGTCCAATGATATATGCAATTTGTTAAAATATTAGTTCTTTGATGGAAAAAGTTCGGGTTGATTCAATTGTTTAATTAATATACATAGTTTAGCAACTTTGTGTAATCTCAAAGGCTTTACTTGTATGTGTGTGAATGGACTTCAAAACAGGTGCAATATAATTATATGAATATTTCAAATTAAACAATTTTTCATTTGGCAGAAAAAAAAATGTTAACATGCAAAACGTGTCAAGAATAAACAAATTTTGCTTGACGCGTAAAAACTGTCAAACAAAAAACTCCTTTATTCTTGACATTGGATTATTTGATGTGTAAAAAGTGTCAAGTAATCTCATATACTTAATGTTTTTTAACCTATCAAGTAAAATTATCGTATTTGACGTTTAAAAACTGTCAAGTAAACTTTCATTATTCTTGACATTAGATTACTTGATGCATGAAAAAGCGTAAAGTAAACAAGTACTTGATAGGTAAAAAGAGTCAAGTATTGCCAGTTATGTAGTAGTGACTTTCTATTTCATCGTCTTCGATCGTCTCTCCTTCTCAATCTTTATTGTGTTGTTGTCGGCGTTTCATTGTGTTACTGTCGACGTTCCCTCGGTCTTTTTAGGACTATAAAACAATACAACTCAACAACTCCATCCAATCCAACCTATATTTTACAGGTAAGGTCGTTGGAAATATTATTTGGGTTATTCGAGTTGTCAACTCAAAAATATAGATTGGATTGAAAATTATGTCCTCATCCTAACTCAACCTGTTTACACTCAGTTAACTCAACTTTTCATTTATTTTATATTAAAATGGCAGTATAGCGGTAATTAATTAAAAATAGAAAAGGATAAAGTTGTCTATAGATTATAGATATTTATGAGAACGGGGAAAACGTGAGAAAATTTGATAGACCAAACTCTACAAAAATGGACGGCCAAAACTTAATTAATCAATAACTTTATGTACTCAGTTCTTATCATCACTTTACATTTCCCATTTCATTTTCTTGGCCTTCATTCCATTTTTCATTAAATCATCAATTTTGTCTTTTAGAATTTTAAATTGGTGTTTACTTTTTTTATTCATAAATTTTTAATTTTTTAATTTGGACCTACATGTTCATTTCAATTTTAAACATAAATATATATATATATATATATATATATATATATATCTTTGGTAATTGTGTCTAATAAAACATTAAATTTATACATTTTGAGGAATTCCTCGACCTTTTCCACATATATTATATTTAAATTCACACATATGGATTAAATAGAAATTTGAAATGTTAGATTATATAAAATAAAATTGTATATCCAAGAGAAGATTGAATATATTAACTAGGAATTGTTAGAAAAAAAAGTACGATTTGAATACTTTATTAAAACTGATTAGATACAAAATTAAGAGTGTAATAATGACTTATTATATATTTTGAAAAAATGCATAAACAAAATATTGCATAAAGTGATATTAAACTTTAACGTAAAATTATTATTATTATTATTTTTATCTCCATCCCTCCAAATAATTATTTTTTTCCCTTCCTCTTTCCCACATGTTTAAAACCCTATATTTATTGTCGTCCTTCCATCCTGATCTCCTCCACATGTTTATTATATGTTTTTTTCCTCTTTCACTCCAAATATTTTTGGTATTTAGATTGACTTTTCAAACCTTAGCATTTTAAAATTGAGAAATTTTAATAAAATTTCTAATGAATGGTTGTGTTGAAGAAGAAGGGTGTACATTGACAGAATTGACAGGATAAGTTGGCTGCTGTCGTTGATCAGAAGAGTTATGATTTTTTTGCCTGATAGCTCAAGGTTGTTCACATTGGATTGGTGCCTTCACGATTCTCAATTCCACTGTCTAGATTGAGAGCTGAAAATCAAATAATTCCTTATTGGCCTTTTTGTCTTGAGTTGATCTGCCATGCCATGCATGCCATTGTTAACTCTTAAATGTCTCCTCAGTTTTAGAGTTTAGAGCCACAAGGTTAAGCTCCTTCTGGGTTGCATGAACTATATAGTTGTACTTTAAAAAACATACACTTAGTTATTATTGTATCGTGTGTTAATAATAATAATAATAAATAAATAAATAAACTATGAAAACACATAAAGCACATAGAACACATTAAACTTTGGTAATCAAGTTCAATGATACAACATCTACATGGAGGAGGCTTTTAGTTCAATTGAAAAAGATCATTTTATAAAGACCGAAGAGGATCACAAGTACATAACTTATCAAGAATCAACTATCTCAAATCATATGACTTTTACAAGATAAATGATTAGACTCCCCTAAATCACTTAATGTGTGAACAAAGAATTTGATCTAGACTGCTTCCCCTAGATCATATGCTTCATGCTTCACCCTTGTGTCTCAATGTGCAAATTCTCCGTGTAAGAGACTCCTAATAATAATCTTTAATGTTAGGCTTTCCTAACTTGCACAAATCTTCTCAACCAAGTGACTCACAGTGCCACAAGCAAAGTGTGTGACACCACACAAATTGATCAGCACATACATTAAAAAAACTGTCTCAACACATAAATATTGATGCACGTTTGCCCACACTTCTATCTTTCAAACCACAACATTACCACACGGCCACAAGCTTATATTTTCACACGTAACAAAAACAAAAACCAATTATTCTCTCAATTTATTAATAAATATTAACCAATTTAAGAGAAAATATATTAACAACCACAGACAATATAATAGCTTTATTAAACCAAAATATCTTTATTAATAAATATGAATCATATATTTATTAATAAATATAAACTTGCATACTAACCAAATCTTAAATGATAACTACATATCTTAATTATTAATAAAAAATATTATTTATATATTTATTAATAGAATACAGAAAATTAAACTCCAATTTTGTCTTTAATAAAATAAAACAACCAACCTTAATAACAGTACCAAACAAGACAATGGAAAATAAAAGCAACAGAAATTACAGCATAAATTAAAATCAGTCTTACAATAATCTTCTCTAAGACCAATTACCAAAACCCACCGTCAATAATGACTAAAATGGTTGAAATCAGGGACAAATAAATTGGTGATCAATTAATATTGACCAAGATGGAGAAGCGATAAATAATGATCAACGACACACTTGATCAATAGTCATCGTCCAACGATCAATTCAAGTATAGAGACTAAAATTATACTATATTATAACTATAATAGGGTATAAATTATAGTTTACTAAACTCAAATAATTAATTTGGTAAGATGAACAATCAATCATGACGTTTATTTATTTCTAAATATTGGAACATATTTAAATATGAAGCAAATTTTAGATAAGCATGCAAGTGGGTAAGATATTGTTATTTTTGGATCTGGAGATAAAATATTTGGAGCATGTGAAACATAACAAATAAAAGAAAATTAGTTCAGAGTTTTTTTTGGTTATAAAAGACTCTTCTTTGGGGACACATAATCCCAGACAACTCAAATTGCAAAAGCAACATAGTATTCTCTTTTTCTCTCCTTCCTCATAGACCCATCCTTTCGATTTACACATAAACAGTATGGCAGATAAATTAGCTACATTTGAGAAGGGAAAGAAGATAACAATTTTAAGTATAGATGGTGGTGGCATTAGAGGCATCATTCCCGGAACTATTCTAGCTTTTCTCGAGTCTAAACTTCAGGTAATAATAATATATATATACTTATATAGTACTTTATTTTTCTTTCAAAACTAAAGGTTGACTTGAAAGTATCACTCGTCTATACTAAAACTTTTTACGAATTTGTAAGAAATGTTTTGGTTTTTATTGATTGGACGAACGATTTGGTTAGGAATTGGATGGACCAGATGCAAGAATAGCAGATTACTTTGATGTAATTGCTGGTACAAGCACAGGTGGTTTGGTTACTTCCATGCTTACAGCTCCTAACGAGAATAATCGACCTTTGTACGCTGCAAAAGATTTAACCCGCTTCTACATCGAACATGGACCAAAAATCTTCCCTCAACGAAAGTGAGTAGTTTTCTTTTCTCTTTTCAATTTGCAAAAGCTTTCCTGGATAAGAAATGAGTTATTATAGCCTCCTAAATTTTATATAATTGTGTTATAATAACTTGTATTTGTGGTGTAAATTACTTTCGTTTAAATATTATTTACTGTAGCAAGAGATATGTAGTTATTATAATCTCGTCGTTTTCGTTTGCTGATATTGATGTTTTTGTGTGAAAGCAGTTATTTCTTAAGTTCAGTGGTGAATATGTTTGGAAAAGTTATGGGCCCAAAGTACGATGGCAAATACTTGAGATCATTGATAAACAGATTGCTTGGAGATATAACACTTAAGGAAACACTAACGCAAGTCATTATTCCTGCTTTTGACATTAAGCTTCTTCAACCTGTGATTTTCAGCACACTCGATGTATGAAAATTTAATTAAAAACGATTTGATAAACAGTTTATATTCCTTTAATTTTTTTCAATAATAAATAAATTGGAGGAATTAATTATTCAGGCAAAATGGGATGCGTTAAAGAATCCAAAACTGGCTGATGTTTGTATCAGTACCTCCGCCGCTCCCACTTTCTTACCTGGCCATGAATTTCAAACTAAGGACTCTAAGGGAAATACTCGTAACTTCGATATGGTTGATGGTGGAGTTGCTGCAAATAATCCAGTAAGATCGACCTTCCTTCCCCATATTAGATAATTAGTTAAATTTGTCTCTTTACTCATAAAGCTTAATTTGTTAAATTTGTCTTTTTACTCATAAAGCTTAAGCTTCTGGATTGAGTTATTTGTGATTTAAGACTCGTTTTGGTGGATGTATAACTAATAATATATATATGTGTGTGTGATGGTTGATTGTTTAGACATTGGCTGCATTGACTCATGTGACAAAAGAGATGAGCATCTTGAGAAAAAGAAGTGAACTTCTGAAAATAAAACCAATGGAATCAAAAAGGATGTTGATCCTTTCTTTGGGAACTGGTGTGGCTAAAAATGATGAGAAGTATAGTGCAGCTATGGCTTCCAAATGGGGTATGCTTGGTTGGATCTATCATAGAGGAGCAACACCAATTGTTGATATTTTTAGTGATGCAAGTGCAGATATGGTGGATTATCATATTTCTAGCGTCTTCCAATCTGAACATAATGATAGAAATTATCTTCGTATTCAGGTATACAATAATTTTAAATTATGATCTTCGTTAATTATAACTAAATCAAATCAGCATGTTTTTGATAAGGATATTGTGTGATATCTGGAAACAGGATGACACATTGAGTGGTGATGTTTCGTCCGTGGATATTGCAACCCAACAAAACTTATTAAAGCTCATTGAGGTTGGAGAGAGTTTACTGAAGAAACCATTATCAAGGGTAAATTTGGAATCTGGAAAGTTTGAGGCACTTGATGGAGAAGGAACTAATGAAAAAGCACTTGCAGAATTTGCTCAAATGTTGTCTGATGAGAGGAAACTACGATTGAGCCCTTGAGGCTATCTAATTCCCATTTCATCAATTTATGCTTCTTTCATGTTTTCATCTTCAACCCCCCTTTTTTTTCTGTCTTCCATAGATACGTCACTTCTTTTAAGCCTTTCATACTTTAGTCCAGTAAATTGTAAAAATACTTGTAATAATTTTTTTACACCCTGTTGTTGTTTTATTTTTCTCTTTTGTATTTCACCCTTTCTAGTTTTAATCGATTCTATATATTGTTGGCGTGGTTTCCTAGAAACTTTCGTAGAATGTACATAAATGTGGACAAAATAAGTAAAGGACAAGTGAATATGAATTTCTGTTGAGTTCTAGACCTAGTTTGGTACACAGAGCCCTGCCAATCCAGCTAGATGGATAACAACACTCTGTTGTGGGCAAAAATGTTTTAATTTTAACAATTTAAAACACTTTTTACACAAGTCCACACATAAAGGTTTTAATATACAACGCTTAGTTGTAAATCACTTTTTAGTTTCTTTTTTCAAATTATTTAATGTCGGTTTAAAACCAATATTAATGGCCTTTTGTGTTGGTTGACAACCGACATTTATGCTAGCGTTATTAAAGGTCTTTAATGTCGTTTCTAGTTTGATGTCAGTTTAAAACGACATTAAAGGCCTCATTAATGTCGGTTTAATAGAACAATTTTGAAAAAGAAAAAAAAGGTCACATGTCCATAGGCCACAATGTGAAATATAAAAAATATCTCAATCAACACACAATTAATTGGTTACATGAACACGAGTAATCTTCTTCTAGACGATCGTGTAGTTAATTTTAAACAATGGAAAAATAGTCTTCAAATTTAAATGATTAGACGATAAACTATAAATGATGGCGAGACAATTTCATACATAAACGATCACAAAAGAAGAAGAATAAGAAGTAAAGAAGTGCACAACTCGTCCCACAATATTAATATTCAAAACCAACAACGATACATGAAATTTATAAAAAATAATTGTACATAATGAGTTTTTCTTATTTTGTTATACGAACCATAAATATTTAGGGTTTTGTTACATTTATCTAAACTATCATTATACTTAATTTTAATTTTCAATAATTAAAGAGCTATTTTAAATAATAATAATGTATTAAAACTATTTGCAAAATTTATGGAACTATATGTTCTATAAATATAATTTTATTTTTATGGCTCTCTATAACAATTTTTCAAACTAAAAGTTCACCTGATGGAGCATAAAAAAATTTAATCTATTTATAGAATATTGCAAAATCAATCAAATTCTATACAACACATTAAAATTTGACGATTCGTTTTTAAATATTTATTTTTACTTTATTTTATAAATATTTTCAATTTTTTAATTCATTTCTCCAAAGAGAATCTAAAATTATATATTATTAAATGACTTCCCTCTTCCCTTGGTTGAAGGAAAATATGAAACATATCTATTAAATGTGTGAGTTTGAGTTATATTATTGAATCTGGGATTGCCTAAGATCAATCAAATTTGTGTAATAAATCTCTCACTAATCGAGGAGGCAATAAAGGAACACATAATAGAATTAGTGAAAAATATACCTTTAAAGATTACAAAGCTTCAATATTACATTAACTATACCTTTAAAGAAACAACCGAACAAGAAAAGAGAAATAATAGAATTAGTGAACTACATTTATAAAAGCAAATTTTTAATATAAGTTTATTATTGATCATTTTAAAATTTTAGTATATTTTTATAAATATTGAGATTTTTGTCCTTTTTTTTAAAATTCTTTTTATATGGAAATATGTTGTTGGGATTCAAATATTTGAAACCTATATTTTAGGAATGTAGATTTGTATTTGTTAATGAATAATTTGGAGAAGATACATTCGTAAAAATAAATATACATCTACAAGTGTGTGTATATACATAGTTGCGATTAGTGGTTGACGATGATAGGTTTCGATTCAATCCTATTGAAGGTATGGTTGTTGTCTTTCAGTATATGAATTTACATTAAAGATAGTTGACATATGTGATGAAAAGTGAGTGATAAAAAATATGAATGAAGATCACTTAATTGAAAGAACTATTTCAGGGAGAGCTTGAACTTATCTTTCAAGAGATCCATGATTATTTTCAGGTGAGCTTGAGTTTATTTTTAAGTTATGGTGATAATTTATTAAAGTAGCTTTAGTGTTAAGTTACAAACTTTTGAATCTCAATAATGTTTCTTATCCGAGGCAAATGAACTCCCAAACGTAGGTTGTATTTGTCGAATTGAGTTACCAAAGTCTTCTGCGTAATTTGTCACTTTTGTGCTTTAACTATTTCTGTAGTTAATTGCTTTAGATATAGCTAAATGTAAAGTTATCTTACTTCTTTAATAAATATTTTCATAATTTGTTATTTCACATAATTATAGAAACAACAAAAACACAATAAATTTGTTTTAAGAAAAAGGTTAATATATATATATATATATATATTATATATATAATATATATATATATATATATATATAACAAAAATGAAAATATTTTAGGTTGTGTAACAAAATAAAATAAAGTTCATCAACCCTCGATAACTTGGTGAATTTTCTTTTATAAATTTCATATTTGTTCTTTCAGAACTTCTTCATCTTCTTTTTTGGAATTTATCCTTCTTCATCATAACTCTCATCTTTGGCGTGATCTTTTTCATAAAGACAATATTTTTTTCTAATTCTTTTTTTGTTATCAACTATTGTGTCATTTTTTTTCTTGTTTTCTTTTACCAAACAATTGTTTAGATTTAATATAAGATCATGTACCAAAATTGACTGGATTGGGATTTGATAAAAGATTGTTTTCTTATACTATATGTAATCAATTAGTTGTAGGGTATTTTTATTATTTCATATCGTGGGCTTATAGACTTCTATATTTTCGCGTTTTGGTGTGTTTTTTAAAAAGTCACCTAAAAATCAAATTTAGGAGACATTTCTTTTAGAGATGTGAGAAAGAAAAAAAAAATCCTCTATCACATGTCATATATCACAAAATTGAGAAACAAAGAAATAAAAAATATTAGCAAAATAAATAAAAAAAACTTCTATCACATGTCTTATTTTCCCCCTCGACGATGAGAATAATAATATTGTTAAAAGAAAAATTAATACAATGTATGTTAGTTGTTGGTTTAGTTTGACTTTATATACTATATAAATGTATAAACAAATTTTAAATATAATGTTACTTGATATAATTTTGATGTAATATAAGTGTGGAAAGATTGAGTTGATTTATGAATGGTTGGTGTTATAATAAAATTACTAGTTATCATAATAACAACATTTATGAGTTTTTTCAAAAATAAAAAAAATTGACTTGAACAAAACCATTAAAAAAAATTACACTTGATTTTTATATGAATTGTATATATTTTATCAAATATTTTATTTTTCACAATTTTCTCAAAATTTATCGTTTCTAAACCCTTATTACTACATGATCTATCAATGATAGATTTTTATTTGTAATAAACTTTAAAGGAAAACTTTTAAAAATTGCAAATTTTACAAAATACTTATAACTTATAGCAAAAATTTTAAATTCTATCCCTAATGGTCACTTAATGCTACAATAATAGAACTATCATGGATATAATCTAAAATTTTTGCAACAATTTGTAAATATTTTAATTTAGTTTGTTATTTTTTAAAAATGTCCCTAATTTGAAAATTATATTTGAATATTTTTTTTTGTATAGTATTATATTTGTGAATATTTTAGATGAGATTGTTATACGTGGACAACTCCATCAAATCAATTAATTAATTATGTGAAAATGTGAATAATTTTCTTCAATGATTGAGAATATTAAATTAGAGCCAATTTCAAACTGGCAAGTGGGAAATATAATTTTGGTGATAAAATTAAAAAAAGAAAGAATCACGTGAAACATAAAATAAAAAGAAGAGTGGAAAATTATCAAAGTAATGAGGCATAATTTGCTATATTTACATGAAAGAAGAGTGCATAATTTAATCTTAATTTTATTTCAAACTTTGGATTTGTCTTTTTTCCATATAAAAGACCCTTTGGAAACAAGAAATCTTACACATAATCCAAAACTCAAATTGCAAAAGCATCGTATTGTTCACTTTTTTCTCCCTCCCTCTTAGAAACTCTCTCTTCCTTTTCAATTTAGAAACACAACATGGCATCTCATGACTGTGTGAAGGGGAAGAGGATAACAATTTTGAGCATCAATAATGGTGGTGACCTTAGAGGCATTATTCCTTGAACTTTTCTAGCTTTTCTCGACTCTACATGCTAGATAATAACAATAAACCTTCAATTCAATTTTATGTTTAAAAATATAGTTCAACTAAATGTTAGTACATTCAACTTGATTACAAAATATTAAATGTTGAGGATCCCATGATTAAGGATGAGCATCCGTTGGCCATAATCGATTTTCTGGCCAAAATTTCAAACCGATAGTGAATTGATTATGGTTGGTTTAGTAAATGTTCAAACCGACTTTGATCACAAAAGAGTATAAATCGTTTAGGTTGGTTTAAACCTTTGAAATATTTTTTAAATTTTTGTCGAATTGTTTAATTAGGTTGGTTGTGTTAGCATAAATACTTTAAATTTATATAATAGATTAATGTAAGATCACTCATGTATGTTGGATAATTTTGTCAAAAGAAAATAATAAATTTCTTTTTATTAACGTGGTTATTTAAAATAAAGGATATTACTTAAAGATAGAGATATTATTTAAAAATAAAAAAATTTCCTTCGTAGTAGAAATATTTTATCTATATCTTTGCATAAAAAAGTTAAAGAGAAGATATATTAGTGAGATCTTTAAACAACTAAGCTATGGGCTTAGATCTGTGTGCACATTGATGGAAAATTAATTTCAGAGAAGTTTTCTCTTGAATTATTATTTGGGAAGGTAGTCATTGCCTTCTTTATGAAGATGGATTACTGAAGTTCTGCAAGTGACGTTGCACCCGTTGATAAGAAATATAAAAGAATACTAAAATAGTTGACTACGGTCAATGAATTCACGGGAGCCTGAGTTTATCTTCAAATAGATTCAAACACAAATTTAGGTGGAGTCTGTCTTTGATTAAATTTCTGTTATTGTCGCCACATGCCTGAGACGATGCGGAGCGGCTGACGTCCTCAAAAGAGTTAGATTTTTAAACAAATAGGAGTCGCCACAAATTTTTTTACGATGTGATTGGACATCGAAATAAAGTAAACAATTTTTAAAAACTGGTATGTGGAAAATAGAGTTGAGTTCGAGAGTCATTTGTGTGTGGAAAATGTATTAGGACCCCACAACACCCATTTAGAAAAACAGTGACCAAATTTCAAATCTCGAATTGAAAATATATTTTTTTTATTTTAAAATTATTGTCTTATTTTACCTCTCATTACTCCAATATTGAAGCAATGATCTCATAAAATAAGTTGAATAATATTTCCTTAGTTAGACTATATATTGAAGGAAACATCTCACCTTAAGAAAATGAGAAATCATTACAATTTCTCAAAGTGTATCATGGACTAGTCTTCGAATAAATATTTTTTTAAAATATTGATTAAATTCATTTTTTCTTGGGATCAAATCTCGGACTCCCAAAGATATTGATCACTCACCTTAAGAATTCTAGAAAATCAGACTCCCAAATTTCCTAGATTCCATCATAGGATTTTTTTTTAGCGAATTAGAAGTGTGTTATTAAAAAAGTTGATTATGAAGTATAAATTTATATTTTAAACTCTTTTTTAAAAAATTAAATAGGATAATTTTAAAGTAAAAATTTCTTAACGGCTAAAAAAGAAAATTTAAGAAAGGCTTCAAAATTAGGTCAATAGAAAATAATGAGCAAAGAAATCAAATATATTATACAACGAATTAAGAAGTAACAGAAGATTTTATTTTTTTAAAAATACTGAAAATCGAATCTTGAACTCCTAAAGAAACGATTCTCTCACCTCAAAAATTTAGAAATAACGGACTCTCATATATTTTTAATTTCATCGTCGATTTTTTTTAGAATGGTAGAATATAAAGATAAATATGATGTAAGAAAAAAAACAATTAATTGATATAAAATACCGTGGTAATATTGCAAAGTGTAAACGAAATATTCATAAATTTAATATTACATGATAATAATTATTATACATGCAACAAAAATAAGTTAAAATAAATAAGAAAAAAAAATAAAAACCATAAACAACAAAAAAATAAAAAAAGGAAAGAAGAAAGAAAGGAAAGAAAGAAGGAATAAAAGGAAATGGTTGTAAAACGAGCAAATATGCTTAATTAGTTTTGAAAAAAAAAAGGTCACATCTCGATAATCATTTTATTTATTTTTTACAATTAAATCTATGTTCTCATATTTTCTTACCGTGGTATTACATTTTTGTTCAGCGTAAGAGTTGGGTTGATTTTTTAAAGTATGAGTAAAAGTAGACAAAGCATGGAATTTAAAGATGATAGATATGTTTGTAAACTTAACTTTTAAAATCTTAAATAAAAAACATAAAACAAAATTTTATCAAATAACTTACTAAAAAAATTCAAATGATTATCGGACGATACCTTAACTTTTTCAATGTCAACTTCCATAAAATTTTTGGACATGCACCACACGTATCTAACTAGAGTAGAAACTTTTTATTTGAAAAGTAACTTATGGAGCTATTCCCTTTAACACAAAACTAAAATATGTATGTATTTATAAAATAAATAAAGCTAACATATCAACCCATTAAGCAATTTTAATGAACAAAGAAAATGGATTCTTCAACTATTTATTTATAGGTAGCCCTTAGCACAAAACTGAAATATATATTGTTAAAAAAAATTCAGAAAATTACACTAGATGAATTTGCATTATTTCATTTTACTCACTCCAACATTTAAATTTAATTTTTTGAGTAATTATTCTTCAAAAAAAGAGAGAACAAACTATTTTTTTTTTTTTATGGAAGCAACAACCCTATCCAGAAGATCGAAACGAAACTATATTGTGTGAAAATAAATTGAATTTTAAAGACTCTAATAAAGAAAAGAAAAGAAAGTTATTTATCATTTTGTATCCACAAGTCCACCATTTGGTCACGTTTTAGTTATTTATCTTTCTGGTAAAGGATATATATCCTTCCATTAAAGGGTCTGTATTTTGTCCTTTATAGTGAAGAACACATCGAACTTGGAAAACCAAATTAATTTTATTCATATGTTCAACTATGGCGTACGTAGTTAATGTTAAGGTGCGTGTGAGAGTGGGAGCAAATGCATGTGAGTTTTGTACCAAAGAAGAAAGGTTACATTGAAATGATTGATGGTCTTTTGGATGAGATGATGATGAAATTTACACACATTTGGTTTCAAACCTCAAAAACTTAGGTCAAATTCAATTTAGGTTTAATTTTTTTTAAAAAAGTTATATGATCAAAATAATCTTTAGTTATATCTCAATGAAAGTTATTAACTGCAGAAATAGCTAAAGCATGAAAGCAACAAGTAACGCATAAGAGTTTGATAACTCAATTCGATAAATACGGATTACAGATTACATGTAGGGAGTTTTTTTTTTGCTCAGATAAGAAATATTATTAAGATTGATATGTGTCTAATTTAATACTAAAGCTACAATAATAATATCTCTACAACTTAAATGTATAAACTCAAACTCTCCTGACGGTAAACGTGAATCTTCTAAAAAACAAGTTTAGGTTCTCCCTGAATTAATGGATTGACTTCTCAATCATGTGGTCTTCATTCATATTTCTTATCACTCATAATTTATTGCATTGGTGTTAATATATCAAAAGGCAACAATCATACTACCTTCAACAGACTAACTTGATGAAGCAAAAATTTGTCTTAATGAAGTTCGGGTTAGTCGTCTTTTTCCACACGCAACAATCGCAATGAAAACCACACACACCTATATATTTAGTAAACAACACTAAAATTTAAAAAAAAAAACAAAAAAAATTCATTAACTTTTTTTTTTATCTTCAATCTTCAAAGTTTCAAATCTTAAAATCATCAAATTAAATAAAATAGAATTGAGTCGCAATGTGAGAAGTATCAACAAGTTTTATATAATTTATATATTAAATTTGTATCATATTAATTATTAAAGGTTTGCATTCTAATTAAATCTCAATCTATAATGGTAAATTAAATACGAAGACAATTCAAATAATTTGGACTACTCAATCCATTTATAAGAGTTGAATTGAGTTAGTTTAAAATTTGGGTTTGGTCGGATAAATTTTTTTTAGTTGGGTTGGATCTCAGGTTGAGTGTTGAAAAATTCGGTTCAACACAATCTAACTCGAATTAATATATATATATATATGAATGATGCATTTAACAAAATAAATTAAATTTTTTTAGATAAATTAAAAATATATTTATATATTAAAATTTTAGATTCTATACATGATACTAGTCATAATTTGCTATAGGTTATAAATGTTTAGTCAAATTTGCCATTTTTTAAAAAAATTTCTATATATATTAATTTTTATTTTTCTATATTTATGTTTATATTATATTTTATTATTAATTTAAGTAAATAGTAAATTTAAGCCAAGCCTCATATCTCTCTAGCCCACTCTCTTTTTCTTGGCTCGACTTCTCATCTCATACCTCTCAGTCTTTTAAGAGTTTATAAAACAATACGACTCCACAACCCAACTCAATCTAACCTATATTTTATGGGTTGAGTTAGGAATATTATTTAAGTTATTTGGGTTGTCAATCCAACCAACCCAAAAGTATGAATTGGATTGGGAATGTCCCCAAAGAACCTAACTCAATCCTACTCGTTTACACCTTTGTTAAATACAAGATGACTAATTTAATTTGACATCAATTATTGACCTATCTAATGTCACCCTGTTGAAAGGGAACTTGAAAAGTTTTTTTTGAATAAATTAAATTACATTACCAACTTAATTAATAATTCATAAATTGAATGTATTGAATTTTAAAGTATTAATTTATTTCATATGAAAATGAGAATAAAGGTGTAATGAATTAAAATGGAAAATGACAAAGTTGTCAGTTAATTAATTATATAGATATTGATGAGAACGGGGAAAACGTGAGAAAAATTGATAGACCAAACCCTACAAAAAATGGACGGCCAAAACTTAATCAATAATTCTATGTATTTAGTTCTTATCATCACTTTCCATTTCCCATTCATTTTCTCCATAATTCTTCCATTTTCTTCGCCTTCATTCCATTTTTCATTAAATCATCATTTTTCTTGTCTAGTACAACAATAAATTTATAAATTTTGAAGAATTCTTCACCTTTTCCACATTTTATTCACACATATCAATTAAATAGAAAATTTACATTTTAGATTATGTAAAATAAAATTAATTTTATATCTAAGAGATGATTGAATATATCAACTAGGAATTGTTAGAAAAAAATACATTTTGAATACGTTATTAAAACTTATTAGATACAAATTAAAAGGGTAATTGACTTATTATATTCTGAAAAAAATGCATAAACAAAATATGCATAAAGTGATCTCTTTATCTTTATTCTCCACCTTCCATACTGATCTCTTCCACATGTTTATTCTGTGTTTTTAATTTCCTCTGTCACTCTCAATATTTTTGGTATTTAGATTGACTTTTCAAAACCGTAGAATTTTAAGATTGAGAATTCTTTATAAAATTTCTAATGAATGGTTGTTGAGGAAGAAGGGTGTACATTTATACGAATTGACAGGATAAGTTAGTTGCTGTAGTTACTCACAAGAGTTGGTTTCTTTGCTATCTCTTTGCCTGATAGCTCAAGGTTGTTCTTTGCTATCTCTTTGCCTGATAGCTCAAGGTTGTTCACATTGGATTGGTGCCTTCACGATTCTCAATTGCACTGTCTAGATTGAGAGCTGAAAATCAAATAATTCCTTATTGGCCTCTTTGTCTTGAGTTGATCTGCCATGCATGTCATTGTTAACACTTCAAAGTCTCCTCAGTTTTAGAGAGTCTAGAGCCACAAGGTTAAGCTCCTTGTGCGTTGAATGAAATATATAGTTGTACCTGTGAAAACACATACTTACTTATGGAAACAATGAATATGAAAACACATAAACCATAGATAATACATCAAATTTTGTAACTCAATTCCATGACACAGAATCTACACCTAAAAATCTTTAGTCCAATTGAAATGATTATTTTATAAAGATTGAAAAGGATCACAAGTACATAACTTATCAAGAATCAAATATCTTAATCATATGACTTTTCCAAATAAACGTTTAGGCTTTCTTAAACTACTTAATATGTGAACAAATATAATTCGTTTAGATCGTATGTTTCATGCTTCACCTTTACGTCTCAATGTGCAGGCTCCCCCTTGTGAGAGACTTCTCATAATAATCTTTAATGTTAGGCTCCTCTAACTTGCACGGATCTTCTCAACCAATTGACTCACAATGCCAAAGTATTCAACATCACACCATGAGTACTTTGTAAAAGGCTTTCTCAACACATAAATATCTTGATGCACGTTTGCTCACACTTCTGTCTTCAAACCACAACAATATCACACGGCCACAAGCTTATATTTTTTAGGTCACACGTCGTAACAAAAACAAAAGTTAATTCCCTCAATTTATTATTAAATATCAATCATATATTTATTAATAAATATTAACCAACTTTAAGAGAAAACAACCACAACCACAACCACAACCACAACCGATATAATATCTTTATTAACGAGAATAACTTTATTAATAAATATTATCCATATTAATTCCATACCAACAAAACCTTAAGTAGCAGTACCAAAGTAAGACAATCAAAAACAAAAACAAGAAATTACAGCATAAATTAAAATCAGTGTTACAATAATAATCTTCTGAATGAGGTTACCAAAACCCACAATGAATAGTGACTAAAACGATTAAAATCAGTGATAAAAAAATTGGGGATCAATGATCCAGATGAAGAAGTGATGAATAATGATGATTTGATTAATATAGAGACTAAAATTGAACGTACGAGAAAATAAATGATAGTTTACTAAACTCAAATAATTGGTAAGAACCATCAATCATGACGTTTATTTTCTTTTTTTAAAAAAATTAAATATTGTTGGAACAGATTAAATGTGAAGCAAATTTTGGATAAGCAAGTGGGGATCGGATCGAAGACATTATTTTTGGCTATGGCGATAAAATTAAATATTAGGAGCACGTGAAACATAATAATTAAAATAAATAATATAGTTGAGAGTTTCTTTTGGTTATAAAAGACCTCTTTGGGGACACATAATCCCAAACAACTCAATTTGCAAAAGCAACTTACTATTATCTTTCTCTCTTCTTCCTCCTAGACCCATCCTTTCTGTTTACAAATAAACATTATGGAAGACAAGTTTGCTAAATTTGAGAAGGGAAAGAAGATAACAATTTTAAGTATAGATGGTGGTGGCATTAGAGGCATCATTCCCGGAACTATTCTAGCTTTTCTCGAGTCTAAACTTCAGGTAATAATGATATATATATATATACTTATATAGTACTTTATTTTTCTTTCAAAACTAAAGGTTGACTTAAATTAGTGAAAGTATTACTCGTCTATACTCAAACTCTTTACGAATTTGTAAGAAATTTTTTGGTTTTTATTGATTGGACGAACGATTTGGTTAGGAATTGGATGGACCAGATGCAAGAGTAGCAGATTACTTTGATGTAATTGCTGGTACAAGCACAGGTGGTTTGGTTACTTCCATGCTTACAGCTCCTAACGAGAATAATCGACCTTTGTACGCTGCAAAAGATTTAACCCGCTTCTACATCGAACATGGACCAAAAATCTTCCCTCAACGAAAGTCAGTAGTTTTCTCCTCTTTTCAATTGTCAAAAGCTTTCCTCTGTAAGAAATAAATTATTATAGCCTCCTAAAATATTATATTTAAGTGATTATAATTTGTATGCATAGGGTAAACTATTTTAGTTTAAGAATGAGAAGAAAATAGTAAAAATAAAATAGAAAATATAATAAATTGCAAGTTTTGAAATAATGTTCACCATACAGATGTGCGGTTATTCTGGTCTTACCGTTTTCGTTTGCTGATATTGATGTTTTGTGGTGTGAAAACAGTCATTTCTTAAGTTCTGCGGTGAATATGTTTGGAAAAGTTATGGGCCCAAAGTACGATGGCAAATACTTGAGATCATTGATAAACAGATTGCTTCGAGATATAACACTTAAGGAAACACTAACGCAAGTCATTATTCCTGCTTTCGACATTAAGCTTCTTCAACCTGTGATTTTCAGCACACTCGATGTATGAAAATTTAATTAAAAACGATTTGATAAACAGTTTATATTCCTTTAATTTTTTTTCAATAATTAATAAATCGGAGGAATTAATTATTCAGGCAAAATGGGATGCGTTAAAGAATCCAAAACTGGCTGATGTTTGTATCAGTACCTCCGCCGCTCCCACTTTCTTACCTGGTCATGAATTTCAAACTAAGGACTCTAAGGGAAATACTCGTAACTTCGATATGGTTGATGGTGGAGTTGCTGCAAATAATCCAGTAAGATCGACCTTCCTTCCCCATATTAGATAATTTGTTAAATTTGTCTTTTTACTCATAAAGCTTAATTTGTTAAATTTGTCTTTTTTCTCATAAAGCTTAATTTGTTAAATTTGTCTTTTTACTCATGAAGCTTAAGCTTCTGGACTGAATTATTGGTGGTTTAAGACTCGTTTTGGTGGATGTTTAACTAATATATGTGTGTGTGTGTGTGTGTGATGGTTGATTGTTTAGACATTGGCTGCATTGACTCATGTGACAAAAGAGATGAGCATCTTGAGAAAAAGAAGTGAACTTCTGAAAATAAAACCCATGGAAGCAAAAAGGATGTTGATTCTTTCTTTAGGAACTGGTGTGGCTAAAAATGATGAGAAGTATAGTGCAGCTATGTCTTCCAAATGGGGTATGCTTGGTTGGATCTATCATAGAGGAGCAACACCAATTGTTGATATTTTTAGTGATGCAAGTGCAGATATGGTGGATTATCATATTTCTAGCATCTTCCAATCTGAACATAATGATAGAAATTATCTTCGTATTCAGGTATACAATAATTTTAAACTATGATCTCCGTTAATTATAATTAAATAAAATCAGCATGTTTTTGATAAGGATATATTGTGTGATATCTTCAAACAGGATGACACATTGAGTGGTGATGTTTCGTCCGTGGATATTGCAACCCAACAAAACTTATTAAAGCTCATTGAGGTTGGAGAGAGTTTACTGAAGAAACCATTATCAAGGGTAAATTTGGAATCTGGAAAGTTTGAGGCACTTGATGGAGAAGGAACTAATGAAAAAGCACTTGCAGAATTTGCTCAAATGTTGTCTGATGAGAGGAAACTACGATTGAGCCCTTGAAGCTATCTAATTCCCATTTCATCAATTTATGCTTCTTTCTTGTTTTCATCTTCAACCCCTTTTTTCTGTCTTCCATAGATGATGCGTCACTTCTTTTAAGCATTATTTCATACTTTAGTCCAATAAATTGTAAAACTATTAATAATAATTTTTTTACACCATGTTATTGTTTTCCTTTCTTTTTTATATTCCACCCTTTCTAGTTTTAATCGATTGTTGGGTGGTCTGGTAGAAACTTTTCTAGAATGCACGTAAAAATGTGGACAAAATAAGTAAAGGACAAGTGAATATTTGAATTTGGATTAGTTGAAATCTAGACTAGTTTGGTACACAGAGCCCTGCCAATCCAGCTAGATGGATAACAACACTATTATGTGTGGGCAAAAATGTTTTAACAATTTAAAATACTTTTTACAAGTCCACATAAAGGTTTTAATATACATGTCCTACCACTTGGGTTATAAGACATTTGATGTGACAAAGTGCTTCCCACATATTGAAGAGAAAGAAAGAGACATCTTTTTGACAAGTTATTTCTTATACCGTGACAAGTCATTCCCAAGAAATGACAATCTATTTTAATATACTTGTAAATCTCATCCTTATTTTGAGTTGTAAATTTTGTTTTTTAGGAGAAAAGATGATAGAGAAGAGATTGATGGTGAAAGAAGAGAGAGACTAATGTTTAGTTGTAAATCGCTTTTTAGTTTTTTTCTTAGGTTAAAAATCTATTCTCAGTGGCAACCAATGGTAGGGAGGCACAATTTAGTTAGTAAAAATAAAATTTTAGATGCATCCATATAATATTCAAATCATATAATATCATTAAAATAAACCAAACTGAGTGGCATACTAATAGTGAAAAATTCAGACTTTCATGTAAACTTCTTATTCAAGTTAAAATGTGTTAGCTATTAATGTCTAAGTTTGTTTCACATAGAGTTGTAGAGTTTTAAAAAATATAGATACTAAAGCACTAACATTTCGATTTGTGCGTCTAAATTATAGTATACCAAACATTTATTTAAAAAGAAGATAATTGAATACAAAATTAAATTGTAAGGTTTAATTTTTTTTCTTTTTTATTTTGAGGTTCAATTAGAAAGAAAAAAAAAATATATATTTTTTTATCTAACACAATATTTTAATACATGAACATTTTAGATATTAAATTGAAAGTTTATATATCTATATATATTAGGCATTTTTTCTATTAGTCTTTCGGAGAATATTTGCAAACACATATTAGGCCACCAAGAGGTTGAAAAAAATCACACCCTTTTGAGTCTTGATGTTTATTAAAAGATGTGTTTGCAAAGGTCTCTTAGACTTAATGCATTATTTGTCCAACCTGTGAGATCCTTAACTTTGCTCAATGAAGATTTGACAAAGAGGCAGTGGAGGAAGAGGTGGTTTGTGGAGATTTGTAGAAGATGCATCTCTGTCTCTTGGATGTCCACACACATGTGAGATTTGTAGCAAGGATGACAGATTGAACAGACAATCTACCATTACTATTGAGCTTTCAAATGGAACAATCTATTAATTTGATTGTTATTCGCAAGGGAAGAGAGGTTTTCTTTGATGTTTCTCCACAGTAATGCTTCTCTGTCTCTCAGAGTTCTTCTATGGTGTAAATCCCACCCATTAGTTACAGAGTTCCATGTATCCCTGAGGGTGCCATTTTGCTGAGTTGAGAGAGCATATAATCTAGAAAGGGATATGTGTAAAGAGGACTATAAATGCTCCAGTTTCTGTGCCAAAACGATAACATCCTGCCATTGCTTAATTTCCAACCCAATTGAGATTTACACCAGTTTGAACCCTTGCAGATGGACCTCCATGGAGCATTGAGACTTCTGTGCTTAGCAACGGTTGGCAAATCATCCATAGGAGTAGTTCAAAGCTAAGAAGTTACCGTTATACTGACTTGCATGTAACTCTTCTAAAAAAAGAAAGAAAGAAAAAAAATAAAAACTTGAATTTAATTTTAGCAAATGATATTTAGGGCTTTTTCAAAAAATAAAACAAAAGGGGAATTGTCAAAAATAACCAATTTGACCAAATATTTACAGCATATAACAAAAATTTTAGATTTTATCAATAATAGACGTTGATAGCCACTAATATGCTTCTATCAGTGGCATTGATTGATAGTGACTATGATTGATAGAATTCAATATTTTGTTATAGCTTATAAATATTTTAATTTATTTTGCTATTTTTAAAAATGCCTCTAAAACAAACCGATAAAATATTTAATAGAAAAATTTTGAAAAAGGAAAAAAGTCATAGGCCCACAATATGAAATATAAAAAATATCTCAATCAACACACAATTAATTGGTTACACGTGCGAGAGTAATCTATTAACAATAAAAGTAGTTAGACTGTTATTTTCTGTTGTATTAGTTAATCTGTTAGACAGTTATTAGTTGTTGCCAAGCATCTATAAATACCAAGCTTGGTTGATGTAAATATTTTTCACATACAGAAATAAAAGAATTTACTGCAGTCAGTAAGTTTTTCTCCCAAATTCTGCTTCCTCTGTTATGGTATCAGAGCTATTTCCGCAAAGAAGAGTTGCAGAATAAAACTCGAACGTCCTTTACCCTCGTGCAGTCTACAGTAATGACGACACCTGAGAGTTCGACGTCCGGCAGCTCCAACTACTCAGTTCCGATTACCTCTTCTGATCTTGACGCCCAACTAAATCCCTTCATGCTTCATCATTCCATCACTCCAACCACCAACCTTGTTTCTACACCATTGGCAGGATCGAATAACTACATCATGGAGTAGAGCAATGATGCTGGCCTTATCTGGAAAGAACAAAGTTGGGTTCATCACCGGCCTGATCAAGAAACCTTCAGAAAGTAATCTATTATCCGCTTGGAAATGCAACAATGATGTGATAGCTTCTTGGATTATCAACTCTATTTCAAAAGAGATAGCAGCAAGCCTCGTTTATAATGGAAACGTAAAGGAGATGTGGGATGAATTGAAAGAAAGGTATAAACAGTCCAATGGACCTCACATATACCAGTTACGAAAGGACCTAGTAACCACTACACAAGGAAGTTTATCAGTTGAAATATACTATGCAAAAATCACCACTATATGGCAGGAACTTGTGGAATATCGTCCTATGGATGAATGCACTTGTGAAGGATCAAAGAAAATGATCGATTTCTTGAATGCAGAATTCGTAATGACCTTTCTCATGGGATTAAATGAATCCTATTCGCAAATTAGAGCCCAAATTTTGTTGATTGATCCTTTACCTCCCATAAATAGAGTCTTTTCTCTAATCATCCAAGAAGAAAGACAAAGATCCATTGGATCTTCACCCTCCATTGAGAGCATCACATTGATGGCTAACTCTGAAAGAAGATTTTCTTCTGATAAATCCAAGAAGAAAGATACAAGACCTATATGCTCCAACTGTGGCTATAAAGGACACACTGCTGACAAATGCTACAAGTTACATGGCTACCCACCCGGACATAGACTTGCCAACAACAATAATTCTGTCCATCAAAGACAGAACAACACAATCCAAGATGGAAATGACAAAGTGACAGAAGTTTCTAAGAGGAATCAATCTGCCTTTTTTGCTAGTCTCAACAGTGATCAATATACACAGCTTCTGGGCATGCTTCAAACTCATCTCAACACACCTCAAAATGGTGAGAATTTCAAAAATGAGACTACACACATAGCAGGTACTTGCCTCTCTAACTCACTCAATGATCCCTTAACATGGATCATTGACTCTGGTGCTTCCTCACATATTTGCCATGACAAGTTTATGTTTACAAATCTCTATAGCGCCCAGAATATGTTTGTTATTTTGCCCACTAAGACTCGTCTAAAGGTTGAGCATATAGGAGATGTTTTCATATCAAATGATCTAGTCCTGAAAGATGTACTTTATATTCCTGACTTCAAGTATAACCTGCTGTCAGTAAGTACTCTCCTCAAGGATGACAAATTTGCCATATCATTTTTGCTGATTCTAATTGTCTTATTCAGGACAAGTGGCTTTTGAAAACGATTGGGAAGGCTGAATTAACTAATGGGCTCTACCTACTCAGAATGAAAAATGAAAGAGTTAATTGCATTCAGCACACTGCACTAATGTGTAAAGTCTCGGCCTCTATGTGGCATAAACGGATGGGACATCCCTCTATCAGCAGAATAAAGGAGTTAGCTAAGATGATAGAAATTTCTGACTTTCCAAATTGTAAAGAAGTCTGCCATATTTGTCCCTTAGCTAAACAAAGACGTCTCTCTTTTCCTATATTGAATAACATTGCTGAAAATATATTTGATCTTATACATTGTGACATATGGGGTCCTTTCAAAACCCCAACACATGCTGGTCATTCATATTTTGCCACCATTGTAGATGATAAATCTAGATACACTTGGGTATATCTTTTGAAACATAAGAGTGATATCCTACAAGTTATTCCTAGATTTTTCAAGTTAATTGAAACCCAATTTTCAAAAGTCATCAAGGTCTTTCGATCTGACAATGCTCCTGAGTTGAATTTCAGGGATCTTTTTGCCAAAACTGGAACAACTCATCAATTCTCGTGTGCTTACACTCCTCAACAAAATTCAGTAGTGGAAAGAAAACACCAACACCTTCTTAACGTAGCAAGAGCATTGATGTTCCAATCAAAGGTTCCTTTTATCTTTTGGGGAGAATGTGTTCTGAGTGCTGCATACTTGATCAACAGAACGCCTATGGTATTACTATCAAATAACACTCCCTTTGCTGTTCTATTAAAGAAGAAAGCAGATTACAACATCATTAAGACCTTCGGGTGTCTTGCCTATGCCTCTACCCCTCAGTAAACAGATCTAAGTTTGATCCTAGAGCACAACCTTGTGTTTTTATGGGGTTCCCACCAGGCATAAAAGGATACAAATTATATGACATAGCCAAGAGAAAGTTCTTTATATCTAGGGATGTCCTATTCTTTGAAGAACTATTTCCCTTTCATTCTATCAAAGAAAAGGACATTCCGATCTCCCATGACTTCCTTGAGCAATTCGTCATACCATGCCCTCTATTTGATTGCCTAGAAAAGGAAGATAGTATTGATGCAAGACCTACGACAGAGGATAGCCCTGAAGACAGCCACGGTGTTGATGATCAAAATCCACATGTCAGTAACTCAGAAGAAACTAGTAACACTGACCAAGAACCAATTCCCATTATGACCAGAAAATCCTCCCGACCACACCACCCACCATCTTACCTAAAAGACTTCCATTGCAACCTCACCTCCCAAAATTCAACTCCCTTTCCCCTTAACCAATATCTCTCCTATAATGCCTATTCCCAACACCATAAGAACTATATGTTCAATGTTACCTCCATCTATGAACCCACATATTATCACCAAGCTGTGAAACATCAGACTTGGAGAAAAGCTATGGCTGAGGAAATAGAAGCCATGGAAAGAACCAATACATGGACAATTGTATCCATTCCAAAGGATCATCACACCGTTGGTAGCAAATGGGTGTACAAAGTAAAGTGCAAACCGGATGGTACCATTGATAGATACAAGACAAGACTTGTAGCAAAGGGCTATAACCAACAAGAGGGAATTGATTTTTTGGATATCTTTTCACCAGTGGCGAAAATAAGCACTGTGAAGATATTCTTAGCTCTTGCCACATCCTATAATTGGTCCATTAGCCAAATGGACATAAATAATGTCTTCCTCAATGGAGACTTATTTGAAGAAGTGCACATGACCCTACCATTGGGTTATCAAACCTCTCAAGTACCAGACAAAGGAGAGAAATTGGCTTGTAAACTAAATAAGTCCATTTACGGTCTTAAACAAGCATCAAGGCAATGGTTCCTAAAATTTGCAGCAGCAATATCCTCACATGGTTTCATCCAATCCAAGGCTGATTACTCCTTATTTACTAAGGGGAATGGAAGCACCTTTGTAGCATTATTAGTATATGTTGATGACATATTACTAACAGGACCATCTCCTTCGAATATCAACTCAGTCAAAGATTCTTTGAAGGCACACTTCAAATTAAAGGACCTAGGGCAAGCAAGATACTTCTTGGGTCTAGAATTATCAAGATCTGAATGAGGACTTATGCTCTCCCAAAGAAAATATTGTCTTCAAATCCTAGAAGATACTGGTTTTCTTGATTCTAAACCAGTTGTAGTACCTATGGATCCTAATCTGAAGCTATGTAAATATGAAGGAGAACAACTAACTGAGGAAGACGCCACTTGCTATAGAAGATTAATTGGCAAACTGATATACTTACAAATATCCATACCTGATATTTGCTTCTCTGTTCACCGCTTAAGCCAATTTCTGCACAAACCTACTAAACATCACCTAGATGCTGCTCATCACCTATTGAAGTACCTCAAAGGTTCCCCAGGACAAGGTGTTTTAATAAAACCTATTGATTCGTTTCACTTAAAAGCCTTCGTTGATGCTGATTGGGGATCGTGCCATGACACTAGAAGATCAGTCACAGGGTTCTGTATCTTCCTAGGTGATTCCATCATCTCCTGGAAATCTAAGAAACAACCAACCGTCTCAAGGTCCTCTGCAGAAGCTGAATATAGAGCCTTAGCATCAGTCACTAGTGAGCTAGTATGGATCACACAGCTCCTTACTGATTTTAAAGTAAAGACCTTGATGCCAACCACTGTTTTCTGTGATAATCAAGCAGTCATTGCTATTGCTTCGAATCCGACATTTCATGAACGGACAAAACACATAGAAATTGATTGTCATTTTGTTCGAGACAAAATATAGTTGAAGGATTTCTAAAGGTTTTACCTATCAACACTAGCCTACAACTAGCTGATATGTTCACTAAAGCACTACCTTCATCTACCTTAAACAGACATATATCCAAGTTGGGAATGAAAGACATTCATCGTCCAACTTGAGGGGGAGTATTAACAATAAAAGTAGTTAGACTGTTATTTTCTGTTGTATTAGTTGTATTAGTTAATATGTTAGACAATTATTAGTTGTATTAGTTAATCTGTTAGACAGTTATTAGTTGTTGCCAAGCATCTATAAATACCAAGCTTGGTTGATGTAAATATTTTTCACATACAGAAATAAAGGAATTTACTGCCGTCAGTAAGTTTTTCTCCCAAATTATGCTTCCTCTGTTATAATCTTCTTCTGAACGATCGTGTAATTCATTTTAAACACAATGAAAAGATAATTTTCAAATTTAAATGATTGAATGATAAACTTAAAACGATGGCGAGAAAGTTTCAGACACAAATGATCACAAAAGAAGAAGAATAAGAAGTGAAGACTGTACACAACTCCTCCCACAACCTAAACAACCCAAATGATAGCCACCAATATATTAAAACGAATCATCCCTCTCTGATCTTTGATATTTATTGAACTAATGTGAGCAACAAAGGTCTTTTTATAGGCAAAGATATTGATTAGACCAACCAATAAGAGAACTCCACCTTATTTGAAAGAGAGATTGGATTGTGGGGAAAGTGAAGAATAAGTGATCAGATGTCTTGTTACCATTCTTACACATAACAGATCAATTTGGATTGAGATAAAGATTATTTTAGTTTATGTTGGTCCATTTCAATAACGAGAATACCTTTATGAATGGCTTTGCTTTTCTTTTCTCCTTTTTTTTTGAAGAAACTGAACCCATCAAACTAGGGTGAACCTAGAATGATAGTCTTTATCTATTAACAAAGAGATTAGTTACAAGGTTGAAAGCCTAGAGTGAAGCCTAAATCAACCTAATCTAACAAAGTTCTAAAGTTAAAGAGAAATGATACTAGCATCATAGTGGTTTTACATGTTGAATGGTGTTTAGACCAGAACCCTATCAGGTTACACATATCTTCCCATATGTTTACAATAGATTTTGATTTTTCCTTAAAAATTCTATTGTTTCTTTCTATCCATACTATTCACAGTAGAGGCAGCAACTAAAACAAGTGACATTTCTTCTGTTTATTTGTTTCAGCTTGCTAAGAGATCTACTTAGGGTATTTAGGTTATCAATGTTTATTGAATCCTCGATAGCTCCCACTAATTTGTTCCAAATTGACTTTGTGACCTTGCAATCCAGAAGTAGATGGTTGAAGTCTTCGTTGTTGGCATTGCAGAGTACATCTGTTTGGGTTGAGGTATAAAGATGGATACTTCTTTTTAATAACATCCATTGTGTTGATTTTTCTGGGAATGACTGCCCATAAAAAGTATTTGCATTTTTTTGGGCATAGTTGAAGACCATATGATTTCAAAGATTTGAAGGTTTTCTTGAGAGAATTGATGTGATCACGATGATTGTTGAATAAGAAATTTTGAAACCAATCACAAATTGCCACATAATTTATTAAATTAATGATGAAAAAATAAAAATGCAAATAATTAAATTTAAGACTAATTAAAATTGACATGTGCCCAAATTAAAGAATTGAAAACATAAACTAGCCAATTCTAATAATGCCACATGTTTTTATTTTAATCGTTGGATTAAGTTAATCATTTTGGTTCAATTAAATATTATTGACTTGGACTAAGTTCAATTAAGCCCAAAAATAAGCTTAAGTGAGCCCAAATATAACCTAAATCCATGTGGTTGAGTTCATGGGTCTGGTCCATTGACTAACTAAGTTCAAGCCCATAAAGCTCGCCAGTGAAGTCTATAAATAGAGGAGTTCTCTTCATTTGTAAGAGTTGAAAATTTGACTCTAGAAGGTCTAGAGAGAATTTTTCCAAGAGTTAGAAGACTCCCTAACTCCTGAAGTCGATCATCCTCGAAGATTGAAGCTTCTTTGTGCTCCGTTTCCTCCAACTTCCCTCGAAGATCAGCTCTTTTTAAGAGACAAACTTTCTTCCAAGACTCCAACTTCAAGAACATCACGTGCCCCGCTTCCTCCAAATCAAGCATATGCATTCAGTCGAGAGAGAATCAGAGGATCAAATTGTAGAGATAGAACCACATTGCATCAAATCAACAAAAATACAACATCAACACAAAAGTTCAAGACCACGAAATAAATTTCCCTGGAAATCTCGTGCGAACAATGATCATCTTGCAAAGCCTTTTTAGCAGAAGCGGTGGTATAACATTTGTTTCCATTTAAACTCCATGTTGATGTGCTAATACCTCTTTGAGGATTGGGAGTTGGTAGTAGAGGCTTTATGTTGTTCCATAGAGTACTCTCCCTTTCATTGAGAGATATTCTAGGCTTGATATTCCAATCATTTAAGATTTGGTTCCAGGGTTAGTTGACATAGATATCATTTGAATTGGATAAAGCAAAAAGTCCCGGATAGGATATGAGTAGAGGACTTTTCTCATTCCACCTTCCATGCCAGAAAGAGATTCCTTCTTCGTTGCTTATTTGCCACTTGAAGTTACTTTCAAACCATGATTTGTTTTTAATTATAGACATCCAAGGGGCCTTTTGACTGTAGTGCTTTCTTGATAAGGGAAAGTCCCCTACAACAGAGGTGGTGTACTTGGCACTAATAATTAATTTTCCTCCATGGCGCAGATATCACCAAAGCCATTTGCATAAAAGCACGTGGTTTGTAGTTTTAAGTTTTGATATACCCAAACCTCCTTTTTCTTTTGGGCTTGTTACGATATATCCCAATTGACAATAGCTAAGGTGAGAGACAGTTGAGCTTGGATTGTCCATATTTGAATCCCAGAGGAACTTTTTCCAGATATTTTTAATCTATTTATAAAATGTCGTCGGAGCTTTGAAGACAGAGAGTTGGTAGGTTGGAAGACTGGCGTGCAGAAGCTTTAGTTTTTTCCTCATTTTGAGAACTTTTCAGTCCAGCAGTGAGAATATAAAATTATATACTATTTAATTGACTTTCAGTCAATGGTAATTTTATAAGTACTAGCATATATATTAAACTACTTATGTACACACATTATTAAATCACTTCCCTCTTCCCTAATTAGTTGAAGGAAAATAGAAAACACATCTAATTAAATAATTAAATGTGTGAGTTTAAGTTGTATTATTAAATCTCGGATTGCCTAAGATCAATAAAATTTGTGTAAGAAATCTCTCACTAATCCAGGAGGCAATAAAGTAATACATATATATTTTATGTACCTGCCAAAGCTTCAAAATTAGATTACCTAAACCTTTAAAGAAACAACCGAACAAGAAAACAGAAATAATAGAATTACCGAACTATATATTTATAAAACATTGCCTATTTTAATAAAAAAATTACTATTAATATATTTTAAAAATTTTCTATATTTTATAAATATTTCCATTAATTATTATTTAACAAAATAAAAAAAATGTCCATCAACCCTACATAACTTGGAGTTAATCTTTTTTATAAATTTTAAATTTGTTCTTCCAGAATTTCATAATATTATTTTTCAGAATTTATCTCCTCCTCATCATATTTTTATATTGGGTGTCATCCTTTTTATAAAGACAATATTTTTTTTATTCTTTTTCAATTATCAAATATCGTGTCCTTTTCTTTTCACCACATGCTCGTTTGGATTTAGTACAAGATCGTACCAAGATCGTTTAGGTTTAGGTTTGATACAAGATTGTTTTTTCAAGCTGTATGTGGTCGATTAGTCACAATGTACTTTTATTATTT
Organism: Cucumis sativus; assembly: GCF_000004075.3. Lineage (NCBI taxonomy): Eukaryota > Viridiplantae > Streptophyta > Magnoliopsida > Cucurbitales > Cucurbitaceae > Cucumis > Cucumis sativus. The sequence continues at coordinate 14,456,778 of NC_026656.2, forward strand.
CACGCCATGGGCTTCTAGATTTTTATATTTTACATTCTGTTCTATTCAAAAATTCAAATTTAGGAAATATTTTTTTAGATATAAAAAATAACTTCTATCACGTGTCATATATTACAAAATCGAGAAACAAAAGAAATGAAAAAAATATTATTGAGTCTTATCTTCCCCCCTCGACAATGAGAATATTATTATTGTTATTGGAAAAATTAACATAATGTATGTTAGTTGTTGGTTTAGTTTGACTTTATATACTATAAATATATAAACAAAATTTAAATACAATCCTTAAAAGTTAATTTATATAATTTTCATGTAATATAATTGTGCAAAGATTAAAAGTTAAGAGTGTTTAAAATAGTATCTAAATCAAAATAAAAATAATTAAGATAATTAAGATCAACGATAACTTGTTTAGTACCAATATTTTAAAAAAATTATAAATATAACCAAATTTATTGTTGTGAACTATTATTTTTCTTTTTGTAGAGTATTATATTTGTGAATATTTTAGATGAGATTGTTATACGTGGACAACCCCATCAAATTAATTAATTGATTATGTGAAAATGTGAATAATTTTTATTTAATGATTGAAAATATTAAATTTGAGCCAAATTCAAATGGGCAAGTGGGAAATATAATTTTTGTGATAAGATTTAAAAATAGTAATAATAATAAAAAAAAAAGAATCACGTGAAACATAAAATAAAAAGAAGAGTGGGAAATTAGCAAAGTAATGAGGCTCGTATTTACATGAAAGAAGAGTGCATAATTTAATCTTTATTTATTTATAAACTTTGGTTTGTCTTTTTTCCATATAAAAGACCCTTTGGAAACAAGAAATCTTACACATAATCCAAAACTCAAATTCTAAAAGCATCATATTATTCACTTTTTTTTCCCTCTCCCTTTTAGAAACTCTCTTCCTTTTCAATTTAAGAAATACAACATGGCATCTGATGGCTGTGTGAAGGGGAAGAGGATAACAATTTTGAGCATAGATGGTGGTGGCATTAGAGGCATTATTCCTGGAACTATTCTAGCTTTTCTCGAGTCTAAACTTCAGGTAATAATAATATACGTATATTTCAATTTTGTGTTTCAAAATATAGTTACGTTCAACTAAATTTTAGTTCAACTTGATTATAAACAATTGAATGTTAAGGATCCCACGATCAAAGGATGAGCATCCAGTTGGCCATAATTAGTTTTTTAGCCAAAAACTCACATCAACATTGAACCAATTATGGTTGGTTTAGTAAATGTTCAAACCGACTTCGATCATAAAAGAGTATAAACCGTAGTCAGTTCATCGGTTGGTTTAAACCTTTGAAATATGTTTTAAATTGTTGCCTAATTGATTAGGTTATGGTTGGTTTTTTTCAGTCTATCATACTCCGTTTGTACTCGAGAAAAAAATGAGGAGAGATCTAATTACTCCTCCCACTTGTAGACAATTAGTTGGTGAGGTATAATACCATTTTCATTACCTAATGTGGTATCAAAGTTGTTCATGAAGTCTCGAATATTGACCATTCATAAAAAGATCAAATTATGGACGGTGATATTGAAAAGCATGTGTTAAGGGTAGTTACATACTCCTCCCATTATGATATTGTAAGTTTACGTACTAAAAATTTGTATTTATGGTTGTTTGGATGATACACTTTTGGCTAGGAATTGGATGGTCCTGATGTGAGAATAGCAGATTACTTTGATGTAATTAGTGGTACAAGCACGGGTGGTTTGGTTACCTCCATGCTTACTGCTCCTGACGAGAATAATCGACCTTTGTATGCTGCAAAAGATCTTACTCGCTTCTACATAGAACATGGACCTAAAATCTTCCCTCAAAGAAAGTTTGTATTTTTCTTCCCCTCTTGTATATAAATTATTATATAAAATTTCAAATTCTATGTATATACTATCAATAAAATATGAAATTTTGTTATATTTGTAAATGGTTTTAGTAGTTCCTTTCTTCAAAAAAAATTCTTGTTATTTCTCTTACTAAAGCCAGTGTCTTATGGTGTAAACATAGTCATTTTTTAAGTTCGGTGATGGATATATTTGGAAAAGTTACGGGACCAAAATATGACGGCAAATACTTGAGGACATTGATAAACAACTTGCTCGGCGATACAACGCTCAAGGAAACACTAACACAAGTCATCATTCCTGCTTTCGACATTAAACGTCTTCAACCAGTGATTTTCACAACAGTCGAAGTATGCAAATTATATATTTGTTCTCTGTTTTTTCTTTTTTTAAATTAAGTTTTTAAAAAACTAAGTATTTTTTTTTAAAATTGAAATAGTTATGCTTTACCTGAATATATATATTCCTTTTTCCCTCAAATAAAGTAATTAATTAACATAAATTGGCATTTATATATCCAGGCTAAATTGGATGAGTTAAAGAATCCAAAATTAGCAGATGTTTGTATTAGTACCTCTGCAGCACCAACCATCTTACCTAGTCATGAATTTGAAATTAAAGACTCCAAAGGGAATAAACGTAGATTTGATATGGTTGATGGTGCAGTTGCAGCCAATAATCCTGTAAGTATCTTTCTATCTAGTCTTTTTAATGGCTGTATGATTAATTAATGTTATATAAATCGATATTGTAATTTTTGTAGACATTAGCTGCAATGACCCATGTTCGAAAAGAGATGAGCATATGGAAAGAAAAAAGTGAACTTATGCCAATAAAACCAATGGAAACATCAAAAAGGATGTTGATACTTTCATTAGGAACAGGTGCACCTAAAAACGAAGAGAAATATAGTGCAGCTGTTTCTTCAAAATGGGGTATCCTTGGTTGGATTTATCACAGTGGATCAACACCTATTATCGATATTTTCTCTGATGCAAGTGCTGATATGGTAGATTATCATATTGCCAGCATATTCCAATCTGAACACCATCAAAAAAACTATCTTCGTATTCAGGTATATATATATATACTTTAAACACCATTTCATTTCATCCATATATTATAGAATATATTACATTGTGGATTTGTACACACAGGATGACACATTGTCTGGCGTTGTAGCATCTGTGGATGTTGCAACCGAAGAGAATTTATTAAAGTTGATTGAAGTAGGAGAGGATTTGCTTAAGAAACAATTGTCAAGGGTTAATTTGGAATCTGGAAAGTTTGAGCCACTTGATGGCCATGGAACCAATGAGGATGCCCTCGTTGAATTTGCTTCAATGCTATCAGAGGAGAGAAAATTACGATCGTCTTCTTGAGACCCAATTCCATTAATATTTCATGGTTTTATTTGTCTTTTTTATTTGATACTTCATTGTGTTTAAATATCCTTCCATCTATGTGTATTGATTAACAATAAATTTGAAAAGTATTTTCTTTTTTAGAAAAAGGAACACTTTTTTTAGACTTGTTTTTTTGGTGAATTACAAATATCTAGACTATATAATTCTGTCTTTTACATATTAGAAGTGTATATATACCATTTTTATTAATAAAAATGGTATAAATTGCATTAAAACTTTAAACAAAATCATTACATTAATTATTATAATATTTAGCTATCATAAAACAATAATATAGAACATTATTAAAGACTCCTCGACACGAATATGATAAGAACTCTTGATAATTCATTGTATTTATCTGTCAATCATACAACAATAAGAACTTGTTAGGGAAAGAAGTCAAGAAGTCAAGAGAAGGAAAAATAGTGTTTATATATTAATATCTAAATCCAATAAATAAATAAAACTTTGGAAGAAATTGAGTTGATTGAAATAGATCACCAAGAGATGACATTCTTTTACATGGAAGAAAAGTAGAGAGAAGATGAGTCATTATATAGTTGCAAAGAGTTGAGTAATATTGCAAATATTAAAATTACAAAACTTTTGGAACTAAAAAATTAGTTCTAATTAAAAAGTAGAATCCTAAATTATGGAGTGATCAGAAACAAATGCATAAGCACATTCCATATATTTTACCTTCTTCATATTTTATTTACATTTAGTAAATAATTAATGATTTATAAACAACTCAAACAAGAAATTGATGGAGAAAAAAAAAAACCTAAAGACAAATGAAATGGTATAATTAGCAACAAATCGTATAGGGTGAGTTTCAATGAGCAATTAATTACATTCCTTTGTATTTAAATTAAATTACAAAATGATGACAAGTAAATAATGAAAAGGGATAATTTTGACACAAAAGGTTTATCTCATTGTACCCGTTTTATACGTATTCTAAATATTGATATAGATTAATGCTCAAGAAGCTTTTACAAGACAATCTATTTATTATTTTAGATTGTAACGAGCAAAAAAACGATCAAACGACTGTTTAGAATGAACATGATAAATAAAAAAATTGCGAGTCACAAACTTTGGTCGGTTGAAAAACAAGAGGGATCAGTCTCGAAAAGTTATAGTAAAATTAAAATATTCACAAACTATAGTAAAATTTTGGATTCTATCACTATAGCATATCAATAATTATTAGTGATAGAATTTGCTATAGGTTGTAAATATTTTGTAAAATCTACTATTTTTAAAAATTCTTCTATGTTATATGTCTAACATCACCAAAAAAAGATCAACGCAAACAAAAGTCATTCTCTCGTGATAAAAAAGGATCTTATCAAAGAAATTGAAGCAATCGATAAGAAAGAAGCAAATAATATGATTTGTGAAATCGACAATGTTGGAAGAACTGCGATAAAGTCGAAGCTTGGATCAATTGATCTAAATGAAGCTAGATACTGGTCTGAAAAAGCCTTTGATACAATTAATTTTAAAAGAAAGTCGGAGCTTGGATCAATGTTAGAAAAACTGCGACGTCCTCAAAAGAGTTAATTTTAAAAGAAAATAGGAGTCGTCACCAATCTTTTTTTACGGTATGATTGGACACCGAAATAAAGTAAACAATTTAAAAAAATGGTCTGCAAAAAAATAGAGTTGAGTTCGGGAGTCATTTGTGTGTGAGGAATGTATTAGCACCCCACGACACCCATTTAGAAAACGGTGGCCAAATTTCAAATCTTGAATTGAAAATATTTTTTCATTTATTTTAAAATTAATGTCTTATTATACCGAATAATATTCTATTAATTAGACTATATATTGAATGAAACTTCTCACCTTAAGAAAATGAGAAATTATTACAGTTTTTCAAAATCTAAATCTATCGTAGGTTAGTCTTCGAATATTAAATTCATTTTTTTATTCATATCTTGGACTTCCAAAAATGTGATTCCTCACCTCAAAAAATCTAGAAAATCGGACTTTCAAATTTCCTAAAAAATCTTTTAAGTTCATATAACAGTAATTATTATGATAGTCACGTGAATAAGTAAAAGAAAGGAAAAAATAATTGAGGAAATAAAATAAGGAAAGAAACAACGTAAAAAGTAGTGATACAAATATATATATAAATATAAAAAAGTAATAATAATAAGATAATTAATAGAGAATAAATAGTAATATAAAAAGAATATCAACAACCCAAACAAGTATAGTAATAATAGAAAGAAAAAGACTAAGATTTTTTTTATATAAAAATGACAATAAAAGTAAAAAGTAAGCCAAAATTTTTTTAAAAAAATCTTATGCAATTATTTTCTTTCTCTCTATCTTTCAAGAAAAAAAGAACCAGAAAACAAAAAATAGATTTGTTGTTGAATATTTAATAAATGAGGAATTAAAAAAGAAAAGAAGATTTTACAAAATATTTATAATCTATAGCAAATTTTGTCACTTATAGTCATTGATATGTTATAGTTATAATGATAATATATTATAGTTATAGTGATAAGATTATCATGGATAAAATCTAAAATTTTGTGATTGTTGATAAATATTTTAATTTATTTTGTTATTTTTTAAAAATATCTATTAATTAATGAGTAGAATTGAATTTTGGGTAGTGTTGAGATTGAATTTAAATAAATAAATACATCACCAAATGTTGAGGAATCTGTCCTATCCCTCAGAAATAAAAAAGTCATCCAAACTGCCAAAAGTGATTACCACTAAAGCTTGACATCGAAAACTACCCCCAAACATTTCATCTGTCCCCATTGATGGAATCTCCTTCCACCATGAAGAAACTGTACTCCAACAGTGGAAGTATGTTGTTTAGATAAGAATAGTAGATGAAGTAAATATCTCGAATAAACGCCTGCATTAGTATTATGAATTTAATTCTGAAAGCTGGTCTCTCTAAAACAATTGTAAATCTTCCTTCTCACTTTAATGGTCCTAGTAGTTTACATTTTCAGCTTGTTCATATACGAGGATTGATTAGTTATCTAAACAATATTAATTAGAGAATTTATACAAGATTAATTAGAGTTTATTATGAATTTCCATTCTATACAAGATTAATTAGAGAATTCATTGTGAATCTTCCTACTGACTTTAATGATCCTAGTGGTTTAGATTTTCAGCTTGTTCATATACGAGGATTGCAATTCAAAATTTCTTTAGCTATATTATTAGTACTTTTCTTAGGAATAATGGATCTTCTGATTGTGTTGCATCTCTGTCTTCACATGATAAATTAGTTTCAGTCTTATTTGGTGGTACCTTATCCATCTAGCTTGTTATTGGTATTCCAGCAGTTTCTTTGAGTATAAAATATGCTATACTACACAAGATAAACAATGCCAACTGGTTTCCATCATCTCATGCTTCGAGTCTTTTAGTTTCCTTGAGAATGTTTTTGTATCAAATTTGCATGGGTTCCTCAGTTGATGTTGATTTATTAAGACATGTAGGAACATATGGTGTGAAAATCTCGATTGCTCTACCTAGATTTTTCTGCAGTCTATTGCTTCAATTGAATCCTGGAATTCTTTCTGAGCAAGATGTGTTAGAAATTAATAAGCTAGATACATTATGGATAACACATTAATAGATACATTTCTAGTTTCAAGATACATATGCATTTATAGATACATGTAATTATTCAAGTACATGAATGGTATGTATTCATGTACTTCATTTATTTTGTGTCTTTTAGGAAGTGTCTCTTGAGTACTATATATAGAGATCATTTCCTTCATTTGTATGTAAGATAAAAGAATCAAATCAGTAGAAGCAAATTGAGTTTTAGAAAGTAAGTGAGTTTCAAGAGAACAACATTCTTCTCTTGTGTGTTATTGAGTTTTCTAAGAGAACAAATTTCTTCTCTTAAAAGTTTGTGAGATTTAGAGTACATTTAGAGTGGGCTCGTCAACGCCTCCAACAAAGTGGTATCAGAGCAAGGATTGAAAGATGTCATCTAACATGTTGCAGCCTCAACTTCCTCGTTTTGAGGGAAAAAACTATAGGCGGTGGAGCCAGCAAATGAAGGTTCTTTATGGATCTCAAGATCTTTGGGATATTGTTGACATCGGATATTCAAAGCCAGAAAGTGAGAATGGTCTTTCAGCACAACAACTCAATGAGTTGAGAGATGCTAGAAAAAAGGATAAGAATGCATTATTTTTCATCTACCAATCTGTGGATGAAAATATTTTTGAAAGAATATCAGGAGTCTCTACTGCTAAAGCAGCATGGGATGCATTGCAAAATTTGTATGAAGGAGAAGAAAAGGTAAAATTGGTCCGATTACAAACACTTCGAGCTGAATTTGATACAATTCGAATGAAAGATTCTGAAACTATTGAAGAATTTTTCAACCGTGTTCTCTTAATTGTTAATCAATTGAGATCAAATGGAGAAACAATTGAAGATCAAAGGATTGTTGAGAAGATTCTTAGAAGCATGACTAGAAGATATGAGCATATTGTTGTAGCAATTGAAGAATCCAAAGATTTGTCAACTCTCTCTATAAATAGCTTAATGGGATCTCTTCAATCTCATGAGCTCAGATTGAAGATGTTTGATTCTAATCCTTCAGAAGAAGCTTTTCATATGCAGTCCTCCTATAGAGGTCGATCCAATGGAAGAAGAGGTGGACGTGGTGGTAGAGGCAATGGACGATCCAACGTTGTAACAAATACAGAGTCAGAAAGCAGAGACAATCAATTTTTTTCAAATAGAGGACGAGGAAGAAGTTCAAATAGAGGAAGAGGTAGAAGTGGTGGTCGTGGAGATTTTTCTCACATACAATGTTTCAATTGTAGACGTTATGGACATTTTCAAGCAGACTGTTGGTCTAAGAAGACTAATTCTAATCAAGCAGAAACCACACTAATGCATGAGCAATCAAATAATGATCAAGGTCTTCTCTTCCTCACTCTCAATGTTCAAGAATCAAGCACTGAAGAAATATGGTATCTTGATAGTGGTTGTAGTGAAGACAGAAAGGATATTTTTATATCTTTAGATGAATCTCATCAAAATGTAGTGAAGACTGGTGACAACAAGATGCTTGAAGTCAAAGGAAAAGGAGATATTCTTGTCAAGACAAAAATGGGGGCAAAAAAAATTACTGATGTGTATTATGTTTCAGGTCTCAAACACAATCTTTTAAGTGTTGGGCAACTTCTCCTAAGAGGACATGATGTTATTTTTAAAGATAACATATGTGAGATTAGAACCAAGAATGGAGATCTCATAACGAAGGTTCGTATGACTCACAACAAAATGTTTCCAATTAAAATATGTTATGAGAAGCTTGTTTGTTTTGAGACTTTAGTAAATGACACCTCATGGTTATGGCATTGTCGATTTGGGCACCTAAGTTTTGACACTTTGTCTCACATGTGTCAACAACATATGGTGAGAGGAATGTCAAATATTAAAAAGGAAGATCAACTCTGTGAAGCATGTGTTTTCGGAAAGCATCATCGAAATTCATTTCCGACTGGAGGTTCTTGGAGAGCATCAAAACCACTCGAGCTTGTTCATACAGACTTATGTGGACCTATGAGAACTACTACACATGGAGGTAACCGTTATTTTCTCACATTTATTGATGACTACAGTCGAAAAACATGGATTTATCTACTAAAAGAAAAGAGTGCTACTTTCGAATGTTTCAAGACATTCAAAGCAATGGTGGAAAATGAAAGTAACTTGAAATTGAAATCATTGCGTTCGGATCGTGGAGGAGAATATATTGTTTTTGCAGATTTCTTGAAGGAAAATGGAATCAAGCATCAGAAGACTGTTCGAAGAACTCCTCAACAAAACGGAGTTGCAGAGAGGAAAAATAGAATAATAATGGAACTTGCAAGAAGTATGTTGAAGGCAAAGAAGCTTCCTGATCAATTTTGGGGAGACGTAGTAACTTGTGCTGTTTATCTCCTAAATAGAGCTTCAACGAAAAGTGTGCAAGGTATTACTCCTCAAGAAGCATGGAGCGGATTGAAACCAACCGTTAGTCACCTAAGAGTGTTTGGGTGCATTGCTTACTCTCACATTTCAGATGAGAAAAGAGGTAAGCTAGATGATAAATCAGAGAAATGCATTTTTGTTGGGTACAGTGAGAACTCTAAGGCCTACAGACTATACAATCCGATAAGTAAGAAAGTTATTATTAGTCGAGATGTCAAGTTCGATGAAGCAAAATTGTGGCAATGGAATGCGCCAAATGAAGACCAAAATCCATTACATGTTGATATGGATGGAAAAAAAGATGCTCGAGACTTGGAGCTTGAAGTAACTCAACCACTGACTTCACCTTCTTCATCACACTCCACAAGTGATGAAGAAACTACTCCAAGGAAGACCAGAAATATTCAAGAGATCTATAATACTTCAAGAAGGATACTAGATGAAGAACATGTTGATTTTGCTTTATTTGCAAATGTTGATCCTGTATACTTTGAAGAAGCAATTCAAGATGAAAATTGGAAAGATGCAATGAATCAAGAGATTGATGCAATAAGAAGAAACGAGACATGGGAGTTAGTAAAATTACCAGAAAATAAAAAGGCTCTTGGAGTCAAATGGATCTATAGAACAAAGCTAAAGCAAAACGGAGAAGTGCAAAAATACAAAGCCAGACTCGTTGTAAAAGGTTACAAACAAAAGTTTGGTGTGGATTATGAAGAAGTTTTTGCACCGGTAACTCGCTTGGAGACTGTTCGTTTGTTGTTAGCCCTTGCAGCAAAAAATAACTGGAAAGTTCATCAAATGGATGTAAAGTCAGCATTCCTAAATGGGTATTTAGAGGATGAAATATATGTTGAGCAACCCCCGGTTATGCAAAGATTGGAGAAGAAAATAAGGTGTGTCGATTAAAGAAAGCCTTGTATGGGCTAAAGCAAGCACCAAGGGCTTGGTACAGTCGCATCGACAATTTTTTCTTAAAGGATGGTTTCAGAAGATGTCCATATGAACATGCTCTCTACACCAAAGAAGATGAAAATGGTAATTTCTTGATAATTTGTCTATATGTTGATGATTTAATATTTACGGGCAACTCAAATATGATGATTGAAGAATTCAAAGAGAGCATGAAAAAGGAATTTGAGATGACTGATATGGGTTTACTTCATTATTTTCTTGGTATTGAAGTTAAACAAGGTGATAATGAGATTGCAATTTTCCAAAAGAAGTATGCAAAAGATTTGTTGAAAAAGTTCAAAATGGAGAATGCTTATCCTGCCAGTACTCCTATGGAATTGGGTTTAAAGTTAAGTAAGCATGATGTTAGTGAAGCTTTTGATGCCACCATTTATAGAAGTTTGGTTGGAAGTTTAATGTATTTAACTACAACTAGACCTGATATTATGTTCTCGGTCAGTTTATTGAGTAGATTTATGACATCACCAAAGAGAAGTCATTGGGAAGCTGGAAAGAGAGTTCTTAGATACATTCTTGGAACTGTTGATCATGGAATCCACTATAAAAGGAATGTGGATAATGTTCTTGTTGGCTACAGTGATAGTGATTGGGGAGGAAATATTGATGATTTCAAAAGTACTTCTGGGTATGTATTTAATATTGGTTCTGGAGCAGTTTCATGGGCATCAAAGAAGCAAGATGTTGTAGCATTGTCCACAACAGAAGCTGAATACATTTCTTTGTCTGTTGCTAGTTGTCAAGCACTTTGGCTAAGAAATGTACTACATGAATTGAAGTGTCCTCAAGAGAAAGGGACCATCATGTTCTGTGACAATCAATCATCTATTTCACTTTCGAAGAATCCCGTTTTTCATGGAAGAAGCAAACACATAAACATCAAATATCATTTCATCAGAGAATTGATCAAAGATGGAGAAGTATATATCAGGTATTGCAAGACTCAAGATCAAGTTGCAGACGTATTCACAAAAGCATTAAAGACAGATTCATTCTTGAAAATGAAAGAGAAGCTCGGAGTTTGGGAAGTCTAGCTTAAGGGGGCATGTTAGAAATTAATAAGCTAGATACATTATGGATAACACATTAATAGATACATTTCTAGTTTCAAGATACATATGCATTTCTAGATACATGTAATTATTCAAGTACATGAATGATATGTATTCATGTACTTCATTTATTTTGTGTCTTTTAGGAAGTGTCTCTTGAGTACTATATATAGAGATCATTTCCTTCATTTGTATGTAAGATAAAAGAATCAAATCAGTAGAAGCAAATTGAGTTTTAGAAAGTAAGTGAGTTTCAAGAGAACAACATTCTTCTCTTGTGTGTTATTGAGTTTTCTAAGAGAACAAATTTTTTCTCTTAAAAGTTCGTGAGATTTAGAGTAAATTTAGAGTGGGCTCGTCAACGCCTCCAACAAGATGGAGTTCCAGGACCTGATCCAAAGACCTTATCACTCAGTTACAGATTGTTTCAGGGAACACATGTTCCCTGATATAAGAGCATTTTATGCAACCTGACAGGACTCCTAAAAATTTTGACTCAAAGGATGTGGATTTCACAACATAAGATATATTATATTCCTCGAGACTTAGCCTCACGAATTATTAATACCCTCACTGCTGAATCACGAGCTCTAAGCACTTCAACCAACTTATTCTCTGATTGAAGGCTGGAAGTTGATGGTCTTGTACGTCATTTGAAGTCCCTTCTGCCATCTTCCAGCTCTTCTAATTCGTCTTAAGTGGTATGTTTTTCATTTTTATGTTCAAAGGGGGAATCTTATTTGCAACTAATACATGTTTTTGTAGATGGGTCAGCATATGGAAAATACTCTTTTTGTTATATGAGGGTGTCTCTTTTTGTTACATGGGACATATGTTTGAACATAAAAAGAATAGTTCCTCTGGTGACAAAAAGGGAGAGTTTGTTGGGTATTTTTGTCAAAAGAAATAAGTGGTTGTTCTCTCTTGATTATATTTAAGAAATCTCTAAAAAGATTATTTTTGGTAAAGAAAAAATATCTTCCTTATAAATAGGAATCTTTTGTCAATATTATTAATTTATTCGTGATGGAATATTTTATCGGAAGATCTTTAAAACTAAAAATGAGTTTTTTCTCAAAGACTTATTATTTCGTGAAGGTAGTCATTTTACCCTTTTGATATACTATGAATTGTTGAAGATTCTGCAAGTGAGTTTATGTTGGACCTGTGACAAGAAGTATAATAAAGATCAAGTACTTGACAATCTGTACACAACCAATCACTACAAGAAATTTAATGTTTAGTGGTACACCAAAAACGTGTCGCTAAAAGTATTAGCGACGAAATACTATTCGTCGCTAAGACTGTAGTTGTATCTACGTAGCTAAAAGTTTTAGCGACGCAAAAGAGATACTTTTAATGACGTTTCCGCGTTACTAAAATTTTACTTTTAGTAACATATGTTATGTCACTATTTATTGTTTTAGTGATGTATTATGATCGCCACTAAAAGTGATGTTACAAATAATGTTGTTAGTAAAGATTAATTTGGGACCATTACAAATATATTTTGCGACTTGTTGAAGTGTGCCATTAAAAATTCCAATATATATTTCTTTCAATCAATGCTTCTGCCATGTTATTGTAAATGCCAGTAAAAGTATTTTATTATATAAAAAATATAATCCAATTTATTATATAAACCTGGTATAAAATGTCACGTATAATAATTTTAATAACTATCTTTCCATCATCATCTTCTTCTTCTTCACCTACTAGGTTTCAATCCCATAACCTCAATAAACGAAACACTTAACCATTATGCTACAAAACCATCGTTGGATAATAATTTTAAGAACTGTGAAAAGCTACATACAAAAAGTGGATGTCCAAAGTTAGTTCTAAAGTTACAACCATGTAGTTACATCAAGAAGTTCCATGTCTTGGCATTCCAACAAGTCTAACAAAAGGTTATAATAACAAAGAATTCCTACAAGTCTTGGAATCATGAAAATATATTTCCTAACAAATTTATATGATACGAACCAAAAACTCTTTTCATATTCATCCAAAGTCAACTTCAAAATCTTGTATAGAAGACCATTTGTGCGTCAAATCTGAAATGTGTACATGGAAAGCAATGAATTCAATATGATTAAACTCAATAAACGAAACTTAGCACTTCAAAGCATAATACACTACTCTCAAATGGATGAAACTCAAACATTCTAAAACAATGAGGGAGGGGAGGAGGCATGTCCACATCAAGGACCAAAATCACAATGACACTCTATAATAAGGAAATGGGACATGTCTACATGAAAAGCACCAAATTCAATATATGATTAAACTCAGTAAACAAAACTTAGCACTTTAAAGCATAATGTCACTACTCTCAAATGGTTGAAACTCAAACATTCTAAAACAATGAGGGAGGAGAGGGGGCATGTCAACATCAAGAATCAAAATCACAATGACACTTCCATAATGAGGAAATGAGACATGTCTACATGGAAAGCAACAAATTAAATATATGATTAAACTCAATAAACAAAACTTAGAACTTTAAAGCATAATGACACTACTCTCAAATGGTTGAAATTCAAATGTTCTAAAATAATGAGTGAGGGGGAGGGGGCATGTCTAAATTGAAAATCCAAACAATGAGGAGGGGGTGGGGGTTATGTCCACATCAAGCACCAAATTGAGGGGAGGGGGGACATATCCACATTAAGAACAACAATCACAATGACACTCCATAACATTCTAATCACAAAGCACCAGAATGAGGGGAGGGGAGGGAGCATATCTAAAGTGAAAGCAACAAACTCCATAATGAGGAAAGGGGGCATGTCTACATGAAAAGCAACGAATTCAAATGGTTGAAGCATAATGACACTACTCTCAAATGGTTGAAACTTAAACATTCTAAAACAATGAGTGAGGGGAGTGAGGCATGTCTAAATAGAAAATTCAAATAATGAGAAAGGGGTGGGGAACATGTCTACATCAAGCACCAAAAGGAGGGGAGGGGAGGGGGGACACATTCACATCAAGAACAAAAATCACAATGACACTCCGTAAATGAGGAAAGGGGACATATCCACATGAAGAACCAAAATCACAAGCACGAAATCATCATGATGACACTCTACAACGTTCTAATCATCAAAATCATCATAAGAACGAATTTATGACTACCATAACTACAGGATAGTCATATCAATTCACAATATACAATGTTTGTATATACTACTCTAATCTAACATTTTATATCAAGCTAATTAAGTTGAAAAATGTATTGACTCTCAATTCAATTGTAGCTTGTTGCAATTCAACTATACTTTGCAAGTGTGCAATCTGTGCATTTGCTTTTTTGGTGCTTTGTTGAATTGCTTCATTTCTAGCATTCTTGGGTCTTGGTCCCCAACCTTGTCTTTTCACCTGCCCCAATCGTTTACGCAATACCCGTTCACATATTTCCTTTTCTAGAAGTAGTTTACTCCCTTCTTGTGATAAAGTGGTTTTTAATTCCACCATTTCATCCTACATCATAATTACATAATAGTTATAAAGGGTAATTGTAATGGATAGCTATTTGAGGAATAATAATCAAGGATATAGCAACATTTTAAAAAAAAATTTGCAAATATAGCAAAACTATCGTTGATAGACTTATATCGCTAATAGACTCGTTATGGTCTATTAGTTATAAACCAATATTTACAACATGATCTGTCGGTGATAGACTTATATCATTGATAGAATTTGACAAATTTTGCTATATTTGCAAATTTTTTAAAATGTTGCTATATACTTAATTATTTTGAATCTAATTGCTAAATTTGCAACTATCCCTAGTATAAATGTGTTATATATAAGTTAAGAAAAATTTCAACAATGAGTGTCATTACGTACATATTTCGCTTTAGCTTCATCCACCCACCTCTTCTTCTCATCGGAATGCGTGGGTTGGAATAATTCAATGTTACTTATTTCCTTACCCTCTTCTTTCTACACATTACAACCAAAATTATAAGTATGATAAAGTATTTATAAATACTATACAAAAATAAGTATCATACCATTTTCTGTTTATGGCGTAAAAATGTTACAGTTCCACCTCGATGAGTGAATGGAAGTTTAGATCGTGCCTTAGTATTTGCTTCAGATCTACTCTTAAAGCCTTCTCGTTCCCATCGATCACATAAACGAGCCCAATCTGAATCCTGTGCCACTCGTTTGTCACAATGTTTTCGAGCTTCAGTTGGAGAATCACACTTTTTGTAGCTTTTGTGTAGTGAACAATGAAAATCTCTATACAATACACTCATCTCGTGATCAAGGTAATCTTGTACCAAAGGGTCATCTAAGTCTAGAATGAAGTAGTTCTAGCATTAAGAAATAAAACAAGTTAGTTTATACTTAGTAAAAAAAAATATATAGTATTTCCTTAAAACTAAAACTTAAATAACTT
Source organism: Cucumis sativus (assembly GCF_000004075.3). Classification (NCBI taxonomy): domain Eukaryota; kingdom Viridiplantae; phylum Streptophyta; class Magnoliopsida; order Cucurbitales; family Cucurbitaceae; genus Cucumis; species Cucumis sativus. The sequence continues at coordinate 14,472,506 of NC_026656.2, forward strand.
AGTGAAAGTCTATCTACTATCTCCCTTTTGACCTCTTTGGATATATTTGACCAATGTTCACATTCAAGTGGTACTATCGCTCGTACCTCTTTTCCAATCTGAGAGTTTGACTTGGAAGAGTCCTTACAAATCGGTTTTCTATCTTTGAGCTCAATTTTAATTGGAATGAGACCATTTGCTTGGACATATTTCTCAAGTGCGCGCAACCCCTCTAGTCAATCCTCGACCTTTTGTTTTTGTACTAGAACCTACATAAGAAATGTTAATATTAAAACATCTAATGTTATATGAAAACTAAAAGATTTAACATAGAAAATGCAAACATACTTTGAATGTCTGAATCTACGAACACTACTTCTTGCTCACCAATACTATTTTGATTAGAATTGTTTGATTGGTGCATAAACAAGCCTGATACTTCACTAGGTTTCACACTAAAGCATGTGCAAGAAAATTGAACTTCTTACCTCAAAGTTGATAATACAAGTTGATTTTTGCTTAAATTATTGATAGTACATGTTTGATTACTTTTTACATGAAAGTATCAACACGACCGACAAACTTCAGAAAAGACTCCCTTAGTGAAACCTAAATCCAAACTCGTGCGTCCTATGTAAAAAACACCCTGAGGACGTTAACCATTTGTTCAACACTTGTGCCATTGACAGAAATATTTGGGAGAAGATTGCTCATTTGTTGAACTGGCATAACAACAATATAAATAACACTGCCTCTCTTTGTAAATATATTAGTTGCATCAATAATCCAAAAAATAGAAAACGTTCCATTATGTTCAACATTTTGCTGTTTCTCTATAGCCATTTGGTTGAAAAGGAATAAAACAATTTTCAATAACAAGGTTTGATCAGAGACTGAACAATTGGAAGACATTAAAGCTCTCACTAGTTTATGGAGAGTAGATGAGCCAAAATTTTCTCTGAATACAATGCTAGTACATTCAAGCTTATGTATAACTTGTTGGGTTTGTTGGGCTATTCTCTAGCTCTTTTTATTTATGTTCCTTGCTTCCCGTACTATTTTTATCGATCAATAATGAAGCGAAAATGATGGGGATGCTAAGAGGGTGTCTACTTAGTGGAGATGTTCAGGTATACCTACTGACCCATGTATCATTTTTTTAAAAAAGTTGATAGTGCATGTTTTCATTTTTACTAATCACAAAACACGTGCAATACACGATGCAATGCATATGAAATCTTGTAGTTTTAATTAGTTTTTCTTCTAAATAGTGATTTCTCAACATATATAACAATTTCTATTTTAGTATATTCTCATTATTATTGTCTTTAAAAAAACTAAAAAAGGTCCTTCCACTAGTTTAAAAGGAGAAAATATGTTTTTATTAAATTATAAAATTAATAGGTTAATAATAATCTACTCTTGTAATTATATATAACACCAAGTATTTAGACAAAATACCTCAATTTACTATGAAATTTCATAAATGTGCAGAATTAAAATTTATTTTGTTGATTGGAATTTCGTATACTTTTTCGACAATTATAACCCTCATTATTATCAATTATATATGATTTTTAAAATTAAATTTAAATTATTTTCTTATTCACGTTATATGCAACTTATTATGAAAATAATAACCTCCTTATTTATGCATTTAACTAATGTCTTACTTTATTATGAAAATAAATTAAAAAAATTTTTTTAATTAAGTATAAAATTAAATCTTTTCTAATATGGAACATGGAATGATTTAATAATTAAATATAATTGTATATCATATTGTCCACACCATGTTAATAATCTCAGTGCTTCCATCTGTCGCAGGTAACATCTTTATCCTTTAATTTTTTTGTGTTTTCTTTCAGCAACGACTTCATATTATCCATACCACGTTAATAATGTGAGTGCTTCCATCAGTCGTCGACAATGACTTCATCCTTCAATTTTTTTGGTCTTTTTTCCAACAACGGCTGCATATATTTTAATCATGTTCCTCCTATTTTATTTAATTTTATATTTTTCAGTTCATCTTTCTATCATGTTCGATATACCACTCCATACACGGATTATATATTCATTGTATTTTTTTACACATATGCTACTGAATAATACATTTATGTTTTGTGTTTTATTTCATATATACTACTGTATATACTCAATAATACATCCACAACTTCTTTCTTATATACTACTGCAAACACATATTATATAACAGATCAGTATTTTTTTTTAATTATTACCTATATACTACATAATACATATATTTTATATATACTATTCATAAACCAATTAAACAAATTTATAGCATAACTTTTCATTCATAAAATATACAATGTATTATTTCATATATACTATTCATAAACCAATTTTTTGTTCAACCACATTTTCATACAATTTTCTGACTCTTCAGTCCTTTCATGAAAGTTCTAACCTCACAAACATATTTAATTTTCCTCAACATTACAACAATTAATAATATTTTAATGGCATATATTAAATACACTCATCATAATTTGTTCTCATTCATGTTCCACAACTTTCATACATAATCACTATTATTTTAAACATAACGTATTATTTACTATGTACATATACTCATCAAGACTTTTGGTTGTGTATTCGAAAAGGAGACGAATGGATGAGAATTGTTCCATTGCACAATCAAATGAGAGATGAATAGACGATGAAAACATGGAAAAGACGCCAAGGATAAATAATAATATTGACGGTGTAGAAGGAAAATGACATACTTATAATTTATTGAAATAAAAAAGGATACATCATAAAATATAGTCTTATAAAGACTACTTTTACAATAATTTATTGTACTAAAAATAGAAATTAAAGGATTATACACACACACTCATAAGTACATGAAATTAAATAAAACAGAAAATGATGCAAATAGAAAAAAGCATATTTGAAATTGGAATTGGGTTCCTCATTATTCAACTCGATTGTCGTAGCTTCCTCTCCTTAGACAAAAGTTTAGCAAATTTAATAAGGGCATGTCTGTTGGTTCCTTTCTTAACAAGAAGTCCCTCAAACTTCACAGAAAGGGCTTTTCCTTTAGTTTCTTTCTCAACTTCCTCAAACTCTCCCGTTTTCAAATTTATCCTGGACACTCTTTTATCCAGCAACTCCTCTCCCACAGTTTCCAGGTCGGTTAAATTCTTTTCCGTTGCAATATCCACAGAACGTAATTCGCCAGTCAAATTCTGAGCCTGTTGTACAAAATAACAGTGATGCATCAAAGGTTTGTACTGTACTAGCTCATACATACATAAATTTTACATTTATTACTTGCTTTATTACCTGAATACGAAGATAGTTCTTTTTACGACGATAGTTCTTTTTATCAGGTCTATTTTTATGAAGATTATGATCATATTGAAACATAGTGCCAACATGAATATCCACCATATCAGCACTTGCATCACTGAAAATATCAATGATAGGTGAAGTTTTATTTTTATGGATCCAATCAAAAAGTCCCCATTTGGAAACATCAGCTGCATCATACTTCCCAACATTTTTAAATGAACCAGTCCCTAAAGAAAGGATCAACATCTTTGATTCTTCTTCCTTATTCTTCTCAGTTTTGAATTGTCTCCGGATGATCATCTCTCTTTTCTCATTCAGAATTGCAGTTAATGTCTAAACAAATATATATCAACACGTGAATTAATTAATTAATCACGATCAATTAAAAACAAAAACATTACTTTTACTACTTTTCAATAAACTCACGGGATTATTCGCAGCAACTCCACCATCAATCAAATGCAAATTACGACTATCTCCATAATTTTTCAATTCATGACAAGGTAAGTAAGTTGGTGCTGCAGAGGTGCTCATGCAAACTTCAAGCAATGTTGGATTTTTTAACTCGTCCATTTTAGCCTGAAACAAATAATGTCAAGTTCATTTAATGCTAATTAGTTCATAGGAGACATACATATTATTATTATTATTATTATTATTATTGTCAAACAATTATAAGTAATAATTTTCATACCTCGGCAGTAGTGAAAATACGAGGGAAAAGACCGTTAATGTCGTATGTAGGAATTATAACTTGTGTAATAGTTTCCTTGAGTGTTATATCTTCAAGCTTTTTCTTCTTTAACACATTCTCCATGTCGTCTCTGTTGTACCTTGGGCCCCAAAATTTCCATAAAAAATTCGTTGTTGATCTTAAAAACTTACTGCGTTTACACCATAAAACACACCAATTTAGTATAGTTAATGGTATGATGTTCTATCTCAGAGTAGTCCATCTATCATAAATTCCTTGAGTTTTTCATTGTGTTGTTGAATTTTAGGAAAGGGAAAGTAAATCACAACAAAAATTAGCATTTCCAAATTGAAAATTATATAAATTAAGCGAAAAGAAAATTACAATGGCAACTTTGACTGAGGAAAGATTTCTGATGCATGCTCTTTATAGAAGGGGACAATTTCTTTCGCTGCATACAAAGGTCGATTATGATTGTTCTTGTCTGGAGCTGTAAGCATCGTGGCAACCAAACCACCGGTACTTGTACCAGCAATTACATCAAAGTAATCTGCTATTCTTGCATCTTCTCCATCCAATTTCTAGCCAAAAGTGTATCAAATAACCAAAAATCAAAATTTTCATATACGTGTTAAACTTATAGGGACAATAATTAATGAGAGGGCTGTAACCATCCTAATTAACCTGTTATGTTATTGCTCAGTTGGATTTTATAAACTTTGATGCGAATATAATATACATGTATCTATATTAGTTTAGTTCTTATTAGATGAGTAACTAGTAAATTAGATTTCTCTTCATTGTTTCAATGTGATATGAGATCCTAACATTATTCAATATTTTAAAGTCAACTTGAACCTTAGCTTTTTATAAAAAAACAAAAAAATCAAAATGTAAGTGTTGTTATTACCTGAAGCACAATCTCGAGAAATTGTAGGATAACTCCGGGAATAATGCCTCTAATGCCACCTCCATCAATGCTCAAAATTGTTCTGTATTTCCCCTTTTGAGAATCAGGCTTAGAAACAGCCATATGTTCTACTTGTAAAATGAAAGGAAGGTGTTAGATTATGGAGAGAGAATTAGAGTTTGGTATTATGTGTGAGATATTATATCCCATCTCCAAAGGAGCCTTTTATAGGGAAAACAAACTCATGTTTCAAAATAAAATAATTAAGCCATTCTTCGATCGTGCATAGACAAGCCTAATACTTTACTAGGTTTCCCACTCTTAGTCTTTTCTTAATATTTAGTGTGATTCTTGTTATTTTTTAATCTTCTGCAAAGGTGTTGTACTAAAGCATATGGGTCGGACAAATCGAATTTCTTATCTCAAAGTTGATATAATACGAGTTGAGTTATGCTCAAGTTGATAGTACACATTTATTATTTTACTAGTCACGCACGAAACACATGCAATATATATTATGAAATCTTGTAATTTTAATTAATTGCCCTTAGATACCTTCTTATATTCATTAAGCGCAAAGGAGTAAGAAAAAGTTCAGGGCTAGAGAGCCCATAACATAACAGATTTCGTAATGATTACAGAAAGCATGAATATTGATAGCTATATGTGAGCTGCATTATAGTCTTTGAAGAGTTGGTTGTGTGAGCGACCAAGCTCCAACCAACGAGCAGATATATCCTCCCATGTGTGGCTATTAGCGGTGTCCTTGAAGCACCATTTTTTTCGTTCATTCCAAATGGTTCCATAAAGCTGCTGCGACCCAAGTTGAAGTGGATGATATCCTTGGTGTTCGAATATTGATTGTGGCAAATATGATGTTGGAGCAGAGATCAACAGAATGTTTTCCCTGTCATTATTCCACCCAGATGATCTCGTTACCTTTTCCCAAATAATCTTGGCAAAATAAAGAACCAATGGATAATTAGACTTTTTCAGCTATGAGATTACCTCCATTGGAAGCCCTTTAATTTGAATTTTACATATATCATAATTTCTCTAAAAAAAGGAAAATAGGCTAAATTCAATTTAGAGGTTTGGAAGGTTTGAGCTTATCTCTCATAAATGGAATAACTGACCATGAATTTAGATTTAATTTAAAAAGATTAGGAATAGCACAATCCATATTTAACGGATGTCCTAATCTTCACATGTATTTCCTCACTAAGTTTTCTCTAAATTTTAAGATAAAATAATTAACCTTAATACTCATAATATTCTCTCTTAATAAAGTTTCAAAAATTTTACCATTTAAATATATCAAAAGTTTACCATTTAAATATATCAAAAACTTCAATATTATCAAATATTGCGAACAATATAATATTTGGTGTAATTACTATTTACGATTATTTTTTTAAAAAAATACGATGGATTAGTGGATTAGTAGTTGCACCACATCCCCATTAACAGACCATCCCTTAACACCATCACTCTTTATGGTTAATTACTAACTGAGCACCCCTTACCACCATTACTATTTATGGTTATTTCTTAATGTGTATTATTATATTATTTGATTTATATATATTTCTCTTTCGTTTTAGGAATTTTGGTTGTTAAATATATTGTTAATTTGATATTAATTATATTAATTATTTTCCACGTTTCTTTTTGTTCTTTTTTTTCAAAAAGTTGGTATTGGATGTAATCTACAACGAATTTTTGTTTTTTTCTATAATCTGTAACGCCTCGACTTAGGAGGGAGACATGAATTAAATGATATTACATCTAAATGAGAGGTATTCTGAAGAGGTGAAAGTAAAGTTTAAAAAAATTAAAAATTACTACTTATACTAACAAGGTGTACTTTTTTTTCAATGGCTCAATCATAGGAACTTCAAAGTGAAACGTGCTTAGTTGGGGTAATTTTCTATAGGGTGACCACTATTTTCTTTTCTTTTTTTTTGTAATATTTTCGTAGTATATATTTCTTAGATATATAATATGAAAAAAAGAAGGAATGCCAAGTTAAAAAAAACAAATAAATATAACTAAAATGAAATAAGAAATATAGTTTACAATTCCTTAAATGAAGAGATAAATACATATATTAAAGGGAGAGTGGTGGATGGAATATTAATCTCTAATTTGATTAGCAATAGTTGACGTTGTTTAAAGGGCATTTATAACAAACACGCAACACAAGTTATAATAATTAAGTTTATACCACACATATTTATTGTTTGAAAAAGTGACAAAAACAAAGGCTAACCTACATATACAAGATGTAAAATGTCGCAAATGCTCTCATTACGTTACTAATACATATATGCTTAATACATATGATATTTCTTGGATACTCTTGATATACATTTGATAACCTTTATTGGATCTTGATACAGTCGATGAACTATGATACTCTTTGATAAACTCGATATCTTTTGATACACCTGAACACCTTGATATACATAATAACTCTTTGTTATACTTGATTTTTTCTTGATACACTTGATACAATTTAAGTTTTGATACACTAAAATGATTCACTAATAAGTTTAATACACTTGATGTCTTACTAATAAACTTGTTATGCTTCATTGGTTCACTCAACAAATTTGATACACATGATACACATGATATGTTTGATACACTCAATGTATGTACTACATATACATTATTCAATTGATCAAATACATTTGATATGTTTAAAGTCCTACTTATACACTTGATACACTATTAATATACACTTGTAAAATTGATTGATATATACCTGATCATTCACTTTACTAATATATGTTCATATATATACTTTTTAATAATAATATATTGTTGATATACTTTGTTATGATACATTGAATTATATTGTTCATATACACATATTTAATCAATTATAAAGTACAATAAAATGCATAAATTTTATAAAAAAAGAAGAAAAAATCACGTAGTAAGTATATCAACGAATTAATACATATAATATAAGTGCATCACAATACTGATATACAAAACAGATACAAAGTAAAATAAAAACAAAACCAATGTAAAAAAATAAAACAAAATCATTTGAAATTAGATTTAACTCAAAGTACACATCAAAGCAAGTAGAGAGTTATAAAATAGTTATTTTAAAATACACATTGACCTCTAGACCAATCAAGATATACACTAAGGACTAACCGTTTTATCATTTCTAAGATAGTTATTTTAAAAACTGTCATTTAATTTAGTTATTAAAGGTCGATAAAAATGGATAATTATAATTGATGACAATTTTATGAATAATAATTAAGTATGTAGCAACATTTTAGAAAAAAATTGCAAATATAACAAAATCTATTGATGATAAGACTCTTATGATTTATCAGTGATAAAGACTCTTATGGTCAATATTTGTAATATAGTCTATCAGTCATAGACTTTTATCCTTGATAGAGGGACATATTTTAATATATTTGCAATTTTTTAAAGTATTGTTATAGTTAATTATTTTGAATCTAATTGTTATATTTGTAATGATCCCTAAAATTAACGTATAATGCAATTTTGTATCTAGTGTAAAAACAAACCTAAATATCGGACATAATAAGGAAAAAAACTATATACCATATAATAATTAATCGAGTTAATTAAAAATAGAAAAAACTTTAAAATTAATTTCCACATTCCATTCATACAATGTGTATTTTATAATCCAACGATCTAATTCAAATTTTATGGAAAAAGTATTTTATAAATTTTAAAAAAGAAATAAATTCATTCTATGTACTCCAATTGATATAAAAGCATCAATATATGTTTGTTTATAAGTCCAATTGCAAGTTTTAATTTTCAAGTGCCATCAACTTGGAAGATTGTTTATATGTTATTGTGTGTGAAAAGGCTATATATTGAAAGTCGTATTGAAATAACAATAATCCAAATGAAATTCTCCTCTATAGTCAACCCACATTTATAGCCAATAAAAAATATTCATCTTAAGGCAATACTACTCGTCCAATTGGGTATGTTCTACGATGTTATTGACACTAAATTTATAGGCAAACTCCTCTAACAATAATAATATAGAGAAATTTTTAAAACTAACAAATTTTACAAAATATTTATAATCTATAGTAAGTTTTATCTTCGATAGTTATTGATATGTTATAACTAGGGATAGAAGACTATCATTTATAAAAGACTATCATTGATAGCATCTAAAATTTAGTTATAAATATTTTAATTTATTTTGTTATTTTTAAAAATGTTACAGGATAACACGACACTCTCCTTACTCAAAGCATATTCAAATAATAACATTAACACGTGTAATTGATTAGTCTAAAGGGCCATCAAATCAAAATTACAAATATATATTGATTTGTACACTATACATTTAAACAATGTGTCTACGATTGCTAATCAAATTAGAGATTACACAACTTGCATCAAACTTTTCAATTAAATAAAACCCCACTAGCTAAAGAACATTGAATGAAGTCGAAAATTTTGATTCCAATATGGATTTTGATTTAGTCTAACTAAATAGTGCATATATATTTTTTTTAATAACATTAGGGTAGAAAGTACGATAATGGTAAATACCCCTTGACACCATTATCATTTTCGATTAATTACTAAACATTATATATATTTTTTAGAATTTACACTAGATAACAAAATCTTTTAATAAAATTAATCTTCTATCACCTTTATTTAACATATTGCAAATATAACAAAATTTATTAATAATATTAGACAAGTAAAAATTGATGTTAATTTATTTTTATAAATTATAAAGTTACCTCTTTCCTTCCTTCTAACCTAATGTAGTTGGAATAATGCATTTATTCTTTTAAAATATATTTAAACTATAATCTCTTATGTAATTAACTAAAATATTAATTTATTATCTTGGCCTTTCAATTTTTAGTTTTAAACTTGTGAAAGACTATAATGCTCAAACCATTGCTCTAAATATTCAAACTTTTCTAAACTAATGTATCTCTGGGCTTCCCTCCAGCCTTATGTACTCCCTTTATTAATAAATTTTGGTTTGTGAGCATTGCTCTCTCACCTTGTTTTCCTCTAAAAGAACACTAAAATAAAAGTTATTATATGTTACCTAACTTCTAATATATATGTTTAGAAATAACTATTAAGAATAAACTAATTAAAACTAAAAGATTTCACATTTTTCTTTACTAGTAAAAGTAAAAGTGTGTGTAGTACACAACATTTGAGCTCCACCCAACAAACTCTTCAACAATATAATCTTTCAACCATCAACCCAAAAACCAAAAAGTAATTTTTTTTTTGGTTAATTACTCACCGTGGCATGTTATCTCTCTAAATATCAATACTTTGTTATAATTGTGTGGACTTATCTCTAGCCCTTCCATGAACTTTGTACCTATTGAGCTTTATTGAATGTATATCGAGTATGACGAGGGTGTTAAAAGGGTGTCCACTTAGTAAGGATGCTTGGGTGCACCTACTGACCCACCGTTGGTATCCTTAAAAAAAGTGTCTGCTATCAACTTGAACACTTACTATTTGCGGATGATATATATTACTCTTGTAGAAGATAGTGATAAATATCTTTCTAATCTAATATTTGTCCTACACGTCTTCAAAGCGGCTACAAGTCTCAACATATCAATAAAACAAAAATCCTCTACTACGACAGTTGTTTATCTCACAAAATGGATGGAGAAAAAAATTGCCACAAAAGGAGAAAAAACATGTTTTTGGCAGGAAAAGACAGAATTTTTTGTATAATACTTTTCGCGACAGTTATTTGATGTCATAAAAGATACATAAAATAATGTATTTAATGTATGAAAAAATTAAATTTTTATTTAGGATTAAAGCTTAACCCCTATCGAAATACCCTCATTCCATTTGTGCCCGTCTCTTCACTCCAGCACCCGGTTCTGTCGCCCATCTCCAAACTCGAAGAAGGCCATCTCTGGACGACACTCAGTTTCGTCACTGCCACCACCCCCTCGTGCCCGTCTCTTCACTCTAGCGCCGTCGAAACCTCCTCTACTAGACGACGAAACATCCTTTGTCCCAATACTTACAATCTGTGCCTATAATCTCCAATTCGTTGCAATCTCTTCAACATTCAAACCACAACCGTCACCTACTCTATCGGTAAGTCGTATGTTCCTTTCTCTTTCTCTATCTCTCTGTGAAATTGTTCTCTGTTACTCTTTCCCTCAACTCCATGGATCGTCGGTAAGGTGTGAAATTTTCAATTTCGTATGAATTCCATCTTCTATATCGAATAAATCCACCATCTCTTCTATCAATGTTGAATAAAACAGGGCTGAAACTATTGCTATTTGCTGGGGAATTCAAGTTCAATACATACCTATAAATTACCTGGGTGTTCCTTTGGGAGGCAAGCCTACTTCCACAAATTTATGGGATAATAATATTACATAAAATATTAATAAAAAGCTCAGCAACTGTAAATATTCATACATATCAAAAGGTGGTAAATTGACTCTCATCAGTGCAACTCTTGAAAGTTTTTCCACATATCAGTTATCCATATTCAAGTCTCCCATTGGTGTTTGTAACAGTATTGAGCAACTGTGGAGGAATTTCTTGTGGAAAAAATCCCAAAGAGAACGATATATAATTCACACATCTTAAAATAGACTAAAGTTACGGCTCCAAAAGACAAAGGTAGCTTGGGCATCAACAGAATTACTGACATAAATTTTGTTGTATTAAGTAAATGGCTATGACGTTTCATCTCTGAAAATAAACCTCTTCGGAAAAAATTGATATCTACCAAATACACAAAGGATTCTATTCGTGGCTATCCAACAAAAGGTAAATTCATCAGTTTAAAGGCCCCGTGGAGATCTCTTATAAAAAGGATTGATTGGTTCCTTATAAATATAAATTGGTAGCTCAACAAAACGGTGAAAAAAATTCCTTTTGGAATGGTTCATGGAACAAAAAATCCTCGCTCTCTCTATACAAGCCTAGCTTTTTCTCCCTCTCAAATCTTTAATATGGAAGTGTAAAAGAGATTTGGAATCAATAGATTCGTGATTGGGATATACATCCTAGAAGGCCATTAAAGAGCATCGAAATACAACAATGGTCTCAGCTGAAAATCTTTCTCCCTTCTCTAAACTCATCCCAAACTACTGGTATGCCTAAATGGAAGCCGAATAATGATGGACAATTCATAGTTGCATCCATTAGAAAAGACATCCATAATATGGAGCTAAGAGAATCATAGCAACATCAAGACAAACACCTTCAAAATTTGTGAAAGTCTAAAAATTTCCAAGAAATGTAAATTTTTGAAATGAGATATTTTGCATAAGTGTATCAATAGTTGTGAGAAGCTCCAAAGAATTAAGACTACCAAATTGTTGCCTTGATCCAAATTGGTGTTATTTTTGTAAAAAGCATTTAGAAGATATCGATCACATATTCATCAATTGTGTTGTTACTAAGGAGATTTGGGACAAGATCACATATACAATCAACTGACATGACCACTTAGCTTCACTAACATATCTTACTTATGCCAAAACATTTGAAGTACAAATCAAAAATCTTACAGGCTTATGGAGATCCAATCTCTATAAAAATTATAGTGCTATCATAGTTGCTCTAAATTAAAATTCTTTTGTATAACTTTAGTTCTTGCTTCATGTTCTGATTTCTTTATTATAATGAAACGGGAATGATGAGAGTGTTAAAGGGGTATCCACTTAGTGGAGATGTTCGGATGCACTTACTTACTCATTATATCTTTTTCAAAAAAAAAAAAAACTATCAAATTGAAGATAATTCAACTGACATACACTTGTATATTATAAACTTTGAGATAAGAAGTTCAATTTCTCCCGCAAATGCTTTAGTCCGACACCTTTGCAAAAGATAAAAAAAAAATCACACGAAACAATAAAAAGAAAGACTTAAAGTAGTGGGAAAACCTAGTAAGGTTTTCTACATTAAGGTTCATCTCAAGGCAAGACTCGTCCAATATGTTCTACAATGTTATTGACACTAAATTTAAAGGCAAACTATTATAATAATAGGACACTATATACCTACTTGTTATCATTTTCAAATAATAATATTGAAACGTGTAATGGATTAGTCTAAAAGACCATCTAATCAAAATTACAAATGTTCATTTATACACTATACATTTAATCCATGTGTCTACAATTGCTAATCAAATTATAGATCATACAACTTGGATCAAACATTCAATTAAAAGAAACCCCACTAGCTAAAAAACATTGAATGAAGTTCAACACATTGATTCCAATATGGCTTTTGATTTAGTCTAACCAATGCATTTTAATTAAGTATATTGAATCAAAGTGTTGTGGGTTCAATTTGGTTGTAAAATGTGTTAAATAATATATAATTAAATTTATTTTTATTTTTCAGTTTAATTAAGTTTTTTGGTCAACCAATAATTTAATATGATATCAAAGCAGATGGATCAAAATTTTCTGTGTTTGAGTCCGAGAGAAAAGTATTAAATGATATATAATTAAATTTTCTTTTACACATCAGTTTAATCAGTTTAAGCTTTTGAATCAATAGATAATTTATGATGATAAAATAGCATGCAAATAAAACTAGTATATTTTTTTTGTTTTTCAAGACTAGACATGAAAACGAAAAATGGAAAGTCTTGGAATGAAATAAATTAAATCTAAATTCATTTTATTAAGTTATTCCATCTATGAGAGATGTGAGTTCAAACCATCCAAAACCTCTGAAGTCTTTATGATATATGTAAAATCCAGAAGGCTTCCAATATAGATATAATCTCAAAATTTCATCATAATTCTCACTTACTATTTTTTATTATTTTGATTTGGATTATTTGATTGCCTTTTTCCTATTATCATTTTTCAAAATGTTTAGAGCATAGACTAGCCCATTTATACGTTTTTGTGATAAAACCTCTCTCTCCTATATTAAAAATGGTTATGTAGTGAGCAAATTTACACGTTTCTTTTATACATTTTTCATTAACTTTTGTATTACCTTTTATAAAGTTGTTTTGACTTTTCAAGTAATTTATGTGATTTATTACATTTTATTCCGAAAAAACGTGACTTTTTAAGATAAAATGCATTTGTTTGTGGTAGAAGTGTCTACATTAGTGCATTGGTCGTTCCGATGTACACGTTAGATATGATGTAATGCGTAAAAAAATATTTATATTTGTATTCTTATTAAATATAATTTAATGAGAGAAAAATTTTTAAAAAATTATTAAGAAAATAGAAGATTTAATTAATTTTATGTAATAATTCTATAATTTAATTACTAGCTAGAACAATTTTTCTTCCTTTAAAATAGATAGAAGATTTTTTGTATTTTTAAAGACTATAACATGACAACACTAAAATAAAAGTTATTATATATTACCTAACTTCTAATATATATGTTTAGAAATAACTATTAAGAATAAACTAATTTCACATTTTTGTTGACTAGTAAAAATAAAAGTGTATCTACTGCAAACTTGAACCATATTGCTTTTGTATTATCAACTTTCAGATAAGAAGTTTGATTTCCAACTTTAGGATAAGAAGTTCATATTTCTCCTGCACATGCTTTAATCCAACACCTTTTCAAAAGATTAAAAAAAAAAAAGTCACACTTTACATTAAAAAGAAGACTTAAAGTAGTGGGAAAACATAGTAGAATATTAAGCAATGGCTTAATTATTTTTATTCTGAAACATGAGTTTGTTTTCCCTACAAAAGACCCCTTTGGAGATTGGATGTAATATCTAACACATAATACCAAACTCCAATTCTCTCTCGATAATCAACACCTTCCTTTCATTTTACAAGTAGAACATATGGCTGTTTCTGAGCTTGATTCTGGAAAGGGAGAATTGAGAACAATTTTGAGCATTGATGGAGGTGGCATTAGAGGCATTATTCCAGGAGTTATTCTAGCTTTTCTCGAGTCCGAGCTTCAGGTAATAACAATGCATGCATACATCTCGATTTTTTTAATAATGTTAAGATCCCACCTTGAAGAAATTCAGAAATCTAATTAACTATTTCTATAAAATACATGAGTTACTCGTCTAATCAAACTAAACTAACACATGAAATCTAAATGAGCAATGACATGCATGACATGTTAATTAGAATAGTTACAGGTAAATCAGTGTCCCTATATATATGAAATTTTAATTTTTGGTTATTTTAATTTGATACACTTTTGAGTAGAAATTGGATGGAGAAGATGCAAGAATAGCAGATTACTTTGATGTAATTGCTGGTACAAGCACAGGTGGTTTGGTTGTCTCCATGCTTACAGCTCCCGAGAATAATCGACCTTTGTATCAAGCGAAAGATATTGTCCCTTTCTATAAAAAACATACACCAGAAATCTTCCGTCAACCAAGATGGTTAGTAATTTTCTTTTATCTCTTTAAATATAATTTGAAAAGCTAGCTTTAATTGATTTGTTTACTAAATTGGTGTTTTATGGTGTAAATAATGCAGTCATTTTTTAAGTCCATTGACGAATAGGTTTTGGAAAGTTATGGGGCCAAGGTATGACGGAGAATACTTGAAGGAATTGTTAGACAAAGAGCTTGGAGTTGTAACACTCAAGCAAACTCTAACACAAGTTATAATTCCTACATACGACATTAAACGTCTTTTCCCTGTCATTTTCACTACTGCCGAGGTATGACAAAATTATTTACTTATGAATTGCTGTTTTAGGCCTAAATGAACTAAATTTTAAAAAAGAACATTAACTTACATTTGTGCAGGCTAAAATGGACGAGTTAAACAATCCATTATTGGCTGACGTTTGCCTCAGTACCTCCGCAGCACCAACTTACTTACCTTCTCATAAGTTTGGAATTGAAGGAAATAGTAATATATTTCATATGATTGATGGTGGAGTTGCAGCGAACAATCCTGTATATTACTAATTCTCTCCCCTTATTAAAAAGTAGTAAAAATAATGTTTTTTTTTTGTTTTTTTTTGTTTTTTTTTGTTTTGAATTGATCGTGATTAATTAATGAATTAATTAATGTGTTGATATATATTTGTTTAGACATTAACTGCAATACTGCATGAGAAAAAAGCGATGATCATCCGGAGCGAATTAGAAACTGAGAAGAAGAATAAGGAAGCAAAGTTAAAGATGTCTCCAAAAAAGTTGTTGGTCCTTTCTTTAGGGACTGGTTCATTTAAAAAAATTGGAAAGTATGATGCAGAGGATACTGCCAAATGGGGAATTTTGAGTTGGGTCCACAAAAATAAAACTACACCTATCATTGATATCTTCAGTGATGCAAATGCTGATATGGTGGATATTCATCTTGCTACCATGTTCCAGTATGATCATGATCTTCATAAAAACGATGGTAATAAAAAGGATAATCATCGTAAGAAGGATTATCTTCGTATTCAGGTAATATAAACAATCAATTGAGAATAAAACAAGTAGTATATGTACGAGTACTTATGGATGAATAAACACTTTGATGTATTACTATTATTATTTTGTACATAACAGGCTGCGGACTTGAGTGGTGATGAATTATGTTCTGTGGATATTGCAACTAAAGAGAATTTAGAAAACTTGGAAATTGTGGGAGAGAAGTTGCTGGATGAAACAGTGTCAAGGGTAAATTTGAAAACTGGAAGGTACGAGAAACTTTCTTCTAAGAAAGGAACCAATAGAGAAGCCCTTGTTAAGTTTGCTGAACGTTTGTCTAAGGAGAGGAAGCTACGATTGTCTGGTTGAGGAGGAAGAAGCTAAGCTTAAGTCATTTCCATTTCAAACATGTTTTTTTCTATTTTGTATCATTTTATGCTTTAAATAATTTCATGTACGTGTCCGTTTGTGTGTGTTTAATCCTTTAATTTCCATATATTAGTACAATAAATTATTGTAAAAGTAGTCTTTTAAGACTATATTAATTATGATGTATGCATCCTTTTTTATTTCAATAAATTATAAGTATGTCATTTCCTTTTATTATTTCCTTGGCTATATTTTACGTGTTTTCATCTATTTATCCCTCTCATTTGACTGTGCAATAGAACCATTCCATCCATTCGTCTTCTTTTCGAATACACAACCAAGAGTCTTGATCATAATATATGGATGGGCGGAAAATGTTCTCTCTATAGTAGTTAATCAATGTTGTCAAGACCAATTTTCCGGGTAAAAGATTATATTGTTTGACTATTTGTTGATTAATTCATAGACTCGTCATGTGAACTATGAGTTATATATGATGTTATCTGACTATCAAACCTAATTAGCTGTCTGATAATGCTGGAAAAATTCCCTTAATATAGAAGATCAACTCGGGATGTCAATTCCTAAATTAACTAAATTGCATATCTATTCAATTAATATATTGCATTAAGTTCTTGAATTGATTAGAACATTAGATTATACCTATCCAAAATATGAATTTGAGGTCAAAGTTTTGATTCCCTTTCATGTGTTGTATATAATCTCGAGTTTAAAAACATTAGAATAAAAAATAATGTGTTATGTATAATTAGAATAGTAGAATATTAACATATTAATTCTATGTTTAGTTTCTTTTAAGAGAAACAGGGTGATGGAACATACAACTATCATTAATCATAGAAGAAGTTACAGATGGAGGGCTAGAGTAAAGTAAAGCCTCAAAGAACCATACAGATTAGTTGAAAAAAGCTGCTAAGTTTAGTGAAATAGCACTCTTGAGAATAGTTTTTAAAGCAAGGATGCCTACTTGACCACATTCCCATCAGAATATTATATGTTTTCCCGAGTGCCTAACAAGCTTATTTTTGTGTCATTGAAAATTGAATTATTTCTTTCCATCCAAATGTGATGTTTTTTATGTTGTTGTATTTGAGTTTGCATGGAGATAGACATGGGTCTTTTATACTTGTCTCCTGCTGCATAATCAACCCAATTTCCTCTCTAGACTTTTTCCAAAGTTCCTGTGCTTTATAGCAATGGATAAAAGCCAGGTTCATATCCTCATTCGCTGATCTGCATGCTGATACACACCAGTTTGGATTTAGGTATAAAGTCGGAAACCTTTTCTGCAATATTTTCAACGTGTTCTTTAGTGTTTTAAAAAAGACGATAATAATGAGAATATACTAAAATAGAAAATTTTATATTATCGGACTTCTAATATATATATATATATATATATATATATATATATATGTTTAGAAATTGATTATTTAGAAGAAAAACTATTTAAATTACATGTGTTTTGTTACTAGTAAAAATAATTTGTACTGTCAACTTGAGCCTTCCTCAGCTTGTGTATCAACTTTGAGATAAAAGTTTGATTTTTTTTCGCACATGCGCTTTTATACAATACACCTTTGCAAAAGATTTTTTAAAAAAAGAAGCAAGAATCACACTAAATATTAAAAAAGAGACTTAAGAGTGGGAAACTTAGTAAAGTATGAGGCTTGTTTATGCACGATCGAAGAATGGCTTAATTATTTTATTTTGAAACATGAGTTTGTTTTCCCTATAAAAGACTCCTTTGGAGATGGGTTATAACATCTCACACATAATACCAAACTCCAATTCTCTCTCCATATTTTAACACCTTCCTTTTCATTTTACAAATAGAACATATGCCTGATTCTGAGCTTGATTCTGGAAAGGGGGAATACAGAACAATTTTGAGCATTGATGGAGGTGGCATTAGAGGCATTATTCCCGGAGTTATTCTAAAATTTCTCGAGTCTGTACTTCAGGTAATAACAACACTTACATTTTGATCTTTTTTTGTTTTTTTGTTTTTTATAAAAAGCTAAGGTTGAAGTTGACTTTAAAATATTGAATAATGTTAGGATCTGAGATCACATTGAAACAATCGGGAGAGATCTAATCTAATAAGAACTAAACTAATATATATATATATACGTATATATTATATGTGGACCAAAGTCTATATGAAATCCAAATAAGCAATGACATGGCAGGTTAATTAGGATATAGTTACAGCTCTCTCATTAATTGTCCCTATAAGTTTAATTTGTATATGAAAATTTTGATTTTTGGTTATTTGATACACTTTTGGCTAGAAACTGGATGGAGAAGATGCAAGAATAGCAGATTACTTTGATGTAATTGCTGGTACAAGTACAGGTGGTTTGGTTGCCACGATGCTTACAGCTCCTAACAAGAACAATCATAAACGACCTTTGTATGCAGCCAAAGATATTGTCCCCTTCTATAAAGATCATGCACCAAAAATCTTCCCTCAGTCAAAGTTGCCATTGTAATTTTCTCTTCGCTTAATTTATATAATTTTCAATTACAAAATAAAGCTAATGGTTTTGAGATGAAACATCATACCATAAAATACTAACTTGGTGTGTTGTATGGTGTAAACGCAGTAATCCTTTGAAATCAGTAACGGATGTTTTTTGGAAATTTTGGGGCCCAAGGTATAAGGGAGACTACTTGAAGGATTTGTTAAAGAAAGAGCTTGGAGATAACACACTCAAGGAAACTATTACACCAGTTATAATTCCTACATACGACATTAACCGTCTTTTCCCTTTGATTTTTACAACTGCCGAGGTATGAAAATTATTTACTTATAATTGTTTCACAATAATAAGAATATTTATTCCTCAAATGAACTAATAATTAACATTATATTAACTTGACATTATTTGTTTCAGGCTAAAATAGACGAGTCAAAAAATGCAAAATTGCTTGACGTTTGCTTGAGTACCTCCGCAGCACCAACTTACTTACCTTGTCATGAATTTGAAACTAATGGAAATAGTCGTAAATTTAATATGATTGATGGTGGAGTTGCTGCGAATAATCCAGTAAGTTCATTGAAAAGTAGTAAAAATAATGTTTTTGTTTTTAATTGATCATGATTAATTAATTAATTAATGTGTTGGTATATATTTGTTTAGACATTAACTGCAATACTGAATGAGAGAAAAGAGATGATCCTCCGGAGACAATTAGAAACTGAGAAGAATAAGGAAGCAGCATTAAAGATAACACCAAAAAGGATGTTGATCCTTTCTTTAGGGACTGGTTCATTTAAGAAAGTTGGGAAGTATAATGCAGCTAATTCTTCCACATGGGGACTTTTTGGCTGGGTCCAAAAAAATAAAACTTCACCTATCATTGATATTTTCAGGGATGCAAGTGCTGATATGGTGGATATTCATGTTGGTACTATCTTCCAATATGATCATGATCTTCATAAAAATGATCCTGATAAAAGGAATCATACTCGTAAAAAGGATTATCTTCGTATTCAGGTAATAAACCAATTTGACAATAGAGCAACTAAGCAAGTAATAAATGTATAATTTATGTATGTATGAGCTAGTACAGTACAAACCTTTGATGCATCATTATTATTTCGTACAACAGGCTCAGAATTTGACTGGTGACTTATGTTCTGTGGATATTTCAACGGAAAAGAATTTAAGAGACTTGGAAACTGTGGGAGAGAAGTTGCTGGATGAAAGAGTGTCGAGGGTAAATTTGAAAACTGGAGAGTTTGAGGAACTTCGTCATAAGAAAGAAACCGATGGAGAAGCCCTTTTAGAGGAGTTTGAGGGACTTCCTGTTAAGAAAGGAACCAATAGACATGCCCTTATTGAGTTTGCTAAACTTTTGTCTGAGGAGAGGAAGCTACGACAATCCAGTTGAACAATGGAGAACCCAATTCCATTTCAAATATGCTTTTTTCTATTTTGCATCATTTTCTGTTTTATTTAATTTCATGTACTTATGTATGTGTGTGTTTAATCCTTTAATTTCCATGTTTTAGTACAATAAATTATTGTAAAAGTAGTCTTTTAAGACTATATTTTATGATCATCTATCCTCTTTTAATTTCCATGTATCCTCTTTTTATACCTACAATGATCTATAGATTGCCCATCACTATCAATGAGACCAATTGGATGCATAAATATATTTTTGTGTGGGCCAGGCTTAAACATTCACTTTATAAACTATTGATGGGAAATGGTCCTCTAAATCCAACTTTAAATAAATTAAAAATTCAACGAGTTTTTTAAAAAATATAACAAACGGTCAAAATATTTACAACAGTTTTGAAAATGAAAAAAGATCTTATGTCTACAATCAAAAATATTAAAAATGTCGGGTGATTAATTGACTTGAAGTAAAAATAAATTAACATTGTTTAGGTTTGACTATTCCTTGTTACACTATTGTTTGTTTAGGTTCGATTTTTTTAAGATTCTTTGCTACAAGATCATTTGTTCTCGTCCACAATTGTTTAAATTTGGGTAGTTAAATTTTTTTTTTTAATTTTTGTAGACGATTGTTTAGATTTGTTTAAATTTCTATAGACAAATCTAAACTATTTTTTTTCAAGATTTTCATGTATATAATCGTTTAGATTTGACTATTTGTTGGTCCAAATCTAAACGATTTTTTTTTACTATTGTTTGTACACAATTGTTTTTTCAACGATCTTTTATATTTGACCCATGATCTTGAACAACCAAATAACATTTAAAAAAACAATAGATGTTTTATATTTGGTACATGATCTTGAACCAAATAACCGTTTTTTAAAAACAAATTGCAAAAAAAAAAAACGATGGAAAAGAAAAAAATTTGTTGAAGATGGAAAGAAAGGGAAACCTGAAATATTTTAAAAAGTAGCCTGTTTCATGAACTTATTAATTTTGTTGCACGAGTGCAAATATTTTGGTGTTTTGTTATATTTATAAATATTAATAAAAAAAATTAACCATTAATTCAAAATTCAAGTAAAAAGAATAAAAATGAAAAAAAAAATTGCAATACAACCGATGGAAGGTAAAGATGAAAAAACATTAATGTTAAATTGAAGTTTACGTTTCAAATATCAAATATTTGGTTGGAAAAAGGAAAGGAATAGTCATGGGCGGATCTATTAAGGGGTCAGGGGCACGTGTCCCACTCACATTCTCGATTTTTGTATTTTAATATTAGTTTTGAAGTATCAAATTACAATATATTTTAAAAAATGCATTTGTTTTGTTATATTTTGTCTTTGATATAGTGGTTATGCCTCCTTTAAAACTTCAAGGTCTTGGATTCGAGAATCATCCATAGTCGCATCTCCTACATATGATTTCTGAATGCGTCCATGTTATAGGAAAGAATGAAAATAATAATAATAACAACAAAATTTCTACCACTTTTCCTTAAATAATTTATAAAGTACTTGTTTTTTCTTCTTTCTTCTTCTTTTTTTTATCTTTTTGAAAGGTGTGTATATTTTTAATTAATCCCAAATTTGGGGTAATTGGAAAAAGACTACCACAAATCTTTTTCATAAAAAAGTAGATCAACAAAGTTGACTAATTATATCAAATTACAAAAAGGTTTTTTTATTATTATCATTATTTTGTCTTTTGTGTGGGAAGGAATGCGTCATTATATGTTGGTCATGCTTAAGCCAATGTAAGGAAGGAAATGTTGGATCTAAAATGGAAAGATACATGAGTTATTTATTTTTTTTCATGTTATTTCCTATCATATTTGTGTTAATTCATGAGTCCATGCAAATATTTCTTTTCTGTTTTTTTTAGGTAAAGAATAAAATCACTCATAGAGAACCATCCTTCTTCATCATTCAATATTCTCTTATTTCTTTCAATCCAAATAGACAGAGTGACAACAACAATGTTAAAGAAGATAACATGCTTCTTTCCTTTGGGCTTTCATCTGCATATATATTTGCAAAGGGAGGCATAATTCTAAACGTTGAAAGATTGATTTATCAAAGCTCCAACTTTTTTCCAAATACCTTTGGTACTAAAAGGACAAGTGATGAAAAGGTGGTTCCTTTCTTCTTCACCTGATTTGCATAGCCTACACCAAGAAGGTTTCAAAGTTCCACATCGAAAGTCTTCTCTGTAAGATTGCAGTCATGTTGATATACTCGTCGAGAATAGACCAAATGAAAATTTTACATTTTTTTGAAAATAAAATGTGATTGTTTATCCATAAAGGGATGATTGATTTAGGCCCGGTTTAGAATGACTTATGAAAAAAAGTTTTCTAAAAAGTGCATTTTCATTTAAACATTTTTTAAAAAAACTTCTTGAAAGAAAAACATGTGTGTTTGGCAACTTTTTTTTTTCAAAAGTTATGTTCTTGGGTAAAAGTTCGTTTGGTTTGTAATAGAGTACATGATTTTACATATATATATATATATATATATATATATATATATATATATATAATTTGTCTGTGGATAATTTGATAGAAATTCGAATTTGTCTGTGGATAATTTGATAGAATGTTCTTTAAGGTGGTTGGGTTCAATCACTGTAAAATGATAATAAGAGTTTGCTAATACTGATCATTGGAAGTCACATAGTGACAATCACAAAAGAAAATAATTGTTGGCAGTTGGCCGATAATAGTCATAGAAAAACGATTGACAAAAGTTTATTGGTAACGGTTACCATAAAACAATTGACAAAAATAAACCTACAACAGTCACAAAATGACTAACAAAAATTGATAGGCAATTGCCACAAAAAGAATGGTGAAGGAAAGTTGACTAACCATAGTTGATAGAGATGGTTTTCAAAGGTTGGTTGATGAGAATAGCTAAAGGTATTGGTTCGACTGTTTCATATAAATTAGGAAGACTAATCATTAAATACACAAAATTTATTTTCCTAAAAGTTGGTTTTAGTTGTTTATCATAAATTACATTATTTGATAAATTTATTTTTTTCAAAATTTATTTTAGGTGGGTTGCTAAACATGTGATTTTCTTTTTCAAAACAAGTTATTTTTTAATTTAATCACTTGAAAATGCAATCCTAACACCTCTTGATTTGTTGAGATGTTTATAGAAACGTTGAAAATTTTATGCACGGTTAAATTTAGTTTTTTTATTTTAGTATAACTTATACCTCTTATAATTTTAAAATATGTTTAATTGATCTTTTGTTTGGGTTAAAATATTCTTACTTTACTATATCTATATTGGATCTATATATGTCAAAACAATTTAAGTAAAATCACAAAAAACTATTACTTAAAATTTTGTTATATGATACAAACTTTACAAAAAAAACAAAAAAAAAAAAACTCAAGATTGAATTGGATCCATTTATTAATGAGTTGAAAATTGGGATTATTCAAAACTAATTATTGAAATTTATTTATATGGATGATTGAATTGAGGAGGATTTATATATTTGAGAACTATTTAAAATACCTTGTCCATAATTATTCCAACTACTTTTTAAAATACCATTATCCCAACGTTATTTTAACAAAAATAAGGAGGGAAGACCAAGAAGTTAATGATATTCACAAATGGATAGTCACAAACAGCAAGATGATCTTTTTTTTTCAAGCAAATTTTTTGAAATCGTAGACTTGATCTATCATTTTTCAACAATAGTAAAAAATAGTGAATTTGACAAAAAAAAATTGCCATAATAAACATTGATAAACAGTACTATATTTTTATTAGTGGTATTTATATAAACAGCGATAGAAGTCTATAAGTTTTTTTGCTACAGCATATCAATGACTATCATCTTTTATCACGATAGCATATCAATGAATATGAGTAATAGAATTTGTTATAGATAGTAAATATTGTATAAAATTTATTATTTTTTAAAATTCTTTTAAAAAATGCTATTTATATTAAAATATTTTTCTAACTACCCTATTTTTATCTTTATTTATTAAAATAACATTTTTTTAAGGGAAGAATTAAAAATTGGCAAGTAGGCAAGTGAGAACGATATATTTTTTAATGATAAAAAAAATCATGGGAGGTAAAATATTAAAAAATGAAAGAAAAAATAAAAAAAGACTCAAGTGGGAAACCTAATTAATTAGTAAAATATTAGTAGCCTCGTTTGACGTTTATGCATATAATTATTTTATTTTGAAACATATGACCTTGTTTAATTTTTCCCCTATAAAAGA
Organism: Cucumis sativus; assembly: GCF_000004075.3. NCBI lineage: Eukaryota > Viridiplantae > Streptophyta > Magnoliopsida > Cucurbitales > Cucurbitaceae > Cucumis > Cucumis sativus. Next base: position 14,497,388 of record NC_026656.2, read on the forward strand.
CCCCTTTGGAGAATGGATAACTTACACATATAATATATTTACTTCCAAACTCTAATTGATCATCTCTCAGTAACCCCTTCCTGCTTTCATTTTACAAACTATATTCAACATAATATGGCTTCTGAAGTTGATTATAGAAAGGGGGAATACAGAACAATTTTGAGCATTGATGGAGGTGGCATTAGAGGCATTATTCCCGGAGTTATTCTTGAATTTCTTGAGGCTCAGCTTAAGGTAACGACGATTACACTACATTTTAATTTTTTTGTTTTTAAAGCTCGAGTTGACTTTAAAGGATTTGAACAAATGTTAGGATTCGTTCTATGTTGATAAACTACAGTGATCTTACTAACTATTTCTATAGAACTCAACGAAATGTCATTTTTTTCTAACATGGTACTAAAGTCGATGAAATCCGAATTTACGATGGGCATGCCATGATAAGGATAGTTACTCCCTTGTTATTTGGACATCGAATGTTAATAAGTAATAACCGAATTGATAAGAGTTCATGAAAACCAAAAGAGAAGAACAGATGTGTTTCCAATTAATTTCAATCAGTTTGGTCTAATAACATTTATTATTTGTATACCTACAGCTTTTTACGACGAAAGCAACTTTTCATATAGTATCGACTTTTAAAAAATATATTGTTTGTCTCTCACTGTATGAATATACACAAAGAAAGTGTTGGTGCAAATACTGGAAGCAATATCCTTGCTTCCTGTACTCCCTTTCTAATATTAATGAAGTGGGAATGATGATGATGATAAGTGGGTGTCCACCTGGTGGAAATGTTCGAGTGCACCTACTGACTCATGTATCCTTTACAAAAAAACAAAAAAAAATATTGCTGAATGTTTGGACATATAGATGAGAAAACGTCATAAATTTGGTCGCCTAGACTAAGCAAATGGCACGGACGCTTGGATGGTGGACGCCTAGACTGGTAGGTGCCTAACTACAAAACATAAATTTGTTAGATGAAGGTTAGGTCGTGAATGACGCTCTCTTTAAGACATTTTGTGACTCTGCTAAAAGTGCAAACAATTCTTAATTTGCCACGTGGATAAAACAGACAAAATACTTCATCGAAGTTACACTGAAGTCGATCGAAAAACCAACACTCTCGAATGACTTTGCTCGAAACAATCAAGAAAATAGAGAAGAGTTTTGAGAGGATTGGAAGGACTATATATAGTGAATAGGTTTGGTAACGCATCAATGGTCATATAAAAGCATTAACACGTAAGACCTATAACACCTTAATGGTCAAGTCAGTTTATTTCTCAACTCGCCACACCATGGCTCGTCCGTCCGACCGAATGGCAGCGGCATATGCTCGTGTGAAGATATTAACAAACCCATATTTTTCTATCTTTCCATCCCCTCTAAAACATGGGTACTCTTAGCTTATATGTAATTTCACAGTCATCAACTAAATCTAAACCATCACTCATAAACCTCAACAACGTTGAACGAAGCAGAGCAGAGAGCTGAACAGAGATGGTGAAAATGATAGACGATGGTGTGTATGAGAGAAAAAAAGGTTTCACGAAGTGAAGTAATTTAGAAATGAGGATTTTTAATGTCGGTATAAACTGACATTGTATCCTCTACCATATCGTCGATCGAAAACGGACATTAAAATTAGTTTTTGTTTTTTTTCATCTTGTCTAACATTGTACATCCATGCTTTTTTTTCAATGTTAAATGCATAATATCTTGTAGTGATCCTAAGTTTATATTTGATAACTTTTGACTAGGAATTGGATGGAGAAAATGCAAAATTAGCAGATTACTTTGACGTAATTGCTGGTACAAGCACAGGTGGTCTGGTTGCCTCCATGCTTGCAGCTCCTGACAAGAACAATCATAATCAACCTTTGTTTGCAGCACAAGATATTGTCCCCTTCTATAAAGATCATGCACCAAAAATCTTCCCTCAACCAAAGCAGTAATTTTCTTCTCCTTCATATAATTTTCAATTTGCAAAAAAGCGCTTCTCTCCTAATTGTGGTTTAATTTCCCTTTACTAAATTGGTGTGTTTTATGCTGTAAACACAGTTATTTTTTAAGTTCAGTGATAAATAAGTTCTGGAAAGTTATGGGCCCAAAGTATGATGGAAAATACTTGAAGGAATTGTTAAACAAAAAGCTTGGAGATCTAACACTCAAGGACACTCTAACGCAAGTTATAATTCCTACATTCAACATTAAGTATCTTTTCCCTGTCATTTTCACTACAGTTCAGGTATGAATAATTATTAAGTATAATTGTTTTATAATAATTATTTTATGTATTAATCCTTTTTCCTCAAAATTAAATGAACTAATCAACATTAATTAATTGTGACATTTCTTCAGGCTAAAATGGATGAGTTAAATAATCCAAAATTGGCTGACCTTTGCCTCAGTACCTCTGCAGCACCAACTTATTTACCTGGTCATGAATTTGAAATCAATAACTCCATAGGAACAATTCGTAAATTTGATATGATTGATGGTGGAGTTGCAGCGAATAATCCTGTAAGTTGTTCTGATCATCTCCTCATTGAGAAGTAGTAATTAAAACTGTTTTGGTGTTTTTAATGGATGATTTAATTAATTAATGTGTGTTGATACTGTTTTAGACATTAACTGCAATAATGCATGAGAGAAAAGAGATGATCATCAGAAGACAATTAGAAAGTGAGAAGATCTGCAAGGAAGAAGATGAATGCAATAATAATATAACATCAAAAAAGATGTTGATCCTTTCTTTAGGAACAGGTACACCTAAAAAAAATGGGAAGTATAGTGCAGCTGATTCTTCCAAATGGGGAGTTTTGGGTTGGGTCTACAATAATGGAACTACACCTATCATTGATATTTTCAGTGATGCAAGTGCCGATATGGTGGATTATCATATTGGTACCATCTTCCAATATGAACATGATTTTCATAAAAATGATAATAATAAAAGAGATCATTCTCGTAAAAAGGATTATCTTCGTATTCAGGAAGACACATTGAGTGGTGATTTATCTTCGGTGGATATTGCAACCAAAGAGAATTTAGAGAACTTGGAAAAAGTGGGAAAGAATTTGCTGAAGAAAACAGTGTCAAGGGTTAATTTGACTACAGGAGAGTTTGAAGAACTTCCTCATGAAAAAGGAACCAATGAAGATGCACTTATTCAGTTTGCTGAACGTTTGTCACATGAGAGAAAACTACGATTTGCCAATCGATGAAGAAGCCAAACTATTCCATTTCAAACATGTCTTCTCCCTTTTTGTTTTCATTTTCTGTTTGATTTCTTGTGTGTGTGTTCAATAATCCTTTTCCATGTTTGAGTATTTTAAGACTATGATCTTATCCTTCTTTTTCTTTCAATCAATAAATTATAAACCTGTCACTTCTTTTTACATCATATTATTTATTTCTTAAAGTTCAAAGTCGAATCCAAGTTGGATCTAGATCTAATCCAAACTCAACTGTTGCCCAGTCTGGTGCTATTCAGCCTTTTCATTAAATTGGATTCGATATGGGATCTCTCTTTTTTAAATTCAGTCGACCTATGAACTAGATCATTTGACATGTATTTTGATCCATCCTTTGGACTGGCCTAAAAGCCAAATCGAATGTGATAATATATAGTTTTACATATAATTACCAATACTAATTAATAAATAATAATACTTAGATTAAAAAAATTAATTCAACAACTAACTAAATTTCATCTACACATGCATGGGGACTAAAAAAAGTACAGGAGTATTAAATGCAACAGTGAGTGATAGTTGAAGATAATTGGAAAGTGAAAACCATTAAAATAAATCACTCTATTTTTATTCCATATTGAAAAAATTTTAAATAGTAATGAAGTAAAGAGGAAGAAGGATTAAACACAAGACATGAATTATTATGGAGCCATGGAAATAAAATTGAAAAAAGTTGAGTATCAAGGACTCAAACGTAGTTTTCTCTCATTGGATAACATTTTAGCAAATTCAGCAAGAGCTTGTTCATTGGTTCCTTTGGCATCAAGTGGTTCAAACTTTCCGGATTCCAAATTCACCCTTGACAATGGTTTCTTTAGCAAATTCTCTCCAACATAGATTAGGTTCAGTAAATTCTCTTCGGTGGCAATGTCCACAGATGATACTTCACCACTCAATGTGTCATCCTGTTTGTACAAATCCACAGTAAAATTAATTATAATCTCAACCTTTTTTATTAACTATACACAAATGGAAGAGCTATATATATCTATATATACCTGAATACGAAGATAATTTTTATGACAATGATCAGATTGGAAGATGCTAGAAATATGATAATCCACCATATCAGCACTTGCATCACTAAAAATATCAACAATTGGTGTTCCTCCTCCATGATAAACCCAATCAAGCATACCCCATTTTGAAGCTTTAGCCGCACTATACTTCTCATCATTTTTAGGCGTACCTGTCCCTAAAGATAGAACCAACATTCTTTCTGTTTCCATGGGTTTTATCTTCAAAAGTTCACTTCTGTGTCTCAATATACTCATCTCTTTTGTCACATGAGTCATTGCAGCTAATGTCTACACAATCAAATTTAAGAAGCATAGCATAAAATTAGTAAAAGAATTTCGCGTTCGTTCGATGTAATTAATAGTCGTAATAATAGTAATTAAATGAGAAAATCTTACAGGATTATTAGCTGCAACTCCACCATCAACCATTTCATAGTTTCGAATATTTCCTTTGGAATCTTTCGTTTGAAATTCATAGCCAGGTAAGAATGTTGGTGCAGCTGAGGTACTGATGCATACATCCGCTAGTTTTGGATTTTTTAACTCACTGCATTTAGCCTAAAATTGTTCAATTATTGTTAGTTCAATGTGAAATAAAAACTGCTCAAAATATTTACAAAGTAAAACAAAATTTTCCATCCATGTCTATCATTCTTAAAATATGAAATTTTTTTGTTTATACTTTGTAAATATTATTTTGGTGTATATATTATAATATTAAATAGTTTTAACAAATATTTCATACCTCGATTGTAGTGAAAATCACAGGCTGGAGAAGCTTGATATCAAAAGCTGGAATAACAACTTGCGATAGTGTTTGCTTGAGTGTTATGTCTCCAAGCAATCCCTTTATTAATGACCTCAAGTATAGTCCATTATATTTTGGACCCATAACTTTGCCAAAAAAATTCACCAATGAACATAGGAAATAGCTGCACAAAATAATATTCACCATATGTGTATAAGACACCAATTTAGTAAAAGATGTCATTACTAAAATTAGCTTTCAAATTGAAAATCATATAAGAGACGAATAGAAAGAGAGACAAACTTTCTTTGTGGGAAGATTTTTGGTGCATGTTCTATATAGAATAGAGCAAGATCGCTGGCAGAGTATAGAGGTCGATTGTTCTTGTCAGGAGCTGTAAGCATAGAGGTGACCAAACCACCTGTGCTTGTACCAGCAATTACATCAAAGTAATCTGCTATTCTCACATCTGGGCCATCCAATTCCTACTCAATAGCAAAAAATTAGAAAGAAGTAAAGTAAAAAACATCGTCTAATTGATCTAATTAACTTGCAATGATAGCTAGTTAGTTGGGATGTCTGGAGAAAAAAATTGACTTAAAGTTGCACGATGATAATTATTATTACCTGAAGTTTTGACTCGAGAAAAGCTAGTATAATAGAAGGAATAATGCCTCTAATACCTCCACCATCAATACTCAAAATTGTTATCATTTTTCCCTTCGCAAAATCAGCTACCATTGTTAACAAAACAAATAGAGAAAGGAATGAATATGTTGTGTTTTGCAATTGGGTTGAGTGATAGGGTATGAACAAATTAAAAGGTGTCTTATAAAGGGAAACAGAGTATGTGAGTGTAAGGAATAATCCACAAGTTTCAATAACCCATTCCCACCCTATCGTTTTCCATATGTTTCACGTGACCATATAATAATTTATCTCATAAAATTTAGTAATATAGATTTAAATTTCCATTTGGAAAATAGGTCCAAATTTCATTTTACCCACAAATTTAATATGGGAATTAAGTGAGACACATTACATTCTAAAAGAACATGTTAATTGTGAATTTAAATAGTATCCTGCTTTGATATATTTGAAAATTTTCTCAATTTAAAGACCTACTCTTTAGTTAATAAGCATATCCAATGATTTGGTAGACGTAATACGTATAGTTAAGATGTGTGCTATGTATGTAGATTAATAATTTAATCACATTCAGCTATGTTATTATATTGAACCTATTACTCTATTTAATTAAAACCCTAAATTTCTAATTGACTACTTACTAAATAAGTAGAAGCTTATTTTATGATTGATTAGGGTTGATGAGTCCTAATTGGCCTAATATATAAAGAGACTTTTAGAGTTATGATCCGTTTTGGTTGAAGAAGATAATAATCATATCTTACCATTATCATTAATTTTTCAATTGAATCCAATATGTAATTTATTCTCGACAATTTATCGGGAATGATACAAGGGTTAATCTATTATATATAGATGTAAAGTAATGATATGATTTGTTCTCTACTTTATGATAATCACACATTATTTAGTTTAACTTTTCAAGTATTTAATTTTGAAAAAACATTCAAAAACATTACTCAAAATATTTTCAAGTATTTAATTTTGAAAAAACATTCAAAAACATTACTCAAAATAGTTTTTGAAAAAACAGTAGGTTTACTAAATAAGGAATATGATAAATATTTGAAGTGCCGACTTTTAATAAAAATATCTCGTAATGTTTCATGATGAATCGTCTCTTCCTAATTCTTTATTACAAAAACATTTTAAAAAAAAGTCATCCACCTCACTTTCAAGATAATATTTTATATGTTTATTGTTCGAATCCTTCTATCTACTTGGTTGTACTAAAAAAAACTAAAAGTTGGAATGAGCAAAATCACGAAGTTCGAGATTATTTTAGGGGTTTTTTCATTCATGGGCAATAAATATAAGGTTGTATTGTAGCCTAGGTAGTAGGACAAAGCTAGAACTTTATCCTTTAAAAAAATACATCTCAATATGTAGCAATCATATTATGAAACGTGCAAAACAATGAAATTTTAAATTGTGGTGTAATTCAAAGAAAAAGAACACAAAGAGAAAAACAAAAAAGCTGGAAAAGTATGGTGGAAATGGAAACAAATAGTTGAAAGAGAGATGGGAGATTTGTCCAAAAAGAAAATATGGCCATATGCTATATGCTATCCTTAAATGTGCATCACACATATCAATGTACAATATAATTTTTAAATCATTCACACCTTCATATTACTTTCTTTTCGTAATCATTTTTAGTTTTTTCATTCTTTATAAATAAACATTATATATGTTGCGTATGTTTCATTATTTTTTTATTAATTTTTTTTTCCAAATTTTGAGAAAGTGAAAAAGATGAAGAGATGCTTTAGATAGAAAGGTATGTAATGATACATTGTAAATAAAATTTGAGACCAAACCAAGGAAGAAATGTAAACCATAAAAAATATTAGAGGAAAAAAAATTAGATAGAGAAGTGTTTTAAATAAAATATTAGGAAAATTTGGAATATTTACATATTGATGAAAAGTTTATAGATAGAAATTATATAGAGAAATTAAAAGAGTGAGAGTTTGTAAAAAAAAAAAAGTAATTTTTTTTTATAATAATAGAGTGCACGTTACTTACATTTTTTAAATTGTAAAAATAATTTAAAAAAATTATGATAATAGAGTATATGTTACTTACAATTTTAAATTTACAAAAATAGCAAATTTAAATGTAGATTACCGTCAAATTTACAATATATAAAAAAGAGGTATTATGAACTATTTTTTTCTAATTTTTTTTTTTTATCATTTAATGCAATTTCCCTTAAAAGGGAGTATGAGTAGTAAACAAGTAAAAGTAAAACGAGCCCAAATATTTCTAAATATAACGAAAACAAATGTAGCAACCTCGCTTTCTTTCATATTTTAAAATTTGTGTAATTTTAATCTTACCATTGTTACAGTCCATTAATAATAAATTGGCATGGATAGTGAGATACTAAAATTTATTATTTATAGATTGTGATGACTTTGTGCGAATATCTTTTTATTAGTGATAAACTTTTGTCTCGTTAACAATTGACTTATCATGTACTTCTACCATTAATTTTTCACGTAAATTTGTTGGTGCAACTTTTATCTCGTTAACAATTGACTTAGCTTGTCTGATCATGTGACTCAAATTTATGTTATAGTTTTTTTAATTAATATAATTAACTCACATGTAATTATTACTTGAATATTATAGTTTTTTTTATCAATATAATTAAGGGGCACTTGCAAAAATAGCAAAAAATATCTACCATGTCACTACATTTTATAAATTACAAAAATAGCAAATTTAAAATCACTAACCCTCTAATAGTCTTTTGATAGCTATCTGTTATCACTAATTACTTGTCATATTTTTCATTTTCGCAATATGCAAAATAAAGGTGTCATTGGGCTTTTTTATATAAATGTTTTTGTCATCTGATGCAATTGTTCTTTAATTAACACCCTCTACCTAAATAACTCAAATAGTATTTCCAACCCAATCTAGGTTAGTTGGGTTGTTAACCCGAATAACCCAAATAATATTTCCAACCCAACCTTTAAATATGATCAGTTGGGTTGGACTGGGTTGTCGAGTTGAGTAGGAGATGGTGTACGAAAGAGACTGAGAAGGAGACGGTGAATGTCAGAGATGAGAGACTAAGACGAGAGGGAAATGGTGAGTCGGAGAGATTAGGCACGATGTAAAGACTAAAGTTGAACAAATTGAGGATGAAGAGTGAGTCTGTGGCCTACTTCTTTTTCCATTTACTAAATTAATATTAATAATATAAAGGGATAGTTGCAAATTTAACAATTAAATTCAAATTAATTAGGTATATAGCACAAATTTAAAAAATTTGTAAATATAGCAAAATTTATCAAATTCTATCAATGATATAAGTCTATCTCTGTAGATCATGTTGCAAATATTGGTCTATCACTGATATATCATATGAAGTCTATCAGCGATACAAGTCTATCAGTGATAATTTTGCTGTATTTGCAATTTTTTTAAAATGTTGCTATATCCTTAATTATTATTGCTAAAATAGTCGTCCATTCCAATTTTCCTTATATAAATATAAATATATACACATAAATAAAAAAAAATACAAATATATATATATATATCGTTAATTTGAGTTGGATCGGGTTGAACCAAAATTTTTAACCCCTAACACTACAAGAAATTTTGGATCTCCCAACGCTACTTTACACTGTCGGGAGAGATGGTGTCGGAAGATAAGGCATCTCCCGACACACCCATTGGTGCGTCAGGAGATCGATGCAATATCTTCCAACGCATGTATGCATGCATCAAGAGATAGAAGATAACTCCCGACGAATTAAGCTAAATGTCCCAGGAGATAGAAGAGAATTGTCGATGCTTTATTAAAAGCGTCGATAGTTGTGGAATAACTCTTAATGCTTTTTAGACAACATCGAAAAAAGGAATTGTCGACACTTTATTACAAGTGTCGGCAGTTGTGGGATAACTCCTGACGCTTTTTAGGCAGCGTCAGGAGTTTTCCTTCAAAAACCCTTACTTCCTCATGTGCCATTGTTTTCGTTTCTCCACATCGCAAAATGTCATCCTCTTCTTCTTCATCCCTCTTTAATTTTCCTCCTTTTTCCTCATCTCAATCTTCGTCTCTTCAAAGAAGCAGTAGTAGCATCTAGAAATCAAAGGCTAAGCAGTGTCGTCGTGAGGTGGAAGACCAACTCTAGGAAGCTATTGAGGAGCTTCAACAACGGCAGGAAAGAGTTAGCGGCGTGTGGATTTCATCATCATCAGACTCAAGAACAGCTATGGTTAATGCTATTGGTAACCTCTCTCAGCCAGACTTTCCTTCTCTCTTATGATGTTAGGGTTGGTTTTGGTATTAGAAATGTACCATCAAATCTTGTATCCGAATGATCTCTATGACATGGTCATAAAATTTTATATTATTCGATTTCTTTATCTTATAGTTGAGTAATCTTGATTATGCCGCTTCAAATAACCTTCCATATACATATACATGCATAAATCTATAGTGTTGGGTTTGTTGATTGAGTTTCATTGATTCTGCACCACTAAAGAACCAACTTGGAACTCTATGAGTACTCAGACTTCTATTATTTTTACAGAAAATTGAGTTTCATTTGTTTGCACCTTAGATCTTGTGAAAGTATATTCTGAAGAATATTCTCTTGGTTGTGTTTGATTGACCAAAGGGAGTGTATTTATACAAGGTTAATTACCCAAATAAACTAAACCTACTTTATTTACATTAATATCATTACCCAAAATAACTAAACCTTATTTACATTAATAGATCTCATTTTGGGTTTTGTAATATTTCTTTTAAAATAGATGATCTCCCGTTGCACAAAATGAAGCGTCGGGAGAGGATCTCCCAACTCATTTTGTCCGACTTCGCTCCCGACGAGAATTGATCCATTGAAAAAGAAAGAAAAAAATTCAAATCAACCCAACTCTTAGGTTATAAATTGAATAGTTCGAGTTATTCGGGTTATACCCCCACCTCTAAGTCTCGGTCTCCCTTTGCCTTCAATCATTCTTTCCCCTGTTAAGAAGAAAAACTACAAATTTGAATCGAAACAAATCAAATCATGTGGCTCGAGCTTGGTTTGATTTCACTTCCAAATTAAATTGAACTGAGCTGAAGTGTGACTAATAGGTGTAGGAAGAGAAAACACGAAATTCGGGTTAATCAGACCGAACCGGTTGGATTGGACCCATTAACCCAGTTGCCAGTCAATCCGATTTAAACCAAAACCGTAAAACGAATATGACAAAATCCTTCGCCAAAGCTGGACGGCAGTCGACCATGGCTTCACTGGACGGATGGCGGCGGTGGGTCCGAATACCAGTGGCGGAGCTTTAGCAGGAGCGACCGTGAGCGTTTCACACCTCCCGGTACCTGTGGTAGAGGAGTTGTTCACGACAGAGTTAAAAAAATCAAGAAAAAATCTATTTTTCTCTACGGCTCGGGTACCATCTCAATTATGGTATTTCATTGATTCATTTGTATAGCTTACAACAGGAACACCTAGAATATATATACACATACGCAAAAAAGGAATAGATTACGCTCTTTTCGATCGATTTGGAGTATTTTCTGACCGAGGTCCTTATCTTGTTTGGAAGTTTCAGTAGTAGCAGGTAATTGTCATCGGAAGGCTTATCTTTATGTAAATACCTTATTCTGTTGGTCATTCCATGCATTTTTGTAATATATTTTCTCTACTTCTGAGTAACTATGTGGTTAGCTCTGCCATTCGTAAAAGGATTTATCAAAATATTTCCTCTAAATGCTTGCATTCCCTCCATCAATACAAACGAGATAAACCCATTTCACGATTCAGTAGACAGTCAAGGAAGGGAACTAAGGTAGCTAAGAAGGAAGAAGTAATTCCAAGGCTTTACACTAGAGATACTGTGAGGAACATATGCAATATTCTTAGAAATTGCTCATGGGCTTCTGCTCAAAAACACCTAGAGATGCTCCCTATTAGATGGGATTCTTATCTCATCAACCAAGTTTTGAAAACTCATCCACCATTGGAGAAGACATGGTTATTCTTCAATTGGGCTTCTACGCTGCAAGTCTTCAAGCATGACCAGTATACGTACACGACGATGCTGGATATTTTTGGAGAAGCTGGGAGAATTTCATCCATGAATTATGTATTTCAACAGATGAAGGAGAAGGGGATAAAGATAGATGCAGTTACATATACTTCGTTAATGCACTGGCGTTCAAATTCAGGAGATGTTGATGGAGCTATAAAGCTTTGGAAGGAAATGAAAGCCAATGGCTGCCATCCGACAGTAGTTTCTTATACTGCTTATATAAAGATTTTGTTAGACAATGGCCAAATTAATGAGGCCACTGCTACATACAAGAAGATGCTTCAATCTGGGCTGTCTCCAAATTGTTGTACTTACACCATCTTAATGGAATACCTTATTGGAGAGGGTAAGTTTCCCTTCTCATGCGTGTTAGTGAGCTTCAGAAATTTTCTGTTCATCAATTTTCTATTTGTTGCCATTTTTTTCTATGTAAGGTTAACCTGTTTCTTCACTTTAATTTCAGGTAAATGCAAAGAAGCCCTTGATATTTTTTCCAAAATGCAAGATGCTGGAGTATATCCTGATAAAGCAGCATGCAATATATTGATTCAGAAATGCTGTAAATCAGGGGAGAGGTTAGTAATGACACAAATCCTGGAGTTCATGAAAGAGAACCGCTTTGTGCTTCGATACCCTGTGTTTGTTGAAGCACATGAAACTTTGAAAAGTTGTTCTGTTAGTTATGCCCTACTCAAGCAAGTTAATCCTCATATGGAGATTGAATCAATCAGTAAGGGTGAGGTTGTCGATGTTAGTACAGGTTCGAATACTGTTCCTCCCAATGTAGATAATGAGCTTTTAGCAATGCTGTTGAAAGATAATAAACTTACTGCTGTTGACCATATGCTCATTGGGATAGTAGATAAGAACATACAGTTGGATTCTTCAATCATTTATTCCATCATTGAGGTGAATTGCAAAAGTAATCGACCCAACAGTGCTCTGCTGGCTTTTGATTACTGTTTAAAAAACAGTGTTAACATCAAGAGAAAGTTGTATCTTGATTTGATCGGGATTCTGATACGATCTAGTATATATCCAAAGTTGTTGGAAATTGTTCAGGAAATGTATACGCAAGGGCATTGCCTTGGATTATATCATGCCACGCTTATTCTTTGTAGTCTTGGCAAAGCTGGAAAACCTCAATATGCAAGGAAAGTTTTTAATATGTTGCCTGAAGAATTGAAGTGCACGGCAACTTACACTGCTTTGGTTGATGGTTATTTCTCTGCTGGAAGTTCTGGTAAAGGGCTTAAAATTTTCGAAACTATGCGAAAGAAAGGATTTACACCATCTTTAGGCACGTATAATGTGCTGTTAAATGGTCTTGCGAAGAACGGTAGAGGTGTTGAATTAAATATTTATAGAAGGGAGAAGAAGAGTTTTGAGATTAGTCATCATTCTCGTCTCAATACAATATTGGATGATGAAAGGATTTGTGATCTTCTTTTTGGAGAATTGGTATCTTGAGGGAAATTGGAGGAAGAGTGGTGTGTTTGGCCCAAGGAGCTTGGAAGTAGGGAGTTGATAACCCCACTTCTTGTTCGACGCAAGGACTTTATGAGCCCACCACAAAAAAAAACATCAGTTTTATACCTTAACCCCAAAAAAAACATCAGTTTTATACCTTATCAACTCCTACATTGTGGGCCCAGGAGTTTACAACTCCTTGCTCTCCATTATTCAACTCCTCACCTCAAACACCCCCTGAAAGAATTTGTGGACTATGCAACCCTGACGTAGAATGTTACCGATCTCAGCATCTTCAATGGGGTGAGTTTTTTTCTATTGCCACTTGATGATTAGTCAATATAGGCAAGGTTACTCATCAGTCAATAATCTAACGGGGTTCCATTACAGGCCTTGATCACTGCCTTCTGTCAGAACGCCAGCGTGTCTGTGGGATCCAGATGAGGAGTTGGCCCACCCAAAGTTGTTATGGGTAAGAGCTTCATCACGAGTCTTCAGTGTTGGAAACTTGGGGTTGCTCCAACTGCCAGTTATGATGAGGACGTTCCTAAGAATGCTACTTCTGTACCAAGCCAGATGAACACTTGACCGTCCCATCCTACACGGACCAATTTACTGCCTTATCCTCACTATGAGAATATGGCAGCCTAGCTGAATCAGGTACCATCTTGAGGCAGAAGCAGTCAGGGGCATCATAAACATGCCATGGCAATCTTAGATTTACTCCTTTCCAACACTCGTAATCCTACACATCCCTACAACATCGTTCCCTTCCTCCGCCCTAAGAGTCACCTTACACTCTATTTTGATGGCGATGGTGATTTTAAGTCCCGAGTTTTCCTTTATTCAGGGCAATTCCTTTCCCTTTTGTTTTTCTATTTGCTCTCTGGTCTGTATTAGTTATTTCTATATATTCTTATTCCTTTGAGGTCAATGTTAATTTCAGATTTAGGGGTGTATATTTTTGGCTGATGATGATTTGAATTGGGTTTATAGTTTATATATTGGCTGGTATTCTATTTGATATCTGTGGTGACTAAGACAACCCATGATGTTTTGAAGGCCTAGAATTGGATCATATGATCAATGCTTGTCTTGTTTCCAAAATGCTTTAGGAAATAGTTCATTTGAAAGAAAATTAAGGTGAAAAAGAACTGCAAGTGTGATCCTCCTCACGTGTGAATGAAAGTGTTATAGATAAGGGTTCATGCAGAGGAAGCTAGCCAAATAAATAAAGGTAAGTTAGGGGGTTCTTAAAGAAGGGTTTCTATGGAAAGTTAGGCTTCAAGGAAAAAAGGATTCCTGCCCAACTAATGCCTTCATGTAACTAGAGAAGATAGTGAAAAAGAACTAAACCTAACACAATCTAACTTTTTTCCTTTTTTTTTTTTTTTTTTTCCCTTAGGAGTACATGTCAAATACTGCTAAATGTCAATTTATACTGTATTCTCAACTATAGTTCTATTTCTGGTTTAGAAAAACCAATTTATGATAAGAATGTAGGAGAAGAAAGTGTCAATTTGGTCTAAAGAATGAAAATTAGAATAAGAGTAGAACAGATAAAAGCAAATACACATCTGCTTGTTTAATTTGGACCATCTATTTCTTTTTTGTCATTTATTTACTCATTTTCTAATTATAAATATTTAGAAAAATTATTTTAAATTATCCTGCTTTTCAAAACTTTTGAAGTCATTTAGATTATAATAGACTACTATGTCTATCATGATACAAATAGACATAGATATTATGCATTTTGTTTTGGTCTATCAGGATCTATCGTGGTTTGTTATATTTTGTAAATATTTTAATTCATTTTATTATATTTAAAAATAGTAAATTGTATTTATTTCGATGTTTACGTATTGAGATAAGAACATAGGATAAGGAACACTTAATCACATACAATGTGTTAGAAAACAAAAATTCTATGGTTTGAATTATCTCAACTCTATGGAAGCCTCTTAATCCAAAGAATCCTTGATGAATGAAAGAGGGATTTTAAAAAAAGTTTATTGTTACCAACTAAAAGAACAAGGGTAATTAAGCAACTCTCTTTGCCTTGGGATCATAGGAATACAGAATGTATTCTCCATCTCCATCTTGGAAAATAGTTTTTTCTTCTGTTCTTTTACTCTAATCTCTTTCTAAACAGGCATTTCTTTACTCGTTCCACGTAATAGACCTTTCAAGAACCAACCTTGTGAAGAAGTTTTGTCCTTTTTTTCATAGAAGTTTAAGTATTGTTGATGCCAAAATCTATATAGGAAATAACGAATCTAACCTTCGCGTGACAACAAAAGAAAATGGCTCTAAAACTAAAGTTACCTCGTAGTTAGTTATAATAATTGTGTGTTTATAAAGAAAATGTCCTTAAGTTTACTCTTTAAGATTAGGATGAAATAGATTTTTTCTTTATCTTATTTGAGTTAGGATCATATTTGATTGGCTCAATCCCTATTGCTCATATTCGGTGGAATTTCAAATCCACTGATAACAAATATATGTGAATGAAAGTTTCATTTATTTCTTATAAGATGAATGTTGGGTCATATGCTGTGGATTCAACTATTCATTCTTAAATGAATGATTGAGCAAATTGCCACTGGAAGTCTATATATCAATTATACCATAATAGTTTAGATTTAGCAACTTTATGTTGAAAGGAATTTGTATACAAAAAAGACCCCACTTAGATGATGCAATATATATATATATATAACCCTTAAGTCAAGGGGGAGGTGGAGGTGGAGATAAGGGATTTGGTTTTAAAACCCAAACCTTCATGAACTTAATTATTCCACCTCATTGCAATATATGGATAATTAGTATAGAAAATATTGGCCACTCGTTTCTAAATGAAAACTTCTAAGGTAGGCAATGTAGAGAAAAAAGATGTACTCAAGGGTGTGTTTTGAGAAAGTATTTAAATGCATATTTTACTAATTAAATTATAATAGTTTTTTTTTTAATAAATAACACAAATGAGTGAATTATATAAATGAAGAAAACTTTTGGTTAGTCTATGAGGTAAGAAAGACAAAAATGGTGGAGATTAGGTTGTTTCCATATCAAATTTTCATGAATGTTCAACCTTTTTTAGATTTAGTGAACTGTTTTATAGATCTTTTAACCAATATACCCTTCTCTTAAAATCTCATATAGAAAACATTATTACTATTTGATATCATGCATATAATATATATTTCAGAACTTATTTCTCTTTTATTATTGTTTCTTTTGGTTTAGACCTAAAAGTAAAAGTAGTGGAGGCAAAGATGGTAGTTCATACCACCAAATGAATGGTTTTTGTTCCAATAAAAGAAAAATATAAAGAGTTGCAACAAAGCTTTCAAATAGAAGAAGAAAGTTTATAGTTTGGTTCAAGAACACATCAGTAAAAAGAAACCAACTATTCTTCTTTCCATTCTCGACTTTACTATTTTTGAGCTATTTTTCATTTAGTTTCAATTCAATTTTCAATAAGTATACACATCAAAGACCTTGTGTTGTGTTACCCTTAGCAAGCAACGAACTTCTTACGATTTTGCATTATAGTCACTTTTGCTTTGTATTTGTTTTGCAACGAATTACTCTACGTACAATATACTTGATATGCTTGATTTTTTTTATTGTTTTAGTTTATATTAATTGTAATATATTATGTTTCCTATTGAAATATTTATTTAATTATTCTCCATTCTCTTTCCTCTTCTCCAATTACAAATATGAAAGAGAAACATGAAATCTAATTTCTACTTTTGTTGTTCCAATCATTGGTATATCCAATGAATATGTACATTAGTGGTAAATCTGTAGTGTGTATATATATATACCAATTATAGCATATATAACGGTTTTATACAATTAAGATGTCAAACTCACTCGTGAACAACTACTCATAAAATAATATTCCGTTTCATCCACTCGAAGTTATAAATCCTAATGTGTCTTAAAATTTACTCATATTTATTTAAATTTAATAATTAAATGAAGTTAAAAACTTAAGGTCAAAATTAACATAACCAAATAAATTTTATAAAAGGAGTGAAAACGAATACCGTATGCGTAGATAATGAATCTTATCTAGTGATCACCCTTTGCTAGAAAGAAATCTAAGTGTTATATTCTTGAGATTTGAGAATGACTTAGATTTATGGCTTTCAAAGCTTTTTAATCTTTTCTTTGAAATGAATATGGAAACGAATATTTTTAAGCATTTGTGTGGGACTTTTTCTTCCATTTCAATTATATCTCACACTCCATCGACTCTCTCCACAGCCCCAACTTTATTGCCATCAATTTGTTTGCATAAATTCCACTAAGCTCTTCTTTATTCCTTTCCTATTCTCTCAATCTTTAAATTTTAGATTGTCATGTCCATAAATATTGTCACACTTTCATATCTAGTAGGGGCATATTGGAAAATTAATGGTGTGAGGTACATTCTACCATGCAAAAGTAAATAAATAATTTTCTTGATTTTATACTTTTAGTTTGCTTGTCAAATGGTTAAGAAGAAAATAACTCAACTAACATAGTACTTGTACTATCAGTGTCTATTAATGTCACTTATAAACAATAAATAGAAGTCTATTTAATTCTATTATTGATAGAATATGAAAATTTTCCATATGTAAATATTTTTGATCATTTTGATATATATTAAAATATCCAAAAAAGATTCTATTTGGTCTTTTCATTTCATATTTTCATTGTGTTACCTCTTGCGACAAAATATCATATTTTATATCTGAAATAGCTAGAGGTAATCGGCCACATAATATAATAATGTCAAACAAGATGTGTCGATAGCACAATTGCAAGAACAACAAGAAATTAAGAGATAAACAAAGATAGATCAAACACAAGATTTGGTAACCTAGTTAGTTTGATGAAATATCACTACGTCTAGGGGTATCATGTTGATGGAAAGGTACTTTTTACTCATATGAGATCAAACAATTACTCGTACTTATTTGTAAACATTTGACAAATATAGTGGCACAAAAGTAAAACCCAACTCAACGAATGAGCAATTAGGCTTCCCCTAATTAAGTGTGAAGACTACTCCTAATTTTTAACTAAATTTTTTTCACTTTCTTGTAAAAGATTCTTCATTCACCACTACAAATTTGGCCTTTTTTTATGTGTAATGCATGTCAAATAATGTCTACCTGAATGGTATTTGTCCATCAAGTAGGCAGACATCAAGAACGTAGATTTTTCTTTATGAGTAATGTCCATCAAGATATCATTTTTCTTGATGGGTCTTACCCATGATTTTATCATAAACCCAAAATTATAAATATTTTCTTGATGAACATTGACAATGTCTATCAAGATGTCATTTTTCTTGATGAACCTTGCCCATGATCTTTTATTGTTCTTTGTCCATAAAAAAACCCTAGACCCGTCAAGAAAATTCTAAACTCATCAAGAAATCCAAAACAAATATTTTTTTTTTCAATGATGGTCATTGTAAATCAAGAAAATTCATTGCTCATCAAGAAAACCTAACTAACTTGATAGGCATTGCTAGTCAAGTAATATATTGTCCTTGATGTTTATTATATCCATCAAGAAATAATTTTTTTGACTTTTTTCTTGACGTTTGTGGACCATCAACAAAACTAAGAAAACTTCGCCCATCAAGGAAATCAAGAATCCACATTTTTTACATTTTTTTCGTATTTCTTCAACAAAATTAGAGGCATTTTATTCACGTACATGACTTTCAAGTTAAACATTGTATCAAGAAAAATATTTTTGTTGCATCAAGAAAGACCAAATTTGTAGTAGTGATTGCATTTGATGATGAACTTAGACTCCCCTAAATGAGAGAATATCCCTTTCTCAAGTGAGGATGGAATGTTGAGCTCTCCATGAGACCAAGAACTACGTTCTCTCACAAACCTTGCTTCAACAACAATGAAGAGGGCAACTTAAAGATCAACTATAATTTTGAATCACTTTTCACACGTTCACACCACAAAAACTAATTAAACTTCTTTCAAACAAAATAGTAAAGTGCATACCAACCCTAGGGAAGAACAAACTTACTCTTAATAAAATAAAAAACACAAGAGAAAGTGTAATAGCTAGACTCAATCAAATCTTTCATAGCTTAAATAAGCTAAGAAAATAATCCTTAAGAAAAAAAAAATTGTAGGACAGATCACACAAATAAAGGAAAAATAACGCTAATTCTCTCCAAACTCTAACATGAGCTTTAAAATTCTTGATTATTGGTATATTGGAGATGTTAAGCGTTTCACATTAGAAATACCAAGAGACTCACACTCCATATAATATAGATGAGTTACTCTCTCATTACCTATTGATTTTGAAATGGAACTTCATACTATCAAACAATATAACAATAATTAGAAAAGTTTAAATTTGTTACCGATATACATATATTAGTACCACATACTTGTTATTCGAAACACAGTTTAGGACAAGTGGATCCACATTTTGAGTATACATTTTTATAGTTTTGCTTTTGGTATCACTCCAAAATATTTCATATACTAATAAAGATAATTGTCCTCACTTACATAGTCATGATCATCCAACTCTCTCTTATATAGTTGATGTGGGACTTTAGTAACATTTCCAACAAATACTATATATATATATAAGTTAGATGGAACAAAAACATATATTGATGCATAAAAAAAATATCACTAGTGAACTTAAAGCTATAAACATGTAGTATAAATGTTTTTAATTTTAAAAGGGTACAACCTATATTAATTAGTTTAATCATGTTTATGAATTTGTAGTTTAATTATACAACATTTTTTATAATTATATTTATATTTCTCTACAGTACTTTGAGTGTGTGACTCTTTTCTAATTTAAGTAAGGAAGTAAAATTTAGCTAAGTGTTAAGAAGTTGTCGTTTGAATAAATATGCAGAAAGCTGGATTAAGCAATAAAATCTTTTATGGTTAAGTACACATTTGTGCGTGATTAAGTGGATAGTTCGTGAAAAAAGTTGTGCAATAAGAGAGAAAAAGTCTTCACATAATTAAGTTAAGAAGTGAGTTTTGACGGGTGCGATCAGACCAACACTAGTGCGCGTACTTGGACAAGAATAGTACTAAGTTAGATAACCACTGAGAAGTTCTCGTGTTATACCCCTTTTAAAAAAGAAGTGAAAGTTCTGACAATGTTAATCTAGGCATTTTGAGTGTTGTTAATAGTTTAAGAGGAGGTTGAAAATAAGATTTGCGATAAGAAAATTTCAAGATTGTATTTAACTTGCATCTTATTCTCACTGCTTCCACGTTTTAATGTCCGTGCATCTTGGGGTGTGGCATTTAGAGAGTTCTGATTTTAATATTTTTTAAAAGTTCAACCATTGCGATCTAGAGAATCGGAGCATCGATACTTAGCATGATAATTAGTACATTATTTGTTGAATTATGTTTGGATTTACATCTATGCTAATAATTTTGATGGTATCACGATATTCTTACATGTATTTTCATACAAATACTTTCATTGTGTATTGTTGGATGCCACATATGATTGAGGATTTTGACTAAAGATTTTGAACCAATTTCTGCAATTTTTTTATGCCTTGTACAAAGAACTTCTCATTGGAATACAAGTTGGGCAATTATTTGAATTATGAGGATATGAGAGTACAAATAATATAGAGATGTATACGAATATATACTATTCTTCGCATTATCAAATTAAAACCATCAAAAGGGCAGAAAGTAAAAATAAAATGTTTTCTTTTTCAAATAACAAATTTAAAAAATTGAATAAATACCAACCTCAAAATTCATGGGGTGAATTTATAATATGGCATCATTTTTTAAAAGGAAAATTTTTATATCCTACATATTCCAAAATAATTATTTTAAATGGTCAAACTATTAAAAATAATTTATAAAACTTCTTAAGAGCTTTAAATTACTCATTCATCATGGTATGATTATTAGTCTAACAAAAATCAAAAGTACCAATAAACAAACGAAAATATATAATTCAAATAAGCAACCAATGAGATTGAAGAGAAATATATAATTTCAAATATTTCTCTTGTTAAAGAAACTTAACGACTTATGTTAACACCAACTCATGAAAACTTTTGAAACTGATTGTAGAGAATACATTTTTTTCTAAGCAAAAGATTTGACAATATATCAAATTCATAAAAACATTAAATCAAACTCGAAATATTTTCAAATTAAAAGATCTAATACTAATTATAAGAATGGAACAACTCAAACAACAAATTAACTCACGAGCATATATGGCAAAATGAACAAAAAAAATATATCAAAATTGACACAAAGTTATATGTGGGTTTGCTATCAGTAAACAAGCTAAGTTCATGAACAGAAAGAACAAATATTATTAACAAAAATGTTTCAAAAAATTTAATAAATTATTGTTAGGTCGGAGAATTTATATATTTTATAGACGGAAACTCTATCAATCATAAATCAGATCTAAATCCATGTAACACCAAAATTACAAGAACCCAACTGATAAACCTCTAAACCTTTTTGGGTGCAGCTTTCCAAGGAAGCATTGAGTGTGTATGTTTGGGATTGTTCTAACTAATTATTTTTTAAAACTATTTATTATTTATTATTATTATAATAATAATTTATTTATTTATTATATTTTATATTCAAACGAGAGGTGTTAATTTCTTTCACAACATGGGGTCAAAATTTTTCAAGTCCATTAAGTATTAAGAAAATCAAATTTTCATAAATAAAAACTTTTTTTTTGAAAAAATAACCTAATAAAATAACAAAATATGTATGACAAGGAAGTGAAACAATTAGTATAAATATAAACAATTTGAAATATATATATATATATATATATTTTTTTTTTTTTATGGTTCATGCTCACCAAGAGAACGGTTTGAAAGTTAGGACCAATGTCAACAAAATTCATGCAAACCAATTTGTTTTTTTTTCGTCTTTTTCATGATTTCTTGATGAACAATGCCCCTCGAATAATATGGTATTTTTTATATATATTGTCTATCAAGCAATGATTTTTTTAACTATCAACGAAACCCTAACACAAAAGCTCACCCTATTTTACCTTTTTTGCATTGTGTTCACAAAATAATGGATCATTTCTTGACGGTCATGACCATGAAGATAACCATTGCATAAAGAAAAATATTTGTCTTAATAGTCTTTTACCCGACCATCAAAAAAAATAAAAATTTGCATGCATCTAGAAAAATTAAATTTGTAATAACATTATCATTAATAAAATCTAAAATTTTGGTATGTTTTTTAAATATTTTGGAAGTTTGGTCAATAATTTCCGTTTTGCTCAAAATATTGGTAACAATTCTCTTCACAAATTAATATCAATAAATAATTGAATGCAATTTCAATCATCATCCAAATATAATGAATAACACAGAAAAGGAAAAAAGAACTTAAAACAAAATCTAGGGTCCATAATCTTAATCGTGAAGAGAGAAAAATAATTCAATTATGTGTGTATTATATATCAAATATTTCAAACAATTTTGGTTCACGCAATAATTAATTCAAATCAATTTTAACCACCAACCAATTCGTATTTAACAAAAACCCTTTTAAAAATAATTTCAAACAATCAAATATTTGATTTTGAAACAAACATTGAAATTAAACTATTTAAAAGAAAGTCAAAAGAAAATCAAACTCCACGATTGTATATATTTATTTTCAATGTTCAACAACAATAATCATCCTAATATACACACACCAAAATACAATAACTTTCAATTTAGTATCCATTTTATCTCTTATTATTCGAAATTGATAATTTAATTCGTATGTATCCAAAAATTATATGTAGGACACTACACACGGTCACTATACCAAAGGTAAAATATTGTAAAACTAAGTATTATTTAAGATATATTGTAATTGAACACTTCAAAATTAATATTCAAATACAAAAATAAAAAATTGCACGTGCTCTCCTGGCCCCTTAATAGATCCATCCATGAATTTAATTATCAAATTTTGAAAAATAGTTCTAAATCAATTTGAGAATTTGTTCGTTAGTTAATTAACAGAAAAATGACGTGACATGTCGGAATATCAATTATCTATATAATATAAAAGCTCCTATGTGGAGAATTTTTTAATCCATTTTACCCATTTGATTATAAGTATTTTTACTATTCATTGGATGACAATTTTGTCATTCAACTTCTTGCATGAATAATTGGTGAATTTTCACTCTCCCTCTCCCTTTCTCTAACCATTTCAATATTTGATTCAAAAATATTTATTGCCCTAATTAACTTCATGGATAGTGGAAGAATTTTTATAGGCATAATAATAAATCCAGGAACCTTTTAAAATTCTCTAACTCATACGGTCATGCTTTCTACCGATTTATTCAACAAATCATTGTTAAGTAGAGAGAAAAGTACACTAAGACAAGAAAAATTGTCAGAAAATAGAGATCAATAGTGAATCTAGAAAATCACATTATCAATTAGCTCGGACGAGAAAAAAATGCAAGACAAGATTTATTTTTTCGGTGTTAGAGATCTATACAATTTTTTTTTCATATCTTTGTAAATATTATCTACTTTTCTATTTGTTTGAAACTATTTTTATTGTTGTTATTTTTTTAGTTATATAAATGAGTAGAATGGAAAATTTTCTTCCATAATCTATTCTATTATATCTTTCTTTTATTTTTTTTTGGCTAAAATGAGAAAGTAAAATAAGACTTTATTTTTTATTAATGTCTTTTATATTAAATTAATATATCTCTTTATTATGTTGTTGTAGATCAACCCTCTAAAATTTCTAACATTTTTTTGGAGAGTGTTTTCAAATTTTAAAATTAGTATTATTTTAGATGATAAAAATTTAATATTTAGACGTAAGCACGAAACCAAAAGAGTTTGGAAACTGATCAAATCAATAATTTTAGTTACACATTCTCAAATTCTTAGCTTAAAAATATTATATGACATTTATATTATATATCAACTATGAACGACTTATGAATATTTGTTTCAAATATTCAAATTCTCAAATAATAAAAGACGATAAATTAACTATTTTATCTCATAAATACCTAACATTTTATATATATATATATATATATTCTACATCAACTACTATCATGTTTCTATATATTACTTATCTATTTTTCTTCTTTCTTCTTTTTAACTTATCATTCTTTCCGTAATCTTCAATAATACAATTCAATTTAAAAATATTTTATAATTTAGATATATAATATAATATTTTAAAAAAGATAAATTAAATATTATCACATTTTGATAAATAACTTAACTAAAAAAATAAAAGTTTGTATCTATTATTTTATAGAAATTAATTTTAAAACATCTCAATCATTAATTATTATTTGAATAGAAGTAAAAAAATGATAAGATGTAGCTCTAAATTAGGTAAATTGAAAATATATTTATTAGTTAAATAACTTATATTATTGATTTTATATTTTAAAAGATAACATGTCATTCATTAATTCAATAAAAAAAAGTGTAGCCAGTTAATTCTCATCGATCATAAAGAATTTATTTCAAATTTTAAAGACTAAAAAACTTCAACACAATTAAAAAGACAGTCTAATTGAAGATTGAAATTATATAGTTCTCTCCTAATAAAAGTCTATCTTGAAAATTCAAATTTTACAAACATGGTTCATGAATATATAATCATTCAACAATAATAATGAATGCATAGGTAAGAAAATCAAATCAATAATTTTAATCTGACTAAAACATCACAATCTAAAATTTTTTATAACGATATCAAATTCTTGAAAAATCCAAAACTTTCTAGTTAAAAAAAATCACGTGACAAAAATATTTTAAAATCACGTGACAAAAATATTTTAAAAGAACAGTTTATAATTTTTTTTATATTGTAAATATGACAAATATGACAAGTAATTAGTGATATCAAACTGTTATCGACTTTTAAATTTACTACTTTTGCAATTTAGAAAATGAAGTGATATAGATTTTATTATTATAATTTTTTTTACAATATTTTAAGTGTCGTGTAAAAATCTAAACATTTCAAAAATAATTTTGAAAACAAAATAAAAAGGTATATACGAATTTTTTTATGATGTGAAATTCTCGGATAGAGAACTTTTTAGACATATTTCAAAATAAAATCAAATAAAAATATAGATATCAAAATCTCAAAATTGGAAAACTTTTTAATTAAATAATTCAAACAAATAAAAAAATAATTACTTAATTTTTTATAGGATCTTTTATAAAAAAAAATATTGCATTTGTACAAAAGTAATGAAAAAATATGTTAGTTTCCAAAATATTGACCAATGATCGGTCAATAATGTTGTTTTCATAGCTCGTGACAACCTGTCAAAGCCCATGACAATCGAGGGCGGGTCTCGTCCTCTTCCTTCGTGTAGAAGGATGGGTCTTCTCCTTTTACATCACATATTCTCGCTTCAGACTTCGTTCTTCAACTATTCCCACAAATATAATTTATCGTGTGTTATTCATTTTTATCGAACGTAACTATTTTAAAAAAATGAGTGTGGTTATTATTTATTTTATTGTGTTTATATTTTTTTTAGTTATAGATTTTATCTAATACTACCTTACTCTTAGAGTTAAACTATAATTAACTAAATTTACATTAGTTTTCTCATAGTACTATATTTTTTGTATTTTTAAAAAATTGTATGAATTGGTTGGTCTGAAAAAGAGAAAGGTATAAACTCTACCAAGTGGCAAAGTGTGCATAACATGCAAACAACCCTCTTCCCCTAATCTCCTTTCCATCTCACATTTTTCTCTTTTTCCAAAACTTTTTCAATAAGGATAAATACAACCATTCATTACATTCATATATACAATATTATTATAGGCTACTTTTTGTATATATAACAAACTACCTAAATATATTTACACCACTTATAACAAAATTTAAAAAAAAAATCTATAAAGTTATCGATTTTTATAAAATATTTCAGGTTTGTCGTCATTTTAAATTCGACTACACGTGTACCCACGAATAAATTGTTTAGATTTGGTACGCGATTTTGTATCATTTCCTACACGGGATTGAGTCTGTTATATTTGAAATTTATCTAATTATTATACGTGAAATTGTTATTGGTTATAATAACTCAAATCGTTTTTGCACTTAGGTCCAAATTTATGTCCCCCTTGGTCACGGCCACTTGTCCTTAAATTTTGGAATGAGTTTATGCATGTTTGTTTTGTGTCTCACACTTGATGCACTTTTCTTTTCATAGGTAACAGAATGTTGGTACTTATCCCTTCTTTTTCTTTCCTTTTTTCTTCACTTACAATAGATGTTTATAATTATACTTTAACGTTTCAAATTAGTTATGATGAAAAAATTGATTAGGTAAATTATTCAAGGCAAAATTGTATTAAAGCATGTTAGGAAGTAACCGCTAATCGGCTTAATTGTCAAGATTAGGAATGAAATAAGAAGAGGTGCGTATGAGTTACAACTTAAATCCTTTAGCTCAACCTCGACCTAATTATTAGTCGAGACCAATTTAGAAGAGGAATTAGAGCGACAAGCTAATTCTTATATGCACGATACATTACATTTATTTCTTGAAGTTAACGTAATTAGCATTGGAGATGGTACATGTGGCAAGTACTACATTGGTACACACTTTCTTCTTTGCTTTCAAATCACGAGTTAAAAACTAATAGATTTAGATAGGAAGCACCATAGAATAAACCAAATTTTATAATCGAATATTCAGTTGTAAAATAAAATCATATAAAAGCCTTCTATTTTGAACATAAATCAATTCCAGATCAATTTCTCTATAACATAAAACAAATGGTTTTAGACTAATGTAAACATTAACATATACATATCAAAATAAATTTCAAAGTTGAAAATGTAAAATTGAAAATAGAGTATTGAGACGTTTTAAGAAAAATGTTTTTTCACCCTTGAAAATGATATCTTACTTTGTTTAGGTCAAGCTAGTTCAAACGTTTTACTTGCTTTAATTGAAATGTTTTCTAGAAATTATAACTCAAAAACATGTGAACTTGATCGAAAGACAAGTCTGTACTTTTATTCATTTAAATTGTTATAGATCCAGGATTCAGAATTCGAAACTCTAACGTTCACCTATATCCCATGCGATCTAGAAACATCATTCTTACTTGTTTAAAGATTTATTAGAGTGAAAGTTCTCTCTACAAACCAACACGAGTCGTTTCAATATGTTTTGTCCTCACTCACATGTATCCTAAGAAAATTCTCAAAAAGTCACATAACATAGAATTGTTTCAAGTTAAGCATGTTTAACTTTGGAATTTCTATATATGATCGAGCCACCAAAAAGAAAGTTGCACCTCTCGTTGGTATAGATAATATCTTTTAGTTATTATAATTAAGTCTTTCTTAACCTTACTTTCATGTCCTCGGGATTATTGTGTGATATCAGTGCATTCATGTCATCCTTCTTAACTCAGGATGTTACATTATGTATTGAGATTCTATAATATAAATTAAACTTTGATATATGGTTAAGGGGATGCATTTAATCTATGGTGGTCTCACTTACCTTAGATTTAATATCCTACCCCATCAAACTCAATCGATCTAAAAACAAAAAGTACTTATGAAACCAGATCTAAAAATTTGTGAACTTGAAGAGTCATCATCTCGAAGTATCAGAGTGTATGATTTTTTTTCCTTTTGTGCAAGTGCACGTTTATTTTATTTACTTCCTAGAAAGAAAGAAAAAACACGTGGAACACAAGGTTTACAGCAAATACTACTAATTCACTTTCTTTTTTCTAAAAGTTTTAACAATACAATTGAAAGTTAATAGAGTAAAGAAAGTAAGGAACATTTGGAACGCAAGTTGGTAACTAAAATCGTAGAAATAAAATAAAATGTTTGGGACTTATTTGAGGAGGTTCCTAAGCCTTAAAATCACAAATGTTTCTGTTTGGGTACACCATTTGAAAGTTTGGCTGCAAATATGAGTTGTGGGTAATCTATTATTTGCATAACATTGACTGTATTTCGAATCAATCTTGATAAAAAATTTGAAACATTTAATTCTTTTTTTTTTTCAATGTGAACATATTACATATTTAAATCTTCCTACTCATCCAAACGGCAAGGTAAGAAAGAGGTCTCATTTTAAGAAGTTTAGGACAGATATTTTAACGATAAACAAACTAATTTAATCTCTAGAAATATTGGTTTGTTTGTATTTAGTTAGTAAACTTAAAAGAGATTGGATAATGGATGTATTAGATAGAAAAATGATGTAAAAATATGTGACACAAAATTGGTAATTAAATGGAAGAAAGTTGAAATTTGGAAAGAAATATAGAGAGAGAGAGGTTGGTTTGGTGTTACAAAAGAGTGGTTTAGAATTGTAAGCCAACCACGTGTATGGTGATTCACATGGTCCGTAGAGAAGCAAAAGTAGATATTAGCACATGTGAACAAATCTGTAAATTCTCATCTCATTAAATATCGCGTACAGCCACGTGGCGAAATAGACACCGTTTATCGTGTACCTCACGTTTTCCAATCTCTCGCGTCTTTTTCCCCAAGTTTTTTGGTAACGTTTTTATCTCTCTCCTAAATAATTGGGATTAAAGAAAATAAAGGAAAAAACAATTTCCCAAAAATTTAGGTTTTTTTTCTTTTCTTTTCTTTTTTCTAATTGAAAACGGAATTAAATGAAGGCAGTGGAGAGAGCTATAAATTTGGGGCGTCGATTGAGGTCCGATCATGGTGGTGGTGAAGGCGTTCCGATGATTTTTCATAGCCATTGATTTGATTCATACCAACACGGACACATTTTTCTCTTCTTCCTTCTTTTTTATTTCTTAACCTCTATTTCTAGATTCTTTCTCTTCTCCTTATTCTCCAATTCAATCCATTCTTCTTCTTCTTCTTCTTCTTCTTCTTCTTCTTCTTCTTCATCAATGGCGTTCAAGAAAACCCTTGCTCACCGTCTCTTTAACCTTTCCAAAATCTCCGCACAAGCCCTTACCAAATGCCGGATTTCCTCTTCTTCCCTTGCTCTTCGTTTTCCTCCCCATACTAATACTTCCAACATTGCTCATGATCCCGGAGATCATTCCGTGTTTCGTCGTTTTCTTCATAAGCGGGCGGTTGTTACCCAGCCGGCGATTTCGCCGGAGCTTCGGGAGTTGGCAGCTGGAGGGAACATTGTTGAGAAGTTTAAATCCTTAGGGATTGCATCGGATCGTATCCGACTCGATTGCCTTCGTCCTCCTGCGTCTGAGACGTTGGCTACGGATTGGGATAGGTCTGACGTGAAGAACGGATTGACAGTGGAGGATGCGAGGAAGTTGCTAAGGGTAACGCGGATGGAGATGGTGAAGAGGGATTTGAGAGAGATTCAGAAATCGTGGGTTCCGTATTCGGAATTTGTTAGGGTTTGTTGCCAGGGGTGTGATGATTCTGATCAGGGACTTGAGATTGCTCAAATGCTTGATGAATCTGGGACTGTGATTGTTTTAGGAAACGTGGTGTACCTCAGGCCTGAACAGGTAATTTGTTGTCTTCCCGATCTTGATTTGTGTTCTTATTTTACTTTGTCTTTAAATTGGATTAGAGATTTTTTTTTTTGTTACTTTCTGTCTTTGAGTTCTACAGATTTTGATGCTGCTTACCAAATAGGTTCTGGGTTTTTTTTCTTTTCACGAGATCTTTATTTTCAAAGTTCTAATCCTGGATACTACCGAGAACTGATATTCTTTTCTGGTTATTCTTTTTTTTTCTTTTGTTTTCTTCAACAGGCCAGATCTAAATCGTTAAAAGTGGTTCCACGTTTGAGATGAGTTATCCGAAGGATCATATAGACGCCCTTCGACTCATTCAGTGACAAGATTGTTGTTACATTTTCTAGCTTCAATGGATATGGAACACCCAGAGTCGGATTGGTTAGGGGTGGGGTGAGGGGAGTGTGTCATGGCAATTGGGTCTATCAAAATTAGCAAAAATTGACCATAATTTCTGATTCAAATAAATTGGGTAGAGATAAATTTTTTTAGTCAAACTTTTTTGGGAAAAGAGGAAGAGTATGGGTTATATTACAGAAAACAATCTTGTGAGAAAATACAGTGAGAGGAAATAGAGAAGAGGACAAGTTTAGGATGGAAGTAAAGAAATTGAAATTTGTTTTGATCTGAGGGATTCTGGTCGTACATAAACTTAAGTAAGATGTAGGCTTTGTCATCTTAATTTGATCATTGATTGGTCATAGGAGATAGAGGGTCTAGGCTTTGTCATCTTAATTTGATCATTATTTGGTCATAGGAGATAGAGGGTCTAGCCATGTCCTTTATATCTGGTATATGAGTATGATTTGGATTAATATTAGGATTCACTGCCAGAGAAAGTTTCAAGTTTTAAGGAACGAATATGTTTTGGTAAAAAGGAACGGTTTTAATTCAATTTTGCCTATAAGGATAGGATTACACCATTCTGTATACCGAGGCCTTTTGCTAAAGTTCTCTATATTTCTTGTCCTTCACCATTTTGGTGGGTCCAATTGATACTGTAACCCCTTTTTATTTATCCCTTCACTCCTAGTACCTCAAATTTACTGACTTTCTGCCTATACTTCAAATTACTAACCTAATGAGATCAAACTTTGAAAGTTTTCATCCTAGAAACATCTAAGCCACCCGATCCATTTGTTATTTCTTTTATACATGCTGTATTTTTTGTAGCCGGGATAGTTGTTTATCCGGCACCCCTGTTTTTTCAAGTATAATGCTAACAGTTTTTTTCTAATGTATAATACTGCATATTTTGTGGCTACCGACCAAGTTTTATCTTCAAAAGGCTTTTTTCATCCGATGAACCATTTGTTTTGCCTTCAACTAACTATAAATGTGCTAGGTAGTACAAGTTTTTACCCAAATATTTCGTATTGTTTGACCTCAGGTAACTAAAGCCATTGAAGGCCTAATCCCCTTACCATCCGTCATTCCAAATGATGCCATAAGGAAAGAGTTTGAAGCAATGGAGATCCAGAAAGCTGCCATCGACAAACGAGCTGAAACACTTACACGACGAGAGCTCTGGTGCGGATTGGGCTTCCTTGTGGCTCAAACAGCTGCATTCATGAGGCTCACCTTCTGGGAGCTCACTTGGGATGTCATGGAACCAATTTGCTTCTATGTCACCTCAGGTTACTTCATCGCTGGTTATACATTCTTCCTCAAGACCTCGAAAGAACCTTCGTTCGAAGGCTTCTTCCAAAGCCGGTTTAGCACAAAGCAGAAGCGACTGATGAAGCTTCAAAATTTTGATATCGCTCGATACAACAAACTCCGGAGAGCCTGTTTTCCAAACTCCTCAGCTCAAGAACTTCCTTCTTCTTCAGATTCTATGGTGTATGATAACTCAACAAAGATGCAGTTGGATTCTATACATCATTAAAGAAAAAGAAATTTACAAACAGCTTTAAAATAAAGAAAAAGTATACATAGTATGTGATGGTTTAAGCTGTTTCTTTTTCTTCACTACTACTTTTATAACTATCATTAGGTGCGGCGGCTTTGTAAAACAAGAGTACATAGAATTATCATCCCCTCTTCTAACAAAAAAACTGAATCCTTTTTTTCTTATCTAATACAAGTTACAAATTAGGTTGGGCGAGACCATTATTTAGTCACTTTTGTTCTTCAATACAAACAAACGTTAACATTGTACTCTAGTTAAAAAGGAGTCCAAATAGTAGGAAACCTCTTAGAATTTGAGGCTTATTAGTATTATTAATGAGAACGATATATGTTCTGATCTGACCTTACTTGAATTTTGTTGAGCATAAATTTGAATATAACATGATTTAATAGTGTGTTTCGACAATTCAGACTTTCACTCTCATGAAGTTTGAGGTTGATTTAAACTCCATTTGGACACACGAAATAACTATTGGAAAAGAAACGATGTCTCTAATGACTAAGAAGAGAAAGAGAAGCCAACTTCTTGTAGTTGATAGCGATATGAATTGTTGTTTATTGCAAAATGACAACTAAAATTGGAAAATAGAAAAGGAAAGGGTCGACTAATTCTAGTTTGACAGCTAATGATTATAATTTTAATTATTTGTTGCATGATTGTCAACAATTTTTTCTTTTTTCTTTTTTTATTATTTTCACATTCCAAACAAACGAAGTAATTGAGATGATGAAATCATCTTATTCATTATTTAAGTTGGCACATTTATGAGGAACTTATCACTTTGGCTATTTACCCTGACAAAATGCTCGACAACCACCTTTTGTAGTTCAAACACCCGTGACATCTAACTTTACATAACTACCAACTTTAGAGATCAACTTGGACAATCAGCTTTGATGACCTACTTCGATGACCAACTCCATCAATTATCTTCGATGAGTAACTCTAACAACTAACTCAATCGATGTTAATATTAAAAAAAATTGAAAAATAAAATTGGCCGGCAAAAGTGTTTTTCATTTTAATAGTTGTCCTAGTCAAACCACACAAACTTGTAGATAAAAGCACATTTGAGAAAATGTAAACAAAAATACATTTGTCTTCTGATTTTAAAACGTTTTTATAAAAAGTATTTAGTGTACAAGACTTTTGGAAAAACATTTCAAAGTTAGGGTATGACATTGCCTGCATAAAGTAAACTCTCAAAACTTTCCTTTTACTTTTAGTATCACCACACCGACACATTATCATTCCTTTATCTAACCAATATAAAACTTTGATTGCATTTCCAACACTTACATACATATATAATAAGTTAATAACCCTAACCCACAAAACGATGTCAGAAAATGTCCTAAACTCCTTAATAACTTACTTTCTTCATATACGGTGGGACATGTAAAATATTCTACTAAGTATTATAATCATTATAATCTTTATAAATTCACGCTCGTAACATAAACTATTAACTCCATAAACGTATATATATAAAAACTTCACATTTTAAAACTTAAACTAGTGTTTTCTTTTTAGCTTTTTAAATAATGGCGTCTACTTAATAAAATAATTGTGTATCCGAACCATATTTTAAATTTCTTTCATATAATCTTTTCAAACTTGATTTCATATTTTCAATTTTTTTATTCCATCCTTCGTATTGACTTATTTCCATTTAAAAAAAAAGGTTAAAAAAATAGCTTAGCACTTAAAGACATCTACGTATTTTTTTTAAAATAAAAACGTTTAAATCTTTTCCTAATATTTTTTATGCTTACAAAAATGGCAATACTCTAATTCAAATTTAGTAATTTTTGGGGTTTTAAATCAACAATGTGATGTGGAATCATTAAATTTGTTGTTATTATTTTATTTAAGGAAAGTAAAAATATCATGAGTCATTGCCTAATTTGGTTTGTCTATTTTATGAAATTAGAAAGTATGATATTTTTCAATTTATAATATACATAAAACTTATTTTTAAATATAGTAAAAAGGAATCAAAATATTTACAAAAACACATCAAAAAATTTAAAATCTATTAATGATATATATTGCTATTATTAATAATGTTGATTATCATCTTCAAGTTTGAGTTTTGCTACATTTATAAATTTTTTCAAAAAATAAAATATTATTATGTTAATTGACAAGTCAACCCTCACCTAACAAGAAACCTCAACAAAAGGACTCATTGTTTCATAATATTACAAAAACTACCCTTTTAATTAGATATTATTATATATGTTTGTGATTATTAGTTTAGTTTAAGCTTATTTTCAAATATAGCAAAACGAACCAAAATATTTATAAAAGATCACAATTTATATACGATAAATTGAGATAGACAAAATTGATAAACTAGTATACATGTCTAACCTAAATCATGATAAATTTTTATTCGACTGTCAATAAATTGAGATAGATCATGTTAGACTCAAATAGATTATTATCTTATCATGATTGCTATATTTTGCTAAATTTTGTCTTATCTAAAATAATCTCTTTGGTTTATGAACTTTTATATCAATACTCTTTTCACCTTTTAACTTTTTTTAAAAAATGTTTGATAAACCTTCTAAATTTTAGTTATGTATGTAATGGATAGTTAAATTTTAAATTTTGTGTAATATAGTTTTAAAGTTTTGATTTTATATTTTAATAGATTTATGATATGTCATTCAAACAATTAATAAACATTAATACTTGTAATGCAACCCTACGTTTTCAATTTATAAACATATAAAGGAAAAACATCAAATACAAAATTAATTAGAAAATGTAAAGATTTATTAGACATAGAATTTAAAATTCAAATTACTTTTTTAAAAAAACAGTAAGTATATTAAACAATTTTAAATTGTAACTTAACCTAATATTCTTTTATGAGTATTATTATTATTTTTATTTAGAAGCATTTCATTCAGTGCCATCTTTTATGCAATTTCCTAGAAGGAAGATAAATAATCAATTCATATCTTCATGCCTACATTTTCTCTTCCCAAAGTAATTGCAATTATATTATAATTATAAAGTATGTAAATTTGAATCTTTAATATCCATTGAACCATCACCAATAAAGATTAAATTAAGTTAAATTTTCATTATACTTTGATGGCCAATGTATATTAGGAAGCTTTTTATGACACACAAATGCTTTATATATATATATATAGAACAAATGTTAGGTTTGAATCCAAAGTTGGCATCTCTTTTGGATATTCTCAAATGTTCTATGAACCTAATCCTCAAAAGAAGCATTTGCTTTGAAAAATGTGAAAAATAATTCCTACAAATTTGGGAAAGATAATAAGAGATTTTATTATAATTAATTTTCCATTCCAACAAATGAGATTCTCTATGTTTGGAATATGATTCACAAATTCATTGTTTAATTAATTAAATTCTATGTTTAGATCTTAAGCTTTTAAATTTAGGTGTGAATATAGATTTTTAAACTTTGTATGTTTATAAGATATTGACTTATATTCAATATTTTTTTAAAATTTACGATGAAAGTAAAATTACAAATTTAGAATTCTATGAGATAAAATTAATAATAATAAGTTAAATTTATGTCTAATAGGTTATTTAATTTTAAACAATATAAACTTTTTTAGAGATTTATTATACAAGACACTTTAAAGATTTATGAATTGAAATTTAAAAAAATATATCTTACACATCTTATTTATGGTTTAAAATAAAAGGGCCGTGAGAAGAGAAAAACATTATTATAGCATCATTACGTCCTTACAACTATTATTGTAGAAATAATTATATATGATCCGCATGATCGATCATGGCAACATATATGTGAAACGTCTCAATTTAATAGTGGTGATATGCTTGAATGGATAAACGTGTCCTGTGTTCTATTACAATATTAGGATGTATACTTTTGTATTCATTTAGTATATATAGATGTGATCTAGACCACAAATATAAAGCATTATGATCTATTAGAGAACAAACGTTTGAACAAATGTCACATCTTGACCCTATTACAAATATTCAACTCTAAGTAATATATCATTTGATCACTGAAAAGCTTAGACACAAGGTTAGTGTGAGCTTAACTCATCGATATAAGTGATATGGACTTACTTTACTGTTACTTTAAAATTGATCGATGATATTACACTTTACTTTTACTATTTATATTCACTAATATATGACATAACGTATCTAAATGATGTTAGGCTCAATTCTCTATCCGAACATGACACGATAGATAGATGTTGTCCTAAGAAAATAATTTAAATCATATATACTTTTCTTAAACTTCATTTAGGGGCTCAAATATTTTCATGCCCAAAGAAGATAAGAGCATATGTTAGTGAGTCAGCTCCACATTTTTGGATAATTAAAAGGGTAATGACAAACTCATTAACCCAATCATCCATTAATAAAATAATCTTCCCATCATTTATTATGAATATATTATCTAAATTAAGTGTTTATTAATCTATATATATCAACAATATTATTAGAATATTAAGAGAATAATTATAAAATCAATCAACGATTCTTGTCCATTAAAGCATATTAATTATATTATTTGTACTTATTACATATAAAATTAATGAGGCTATTCAATCATTTTTAGGCTAAACTTATATATATATAGATATATATAATAAAGATATCTCTAAACTTAAATATTTTCAATTAAATCCTTTACCTCTAATCTTGCAAAAGAAAAAATGATACATATCAAGACAAGATGATACATATCAAGACAATTTATAATATTTGAAGTGTACGTAATAACAGTCAGATCGAGTTTATCACAAAGATATATCAAACGTGTATTTCGAGTCTATCACAAAGATATATCAAACGTGTATTTATTGTATCCGTATATCTTTTACATTTTATGGATAGATTGAACATTTTTAATTTTTTAGATTTATTTATTTGATAGAATTGAGATAATAAGAGTTTGAACAATAGAGAGAACGAGAGTGAAAGAAGATAAAAAATTTCGAGTAAAACCGACGTGGAGAAGACTATAATAAAATCCCTAAAATCAATATCTGAAAAATGAACCTAAACTTATCGATTTAATTTTCTTGTAACTATACAAGAGACAGATAAATAATAACACAAACCTAATCAAATCAGAAACCCACACGAAACAATTTCATACTACAGTTATTTGCATTTCAACTCCAAACTACAGAAAACAAGTCTAAAATAAATCCTTGAAGGACAGCAAAAAGAATACTATTTAACTACTCTTTGAAAACTCATTGCATTGGCACAAGTTGGATCTGATCTTCCACTTGAATCACACTTAGCAAGAAGCCCAAAAGGATCTCTCTTTTTTTACATCTAATTGATGGAAGGCTTATGCAAAAGCAATATAATTAAGAAGAATAATAAAAGGGGGTTTGTTTAATTAATTAAATAGGTCATAAGGTTGCATGTTTTGTTGCTTCTTCATAATCTTTGAACTCATCTCTTCCTCCTCCACTTTGTCTCTGCCTTCTAAACCTTCTGTAATATATGTACTGAAGAATTATCTATTGGGATTGAGAGTTAAGGCTCTTTTTCACAAATCACTTTAACAAGTAGTAATAATTATAATAATAAAACAAATAATTTGAAAAGTTATGAGGTTCCAAAGAAAACATTAGCATGTTTGTCAATTTTCAACTAAAAGGATTTGTGTATAGTAAAAATCACTTCAAATATATAGTTTGAGTTAATTAAGCACACTAAATTTAGCATACTAATGAAAATGTAGAGATAGAATATTAGAAAAGGATACAAATAAGTCAAGGAGGACACAAACAACAGCATCAAGCAGCCATGGCATGTTGGCTTTGATGCTCTCCCATTCTGTACTTCTCACTACAATGCTGCACTTTTTTTTCATTTTTCATTCTTAGTATACAAATTAAACAAATAAACGTCTTTTCGTGTGTGTTCGAAAGTGACTTTAAAATTGTTAAAATTATTTTTGTCATGTTTAAAATCATTCGGAAACGCACATTTAATCTCTCAAATTGATTTTGAATTAATGAAGAAGTTTTTTTAATCATTTTAGAACCACTCCCAGAACATGTCATTAATTAGTCAAAATAACTTCGAGATTATATTGAGATCACAATAGTACGAACCTTGCGACATAAGTGGCATTAGCAATCAAGGCAAACACAAACATGAGAGGATTCAGCCCCTGTTCATACATCAAAACATAACCCTATTGTATTACACACTTAAACACAAGTAATTTGAGGATCAAGAAGATTAAAAGATATATTCTCACCTCCACACTTCCTCTTTTGATCTGGCCAAATAAAATGAATAAATTAGAGTGAAATTATAATAATAACAATGAAACCACTATATGAGTTTTGAAATTTGAATACTCACATTTAACCAGATTTGAGGGAGTCGACCACCCATGTAAATGGCAGCCATGAGCCAACCCAACAATTGGCCAAAACCACTATGACTTGAATGTTCCTGCAAACACCATTATTAAACCAAATTATATCATATAATTATTTTTCATTCTATTAATCTCATTTTTTTTATCTTATAAACACAATTGTTCATTTGCTTACTTGTAAAAGTTTTCTTCCACTAAATCCATCTGAGAAGCCCTTAGTTTGGAACGGCAAATTTGCTGATGCTGCTAAAAATGTTCCATAACCAACCTAAAATAATATACCAAAATATCCCCTAATTATTTACATGAATCATAAAGTTTTGACGATTAATGTTGTTTAGCAAATTCAAACTAGATACCATGGAATGATCTTAAGTCTTATTATTTACCTATAACTATTATTCTTATTTAAATTTCAAATTTCAAATCAATTTTTGTGTTTGAATATTTAGATTATATATAGGTTTGTTCTTGGCTTTCTTTGATATTAGTTTTGGTTTGGATATCTTCTTATGTCATGTGTATATATTGCGCTGTATAGTGGTTTAAGGTTACACTTTTTACAGATTTTTTTTTGCAGCAAATATCAATCTTCGTAACTGTATCAACATATTGAAGTGGTCTCTAAATCATATTGAGTCATTCTTTCTACAACATCAGTACTATATCTCTTGAGAATGAATTCTCACTTCTAAAGAGAACGACTCAAGTAGTATCACTCAATTAACCTACAAAATTTTACCTACTTGAGTTAGATTTTGAAAGAAAAGTATAATGTTTAGAGAGAATAAATAACATAACGTAATTTTATTCCAAACGGGATCTCTCTCGTAATTTTATTCCAAACGGGATCTCTCTGATTTTTTTCCACATTTTTCTAAGTTAATTTTACTGGAAATTAAATAAAAGTAGTTATAAATTAAAAAGACGTTTTTAAAAATAGCAAAATAAGTTAAAATATTTACAAATTATAACAAAATTATGAATTCTATCGATAAACTTCTATCACCAATGACTATCAATGTCTATAAAATATGAAAATTTTGTGAAATTAATCATTAATTATTGAATTAAAATTAATTTATACGACACTATAAGTTTAAGAAAATAAATTTGATTTTTTTCTCAATAAAAAAAATTTGTAATTTGTTGTTTTATTATTATTTACTCATAAAAAAATAGTTTACTTAAACTAACAAAACCCAAAATTATTTATGACTATTGTTTTTCATAAATTTCATATTTATTCTTTGTAATTTTTTAATAAATTTCATATTTATCCTCTGTAATTTTTTAATATTGCACGACAATTTTGTTTGCTTCACTCCTTTTTCTTCTTCTTCATGATTTATTCTTCATCTCCTTATATTACTAACTTTTCATATTATTTTTTCTTCTTATTCCCATATTTCATTGTTTGTAATTTCTTCATTTCCTTTTGTACAATTTCTTCCTTCTTTTTCCTCTCTCAATCTTCTTTTTTTTTCTTGATACAAGATTATTTAAACTATGTTTAGACGGAGTATACGATCGTTTATCGTTTTTAATTGTTTTTCTACACGTGTGTGATTGAGAGATATTTTAGTTATTTTATATTGTAAACTTTTTTTTTTCAAAATTGTTTGTTGTTCTATCTCTTAAAAAAATACCTAAAAAACTAATTAATTTTGAGAAGAGAAGAAAAAAGATATACGGCGAATGAAGGAAAGAGAAATAACCGATCGAGGAATGGGGCGAGGCTGGGTGACAGCGGAATGGGAGAAGACGGCGGCGGTGTCAGATTCATCGTCGGAAGACGAGCTGTCATTACCGAGAGCGGATGGCCCACTTTTGGGTAAGCGGAGAAACGCCCGAAAGGGCGGCGTGTCGCTTCCGGCCAACGATCGAGCTGATGTGTAGTAGAATTCTCGGCGAGGCGTTGGCTTCGGCGAAGCTTTGGGAATTGGAATTCCAACATAGCCAACCCCTTTATTGCCTTTCAACGGCGTTTTTTCCTCTTCCCCCTTATACCATCACAACAATATAAATAAATATATATACACACACCCATATAAACCAATTACTTTTAAAATCAATTATTGTTAATAATATATACTTGAAAATTAAAAAAAAAAAAAAACTAAACATTTTTATTATTTTTACAAATTATATTTACCTGTACTTAATTGTAAAACAAATACAACCAAAAATTAAGAAGAAGAAAAAAGAAAAAAGAAATCAGATGTGAATTATTGAACTAAAAAGAGAAACACTAGCTATTTTTTTAATAAAAAAAAAGAAAGAAGTATGTAAAAAATGAATAATATTTAAAGAGATAAGAATCTAAAACAAAATCAATAGAACAGAAGAGAAAAAGACAAGCACTAAAAAAGTTGGAAGAATTAAATATAAATAAGATGTAGTTAAAAACGATACCGTATGGTCAGATTTGGCCTTGCGGTCGATGCAGCATTTAGTGACGTAGTCATAATAAACACTTTGCAGTACCAAAACTATCGTATTCACTGTGTAAAGCTGCACACATGAATGCATAATTATCATTACATCACTATTTATTTTAGAAACAAAGAATAGGGAAATTGTGAAGTAAAATTTTGAATTATGAAAATTAATTTATAATGAACAAAAGAAAGAATAAAATAGAAAAGGTTATGAAACAAAAATGGATGCATAGTTATCTTAACCCCACAACACCCAATAAATTAATCAAAAAGCTGCTGCCAAATGCCCATTAAATATAAATACCTTAAAAGTAAAAGTAAGTGGGAAACTCTTTCATTAATTTAATATTTAAAAACACCAACAATAGAAAAAGTGAAAACAAGATCTGTCTCTTGAATATTAATAATTTGGCAAATTTTTCAAAACTAATTTCATCATGATTACTATATACCTCCAAATTAAATTGCATTAAATTCTAATAAAATCACTCAAAATAAATAGTTCAAATTAATTAAAAAATATCAAGGTGTTACATTAAATTGATTTTTGATCTCAGATTTGATAAATAAAAAACGGGCTTAATAGTTCAATAAATTATAGACATTTTAACAAATGTTCATAGATAATGATTTATTATAGAAGTGAATATATATTTAGACCAATTAAAAGTACAAATAAATAAATAAATTTATTTGCTGATAAAACTAAATATTTGCCTTCAATTCATTTGACAACTCTATCCATCATTATTTATTCATTTACTTATGAAAACTACACTGTCATACTTGAATTCTTGATTACTTGTTTCTAAAACATGAAAAAGACAAAAACTAAGGGGGATGAAAATTGCAATCAAACTCAAATGTTAAAAATGAACCCTTAAAATTACATAATTACAATTGTATAAGTTTTTGAATCTTGATATTTTTATAGGTTAAATTTTAATAATTATTGTAAGTTTAAGAAACCCATTTAAATACTTTTACAAGTTTAGTGGTTTAATTGTTACATTATGGAAGCGCTTGATTAATGGTAAAAATTATTAGGAAAGTTAATGAACAAAGAAATGAAAAATGTGGCAGTTTTGGTGAGAAATTTGAGTTGGTACTAACAATGAGAAAATAAATTTGGATGAACTAAAGTGGGATTGATTTTTTTACTCAACTAATTAACTTAACCCTTCCAAATTATTCAACTTGTCAACCACTCCTAAGATCATATTCTAGTAGTAATTTTTATAATTTGTCCAACGGTAAAATAGTAGTGATTTTTACAATTTGCCAACCGCAAAAGTAGAAACCAGACTAACTTAAACTCACATGAATTATTATTGAATTAAACTCGAGAAGGAAAAAGGACTCACCAGTGCTGTGTAGAGCTGAGTGGGGAGCTGAAATGAAAAGACAAAAAAATCAGTGGTGGGTTTGATAGAGCCATTGAAGACGCAGTATTTTCATGGACCGTAAACAGAGTCAGACCAAACAAGTCACTCACCGTGGCAGGTTCCAGAAGGCACCCCACAAGGTTAAACACATCACTGCAAAAAACAAACAAAAAGATAAAATAAAACCAAAACACGACGGGGTTATAATATAGGCGAAGCCCAAAACGAGGGCGTAAGAGAAGTATTACCCGGCCACCCAAGTGAGGAGGAAGAGGAGAGAAACGCCATGGCTGGATTTGGTACGAAAATTGGTAACGATTTGAGGGATCTCAGCAAGTCCCCAACATAATAAACTTACAAGCCCGAAACCGAACGACATGTCGTCTCTTAGATTGCAAAGACAATCCTTGAAGTACGTTTCTACCCATCCCACGCATCGTTTCTGCTCCTTCACACAATACCAACCCTCCATTCTCTCTCTCTCTCTCTCTCTCTGTTTCTTAGAGCTTTCAACGATAAAGCAAACCTTCCTTCTTCTTTTTAAAGCTATCTTCTTCAATTTAGAATGAAATATTAAATACTTTTTGGAAATTTATTTATTGGTTTTTATATTTATTGGATTTATGATGGTCAATATTTAAATTCACTATCCAACCATTTTTTCATTTTTTTTTTATTTTAAATTCATTTTTGTTTTTTAATACTTAAAAAAAAAACTTAAATTGAAAGATTAGAATTTCACATTCAAAAACCAAGAAAACTCATGATAAGACGGATGAATTACTACTCCTATTATCAATTAATTTTGAGATAGAACCTCAGGTTATCAGACAATATATCTTATCGAATGAAATAATATTTTTAGTTTTAAAGTAGAAAAAAGTAGGAGTAAGGTGTAAAGTTGCGAGAACTCAACTTACGAGTGGTAAATTAAGCTAAACTATATGGATAATAAATTAATAAACCATATAAATGTTGTATATGATTTTTTAAAAAAAATACCTCTTGAAGAAAATGGATTTTAAAGTAAATTCTATACATATATATATATAACAAAATGATATTTTGAGCTTTTAAAATTTGCTATGAAATATGCTCTAATATTCTTTCTTTTTTGTTTTGCTATTTTTGTCTTCCATTTTTTTAACCTTTATGTTGTGTTTATGTACTAATTTCCACTTTAACACATCATTTCCTTTTAATTTTAAAATTTTAAATATTAATTTGGCTAAAAATTCAAAATTTCAAATTGTGTTACTAATTAGGTTCATGTATGTTTCAAAAATCAAATACTTTATTTTATTTTTGAATTTTTCAAAAAGTGTGTGGATAAATTTAAACATTATTTCACTCCATAATCTTACATGTGTTGGCCAACAGTTGATAGTATTGGGAGTGATAAAATATTAAATCTTTTCAATAATTTCTTTGTATATATTTCACATTTAAATTAGAAAATAAATTAAATGTATATCTTTTATTAATAAAGAAAGAAATATCAAATATGCTTTATTATGTTATTCATATTATTCATTATTGTTTTTGTAACTTTCATAATCATTACTAAAACGAAATTTTGTTTGCACTAAATTCGAAAACTTTCTAATTAATTAGCAAAAAGAGAAAAAAAAAGTAATTAAGAAAAGAAAAAAAGAAAAAGAAAAATAGATGAACAATAACATTCAAATTCAAAAGTTGGTGGATATTCTGAATTCTATAATTAATGTACTTTCTGAGACAATTTTATTTGTCCATCAAGTTGGATATTCGTTTTTAGTTGGATATTCCTAACATTTTTTTATATATATATAATATTCTAAATA
This sequence comes from Cucumis sativus, assembly GCF_000004075.3. Classification (NCBI taxonomy): domain Eukaryota; kingdom Viridiplantae; phylum Streptophyta; class Magnoliopsida; order Cucurbitales; family Cucurbitaceae; genus Cucumis; species Cucumis sativus. The sequence goes on from NC_026656.2 coordinate 14,541,139, forward strand.
ACTCTAGTTTGGATTATAACATTTTTTCGATCTCATAACACTATTTATTATTATTTAATCAATTTAAAAAATATATTCACTTTAAATATAAACTATTAAAACTCTAATTAAAATAATTTCCATAAATGTATAGACTATAATGATAACATATACTATAATTATCGATCTAATAAGTTTCAAATACTTCTAAATATTGGAATAATAATTAATTTTGTAAAAGTTTCTTATTTTTTAAAAATAAAGAAAAAATAGGGAGGGTATGATTATGTAGAAAACTCTCTTCAATAAAATTTGCAACCTTTTTGCATTGTTTTGTTGATAAGAGTAAAATAAATGCTCAAAATTGCATCATCCAATTTTCTCTATCCTCTTTTCAAGGTCTACTACTTTTTTTCTTTCTTTTTTTTTGTGTGTTATTAATATATTTTATTTCAATGCTCATCATGTCGCCATTTTTACTTTGGGTTTCTTTCTTTCTTTTTTTTGTGGGTACAATTTTGACAATATGGTCATACTCATTTTTTATTTCAAAAGGTTTAAAAAGAACAAAAGAGAATCCTCTTTAATTGGGGGTAATTTAGTCATTTTGGATGTTATTACGAGGTTCGTTTGAGAGAGAAGAGTAAGAATGATCGATTCTATACTATTTTGATGGTAAATTCTCTTTATTTTTTCATTATCGGATGATTCTCAACAATCTTATAACTCCTACCTTACAATGAAAAACTTTTCTACACTTGAAATTAGAAAATTATCGAATATAACGTTTTCCTTAAATAATGTTACTTCACCTTTTAATTTAGCATTTTCTGAAAATTTTGTTAAAATAGTTTTTCTTGATTCTTTCCTATTCAAATTGATTTCAAGAGTCAAACAAAAATTAAACTTTTAGTTTTTTTTTGAAGTTTAAGAATTTTTGGTTGCTTCTCTCTTCCGAGCAATTGTGCAATGGTCTACATAAGAAAAATGACTCTAGAAACGACCATTGGTTGACTGACGACGCTAAATTGTGAAAAGGATTAAGAACTTTTTGAGTTATTTCTTATGAGGTGCCTTTCTTTATTTGTTTGTTCTTTTATCAAAATGATGGTGCAATTCACGATGCTCCTAATTGTTGTTGTATATACAAAACATTGCTCAATAATTGAATATGTGTGATTGATTAATTAATTCAGTATATTTAGGGTTTGGCTGCACTTCGAGAAGTGTAACTACTGATTAAATATGAAAAGAGAGATTAATTAGGTAGATACTTTAACAACGTTGTAATTGTGAACAAAAAGGTTAGGTAACATTAATTGCCACCTTTTTGGTATATATGTGAAAAGCATTTAAAAATCCCCATCAAAAGCTTGACGGTAATTGAAGCAAATAATCAATATGCATGATAAACATTTTATGGTAAATAGTTTAGTTCTTTAATTAAAGCAAAGTAGAAGTGGGGCTTTTTTCTTTTTTGTATTAATTAACTCTGCATTCTGTATAAATGATATAACTAATATAAGGTAATAATGAATGTATATCAGTTAAATATGAACTCGTAGTCTAATCACAAATATACCTATGTTATTTTGATATATACTTCATATAAAATACTATCAATCATGGTTAGTTAATAGTCTTAGATAATCAATATGATAGGTAGTCATATATAATCAATATGATAGGTATATCGTTGATTTATCAATGATATAAAAATGACAAAGATATAAGCTTGCAATACATGAATTGAAATGTATCGATTACATAACTTCATGCATGTCTATTAACGAGATTTGTTAGTTAATTGACGACATGTACTTAGATACATACCATTAAATTCGAGTATTTTGCGCACATACCATACAAAACATTCGAGTATTTTGCGCACATACCATACAAAACATGAATTAAAATTCTATGTCAATCATGTATCAACATCATTCACAAACTCAATATGTATATATAAAGGTAAATTAATATTGTATATAAACATGTGATGAAGTGCAACTATAATTTATTGTCATCAGAACAAATACACAATTTTTTTCTTAAATACAAACTTCGTTTGAATTACTAAAAAAATATTTTTTTACCATTATTTTTTCCAAAACAACTATTTTTTATTAAAAAATTAAATACATGAAAATTTCCACACTAAACTTCAAATTTAGCCTAACCTGTCATTTTTTTCTAACAATTATTCCATAGGGGTACCCTTTTTTATTTGATAAGTTTTTTGTGTTAATTTCAAGAAACTACCAAACAATAATGGATCAATAAAGTGAGGAAGACAACTGATGAGATGAATATGTTTCAAATTTTATTATGACTGAACTTAGCCATGGTTTTGGTGCAGATTCAAAGAGGTCATGCATCTTATATATACTATCACACTCACATACATTGTTCTATCACTTTTCTTTTTCGAAAGGAACCATCTAGAATTTTGATTTAGTATATGTTAGATAATACATTTGGTTATTCAATGTTATAAAATGGTAAGATTGGTCTCTAAAAATGTATATCGATTGTGAGATATGGATAACAAATAGGGGAGAAAAAGAAGAGAGGGGGGAGAAAATTAAAAAAAGAAAGAAGAAGAAGAAAGTTTGATTTTTCTACCAATTCATGTTGCCATTGCCACCTAAGCACAAGTCTTATTTTCATTTGTTCAACTTTTTGTTTTGGAGTGACCTCTAAATTCATTCTTCGTATTTAAGAACTATATTGACTAATCTAAAACATAAGAGTCTTACAAAACTTAGAAACTAAAATTTATATATATTTTTTTCTTTTTAAGTTTTCTAATATTGGATTTCTAATAGTTATTGAGTTGGATGGCTTTTAGTAGTGCATGATTGCTCGTCGACATAAATGTGTGGTTCCTACCATTTGAATTAACAAACAAATATCTTAAATTATAGCTAGTACTATCACTATCTCGTTTATATATATGCATGTATATTTTAAAGGATATCCTATTTTACAATCTCTAACTTTACTCTCATCAAATGTTATTGGAGTACATTTGAAATAAAAGCTATATAAGACTATAACAACCCCATCTTCCAATAATATTATTATTAAAAAAAAATTAATTAATTACAATAAACATTATTTCAAAATCCATATTTACTATTTATTACCATTTTCAATATTTAACATTCATCATTATCATTCAAACTAAAATAATCTACATCACAAACATAAATATTTATTGTAATTCAACAAGAGGTGGATTTATTAAGGAGTCGGGACTCGAGAGCATGTGCCTCCTTACATTTTTAATTTTTATATTTTAATATTAATTTTATGAAGTGTTAAATTACAATATATATTAAATAATATTTTATTGTTACTAGGTCGTATTCCCTGAATCTGTCACTCAATTCAACAACAATAATTTAGGATTATATTAATATGGTTTAATAGATGTTGGTTGCATGTGTTGATGCATCTATTGCAAGTCCTATATTACAACACCTACCTTATAAATCTTCAATATATATATATATAAATATAGATGATGAGGAGAGAAAATAAAAAGGAAATAAAAGAGAGAAATATATATAAAGACAAAGACAAAAAAAGGAAAAAGGAAAACGTTATGTAGTTGCCGCATCCGAGTTAGGACTATGGATAAGCATTGAACTAAAAGTTGGCATGTCTGCCACGTGTTCTCTTTCGTGGAGAAACGTCGCCGTTTCCTCCTTCTCCCAAACTAAAACAAAAAAACAAAATTCTATCCTTGCTTTCCACTTTTCTAAACAATACATTTCTTTTACTAAAAAAACTTATGATCAACTTTAAACTATAATAATCTAAACTCCCACTAAAAAATAATTATTAACTATCAAAAATCAGTTTATTCTTATAAATAAAATGAAAACCTAATTTCTTAAAATTTAAACAAAGAAAAAATATTTTTAACTTTTAATTGCTAATTGTCCAACCCATACATCGAATATGACAGATAAGGCCATGTTCTTTGACACGTCATCTACTCATTGTGTTTGGAATGCAAATCTCTGATAGCCACCTCATCACCTCATCTTTAATTTTGTCGCTTTTGTTTTTTTTTTTTTCATATTCTTTTTAATTTCCCATTGAAATGAAATTTTTTTAAATTTATTTACTATTGGGTCAGTCTATGTATGATCAGAAAATTCATCTTTATCAATTCAGCTTAGGGATTTTGGCATTTAATTGATTATATCATACGGTTTTTTACTTTTGATTTTTAGTAAAACATTTATTGTTTTACTAAAAAAAAACTTAAAAGACGTTTTTTAGTCTATGAGAGAAAAAATTTAAACGGAAGAAAGAGATATTCAAAAACTGAGTTTTGTTTTCAAGCTGACGGGGAACGTGGAATGGAAAATAACGGAGGGAAAGTGATTTTGGGATCCATGTTTTTTTCCTAAGGAAAAGGCTCTTAATTGCTTTTAATGTTTTCTTTTTGACGAATAAATGCTTTCAATATGAAGTCTTTTCTTTTTTATATATTTGATTGTTTTAATATATTTTTTAAATTTTACAAACATAATATCTTTGAGTTCAAATTACATATTTCCTTTCAACTAAAATCAATTTTTTTCTTCTAAGAAATTATTAAATGTAACTAATATCTTAGGTAAATCAATTTACTGAGAAGTCAGAGTGATGTTACTATTTTCATACTTGTTCTTACAAACTAGAGCTCGTCATTAACACATAGATCTATTTCAATAATATACGATTTTAAATTTATAATTCTTGTGTTGAGTTACATGTTTGAATTAGTTGCTTTATTTTGAAATGTTCGAACTTTGGACGGGAGACTTTTTCTTTTTCTTTTTTATTTTTAAGCAAATTCGTGTAAAACCTAATGAAATCATAAAACAGTAGTGTGTGTTTAGTAATTTTTGAGAAAAAATATAGTTTAAGCAAATAAAACTGAGAGTATGAAAATAATTAATAATATAGTGAGAAGTGTGTGGGAAAGAAAAAAGAAAGAAAAATTTACATAAACACAACAAAATAGAAAGTATTTACCTTCTATAGAAAGAAAAACGGATACTTTAAATTTGAGTTAAAATTTTGATTATCTATTTTAAACTTATATTAAAATTTTTACTATGAATAGTAAATATTTCGTCAATTTTTAAAGTTTCGTTCTCCATTTTAGAGTTGGGTTTTCGGAATATGTGAACTAAAGCCCAGATTGTTGGCCCAACAACAACCTTCAACCTTCTATTTGCACAAAAATGAGTCTAATGGAAAATAACCTAAACAAATTGGAAAATTGTGGAAAAAAGTGCTTAATAAGTTTGGTCTAGTAAAACTAGCCTATTCTTTTAAAAATTGTTTAAATATCTTTTTTCAGTTTAGTTCATCCGAGAAAATCGACCACTCAAATCTTTTTAAAATATTAAAATATTTAAATTTATTATTTTAGTTTTTTTATGCATCTTGCTAAATATATTAGATCCAAATGTATTGAGATTGTCACAATTTTTTAAATATTTCCTTGCAAATTTGAAATTTGAATATAACTAATTTCTCCCACTTTTGTATAGAGTTTCTCAAATGTTTTGTTATAACTTATATGTTTCATAATTAAGTTGACAATATTAGAATAAGAGCCTTATAAAATTAAACAAAAATATAATATAAAATTTAACTTGGTTGATCTCGATTCATCCAGATAAAATTGTATACCAAAATTATCAATTTCTTAGACTTTCTTTGTACAAGTTTGCTCTGGACGAATCAAGATTATCAAGTTTTTAGGCTTTCTCGGTGCAATTTTGTCTAGATAAACTGAGATATTTAAATTTGTTAAATACCGTTTATTTGCGTAGTTTACCAATTATATTTTTAATATTTGATAGGGTTAATTATAAAATATTGAAAAGATAAAAGAAATGAAGCATTTTCAAATAGAGCGTAATGAATCAAAATATTTGCAAAACATACCAAACTTTCAAAATCTATTAGTTCATTTAATAGAATTTGATAAAAAAAAATCTTTTTTAAAGGATGATAACGCAATATATACATTTTAATACCATCTACTTTTATTATTTTCATAAGCCTCTCTCTATATATACAGTAGTAGAAGAATTTTGGATTAGGGATGTTTAACTAAAACATCATTTAAAGATGCATAGAATAACCATTTTGATAGCCAAATGGTGTCGACTTGGTATTAGCTAGGTATTCCTCTTATTCAAGCCCTTATTTAGGTAGGTTAAAGTATTAGAGTACTTCATACCCCTTGATATCCATATGAATGAGGTGCAAAGAATATTGTGAGATTTCCAATTAGAAGGAGCTTGCAGTTTACAAACTAAAGCGAGACGAGAGGTGCAAAGAATATTGCGTAGGAGAAGAAGAAGATTGAGTGGTTTTCATAAGACTAAGGAAAGGTAAATGGAAGGAACTCCTTAAACCTACTAAAACATAAATAAAGAAGACTTGGTCCTAGCTTTGCTTGTGGAAGTGGTCGCTTGAAGAAGTCTTTTCCGCTAATTCGTGTAGGGCATTGAAGGCTGATGACCTGACCTATTTCAACCAAGCAAGCGAGAGGTTTCTAGAGTAAGCTCGAGAGAGGAAGGGAAGCCCACCATCCCTTTCTCTTTTGCTTGCACCAGTGACATAGGAATTTAGTAGTTGTTGTATCCCACTTAATATTTAGTTAGAAAATGTGTTTAGTTATTCTCGTTGGATTAGCTATTTTTCTAAGTCCAACAAACAACCCTCCTCGTAGGTAGAGGAGAATCAAACCAATACAAAAAGAACTCCACCAATAACTCTGGAGATGAAAGATGAGGGAGAACAAAACAAGCCCTACAACTATCTATAGAACCAACCTCATGCGTTAGGTGGTTAGCAAAACCATTCGTGGAACGTGAACATCACAAAAAAGAGACAACTCTAACATAGAAGGCAAGAGACTCAATATATCTCAAATAAGACAATACAACTTTGATAAGTAAAATCCTAACCTATTAACAACATTGATTAATTTTCTAGACATTAATCAACTATTTTTTTCAAAATTAATAAATGTGTGATCGACTTTTATTCAATAATTTTTGTCAATACCATTTTTTTTCCTAAAAATTGTTTTCGTGTTTTTAAGTGTGCATGACTTAAGTTCATAAAACTTATTTTTTTTTCAAAATTAAAGTTTTTATTGAAAAATCAAATTATAAAATTATAAAAGTTTTCATATAATATCATTATTCTTTTTTGGTGTAACATTTGTAATCATAATGAGAATCAAACTTCTCATCTTTAAGATAAAAGACCATGTCAATTATCGTTGAACTAATAGGATCAATTTGATCGAAAATACATTTAATTTTTTATATAAAAATTTAGCATCGACTTTAGACGTGTAAGAGGACTTTTAAAATGACACATTTGTGTTCTTCACACAATAATGCTTCTACAACAATACTCACGAATAAAAAGAAAAAGAAGCAATGAATATGGAAGTTGAGTTTAATCTTCTTGTTTTTGTTACATGATCCTAAATTCCCCTAATTAAAATTGGTTGAATAAAAGTTGACACACAAAATGTAATTTTGGGCCAAAGAAGATATGGAGCTAAGCCCAATATTTGGACCCAATTCCATGTAAAACCCACCATGAACCCTCAACAAAATGGACTCATTACCTCTCTTCATTTTGGGGAAATCTTCTCAACACACTTCATTTGTCTTATCTACTTTCTCTTCAAAAACAACAAAACCAAAATTAGAAGGAAAAAGATTTTTTAAAATTTAACTAAAAATCTAAGAGAAAATAGTTAAAAAAACAGTGAGGAAAAGTAAAAATGAGTTTAGCTTTTTCGTTTTATAAATACTAATCAATATTATAAATGATCGAACATCCATCTCAATAATTAACTTAAACCACGAATCACTACAATATCCGTACAAGATTCGATCAGGTAAGCTTAATTCATGTTATTTCTGAAAAGAAATGAAAGAGGAAATAAACACAATTTATACATAATACAAATAAAAATCGAAACAGTGATTTAAGAAATAGGTGAGTGATTACTAATTTGATACCAACGTTTCATTTTCTAACATAAATGCAAAAACCATGATAATAATAGTAAACATTAATTTCATTACATTTAATTTCTTTTTTAATTTCTTGATTTTTTCTTTTCCAAATAGATAATTAATTTAATTTTCCAAAAAATGTTCTTTCTTCTTCTTCTTCTTCTTCTTCCCCAATCTCCCATCTGTTCTTCACGCAAAGCTTTTCTTTATTCAAAGCCAAAGCCACACGCCACCAACACTCTACCCTCACCTCCAATTCATACCCAATCTTCCTCGTTTTTCCCTTCTTCCCTTTCAAATATTGGATTACCCAGCAATGGTTTCCGACTCGGAGCTCATCAGCCGGCTCCGAGACTTTCTTCGCAATTCCGACCTCAATACCACTACTACTGCTATCGTCCGCCGTAAGCTCGAGGAAGACTTCGGCATTGATTTGTCTGATAAGAAGCTGTTTATTAGGGAACAGGTCGACTTGTTCCTCCAGACTGAACATGAGAAAGCCGTTCAAGAAGGTTATGCCCATTGCGAGGAAGTCCACCAGGAAGATGGAGATGAAAATTTGAAGATGGAAACGGAGGATGGAGATAGTGAAGACGGAGATAACGACAACGAAGACGACGAAAAGGGTAAAACTAGGTGAGTCTGATTCATTGAGTTTCTTGATTATCAAGATTTTTGGATGTTTAGTCTTGGGTTTTAAATTCTTCTAATGTGTAGTTTTCGCTTTCTGGAGTAATCTTTGTCCATATATGGGTGCAAATAGAAATGAATTGATTCGTTTTCATACTGAAAATAGTGGCAAGTTTGTATCTTGCATATTCTTCGAATTGTAATTTCTTTTGGGTATTGCATCGGTTCGTTCTTTATTTTAGTTGTTAGATCTTTTTTTAATTATTTTTTTCTGATGACGAAATCAGTGTTCTTTGTTACTCGAAGGTTGACGTAAGGGTAAAATCTTCTGTTGAAGTTTGTCTGGGTTTTATATGACGGGCGTAATGCTAATTTTCTGTTGAAGTCTGATATGTTATGTAGATTTTTGAAAAGAAGTATTATGGCTACAAGAAAACTAATTTTTCGATTGTAAAATAATGCAAATATGTTTCTAAACCTAGATTGGTGACCTCCATTTGCACAACTATTTGTGAATGGTATGGGTATGGGAGATAGTCGACCAACATAAGAATCAAACTATAACCATTAGACTTCAACAACCCCTCATTGAAGTGTTTTCTTGCACTTTGTGGATAGATGGTGGTGGAAGAAGTTTGGCTGATGCAAGAGATTACTTACCATGAAGTTTGACTGTACACTTATAGGTAAATAAACCAGCTCTGGCCTTAAATCCCGCTGGTAAACCCTTGTTAGAAATATTACCAAAGAAAGTTTTCGATTTGTTGGAATATATTCGAAGGGCATATTATTCATTAGTAGAGAGTTGTTTAGTTTGGGAAGTGAAGAGCAATTGGGTAGTTATGGGAAGTTAGTTATTTTAGATATGGGTAGTTGGATAGTTATAAGGAGTTGTGCCTTGTTTTGGGTATAATAACCTTGCAAGGGAAGGTGAAAACTAGTACGGATTTATCTGGGAACTAGAATGCAGAGCTAAGACCTCTTGAACGACGAAAGATGGAAGATGTTAGGCTTTTTGAATGTCTAGCTAGGTTATAGCTCTCTTACATGCAATTATAACGACAAGTATTCTTTTTAAGTTGTATCACTAAGTTGCTGTTTCTTATGCCTATGTTGGGAACAATCTTCACCATTTTCTTTTCTTAATTAGAATGTAGAACTTTTTGGAGACTTTGATTCAAAAGTTTGAATGGCACAGCTAAAAACAATGTGTTGACTCTGCTTTGTTGCCTTGGTCTAAAAGGGAGAGAAAAAGTTTATGGATCAACGCTGTCAAATCTGTGGTGTGGGCATTCTGTTTGAAGGGGATCACCTGCTATTTGAGAATTGAGTTCTTTGGGAGGAAAAATTTGAAATATTTAAGTACCATACAACTTCATGGGTGGTCTTTTCATAAATTTTGTAAAAAATATTCAATTTGAAGTAGTGTATCTCCATTTTGTGGTTTTTCTTGTTGTATGTCCATATATTCTTACTTTTTATCCGATGAAAATCAAGTTCTTTTCGTTAAAAAAATGTATTCAATTTGAAATTATTTATTGCTGGCTGGGCTTTTCTTTTCGTTCTCTTTTTCCTCTTTTTTGTAATTCTGTCATCAGATGGTGTTTTTAGCATTAGCTTCTGTTTTCTTGGTTTGTGAGTTCTAGTTCCATTCTAAAGGTAGTTTCAGGTTGCAATGTTTCATATATTAGTGAAGAGTTTATATTTTTTATGAATGAGAAAGAAAAGACACTTGAAATTTTGCTTTGAGTCTTTGATAAATGAGTTATTGTTGTTTGTAATGCAGCTCTGAAAAGGTGAAGAAAAGAGGGGGTGGTTTTACTAAGTTATGTAGCCTTTCCCCACAACTGCAGGAATTTATTGGAGCACCCGAAATGGCAAGGACTGAGGTACATCTAGAAAGTAAAATTTGACCCTTTCTTCCAATCTTCTTAACGTAACCATTTAAGGTAATTTGTTGTCTTTTTTCGTTCCTTCTAATGCAATTATTTGCTATCTTTTGTAAAGGTTGTTAAACAACTATGGAACCACATTAGAGAGAACAATTTGCAAGACCCCAGTAATAGAAGAAATATTCTCTGTGATGAACCGTTAAAAGCACTCTTTGGTGTCAATTCCATCAACATGTTTCAAATGAATAAAGCTCTATCAAAGCATATTTGGCCGTTGGAATCAAATGATGGTGTGCTTTTATAGCTTTAATTCTGTGGTTAATACTTAATATTATGCTACTGTTAATTGTTAACTAAAGCAATTTCTTTTAGCTAATTTTTAATGTTAATCTGGCTACTATGGAACCTTAGTGCTGTTGAAATATTGACTGTTGGATTTTATTTTCTTCAATTTAATCCTAATAGGTACAGGGACACTTGTGCTTTAATTGGATACTCTTGATTTAGAGGAATTTTAAATCATGATGGATTTCATTGAAACCTGTTATTTGTCATCACAAGAAAGAAAATGATTTGGATTCTTAGGTGATTTCAAATTTTGTTTTACATAAAAATTTTCTCGACTAAAATGCAGATTTTGCAGGATTTCATAGAAGTTAGACATTAATTACTTAGAAAGTCTTTGTTGCATCTTAATTTTCTATTATAATTTATAGTTAAGAGCCCATATTAGTAAACTTGTTACTTTTTTCTCTAGTAGCTTTCAAAACTCAACTTTGTAACTATCTTCATTTCAAATCTCTCATTCCAAATAATTTTTTTTTAAATCAAACAAGATTTAAAATTATTTCTTGAACTTTTTTGGTTCCAAACAGAGGAAGTTATTGAACTTTGTTTTTTAATATATATATTTTTCTTTCCTGGATACAGTTATTCCAGCCAAATCTAGTCAGAAAGAAAAGCCACAAAAGGAGAAGCAGCCAAAGGAGAAGCCACAAAAGAAGCGACAGAAGCAAGGGAAAGAAGAAGGTAGACAGGAAAAATAGTTACCTTTATTTTTAATTTTATTACTGTATTATGTTCATGGCAAGAAAGCCCTATTGGAATACTATAACAAAGTACCCAAAACATTATACAACTGCATCTCAATAAGAATAGTAATATTTGTAGGATACAATATAAGTTGTTCAGATGATGTATACCAAGAGGCGCATGTAGGAGTACTACAGCAAAATACCCAAAAATAAGACTTGAAAAATCATTATACAACTGCACCTCAATTAGAATAGCAATATATCTGTAAGATAAAATTTGAATTGTTCAGATGAAGTAGACCAAGAGGCATTGAAAGTTTAAGCACCTTGGATCTCTCTTCGCTTAACTTTCTAGATTCATTCGTTTCTTTCTGATCATATGCCCCCACAAGTTGCTTAGACCCATTAGTGCATAATATAATTTAGCAGTTAGCACAGCTTTTCATCCCATGGTCAATAGCTACCAAATCCTAGATTTTACCCCAGTGAGTGGGGGGTCATCATAAATTGGTTGGCATCGGTTTTGGGCTCAAACTAGCGCTGACCACACTGATGGTTCCTTCTCCAAAATGCATTTAGTTAATGTGTCCAAGATTTGCCATTTTGGAGCTAGGAAGGTAGAGAAGAAGGGACATACTGGAAAAGTTTTCATCTTTTTTCAAACTTCCGTTTTTCCCTGTGGACAATCTGCAGGTGCTTGTTTCTGCACTAGATCAGGAAGTGAGGTATTTCCTCATCCTGTGGGATTTGTATGAAACCAAAAAACAAAGTTTCTTTGTTTGAAGTGTACCATATATAAACGAATAAGTACTACTGAGATGCTTTTTATTTACCACATTTTTCTGGATAAAAATGAATTGAGTCATTCAATTAAAAGTAAATTGAGCTTAGATGACATGGGAAAGGATAGTATCCTTTAGTTAATTGCCCAACTTAATTGCTTTAGAATGAATTAGAAAAGGAGTAAATCTTTAAATTACACTTTTCCAGTTTCAGCTAACTGAAGGTTTGATTGATGTCTAATAAACCTTCTTTCCAGATTCAGATGACTCTGCAAGAGAGGATAAGCGGCAAAAGAAAGGGAAATCTGGTTTTCTTGCTCCTCTTCCACTTTCGAATGCTCTGGTGGCATTTCTTGGTACTGGAGAGGATGCATTGCCTCGCTCTGACGTAGTGAAAAGAATGTGGGATTACATTAAGCAAAATAACCTTCAGGTAGTTGGCCATAGAGAATGTAATATCTTTTCATTGCTTCTTGACTGTTACATTCTTTTATCATGCATTATCGCTCCAAATCAATTCGATTTATTGCATTAATTATTGTTCTTACCTAGTCATAGTTTTTCATGGTATTTAGTTATATTTTTTATCTTTGTAACAAGGTAACTTTCAAGAGTGCTAGACTCCCAAATTTCCAACTAAGGAAATCCCACAAAATTCTGCACACCGTAACTCTCAACCCACCCCCACTATTTACGACTAAAAGCCCTAAAAAGCTTACTGACTAATTACTGATATGCCCTTCTAATAACCATGCTACTATTTACTAATGATCCTACTAATTTCATAACTAGGGGTCTTACAGCATGGAATCTCTTATTTTCCTTGTGTTTGAGTATGCTTGAACTTTTAGAAACATAGCTTGTTACAATCGAATAAATGTTAGAAGTTTTGTTTTGAACTTCCATTACTAAAGATCTTTTTATCATTGTTTTAATTTTTCTTGTTCATTTTAAAGTTTGCAATTATGATATATAAGTAAATAGCTAGTAAATTTGTTAGGGCTTTTAGTTATAAAAGGAAAGGAATGAGTTTGGGAGCAAGGTGTGAAGAATTTGAGTAGTAATTTCCATTAGGCGATGCTTGTGGGGGCTTCATTCTATTCTCATTGAAGACTACTAAGTATTATCAGATAACATGAGTTTCATCTTAAAACCAAAAACCAATTGACTATGAAAGAAACTCATCTTTCTTACAAACATTATGAAGTCCCTTTATGTTTTCAATAGGATCCTCAACATGCCCTCCAAAATGGTGCTTCTTTGGATTCATCATTCTTGAACTGAACCCCCATTTTGTTTTTGAATCGAATACCCATCTGGGCTTTATGGGCTCTGATACACATTAGATAACATGAAACATGCTGGGGTGTGTGAGGTTTTATGGTTTCTGTGGCGCAAGTGGAATAGTAGGGTGTTGAGGGGAGTTGAGCGGGATCATAGGGAGCTTTGGTTTTTTGTTTGTTTTCATGTTTTCAGTTTTGGACTTTGATTTCAAAGACCTTTTGTAATTATTCTATAGGTGTAATTTCACATAGTTGGAGTCCCTTCTATAATGGGAGTCCCTCCCTTTCGGTGAGCCTGGATTTTTGGTACGTTTGTATATTATTCCATTATTTCTCAATAAGAGTCGTTTCCATAAGAAAGATTGAAATTTCTCTTAGGCCATGAGGGATCACATAATTACCTTTAATCAACATCTGATAATGTGGGAAATTGGGAGTTTGAAATGGGGACCTATGCCTTTTAGATTTGAAATTTTCTAATCGTATGACCACTTTTTCATGTGGGAAAAGGTGGAGGCAATATGAGGGTTGACATGGTTTTGTTATTATGCAAAGCAGCAAAGGTGAAAACTAAATCCAACCTTTGTTGGTGGAACAAGGAACTTTTCAGAAACATTGATTCTGAAATGGTTGATTTATCAAATTCCATCAATGATTTATCAAACTATAAGATGGATTGTGAGGGAATCTATGAAGAAACTAAACTATACAAGAACAGTTTCTGAATATGTGAAGGAACTTAGTGTTGATGTTGAATATTCACCATATGCCTGAGTAGGACGAACAATTTAACTTCATTTTAGGGTTGCAGTCGGTTCACAAGTCAAGATTAGAAGACAGGGAGCCTAAGACTTACTTAATCTCTTGTCTTTGTCAAAATGGTTCTTAGAGCTTAAGCTCACCCTTCTTGTCCTTAACTTTCTACCTTCCTTTTTCTTTGTTTGATGAAGAAGAGGTATAGTCTCTATGTTGGGTACCAACAGTGGTAAAGACTGAAGAGGTCCTTGGCTTCCTTCCCTCCCTTCTAATGCCGGATCGTGCCCACAGAAATGAAGTTACGCATGTTGTTCCCAAACATATGGTGAATGTCCAACATTGAGGAATTCTTGCTTACTTTACCTGTGTGGCCTACGGAGTCCTCCCCTTAGTTCAACCTTTCTCAAATCCAATCCTTTACTTGGATGTCTCACTGGATTTTCAACAACCCACAAAGATTGAATCTATCAAGACATGCCTTTCTTTTTTATGGGAGTTTATACCTTGTCCTTTCATTCAAATGAAGGTTGGAAGTGAGTGCCTTGGACAACCCCTGAGGTCATCATCATAGATAATACTTTCGAGTTTTGAGGAAGATTTTTTTATTTGAGCACGATCTCTGTGGTTCTTAAGTAGGTCAGAGTCTTCAGATTAACAGCCTGTTAAGTATTTCATTGCATCAGATGATGTGGGAGTAGGTGGGGAAACCAGCTTTCATAGAAGAAAATGAAAGAATATGAGAAAGGGCCTCCATAACAAGAAGCGCGCAAGAAACTAAACTAACTTATGGGGATATTGGGTAGTATTAGAGCTGAAATCATGAATTCAATTCTCTCTGTTTCCTTCCATATTAGTAATCCCCTTGTTGGGGTTTGTAAATTAAATTCAATATCAGAACCCACAAATTAGGGATAATATGATGAAATGATTAGCTTTACTCTACGATCATTCCAGCTTGGATTTGGTGCTGATTTATTGGCAATCCTATCTCATTTCTTCCTTGTTTTTTTGGATTCCACTTGTTGAGAAGGTAGCCAAAATCCTCGGAAGATAGAGAATGCCTCGTTTTACTTAAGAGGATAGGCATGCTTTTTATATTAAGTGTAATTTTCCCCCACTGCCGTCTCCCCTTTTAGGTTGTCTTGTACGCCAGTCATCATGCCAGTTCAATCTAGTGAACTAGTTTGTAAGCTCTGAGTATAAATTCTTCACCATGGAATTTTGGTTAAACTGTTGATGAGAACTGTGGATATTCACTGATATACTGAGAATATAATTTGTTGACGGCATGTTGGTGGACTCAGAAACTTGATGAAGTTCAAGATGTGCGTATGTCTATTGTTAACTGATATTTTCCATAACCCAGAAAGTATTGTGAAAATAAACGTTCTTACTACTTGGGTCATTTAATACAAAAGTTTTTGAGCTTGAATGAATGTACAAGAAAGTGTTCACAATGAACATTGAAAATTTGTGTTACTTTGATGATGTGTATCATTTAACAACTGAAATGTTTCTTATTTGTTCTTGAAGGACCCTTCTGACAAAAGGAGAATAATTTGTGACGAGAGGCTAAAAGAACTCTTTGATGTCGATTCCTTTAATGGGTTCACTGTTTCGAAACTCCTGGCCACGCATTTTATAAAGATGAAACAGTAAGTTCCTCCTACACATTGTCTTTGTTGATGCAAGAGAATCTAGAATTTTGCTTGAGATAGTTTTAGTGGTCTCTTTTTTGTGTGTTATTCTCTGGAATTCACCAACAAGGCAATGGAAAATCTGTTTTTATTGACCTTGTGTTATCTCTTCTCTTTGGTGGGTGGTCTGTTGCAAAATCTTTCAGAATTAATTAGACTAACCTTGTCAATTCTTCTATACTTCCCTTAGCTTTCAAGTAGTTGCTTAAGTTCTTAAAAAAAGAACCAAAAAGAAAATGTCCCTCATATTGGCTAACTACATTTTGTGTTGTAATTGTCACTATTTTGTTTTTGTTTTGTTCATTGCTTACCAAACTAAGCAGTTCTTTCCCTCATTCTTCTCTCCCCAAAACTTCTATGAAAGATTCATTGAAGAATGTTAACGCCTGAGAGATTAAAAATTGTGGGGAAGAAACTGGTTAGGAGGTGACTTTCATTTCATGTGGAAAGATAACATTTTCCTTCTCTTATTGAGCTTTTTTGTTCTTTCCATCTCCTCTTCTTGGTCGAACATGTTTGGATTGATTTCTTAGGTGTTTACAAGTGCAAAAATATGTTTCTAAACACTTAGAAGGTCAATCCATGCATGCCGTTCTTTACTAATTATACTATGAAGGAAATAATGATGGGAGGTTGAAGCAATATAGTCGGTAATTTGACGTAGGCGGATCGTACTATTCATTTTTATATTTTATTTTTGGATTATCTTTTTATAACTTTTTTTAGATAATTGTGGGGATAGTGATTATCATGTATACCATTGAGCTAAGCTCACTCTGACTTCTATAATTTTTTTTTATTTGAATAATAACAATCTTAAAATTATACTTTTAGATTTAAATTCGTTACCGGGTCTTATTCTACCACAAATTGAATTAAATGTTGAAATTGTTTACTATTTGGTTTTTGGTTTTTGGTTTTTGAAAATCAATCCTATAAATACTATTTGTTTATTTATATTTTATAGTCTACATTTTAGGAGTTCTTAGGACTAAAGCCAAAATTTGAAAACTAAAATTAGTAATTAAAATTTTAATTTTGTTTCTAGAAATTGGTTAAGCATTCAAATGCTTACAAATAAAATACTTCAACATTGAGTAAAATGGCTAGAAAACAATTTTTCATAAAGAAATTGTGAGGTTTAGGTGTTCGTTGATACTAATCGTGAACTTCGACACGTTGGATGCGTTCACATTTGTTTTTATTTTTTGGTTTAACTGCTATTGTAATTCTATTGCACACGAGTTGGTTGCCCATGCTTAAATACGTTCTTATTATTCTGTTTTATGATGTAGTAAAACAAACAAACGAGACTTGAAATAAATTTCAAATTAATGTCATGGACCCTATAAAATTGAAGAGATTGCAAATTTAGGCCTTAGAGTTACACCCTTTGACCTTCTTATCATCATCATCACTCAATATCATTCTCGTAAGCTTATCAATATCAACATTTTCTAATTATTTTCAATGTTATTTTCAATGTGATATCTGGAAGAAGGTATGATGCTCAATTTTCAACAGACTTTAGCTTCGAACACTTCAGACTTTGTAGGGATTCAATTCTTTCTTTCTCAACATCTAAGACTCTTATGCCCTCTAACCATTGTTGGTGCAGAATGCACTAAATTTCTTAATACATTCAGAGACATATCTTCTTCCTTACCATTACCCTCTTACACTCATTTTCTTGACTTTAGCACAATCAAATCTCTTCGATCATGTGATTAACATCGGCTCCGACATCTTCATCTTCACGACTTTTCTTCAATATCATATTCCAAGTCGAGTTAAAAACATAGCTTTGATTCATACTAATAATGACCATAACTTTCACATTTCCAACAACAAAAGGATTTTCCTTTATAATTCTGACCAACTTTTCCATATTTATCAAGTCTTGAGAGCAAAGATATTTAAGTCTATAAGAGATTGTTTTGATTCCCTAATTTTTTTTGTCTTTGAACTGGTCATTTAGTGGATTGTAGAGCAATGCCTTTGTTTCTCCCTTTAGGTTTTTCATCAAGTCATCTCAACCAAAACAAACTTATCAACCTTTCATTGCTGCATTATTCTCTCCAATAGTTGTTGGTACCTTCATATCAAGCCTCTTTTTTGTTCTTCTTTTTAGTTCGGTGCTCTCTCTAATTTTCCAATAATATTCATGCATTAGCAACATTAGTACGTATTAGAAGTAAATGTAATGCCAATGCTAATAACAATGGATGTTTATCATTCTTGAACTAGAAGAAGACATAACCCAATAAAGTAATGTTTTCTAGGGTGAAAGAGCTTTGAAATCTTAACAATTGGTTGAGCTATATTTAGATTTATAAGCACACAATAAAGTTATATGGTTCAACATATTAATATAATCCGTGACCTATCTATTCATTTGGGAGTGACTTCCAAAATGGGTTTTTTTAACAATTTTCAAAATTATGAAATTGTTTTCAATCATTCAACCAATACTAAATTTATTAGTCTAACAAATTGAGTTTAATAGTATAAATTTCAACATTGTATTGATTACGAGGGATTCAAGAGATAATTTGTTAATTAATAGGGGTGATTATAAAAACGTTTGATATATATTCAAAATTTGGATCATAGTTGAGTGCAGTAATTACGTGGTAGAAGATTGAAGAACCTCCGACTAAGCTCATCTTGACTAGGAGAAAAATAGTACGTAGAAACATCAATAATGTGACAAGGTGTCCTTGCAAAACATGGCTACAAGTAAACGTTTAAGTCATTATATAGGCACATATATATAAATATATATATATTGATGCATAGAGAAACATTATGATCATATATACCGTAGAAGTAGTAGTTGAAAAAAGTAAATGTAAATAAATATTTTAAGAACCCCAAAAATGAAAACTTTTTAAAAAAATATAACACGTGAATGCATTAATTTTTCTCTTTCTTTAGCCAAGGGAAAAAAAAAAAAAAAAAACGAGCAAGTGTTGTCCTAATTATTTTTCTTTAATGGTAGTGTTAAATTCCAATAAAAGAAAACATACATTGAATTAAATAAAGGGTAATAAATGTGCAAAGTTAATCAAAATTTGAAAATATTAACTTTTTTTATATCAACAAAACAAAATAATAATCATAAATGGTTTAAATAAAGTCTCAATCCCTCTCTTATACATGTATATATATATTATTACATATACATTAGTTAAGCTTAGTTTGTGTAGACAATCTATATATATCTATTCTCATTCCATCATCATTACATTTAAAAATCTTTCTATTATTATATAATTTTTGAATAAATTAAGATTTCTATTATTTCTATTCTATATATTTACATTGTTTGTTTCTTTACATGTTTCATGAATTTTCATATAGCAATGACTATAGTAGAATGAAAATATTAATCCATGGTGCATCTCGATATTGATGTAGGACGGATATTTAATACTATGTATTAGACTAAAGTTGATAAATTTCTTGAAAGGTAGGCGTAAGTTATTGTGGTTGGGTTAGTATTTGTATGAAGAAGAATAGTGAGATATATAGAACAAAAATAATATTACAAAGTTAAAAGAAAAGAAGAAGAGAGAGAGAGAGAAGGAAGAAAATGGGAAGGGGACAAAAAGAATAATAATTAATGGTGAAGAAAGTAAAGAGAGAGAGAGAGAGAGTTGGCAGAAAGGAAAGAGAAAACAAATCAAAAAATTACAATAAATGAATTCAATAACTCTCCACACAATTCCTCACCAACACACTGTCACCTTCTTCTTATTCTTTTCTTTATTCTTCTTTTTCAAATCTTTTATTATTATTATTATTATTATTTCTCTGCATTTTCCCACACACACACACTTCAGAACAAAACGTCTTGTTTTCTTCAGTACTTTCTTTCTTCACACCCCACACACACACATACCCTCTCTCTTTCCAACTCTTTTCTTTCTCTTACAGATCATATCCCTGTTTCATGATCTCCTGCTCCTTCCAAATATATCAAATATATAATCTTTTCATTACCTTAGAACCATACACCACTGCTGTTTGATGAAAGACCCTCATATATTATTTTGTGCTTTTCCCGCACTATATTATCCATGAAAATCCGGTCGTGATAGAGATGATCACAGTCGTATTAGAACAACACCGTGACCCTTCCAAGTTATAAAGATTGTGTTTCATGAATATCTCACCTATATATTTAGTGAAAATTGTGTTAGGGTTACAATAAAGATGACATATTTAAATCAATGAGTTGTAAAAATGCCATGGCATAAAGTGACGTGGATAGAAGGTTAGGTTTCATATGTTTGTGAAAGATCGATCATCAAGCATTTCTTAGAGGTCATTCATATATACGAAAAATTCTACTCTCTCCCCTCTTTATTTTCTTTCTTTTTGTCCTCTCTCCTATTTTCTTAATTAATTTTAAAGTTTTTTCTTTGAAAAAGATACGAATGGGTCAGTAGATGCACCCGCACATCTCCATTAGGTGGACACCTCTTAGCACCCTCATCATCCCCGCTTCATTAAATAAAATTTAAAGTTTAAAGTTTAATCTTATTTTTATCTTGTTTGATTCACTTAATGGTGTTTTAGGGTTAGTAAGTTTACATTCGAGCAAAGTTAAAATCATTTAAACAAATTGTGTCTATTAATTTTATAAACTATAAAATATTTTCTTAATAATAATATTGGCAAATGTTCTTCTAGAATTTCTAAGAGTTACAAGAACTAAATAGATTTAACTATAACAACTAATAGATTTGTTAAACTATTTTGAAATTAATATAGAGACTAAATGAACTCATAAAAGAGTAGGGTTTAATGTTTAGTAAAGATAGGTTAGATATATAAATAAAGTCATTACAAAAATTATTTAAGTCTAGTAACCAAGTTTTTTTAAAATCTCTGATAGTAATGAATTTTTATCAATATGTATAAACTACGATAGACTTCAATTGTAATTGTAATTTTATGCATTTTGCAAATATAATTTGATTACAATTAAAGTTGTTTACTCTACATAGTCCAATATTAATTACTAGTGTTTTCTTAAAGTCACCATCTAAGTATCTAAAAATAACAATGAATTATATGTTTTTAATTTTCAAACATAACATATTCATCATCTTCAACTCAACGTTTATTGCGATTATGAAATAACATGTAATTAAATAAGAACAAACATAACTCAATACTAATGATATTAGTAGTGATAAATTACGTTTTTCAACCCTTATTCAAACCGATATCTAGAATAGCAAATGAGATAATATTGATATTTTAATAGTTGGAAATGATGTATGAGTATGATGATGAAAAAGTGGGGGATTTTCTTTTGGTTTTTTGTTTTTTTGTGTTTGAAAGTAGTAATTGAGGGTTGACCAAGTTTGAAGATTTATGAAAAGAAAAGTTGGTCAGTGATTAGAGGGAAACTTAAGGATTTGTCACTTCGAAATGAATAATGGCAAAATAAATTTTCTTTTCTTTTCTTTTCTTTCATATATGAAAACACAAAGATCCAAACAAAACCGTACGTTTTTATTAGGTCAATCAATACTACTGTCCACTGTTTTCTTCCACTTTGTGTGTGTGCGTACGGCTTCTTCACCCCTTGTGCCACATCACCTTCCACGTCGATTCAAATATATTTACGCCTTCCCTTAGTCGAGTTATTCTATCATAATTTGATACTTCTTCTTCTTCATTTTTCTATAATGAAAGGATGCATCCTCATGCATGATCATTGTCACATTTGTTTCGTATCTTTCTAAAATGAATAAAAGACTATTCTCAAACAATATTATTCATCATCTTTAACTCAAATCGAATTGGTTAGATAAGAGGTGACAAAGTGATGTCTCGTTCTAAGATCACGACCAAACAATTTGAGGCTTTAATTAATTGGCCTTCCATATGTCCATTAGAAAGAATGGTAATGGGACACTGTGTTATTCCAAATTTCATTGAGCATTGAAAGTAGATTTTATTTTTGTTAGGAAGTGAAACAAAGTAAACCAAGAATATAAATGCTGTTTTTCCCTAAAAAGTTTTGCATCACATCACATATCACATCATGTGGGGCTGAGTTAATGCCTGCTGCCAATCTCTTACAATAATTATAAATATTGTAAATTATTCAACTATGGGCATTGGGCATGTTGTTACTTGGTAGATATAAATACTTTTTTTGTGATAAGATAAGAATAAATATAATATTACATGTTAAATCTTAAACCAAACTCAATTTATTCTTCACAACTCTGTGTATATATATAAATACAAACATATCAATTAAAAGTTAAGCCTCAAAATACTAACTATATTTAATAAAAAATTTTAATAAACAAATTATAAAGCCTACCTAATTAAAAATTGACTTGTTTTCGTTATACCATTGAATTGAATAAAATAATTTAATTCAATTTTATATTAATATTTTAACTCGTGTTAAATAAATATTATTGTCAAATGGACGACCGAGTGTTATTACATAGAATCGATACAAACACCTTCCATAACCCATTTTTTTAGGTGGGTCAAATCCAACAATAAAGAAGTATGTCTGACATTAAATGTCTGTCATTATTTACTCATTGGAAAAAATAAACTTAATGTATTTCTTGTTTGTTCATGCACCCAATAATATTTCTGTATCATATGGACATGCATATAGTAAAAATCCCATTACCTTAATAAACCACAAACTAAACCCATATACATTAATATAACCTACATGATATGACTTTTGGTAGATACCTAACTAAAATCTTGAAAAAAAAAAAAGGAGCAATAATGATACCAATATATCACTAGAGAATTAGGGTTGTCCAAGACTAAGTTCACAATATCAACCAAGGTAAGAAACACAAACTTCAAACTTGAAAGAATGAATGTAACAATAAAAAAGAACAAGATAGAAATTCTAGCCAGTAGCCACTAATATTCAAGAATGTAGTTTACTTTGTTAGTGATACACTCGCTCCATTGTCAAGCATATATTTTGATTTGAGAAATATTATTCTAGGCTAATTACTATAGATAACGGTTTTAGAACTAATAATTAAAATTATAGCAATAATATTGTTAATTAATGAGTTGCATATATAACAAAACCTATCATCTATCACTAATAAATTTTTATTCATATTATTTTCTATCATTAATAGAATGACATTTGAAAAATATCATATGAGTCTCTAATATAACAAGTGAACTATCAACAATAATAATAAAACTATACCTTCCAGAAATTTACATAACAAAATGAATGAAGATTTTTTATGGATAAAAATCTATCATAAATAACATAATATTCCTAAAACAATAATTAAATAATAATAATTTATATGTTTGATGGACTAATAGTAAATTAGCGATATACTTTAGAGAAACACTCAACGATTAATATAAAACCTGGTTAAGTATATTAGTAAATTATGATAAAGAAAAAAATGGAAATAGAAATAAAAAAAATAATAATAAAAGTAAAAGAAGGTAAAAATAAATGAGGAAGGTAAATAATGGGAAATATGTGTAAAAAGTGTGTTAGTTGACAAAAAAGGTAATTAATAGAGAGAAAGTAATTAATGATAATATGTATGATTTTAGACAATATTCCTGAATGTACTCATTCATGATTTTCACGTACATTATTATTATTATTATAATTTAATGAAATGAAAAATTGACTTCCCCTGAAATTAATAATCAAAATGTCCTAATAATAAAGAAAAAATAGTTTTTATTTTTTGTTTGATGGATTTTACGGTTGTAGCCTCGGCATAGAAGTGTCTCGTGAATCGTGCGTGCTGAATCGAGGAGAGGAAGGTTGAAGAAAAAGTATTAATGACCGAATCGATAAACGATGTCTCTATTTTATTTTATTTTACCCTTATACCCTTCTACCCTAAACAACTGTCCCATTTTCCCAATCAATTGCCTTGCCTCGCCTCGCTGGACCAAACACTCACACTCACACTCACACGCACGCGCTATTTTACTAAATTACCAAAAACTCCTTTTTCTCCCCCTACCTTTTATTATATTTACAAATTTTTAAAAAAATTATTATATACTTTATTATTATTCATGTTCGTAAATTTCTATTATATTTGTAATTTTTTTAAAAATTAATAATCAACCACATTTTTAAAGAATTATTGATAGATTTTTTTTTTATATTTGTAATATTTTTTTTAATGATTGTATTTGTTAGTTTGTATATATGTTTTCAATTTTTGGAATCGTGGAATTTAGCATTTATTTTTTTATGAAAAAAGATATCAAATTAAATGCTACTATTATGAATATAACATTATTGGAAAGTGAGATTTGGTTTAGATTTTTATTGTTACTATATTTAAAAATCTTACACAATTTTAGTATCTGAATTTTGGGAAATTATTCCCTTTTGATATATTTTTCTCTTTGCATTTTTTTATGAAATCTTATAATATTATTCGAATATATATTTTCTTCTCTTAAATACTCTATTTTTATGACATTCAAGTGTTGATTATAGTTATAATCTATTTTTTCATTCTTATCATCTACTTATATTTTTCCCTTCAATTTATTTTATCATTTACATTTGAAAATAGAAATATCTTTTTTTTTTATCAAAATGAAAATAGTTTTATCTTTTATATTGGGAAATGTGCAAAACCTTCTTCTTGAATAATGATGAGAGTTATTGTCTTCTAATCCCATCCCAAAGTCTCATTTGAACTTGAGGGTCTTGTTTTATTATGAGCTATACTAGAAGAGAACTTGATGAATAGAATTTTGTCATATTAGACTCGTCGAGTTGAACAAATTAAAATTTGAATTTTGATGCTTTATGGAACATTGATATAAAGAATTTGTGGTGGAATACGGATAGGGTTTATGATTCTGTTGTACTTCTTAGCTATATATTGAATTTTAAAAGTTTCTTAAAAAGTGGTCTATTAAGTTATCGAAAACTCTTATCAATCGTCTTATATGTTACTCTTAATAAGTTTAAAGCTAGCTAGAAAGATTGATGGCTTTAATGTGGTTTAGTTTCGTTGTTGGTTTTCTAATTTTATTTTTAGAAATAATGAATAGTGAATTATTTTTTCTTTAAAAATGAATGAAAAAATCACGATTGACTAGGGCTTTTATATTTTATTTTTAGTATTTTTTTTACAGGAAAAGAAAAACATATACAAGTTATTAAATAAGTCAATAATCTGTTATCTTACACAATATTATATTGTGATTTGTAAATAAATAATAATTTTCTCTTCTCTCTTATCTCCTAGTTGACTCTATCATGTATTAAATTTTTTACTAATAACGTATATTAATTAGGGTTATTTTCTTCTAACACAATATAAATTAGAGATATTAGATGCAAATTCTCATAACATTCATTAAAGCAATCTGCCGTATCCATATTTATTTATAGGGTGAAAACATTTGTACTTTAAATCCTTATTATTATTTTCCAAAAGAAATCATTTTTATTTTCAACAGTTTGTTCAAAATATTGTTCCAATTGGGATTTTATTAAACATATAATTGAAAAGGTTAGGTTTTTCGTGCACAAAGTGATAATTATTTTTTCTATGGTAAATTGAAAAGTTAAAATTATATATTATTATTGGTCATAAAATATAGTATTTGAATAGTTGAAACTGTTTTTTTCTTTTTCCTTTTAAATAAACGTTAGAGTTTGTGGGTTTTCAAGACACCAAAAATTAAAAGTCATCCACCCAATGAGGTTTCTTTGTACTTTCATTTACATAATTTAGAAAAATATTTCAAAATTTAATATCATTTATTAAATATTTTAAAGTACTTTTAGACTGAATTTCCCCCTCCCAAATGACAATTTATGATTAAAAAAACATCAATGAGAACAAAATGTTTAAAATATCAATACCAACAAAACAAAAAAATATATTAAAATCTTAGTTTTAACTCAATTTTAATGATAAAAAAAAAATGTTGATTTATACTATTTTATTTTTTATTTTATGAAATTTTCTACCATTATAGAAGGTAGGTAATGAAATGGAATATGTTTGTAATGCAATGTAATTCAAAATATATGTATAGATAACTCTCTTTTTCAATGTTTTCATTGTTTACGAATAAATTACATTTTAATTGGACCATTGCAAGTTATGAAACGCTAAAGAGAAAGAAATAGGGGTGAGGGGCAATATGGGTATTAAAAATGGACAGTACAGGGACAAAGAGGTAACTCAGAGACGCATTCAATTCCTGCTCAGAATGAGAGGTCCTTCAAAACCCTTTCGTTCTTTCTTTCTTTCTTTCTTCTTCTTCTTCTTCTTCTTCTTCTTCTTCTTCTACTTCTTTCTTTCTTGAAACCCCAAATCTCCCCATCCAACGGCTCTCATTCACCCCCCGACGACGCCACAGTTACCACCCTTCTCTTTCTTTATACAAATAAATAAATAAATAAATAAATAAATAATAATTTTCCTTTTTTCTCTCTAACAATTTTAATTTCTTTTTTTGCCTTCTTCAATCAATTAAAATAAATTTCCTTTTTCTCTCTTTCTGTTCTCCTTCTGTTTGGTATTGCGAAACTCGAAGATCGGATCCAGCGCTTTCTCTCCAAACCCTAATACCCAAAAACAAAACAGAAAAAAATTAAACATATTCTCCCAATCTCTTCCTTCTTCTAATTTCTTCATTCATGGACTTCAATCGCTCCAACACAATTTAACGCCGTCCGATTCATCCCAAAAGGTCAGTTTCCTCCCCTTTTTCCCTTCCATCTTTTTACGCCATTTTCATTCTTCTAATTTGCTTGGATTCTTGATTCTTCTTCTGTTGGTTCTTGATGAAAAATGTTACATATATATGTATAGAATTTTGTTTTTGCAGTTGGCTTTTCTTTTTAAAATATGTCGTCATCAAATTCACCATGTGCGGCTTGTAAATTCCTACGAAGAAAATGCACCCAAGAATGTGTATTCGCACCGTATTTCCCACCAGATCAGCCACAGAAATTTGCCAATGTCCACAAAGTCTTCGGCGCAAGCAACGTAGCCAAACTTCTAAACGAACTCAACGCTACACAACGTGAAGACGCCGTTAATTCCTTAGCCTACGAAGCCGAATTCCGTTTACGTGATCCCGTTTACGGTTGCGTTGGTTTAATCTCCGTTCTTCAACATAAACTCAAACAAATGCAAACCGATCTCTACAATGCTAAAAAAGAATTAGCTTCTTATATTGGTCCTCAAGCGATGCTTCCTATTCTCCAACCTCAAACCACTCCTTCCCCTTACAATCATCATCTCTCCCCTATGATGGGCATTGCTCCATCCCCTTCACCTTCCCCTTCCGTTCCCGGTTCCTCGCAACAAATGATTATTCGGGACTCCGCCGTTACCACTCCTGCTCATCATCATCATCATCATTTACAACAACAGCAACAACAATTGTTTGAGGCACAACAATTGGCGGCTGCGGTTGCGGCGAGAGAACAGGAAATGTTTAAAGCTTATGAACATAAGCAAAGCCAACAACAACAAAGGCAGCAAGAGCTATTGAGCTTTAACAACAACAACGTCAACAATCAAATGGGTGCTTCTAATTTGACATTGGGAACATTTGTGGATAATTCCTATCAACAAATTCAACAGCATGATCATCAAAATTCTTCATCACATCCACTACAAGTACAACTGTTTCTTCAACCACAACAAACACAGCAACAGCTTGAACAACAACATCATCATCATCATCAATCTCACAAGCCTGAATCTACTACACATGCTGATGATGGTAGGATTAATAACAACAATATTAACATCGGTCCATCTTGTTAGTTTTATTTTCTCTTAATTTTAGGGATTGATTTTGTTTTGTTTTTCTTTTTTTAATGATGATTATGACAAGACTGTTTCATGGATGGGATTAGTTTTAAATGGGAGGGAGTATTAGCATGCACAGCAGGAAAGATGCTTTTTGCATTTATGAATTATCTTTTTTTTTTTTTCATTTTGTTTTAATGTTAAACAAAAAAAAAAAACAAAAAAAGAGGAAAAAAAATACAAATGTTGCAATATTATTTGGTTTTTGTGGTAAATGGCTAATTAAAGTCCCATTTTTTCTTTTGAGTGAAGGAGGGTGTCCTATAAAAGGAATTATTGTCTTTTCACTGCCATGGGATATTTCTCACTTATTAACTATAAATGTAACTCTTTTCTTATATATATATATATATATATATAAATTTAACCCCTTTTCATTTCATTTCATTTCCTCCCCAATCCCTTTTGTTATCTTTTACCCTATACTACACTCTTTCCTTTTTTTGAATTTTTTTTGGGTGCAATCTGTGTTGTACCCATGTATTGTTTAGTCTAAAATTGAATTGTTTTTGTTTTAGGCTACATGAAATTGCTCTTATTTTCTTCTTTCTTTTTATTGTTAGTATTTTGTTATTATATTGGTAACATCTCTATTTAGATTCTTTTTTAAAAAATGAAAGCAGATATGTGTTTTTCTATGGGTTTAGGGTATGAAGATGCTAAAGATGTCTAAAACCTAGCTGAGATGTTTCATCTTCCTCTCTATCTTGTTGAAAGAGAATTGGTAGTAAGAGGGAGTAGACAACCCAACACCATGTGCAGTAGTAGAAAAAAGATATCAACCCTTAACTATTATTCATTATAATAATATGGGTCTCAATTCAATGAAATTCTTTATATATATGTATATATAAATTTATATATGTATATATTTATTCATATTGGGATCCGCTGAGTCAAGCCCTCAATCAAATAAAGTAGCTGTATTGTAATTCTAATACACCACGTTCATTAGGTAAAGTGGTAAACCATAGGGATTTTAACTTAACTTTATTTAAAAATGTCTTCTTCTTTTCTGTTTTTTTTACAAGGGTGAAGAAATTGAACCTTCAATTTTGAGTTTGATAGTAGTTAGGACCATTGACTTGTATTATTTAATGAGACATAAAATAATGAAATAAGTAGAAAATGTTTATATTTTTATAA
This sequence comes from Cucumis sativus, assembly GCF_000004075.3. Classification (NCBI taxonomy): domain Eukaryota; kingdom Viridiplantae; phylum Streptophyta; class Magnoliopsida; order Cucurbitales; family Cucurbitaceae; genus Cucumis; species Cucumis sativus. Next base: position 14,570,271 of record NC_026656.2, read on the forward strand.
TGTTATGGTATTGTTATATGTGGAAGTGATAGATTGTGTATGAGTTGGAGATTGTTTGATATGCATGTGCAATGAGAAATTTGGTAGGTTTAAAATAATGGTGGGAGATCAACAAATTCACATTGGAAAAGAAATAACAATAATAATAGTAGTAGTAGATTAATATTCAATCAAAGTAAATATTTAAATAAGGTGTTAGAGACCATATATAAATAGTATCAATTGCAAGTAGATCTAGTTGGCGTTAGGTTTTGAAACTTGGTTATTGGTTTCAATTAATGTTCATTCACAAGTTTCTACTACCACATTTTTCGATGACTTTTTTCTTACTTTTAATATTACCCTTTTTTTTCCCTTTTATTTATAAAATAATACTTCAAATTTCTGGTTTAGTCCTTTTGACTTATGATGTAAATTTAGCAATTTTTTAACTTTTCTCAAGTTCGTGGATTTACTATACACTAAAATTAGGGTTAGTCATTTAGGGTTTCATCAAAATTTAAATAGATCACAAGTAAGAAACAAATTTGTAATTTAATTTTAAAATATTAATACCTCTCCCAAACATGATCAAATTTCAAGAGATTAACCCAAATATTATCTTAAAATCATTTTGGAATATTTGGAATATATGAACCCATCCTTGGTCTATATCTTTGTTTCTAAATAAAAATTTATTTTTATAAAAATGATTTAAACTATTTTAGAATAATTAACTCTGAAACATGTTCTAACTCAACGCGACTTTGTTCAAAACAAATAAGATAAAAAGATTTTTACACAAAATCCGTGCACTACATATCTCATCGTCTTAGATATTTTTGAAGTATTTAATTTTTTTTATAAACATTATTTTTCGAATTTTGACTTTATTTTTGCAATTTATTCATTTCCGTGGATTGAATTCATTTCATGCATTATATATCATATTTATTTTTTGGTATGTAAAACAAATAAAATGTAAACATACATTACATATATTATTCAACATATAAGATGATATAGGGTTATAAATTTCTTGTTCATGGATTTAACAAATATAAAACTGTTAGATATTTATAGTGTAATTAAATGTAATTAACCCTGGTTTTTATGAAATAATTTTTTTTATAAAAAAAGTACTATAACCTATAAACTTGATTCTAGTTGTATGAATCCAAAATTTAAATTATAAATTATAAAAAATCCATTTGAATATGAATTTAAACTCTTCATATATTCTACGTCAAATTAAATGCATCAATGATTTTCAAATCATCTTGATAAAGTTTATTTTAAATTATGAACTATAATAATATAAGTTTAGGATATGGACTAAAAATAGTTGAATCCGAATTGGTGTGGTCTATGCAAATCTCACCGTGAACATATGCAATTCATCTTTTTCCTTTTTGTTCAACTTCGCAAGCACTATGGAGAAAAATCAGCCAGCCTTAGGTTTGGAATTTAATTACCAAAGTTGCACTTCCTTATTCAAACACCTCTGTTTTTCGTTTATTCGAAAACCCCATTTCACAAAAGTATATATGTATATATGTTGTTTTGTTTTGCAGAGTTTGAAAAGGGAAATGTCATCGTCAAATTCATCATGTGCGGCGTGCAAATTCCGTCGGCAAAAATGCACACAAGAATGCATGTTTGCACCATATTTCCCACCAGATCATCTTCCACAAAAATTCTCCAACGTCCACAATGTTTTTGGTGCAACGACCAATGTCGCTGAACTTCTAAACCAACTCAGCGTCATGACGCCAATTTCCTTAGCCTACAAAGCTGACTTCCGTTTACGTGACCCCATCTTTACACTGCTAGAAAAGAATTAGCCTCTTATATACTGTCCCTCTCAAGCCAAGCACCTCCCCGGCTCTCCCTATTCTTCAATCTCAAACTCCCAAACCTTACAATAATGTGTCAGCTCCTATGTTGGGCATTATAATTCCTCCATTCTTCAATACGTCCGCAGCCACAGCACCTGAACTCGCCAGTGACAGCTGCTCGTTGGAGGTATTTCTCGACCTAAAACATGATCAAAGATCTAATAGCATAAGCTTTAAATTAAAGACATATAACACAAAACAAAGAAAGAAGCAACATCACACAATGTTAATTGAAAATACTTAAAATCAAGTTGAGTGGTCAATAAATTTTAATATCCGAAATGTTCATCCTTGATTGATATATATATATACATACAGAGGGATGTAAAAAATATATATCATCTCAAATTTAGGTAGCTAAAAGTTCTGTCGAAGTGAACTCAACACCGCTTTTTTTATTTTCTAGCATGAATGGAGGATGTAGATTAGAATTGCGAATTTCTAGGTTCTCAGATCAATCGAGTTAAACTCTGATCATGCTTAAACTTTTATGATCTATATAAATCAATATTTGCAATATGGTCGACTAGTGATATACATGTATCACTGATTTTTTTCATCTTGTTATGTTTACGATTTTTAAAAAATGTTACGAAATGTTAATAGGTTGAAGATAATCTCTATATTTGTAACTCTCTAAATTCTAAAGACAATTTTTGTTTCAAAACCAACACTCTAAAAGGATATCGGGCCCAATTACCTCAAAGTACAATTTGCCCAAACTTCTTTAGGTCCAAAGGCCCATACTCAAAACCCCCAAACTTCACGGTGCATAAACCCTCACAGCACATAGAGCTCCGCTTAGCTCCTCGCCATTCCGGCTGCCATTGTCCAGACTTCCGACCGATCATGGCCAACTGGTGGCGCTCCGCCAGAACGAACCTCAGGTTGGCGGCATTTTCAGGAACTAAATCGGAATCGTTTCCATTTTCATCATTTCGAGCTGCTTACCATACGATCCAAGCAATTCCTAGAGAGTGCAGCGGCCGCAAAATTTCGAGCAAAGATAGAGCTCAAGGAAGAATACCCGCTGTCGTTTTCAGTCAACAAATCCTTGAGAAAAACTCAGTCCACGGATCGCCGTCGCGAAAGCATCTGCTCACTACAGAGCGAAAGCAAATCCACTCCATTCTCAAATCCGTTGAGCTTCCTTTCTTTTGCTCCACTAGGTTCAAACTTCAGATTCGTGCTGGTTCCGGGTCTTCCGTACTTCTTGAATCAGGATCCATCCTTCCAATTAAAGTAAGCCATTCACTTCTCTCTACCTGTTTGTTTATGTTTAATTCAACTTGATTTTTTCCTTTTCATTTCTTGTTATGGAGTAACTCCTTGAGTTTTTTTCAGATTCATAGGAATGAAGAGACAGGGAAGATCTTCAATATTGTGTTTGTATGGGCTGATGAAGGCTCGGAGTTGAAGGTAGATGTGCCAATTGTTTTTAAAGGCGAAGAGGCTTGCCCTGGTCTTCAGAAAGGTAACCAATGAAGAAATGCTTATTTAATTCCCTAGCTGACTTAGTCGTGTTCTTGATTTTGTTAATATTGAATTAATTTGAGCTATTGCAAGAAATTGGGAAATTAGTTTATTGAATCCAGAAAATATGTTGAGCCTTTTTTGCACTTCTATAATTGCAAAGATGACACCGAGGTTTTGTCTTTCGAGAAGCAAAAAATTTGGTCCTATGATTCTTACTTTTCCTCACTATATGAAATGTGCACAACCCACTTTGGAAAAAATACACCTAGAAACTGTGCAATGTTTAATCATCTTTGATCTTTCTTTCCTCCTTGATTATTCGAAGATTTTCTGTTTTCTTTCTGTCTAAGGACCCCAAAGAAAGTAGCTTTAAACACTTATTGATCCACTGAACTTTAGGAGTGACATAAAAGTGTTGTGTTTAGCTATTAAATTATCTACTTCAGCAATCCTGAAGACTTAAGACACTCTCCGAGACACTGAACATTTATTGGGGGAAAATAGAGAATACAAGGGGGTGTACGACTACTAAGTGACTTTACCCAAGCTTTCCATAACTAGCTGATCTTACTTGATTTGTGTCTGTCCCACGAAAAGTAGAATGTTCTAGAATAATCAGTATAATGGTATGGTTAACCTTTATGAAACTTTTCTATTGATGTGCAGAGCAGCTAAAGGAGGAAATTTCTTACATATTTTTAGCTGAAAATTTCTTTCATTCTTAACGTGAAGTCTTTTTGGACCATTTTTGTGAGCCATGTTAGAACCTTTTAGTTATTAGTGATTAGCAAATCTTGTGATGTATGGATGAAGTTGTTCCTTTGGGGAATATATGACATTTCCGAAGTTCAAACTATGAACTTTGGTCAAACTTATAGGGGCATGACCTTGATAAAGGGCTAATAAATCATGAGTTTAGTCCATGATGGTGGAACCTACCTAGGATTTAATATTCTATGAGTTATTTTGACACTCAAATGTTGTAGGTTCAGGGGATCTTGGAAAAAAACCATGGTCAAACATAGGTAGATGAACCACCATTAGCTTCTTCACCTTGTTCTATAATGGTACCTAGTTCCTGCAAGGCTTTCTCAAATTTGCTGCAACAGTTCGGTTTATGTTTATGACATTTAAACATGGTAGATGATAAAAGATTTTGTTCTCTATCTGATCGTAGTTAGGATGATAAAGAATTGGAACTTAAAAGTCTACAATCTTGCAAAACTTGTATGGTGATCCATGTTTTCCTTTAGTAGTTTTCTTATCTGAATCTTTGTCATCCTGTCAAATGTAGTTTTGAAATCTTACTTTTAATTGTGGAAAACAGGAGGTCAACTGAACAAGATAAGAACTAGCCTGAAATATCTTTGCCCGGCCGAACACATTCCCTCAAAGATTGAGGTGGATGTAAGTAATCTGGACATTGGGGATAGAATTTTCATTCGCGATGTAGACGTCCATTCTTCTATGAAGCTACTTAGCAAGAACGAAGTAATGCCTATATGTAAAATAGTCACAATCAAGTCTGAAACTGCAAACACAGAAACTTCAGCAACTTCAGAAACATCAGAAACTTCATGACGGCAGATTCGTTGGAAACATATTTGTGTTTAGAAGCTTTTGGTCTACTAAACAACTGATGATTGAAGAGACCAAAGACTAACATCTACTTGGCATCAAGTTCGTCCTCTATTTGGAAGATGTTATGTGTTTAAGATCTAAATTTGTCATGTTCTTTGTATAAATTTGGAACTGTTTTTCTCTATTTCGATTCCTACCGACTTTTGATGCACTAGCTGAGAATTTTGATAAAGCTCAGGTTCACATGAGATCTCTTTCTTGCTGGATTAAAAGTATCGACAGAAGATAAATGCTTTTTTAAAAGAGATTATTGCCTCAATCATTATTGTTGGAAGAATAAAGAACAATGATGCCCCAGAGTATATTTTAGTTCAATCATCATCCACTTTAGGTATGGTACTTATTTATGCTTGGATTGTGCATTGATTGGAGAAATATGGGTGTCTCATGGTTCCAAATAAAACTCACTAATATTAGGCCATTAAAAAAAAGTTATGGGCATAGGTGAGATTGGCCATTGTAGTCAACTCAATAACCCAATATTTTGTAAATAGGGAGCTAAAAACATAATCTTACATAATCTCATGAGATGGGAATGGACTTTACAAGCATATGAGTTCTCTTCATATAGAGAATGTATTTTCTAGGACTTCTTTTCTTTATGTTTGAGCTCCACAAGCTATCGATCTTTGTCCCAATGAGTATCGGGTCTTGGAAGGGCAAATTATGCAAACCCTTAGTCAAATAAAAGTTGAACAACTTTTTTAGAAAAAAATAATTGGTACACACACAAGATTCAATTGATTTATTCCCATGGTACATTCATACCACAAATATAAACATACACAAGATGAGAAGGATGATTTATTCCCATGGTACATTCACACATAAGCAAACAAAGTAAATAAGAATTATTAATATAATATTTAGTTAATGAAGCATATGAAGGAATATCCTAATTAAGTTTAAGTGCTTAGTCTTAGCTTTCTTTCTTCAGAAAGCAACCTAGCAAAGTCAGCAAGTGCATTTTCGTTGGAACCTTCACCAGCTTCTTCAAACTGTCCTGTTTCTAAATTCACTCTTGAAACTGGTTTCTTTAGTAGAGCCTCTCCTGTCTCTACCAGCTTATTTAAATTCTCTCTTGTTGCAATGTCCACCGAGGCTAGATCCCCCGTCAACGTGTCATCCTACATGATCATTTTCAAAAGAACGTGGTTAAAATGATTGACCTGACCGACCTAAAAGATGTAATATTATATCAACACTTTAACTGTAAGAATCTATGGTATACGTACTTGAATACGAAGATAATTATGTTTACTATGTAATGATTGGAAGAAGGTAGAAACATGATAATCAACCATATCAGCACTTGCATGGCCAAAGAAATCAACAATGGGGGTGGCACCATTTTCTAAGTCTAAAACCCAATTGAAAAGTCCCCATTTGGAGGCTTGGACTGCACTGAATTTCTCATCATTTTTGGGTGCACCTGTTCCTAATGAAATAACCAGCATTCTTCTTGTATCCATTGGCTTTATGTTCATGTAATCTGAATTTCCCATCACACTTACTTCTTTTGTAATGTGAGACATTGCTGCAAGTGTCTGAAAAATTTTAAGTTTATGTTAAAATCTTTTTGGTAAAATAAATACACAATGATAGGGAAAGTTAAACACTACAAGAAATATCCTTTTTTATAGCTTTTCTCAATGACTATATGTTCTATATATTTTCATGAAAATGTTAGTCTGTCTTACGGGATTATTTGCTGCAACTCCACCATCAACTAGATTAAACGCACGAGTGCCACCATTTGAATCCTTTGTCTCAAAGTAGTGTGCTGGTAAGAACGTTGGAGCTGCTGAAGTGCTTATACAAACATCTACAAGTCGTGGGTTCTTGAGTTCATTAGATTTTGCCTACAAAAAAAAAAAAGAAACAGCAGTGATAATTTTGAAATGACTTTCTTTTTCTTAATACGTACTCTCAATGAAATATGGTTTTAATATAAGATTCTTCAGTTAAAAGCACTTTTAAAGGGGTAAAGAAGAGAGTTCATACATCATTTGTAGTAAAAATAACTGGTTGGAGAAGCTTGATATCAAAAGCAGGAATGACAGCATATGCCAAAGTTTGTTTGAGAGTGAGATCTCCAAGTTTCTCGTTCAACATTGACCTCAAATACTTTCCATCGTATCTTGGTCCCATGGCTTGCCCAAAGAAGTTTGTCACTTTGCTTATCAAATTTCCCATTCCATAACATGATCTATTCAATCAAATCATTATAAATTAGTTCAACTTTAAGGATTAATTATTGTTAATAATAAGAAAAATAACTTTAGTATATATCTCACAATTTAAATGACTAATGTTTTTGTCTCTCACAATTTAAATGACTAATTTACAAAAACATTGTAGATTTTTTTTTTTTTTGTTTTTTGGCTCAATTTAGAGTTTTAAAGAAATTGATATTATACATGTCAATAGGTTAATGAACTTAAGAAGACAACACAGTAATGGTCTTTTACAAAGAATACAGGTTAATAGGTCAATTCAAAAGACAACTCAACAACATTTTTTTACCAAGACTGAAATTATATAAGTCACAACAGGTCCAAACTTAAAAAAAGACAGCTCAACGTAAACTAACATACACGACGTTTCCGTTTTTTTAAAGAAAAGAAATGTTTTTGTCTATTTAAAAAAGTAATGTTCTCACTTAAGTGTCGAATCACAAGTTTCATCTGATAAAATTTTTGTTCTTTTCTTAGAAAATGATTTTATTATCAGGGATGATTACGAAGATGGATAGAGTTTATTTTTGTTATAAACTAAAAGTTTCTTTGATATAATTAACTCTCCAAATTTCAACAAAATATTTTTGAAGGAAAAAAACAACAATTTGGTTTTTGTTTTATTTTGGCCATTTCAAATATCAAATTTTGTAATTTATGTATTTTTAATAAACATTAAATAATTAGTCAATGTTAGTCTTTTTTTTTTTCTAAAAAAAAGGCTAAATCTTTATTATTTCTTCTATAAATTGTGAAAATATATGATGTAGTGTCCTTTTATTAAAAAAAATCATTGTTGTTACTTAACCCAATAAAAAAAGATTAAAATTTGACAATTAATAATACAAAAACGGTGATAGAGACAATATAACATTTCAACTAAAGGTATTTTCAGACACGTAAAAAGTCAAAAGTCCATTGAGCTAGAATACCAACTTTTTTTGAGGAAAGATGTAAGGAGCATGATCCAAATAGAATTTGACAATATCTTCCGCAGCAAACAAAGGTCGATTATCCTTATCAGGAGCAGTAATCATGGTAGTCACCAATCCACCCGTACTCGTTCCAGCAATTACGTCAAAGTAATCCGCTATCCTCGCTTGTGGACCGTCCAAATCCTAAACCCAACAATCCATCTACCAAAATTAGATACACGTTTGGATTGACTGTCTAAGTTAAGTGTTTATAAACACAAATGCATCCGAACCGTCAAACTAAAGAGACTAATTAATGATCCATTTACAAGTACTTCAGTAGTGAATGGTTTTTTGATCTGTTTACCTGAAGTTTTTGTTCAAGAAATTTGAGTACAGTGCCCGGAATGATCCCTCTTATGCCCCCGCCGTCGATGCTTAACACTGTTATCATCTTCCCCTTTCCAAAGTTTGCTTCCATACTTTCTCTCTTTGCCAACGTCGATATGTTGTTTTTTCTTTTTTTCTGATCTCTTTGTAATACAAATTCATATATTTGAGACTTTGATATGTGTGTGTGTATATATATATATGTATACATCACTAATACACATTTGGGGATTTTTATATTGTATGGTATGATAATCAAGGTCAGGATATTGATTAATATAAGAGAACTAATTAGTTATTTGAATAGTCCAACTTCTCATTTTGATAAATTTTAATTATCTTCCAATTTTCTTGCCTTTCACATTTTATGTTCATTTCTCTAAAAATTCTACTTCCCATTTATCTTAACAAAAAATAAATAAATAAATAAATAAATTCTCAATCAAAATTCGATCTGATCTAATTTTTTTTTTATTGACGACTCTTTATGATATAGTAAAAATAAGGAACGTTTTAAAATATAGAAAAATATTAAAACTATTTACAAAATATAGCAAAATTCATCAATCGCTTCCGTCTACTTAAGATTTTTTTGGCTATATTTTTTGTAAGTTTTTTTTTGGTATCCACGATAACTCCCCCTTAAAATATTATGAAAAAATTATAAAGAGCGTTGAAAATAATTTAATAAAAACAATATGAATGATAATTTTGCAACTAAACTAGCTACTGGTATTTTTATTATTTAATTTATTTTATATATATACATATATAATTTAAAGTTGATCAAATTCGTGTATCTACAAGAATTATTCTAAGTAACATAGCTATAAAATTATTTATAATAGATAAATTTCAAAATCTATTAATATAGGTATTGTTAGACTTCTATTAATGTCTATTCGTTACATTTGATAAATGACACTCATATATCAGTGTTTACTATTAAAGATTATATAAAATGGTTAATTTATAAGTATTTTGAATTTTTTTTTGCTATATTTAAAAACAACATGTGTTATTTAATTATTTTATTAAAATCAAGAAACCTCACATTACAAACAACAAAAAATTAACAAAAAAAAAAAAAAACAAAAAACTAAAAGTAAATTTTAAAGTAGTTCTAATAAATGACTTAACATACACATCAAAATTAGATAATACATCTATTCCAACTAGTATATATATTTATAATTATGATTTTTAGTCAACACATTTTAATAACAATCATTTACATTAATAAATATATATACATTTATAGTTATCCAATAGAGCAACCCACTCAACTCTAATCTATTTAATTTGTGTGACGTTCATTTTTATAAAATTAGTTTTAGAAATATATATATTCTAAACGTATTCTAATTTTATCTTCCACGTTGTAACGTGAGATTTCTTGATTTTGCATTATGCTGATCAATCTTATCTTAAAATCAATTCTACGTTTAATATATACAGTGTCTTGTCTTTTCATTTTTCACACGTGAATATATTACAATAATAATTTGACTTGAAATATTCCTTCTCATTAAACACAAAAGCAAGATGAAAAAAATTAAAAAGAAGCAAAAGCAAAAACTAAACCCCAAAATTTCCTCTTCTCTAGGATTTGATTTCTCTTCAATTTTGATTGCTTTTAGGGACTATTTTTAACTATGTATATACTTGAACAAAACCTTAGTCAAATAATGTTTACTCGGTTAATTATTTCTAATTGTATGACAAATTGCTACTTAGGATACGATACTCTAAAAAAAGTTAGCGTTGTATATACTTAGTTCTATAGAATGATTTGCTTTTACATTGATTAATCAATATAGATACAAAAAGTTCCTTTACCTCTACTATTATGTACGTACTTCGTCCAAAACAACTATTAAACTTACTCATCTTCAATTTTTCTGTAACATATATAATTCTCTTTAGAACATGATACTCTCCGATTATTAATTGTTCGACGATGTACACTTGTGAACTAGATCGAAAACAAATATATTTGGGAACAATGTAGATCAAGTTTTTAGTTGATCAATCTCCTTCTTCCATTCTCCAAATTACAAAGAAAGAGAGTTTGGGAACAATGTAAAAAATACATGCATGCATGCCATAAGATTCTTCCATATATTATTTACAGAAACCTAATGCTCAATCGTTTGTTTCTGTCCATATACTAATGATATATACACATTTTTATATCCTTTGTTTTTTCTTAGAAATAGAAGAGTATTAATAAAAACATGGGGTAGTTCAAGAGTATTATTATAAAAAACAGTATCTAAAATATATATTTAGAGGCATATAGATAAACAATTTTCATCCACATATATATATATATATAGTAACATTAACGATAGTTGGTATAATAACACAATTTATAAGAAGGTAAAGAAAAAACTGCAACGAAAGAACCAACATATAGTAAGAAAACACACACACTTAGATATATCATGACTTAATAATAGAAAGAACAATTACGAAAACATATAAAAACACATATATAACACAACAAACTTTGGTAATATTGTACTAATTATAATTGACCTATACAATATCCATGACTAAGGGTAATAACACTCTAAACATAGATGAACGTGTTGTGACTCACAAACATCAGAACTGGAATTGCCATAATAATACAAGGACAACTCCCCTTAATCAATGACCACTTGCAATATTTTAGTCAAGCCATTTTTAATTTCTTATCTTTGTAACCGATAGGTTCTTGAAGGAACACACCAAAACTTACCACTTGTCTAAAAGTGTTATCAATCACACAAAATCGAAAAAACCCTTTTTCTCTCAACACCTATAACAACCCTTCATCTAATAATCTCACAAATCCAATCCAAACCACGACAACAATGAGATATCACAACATAACTAAAGAATTTGGAATTAAAAGAAAATTAAGGAAAAAAGAAAAATAATATTACTATATGTGAACTTTATATATATATATATATATAAAAGTAAGGTATATGGTGTGAATTTTTTGTTAGTATAATTGGAAGTTGAATCGACTAAACTAACCATTTGGTTGATTGCTTAATTAATAATTTAATGAATTACTTGCAACTCATTTTGTTGAAACTTTCTCAATCTATAACCAATCATTATTTGATGAATTCCATTAATCTTGTTTAATTAAGTTTAAATTAAGTTTAAATTAAGGGGTGCACGTTATCTTTTAGGGTCAAACCAAAATTTGTAATCTTTAATTTTCTTTTCTTTTCTTTTTATTGACTAAATCCATCACAAAAAAAAAAAAAAAAAAAAAAATCCTATAAATTTATGCAAATCCATTCTGTTTCATTAATTAACTTTATGCACAACAAAATAATTTTAAAAAAAATATACAAAAAACAACACATTTCTTTTGTTTTTTCTTCTTCTTTATTATGCATTTTACTTTCTATTTAAATTTTTGTAAAAATAATTAAAATTTAATTTTTGTGATTTGATAAATCTTGTAAAGAATTCTAAATTTTATCTTTTAAAGTCACAATGAGTATAGTATTATTCTTCAAATGATCATATAGGACAAATTTGTTCTTTGACTATTATAAGAAATATTATTGGTGATTACAAAACCTATTAAATCAATAAAGAATGGTTTAATCCTTAAAAAAAAAAGGGAGTGTTTGGTACTTGAAGGAAATACAATTAATTAGCTTGAATGAAACAAAGCAATATTTTGCCAACTCATATTGAGAATTGATAAATCTTCACGACTAAATTTATTATCGTTAAACTAAACTTATTTTAATTTATCAAATTTTAAATGTCACATCGACTTCCTATAAGCTCATGGATTATCAATAAAACCTACTAAACAAAAATTTAAAATCAAGCCATATGAAATGTTTAAATAAAATTTGGTGTTACTTATCATCTTTCAACAACCCAAAGAACAAAAAAGTATAATAAATCCAATAACTTTGATTTTTTTTTTATATAACAAATGCATGAACTTTCTCGTTTTTGTTTAGGTCTAATAATGAAACCGTGAATTTTTAATTTTGTGTTGGATAGTTTCTTGTTTTTTTTAGAATTTTAATTAAAATAACTAAACAACATATATTTATTTTTTTAAAAAATAGAATTAACATTTTAAATGTGGTTTAAGACTTGTTTAAATTAATGGTTACATTAATATAATATTAGAGTGACGTTGAAATCAAATGATTTAGTATCTAATTTTCAATAATATATGAGTGTTGTTTTCATCTTCTTGTCTTCCTTTGTTTCCTCTACTTTTTCTTAGCAATATGTTCTGCCACTTTAGTTGAACTTTCCAAATTTAACGATAAATTATAAAACCTTGTGATTGAGATTGTTAGAGATCAACTCAAAACTTATCATATATCTTAAATGTATTTTTAAGTGTTTAGTTTTAAAAATAAGTCATCCTACAAAAAAGAGTAAAAGTGTTTACAACCCTTCAAAATAACTTTCAAACTATAGTTTAAACATCTTTTGGAAACGTTATCAAGCCAAAATAACAATTAAAATTTATTTAGCTACCAAAATCAAAAGAGTTATCCAATACACATAGTGTTACAACAGTTGTTGAAACATAAAGTAAAACACAGATAGAGAAGAGCAAGAATAACACAAAGTTTGATAACTTAGTTTGATGCAACATCACATACACTAGAAGGCAATATGCCCGAGGAAAGATAGAAAAGCTAATGAACTACAATAGTGTAATTATCTATAAATATGAGATTTCTACAATGACACACAAACAACCTAACTTGGTGAATGAACGCTTAGATCTCCCTCAATGTATGAGACCCTCTCTCAATGCTAGAGAGTTTGAGATGAAGACCACTTCCTTCTCCATTCTTCTCTCTTCTTCCACCCTTCGTCGTTGTTGTTATCGTCTCATCTCCTTTTTCATTTTTGTTCATCTCCATTCATGATGTTGAGATGCTTCCTCCTCGAATCTATTGGCTTGAACTTCATATTTCATGACTTGGTTGGTCAATTTAGTTTGATTAGCTCTAATTTGATCATTTTCTTTAAAAGCTTTCCAAATGACTTTAAATCACTCAAATCTCTACAAAACAGACAATAAAACATGAGAAAGTAAAGAATCAAAGCCTAAATAAAAAGCATAAAATAGCACATGAGGATAGAAATAAAAAGCCTAATGCTTTCAAAGTGCTAGCTTTGAATGACCTTCAATCACTCCATCTCTATGGAATAGACAATAAAAGCGCATGAGAGTGATGAATCAAAGCCTAAATCAAGAGGATAAAATGTTATATTATGAGGTTATATCTATATATGATTTGTTTTCAAATTTAGTTCTTTTCCAACCTAACATAACTTCAAAGAAATTGATCATACACAGGTGTTGAATTTCTTTTTGCATTTATATTTAGGCATGCAAGCAAAAAAAGCTGATGGAGCTCAGTGTATTTGTTTAAACTTTTGATATCAGACAGGCACATCGAAGACATTGAATTCTCCAGCGAAATGAAATAAAGTTATGTTCCTTCCTTACTAGTAGTGAAAGTAAGGATCGAATCCACAAGAAACAGTGGCATTTCTCAGATAAAGTGCTTACAAATCCAACTGTGAGGGGTTGGGGTTGGTTGGGTGTTGGTGTTTGTTTGGAAGTTAAATGTGCATAGAAATAAAAGATAGCAAGAGGGAGTTGTAAGAAAAAATATCAAAGAGCTTGGATTATTTAGTAGTCCCCCCATTTAGTTTAACCGATCATCAAACTCTAAGTCACACTTCTTGTCTAAGCTTAGCAAAATTGATTAGTAGTGCCAACCATTTAGTTTTAACAGATAGCTAAGCAAAATATTGAAATAAATTCATTTGAGGGTATGTTACACGGTGATAATGGCTACTAAAATTTCAAGGTGGATAAAAATATAAATTAGAAAAAAGCAATAACTAAGGTACCAAGGTACCGTTTCATAACCATTTTGTTTTGTTTTTTGTTTTTGTTTTTGAAAATTAAGTCTATAGATACTATTTCCCCCTTCAACTTTCTTTCTTTGTTAACTATATTCTATCAACGGTTTAAAATCCAAGTCAAAATTTGAAAACTAAAAAAAGTAGCTTTCAAAAAGTTGGAATTTGGTTAAAAATTCAACCATCGTATTTAGAAAAGATGCAAATCATTGCAAGAAATGGTTAGGAAATAGACTTAATTTTTAAAAACAAAAACAAAAAATGAAATAGTTACCAAACGTAACCTAAACAAATCTTGATTTTTACAAGCATACCTTTGAAACTGAGGGTGAGCCAAGACATGAAACCCTTTTGACTTATCCAAAATGTGAATAAGAAAACGCACCTAGAAAATGATGGTCAATCATTAAATCGCATATTATGCAGAATAGATAGATATACAGAGATGAAACAAAATACCTAATGACCATGCTTCCTTTGGAAACATTATAGAAGGGCGAGTCCAGCTACTTAGAAAGTCAAATCTCTACTAAAATTACCATCTCCTTTGAACTTTCCATTGACAAGAATATCATAGGTAATATTATCAGGAACAAGACCTCTATCAAGCATCTCATCATGCAACCTAAAAGCTTCTTGCAAATTCCCTTCCTTAAAGTGCCCAGCTATTAATGTGTTATAAATGAGCACACTAGGAATCATGTTTTTTCCATTCATATCCTCCAAAATCTTGCGTGCGTTCTCAAACTGCCCTTTGTTACAAAGACCATTGATTAGAACCGTGTGTGCTCGATCATCAGGTAATATACCTTTAGAAAGCATTTCGGTGTGGATATCTGATGCATAGAGAAGTCTTCCACTTTTCAGCAATCCATCAATCAATGAGGTATATGTTTTTAAATCACACGGAATACCCTCATTCACCATCTTCTTATACAAGTCAATAGCTTCTTCTACGTTGTTCATATTCTTAAACCCAGTAATCATGCTATTGTAAATGAAACGATTTGGAGATAAACCAGCTCCCCGAAGTTCGTTAAGAAGTTCGTGCGCACTTTTCATATCCCTTCTTTTGCAGAAACCGTCAATGAGTGTGCCATATGCTTTAATGTCCATTTTAAGACCCTTCCTTTTCATATCGTTCAGCAACTTTAAAGCAAGATCTATATTATTGCCTTTACAAAATCCATCAATCAAGGATGTATAGGTGACAGTGCTAGGAGTAATGCCTACTTCACACATTTCCCTATACACATTCGAGGCCAAATTAATATTACCTTCCTTGATGAAACCATCAATAATAGTATTGTAGGGCATACAAGTAGGAACAAAGCCTTGAGAAACAAACTTATTGAACAAATCCCTTCCCTCAAAGGATCGACCAGCTTTGCACAAACCTTTGATAATAATGCCTAATGTGGTGTCTGTGGGAAGAATGTTAGCATCTTTCATCCTGTGAAATATACTAAAAGCATTCTCAATATCCCCTTTCTTGAAATAACCATCCATTAGAATAGTAAAAGTAACTGCATTTGGGGTAAACCCATTATCTAGCATCTCCTTGTACACCTTACATGCTGCATTAATATTATCTTTTCTACAGTGACCAAGTATAATGTTATTGTACGAAACTACATTAGGACTGATACCCTTAGCAATCACCTCATCCCATAAATTGCAAGCTTCATTCATCTTACCCTCCTTACAAAGCCATGACAATAAAGTATTAAACGTGAAAACATTTGCAAGACCACTCTCAAGTGCATCATTAAACATCGTGAATGCATTTTGCCAAGATTGACATTTCAAATACCCTTCTAGTATAGAATTCAAAGAATAAACACTTGACCGAATGCCCTTAGTTTTCATTTCAGAGTAAAACTCAAATGCCTTTTCAATATTCCCATTCTTACAACAACCATCAATCAGAACCGAGTATGTAACTTTGTTGGGCACCAAACCACTCTCGCTTATTTCATTCACGAGAACTAAAGCACTTCTGAGGTTTCCTTGCATGCAATAACCCTTCATTAAACTTGTTGCAACAGCCAAATTCATAGACTTTCCACAATTAACCATGTCATCTTTCAGCCTCAAAGCCTCTGCCACATTCCCTTCCTTTACACAAGCAGTAATAACACTTGTAAATGTACCCTCGGGAGGAATCCAACCTGCTGCCCTCATCTCTCTTAACAAAGACAAAGCATATCCAGAGTTTGGTTTCAAACAAAGTAGATGAACAAAAATACTATAAGCCTCTTGATCAAGTTCCACTCCTCTTGCTTTCGCTTGTAGAAAATGTTGCTCTGCCTCCAAAATATTCCCTTCCTTCAAACAAGCACGCAACATAACATGCAATGTAAAACAGTCGCCTGTAACTCCTACCAGCAACATTTTGTTATGCAACTCCCGTGCTTCACAAGTCATGTTTTTCCTAACCATGGCAGTCAAAAGAATATTCATACACTGAATTGATGGCGTCATATCAAATTCTACAATTTTATTAAAACAATGAAGAGCTTCTTCAATTTTGTTTGCTCTAACATAACTTTTCAACAAATAATTAAAAACCTGAATATCCAACGGAAAATTGTACAGTTTTGTGCATTCCACTAAACGGTCCATAAGACAACTAAAGCGGACTGATTTTCCTGAAGCAAATTGATCGAACAAATACTGAGCTCTATGTGTCTCTGCCGAATTTGTCAAAATGAGAAGCAAGATACATACAGCATCCGTGCATTTGGCAAATTCTATCTTCTTCTTAATCCTTTCGAAGTACTTCAATGCTGACGTTGGATCACTTTTTCTGTTTAAAAGAGTGTTTATCACATGACTTTCAGTTAGAGCTGAATTGAGAGAGGTATCACATTTTCCATTAGTGGACTCTAAAGAAACTAATTTGGTCTGACATGCCACTTTAGAGGAGGTTTCCACTGAAGCATCGATGTTGTGCTTGATATCCTCTGAAGATGATGACTGTAAGACAGTCTTTCCTGGAATTTCTGACAGCGAACTAAAACATTTTTTTTTTAAAAGGGAGGTGAGAAGCAATGATGAATTTGATGAAAGATTTCTCATGTCTATTACTCAATAAAAGTGCCTTAAAACTCAAGGAGACAGTTGTACAACCTGTAGAACAAATCTGATTGTTGATAAAAGTGCCTAAACAAACAAAAATAAATATTTAGAATGAGCAGATTGAAGGAGAGTAAAACCATGAGTTTAAAATGAGAAGAAATGTGATAAGTTCCTGACACAATCAAACGGAAGGAAGAGAAAACTAATGAAATCAAAATTCATAGGTAAACGTAAACCTCCATGTGAAAACTATAGCAAATATACATCAGTAATGAACATAACAGCGAATAAAACCACAAAGTTATCATCACTCACATGCATAGGGTGGAAGAAAGCAGACTGGAGATAGAGTAAAATAACAAAACACGAAACCATTTTTTATAAGAAATTATTTCTTAGATTGAATAAAACAGCCAAAGATGTATGAAAAGATCCTAACCAGAGGAATACAAATGATGTTTCCAAATTGTAACAAGTAAAGAAAAATGTATGTTAAGTTGACACTTAGGGGGTATAGTTTGGAAGGCCCATAATGGAATGAGCTTGTAACGTAACCTAATCCAAAACCAATGATTGGAATTTTGGATTGAGCACTTTGGGCCCGATTTGTAATACCAAATTTATTATGTAAGTTTTCAACCTAACTTTCTTTCCCACCATTTTTACCCTTCACGGTCCCATTTTCATTTCATCCTCGATTCCCCACTCATTCCAACCCTCCTCAAATTACCAATAATTTTTATTATAATTTAGCCTCCCAAATAGCCCTAAGTTACGAGAGTCAATTTGGTTGGATTTATAGCATTCTTTCTTTTGGATTTTATGGGGTGAGAAAAATCAAAGGTATGTATGAAAGTATGCATCACTTTCATGCACTAGAGCCCCTAGACATGCACCACTTCCTTGCAGCTAAACCATGCAAGAAAAAGGAAGGATACAATTGAAGGTTTTCTTGACTTTAATGAGCATCAACAAATGCATGAGATCCCACATAGAAAATCATTTGCCAATCCATGCAACATAATAGCTGATTCCTCCATCACATAAAACTTCTTATGCATGACGTATATAACATAACATTCATGAGTTTCATAAACTTTTTTCTTTTTCTGAAAAAGAAGCAAGACTTTTTAGTGATTAAACGAAAGGAGAACTTTGGTTCATTCACAATTCATGGCTTTATCATTTAGGAAAATTTTTAGTTCATTCATGCCACTCATAAATCAATGCATCCAAATTCATTTAAAATACATTACTATTCTAGTTCATCACTAACTCATGCATTCACATAAAATACACAGTAAACACTTGACCTTCCCTTTAAGGCATTCCAGCACTAAGGTGATCGACTTATTTCAAATGAATTTCCAACAACTACCAAAATGTAACTTGTGGCTACTTAGAAGTCCTTGATGAACTTGAATCAAAATTTATCCATAAGATCTTAAACCAAATTTTCTCTGAAGCTTAAATTAAACACTATTAACATACCTCAACAAACTTCCAGCAACAAAATAAATTCCCCTTCGACTTACAAATGTCGCATTCCAATCCTAAATCACAATCTCAGATCCGTTTCAACGTTTGATACCAAATAGAGGCCATTTGATAAACCTTATAGAATATACCAAAGAAATTTCTGATTCATGGCCGCCTCTCCTTAAAATTAAACCACCTGTCCACGTAAAAATTTCAAAACTTAAATTTCAATACACAATGCTAAATATTGAATTCAAGGAGAGATCGAACGGTATTACCCACTGAAAAATCACCAAAGAAAAATCAATACCTTGCTGTATAGTGTTCCAAACTGTTGAAAAACTGAGATTGGAAGCCAGAACCAAATGGGTGAGACAATTCAAGGTCCAACGAGTCGTGAGTAACGTAGGAAAATGCCCAACTGAGAAAAATTCAGCGTTTTTGAGCTGCTGCTGTTGCTGCTTTACGTGGTCTTATACAACCGAAGGTGGTGCCCGGCGACAGAAGACGGCAGGAGCTGCGATGGAGCGAGAGAGAAAGAACAGACTTGCGTTCCTCCGACGGACTGCCGCGGCGTGCGATGGTAGCAGCTTGGGTGCTGACGTGAAGGAGGCGGTCGACGGCGGTGATGTGGCGTGGGGGTGGTGGGAACGGTTGAGATTACAAGGACGGGGTGAGCGTACGAAAGAGAGGGTAACTTTGAAATTTAGACCGACATCTTAACAATTATAATTTTTTTATGCATATTTGAAATTTAGACCTACATTTTGTCTATTTTTCAAATCTTAATTAATTTATTTAGTCAAAACAATTTGAAAACGGATATTTATACCAAAATTTCACATTTGATTATAACTAATTTTCTGGTATGATCTACAATATTTTAACTAATCTTGTATGAATCTTAAATCAAACTTGTATATGATCCCTCAAATCTTTTATATGAAACTAAGTTAGCAAACAACGACATTTATATAATAGAAAATTTTATTTTAGTAAAAGATTTGGTGGATCTTGATTCATCTCCCACAAGTTTGAGAGATCAAAATGTATTATACATAAAAAAACATTAAGGTAGAATAATATTCTAAATGGTTGAAAACTGAGATTAGAAGTTGAAACTAAATAGGTGACACAATTCAAAGTATTATTTGAGAAGAAATTATGTAAAAATTCAATAACAAATATTTGAATGAAAATATGTATTTTCTTGAAAATAAAGACTCGGAGAATTTTCTTTAGGGTAATAAATGCTTTGTAAAACATGAACACAAAGTAGGAGTAAGTGGTCCGAAGGAAAACCCTAAACTATTGATCGTAGGAACCTTTCTTCACATGGCCATAGATTCAATCTATGGTGGTCACCTATCTAAGATTTAATATCTTACGGAGTTTCTTGACACAGGTTATGTCACTTGTGTGTAAGCTACTTTTTATGTTAAAGAAAAAAAAAAAACAGAGTGTCGCAGCAATTTCATATCTCAATCAATCATTTCAAGAATTGTGGTATCATGTACACACCCGACATCTTTCATCTGCGTAGTTAGTTCATCCAAAGCTAGATAAATTAAATCAGTCTCATCATGTACTTTATCTCTCGAAACAAATATATGAACTTCACCATTGACCTCAATCCAACTTTGTCCAGGTTCTTTAACTACACCATTAACATCCATTTTCAACCTCAGCCTTTTAACATCTCCCCACATTCCTTTAGATGCAAAAATATTTGAAAGCATCACATATGATCCACTGTCCATGGGGTCAATCGAAATTGCCATCTCCGCAGCATGTTTCGCTAACTCAACATTGCCGAAAACTCTACATGCACTAAGCAAGCTCCTCCATACTAATGCTGCTGGTCTTATTGTCATCTTCTCAATGAATTCTCGAGCTTCAGTTAACCGCCCAGCCCGACCTAAAAGAGTAACAACTGATGCATAGTGTTCTATTCCTGGTTCAATTCCATATCTGGCCATTGAATTGTAATGTTGAAGTCCATCTTCAACAAATCCCACATGACTACAAGCTGATAGCACACTCACAAAAGTGACATAATTGGGATTTATGTTATTGCTCACCATTGTTTCAAACATTCTAAGAGCTTCTTCTACTTTTCCATGTTGTGCATACATTGAAATCATGGAGTTCCAGCATGCAGTATCTTTCCATACTGATGATGAAAAGATTTTTTCAGCTTCTTCCACACTACCACACTTGGCATACATATCAACAAGGGCATTAGTGATGAAAGGGTCTGATTCTAGTCCCATCTTCATAACTTGATTATGGAACTGTTGACCGTGTGGGAGACTTGCCAAAATGCTGGCTGCTGTAGTCAAAGCTGCAAAAGTGAACTCATTTGGCCTTTCTCTTGAGAGTTGTAAATCTGAGTATAGTTTGAAAGCCTCCTCGCTTTTCAATTGTAGGTTATATCCAGAAAACAGTGAATTCCAAACAACTATATCTTTGTTAGTTGTCCCTTCAAACACATATCTTGCATCTCTAATGCATGAACATTTTGAATAAACATCTATAAGAGCACTGCTAGTGAACTTATCTAAAGAGAATCCATATTTGATGATAAGACCATGGATTTGCTTGCTCAGTTGCAAGCATAATAATGCAGCTGACAAACCTAGAAGGCTTACAAATGTTAAAAAGCTTGGTGAAACATGTTTTAGCCTCATCTCTTGGAAAACTTCCAATGCTCCACACAAGTACCCTTGTCTTGAATATCCTTCAATCATTGCATTGTAATATACCACACTGTGACAAGTCACGACGTCAAAGACTCGTTTTGCATCATCCAATGCATTACATTTGGAATACATGTCAATTAAAGCATTTGTCACAAAGTTATCATGTTCAAGACAAACCTTGATAACGTAAGAATGTATTTGTCTTCCATGCTGTAATGCATCAACTGAACCGCATGAAGTAAGAACGCTTGAGCAAGCATATTCATCAGGCTTCCATCCCATTCTGAACATTTCACCAACTAGTTCCACAGCCTCCCAATCATATGAATTTTGCATGTATCCAGCAATCATGGTAGTCCAAGAAATAATATTCTTAACATCTAATCTGTCAAAAAGTGCTTTCCCAGCTTTCACTCTACCACATTTCGTATAGAAGTCTATAAGAACGTTATATGTTGACACATCCATCTTTGTTTCACTCCTCAGAACATAAGCATGAATTTGCTTACCACCTTTCAGATAACCAAGCACTGAACATGCATTTAGAATGCTCGAGAGCACATATTTATCAGGTATAACATTACTTTCCATCATTAAGTTAAACAATTGCAATGAAACCTCACTCCTTCCACTTTTTGTGTACCCCGTAATAATAGCAGTCCAAGTGACAGGAGTTTTCAATACTAAACCATCAAATACCAATCTTGCTTTATCTATCTCACCATGTTTTGCATACAAGACCACCAAAGAGGTTCCCACATAAACATCCTCACCAAAACCTGATTTAATAACGTAACTATGGACTTGGGAACCAGGTTCACCACCATCACGTTGAACACAAGCTCTAATAATGCTAGCTAAAATATACTCATTCAGTTTATCGACACAGGTCCTCTGGAATTCCAAGAAATAAAGCAATGCTTTTTCATTATACCCTAATTGGGTATACATAGAAACCACGGAAGACCAAGATACTAGGTTTCTATTAGGCATTTTATCAAACAATGTTCCTGCATCAAAAACACTCCCAATTTTGAAATACGAATGCAGGAGAAGGTTTGATAAAAACACATCATATTGTAATCCCCACAAGACAACTTGACAATGAACCTTCCTGTAGTACAAAATTGATTTGTTTGAAACAGGTGCAAGCAACAGATTGGCAAGTGCCCTTCCTTTCACTTTCACATTTTGAGAAGAGAAAGAAGGGAGCATTGGTTGAACATTTGGCGAAATAGAACTAAAGAATTTGCAACTTCTCGTACTGGTAGTTGGAAGGTAAGCCCAATTCATATTGACAAAAAAAAGGCATCTCATACTTGGTATAAACTTGGCAACTCATGGGCATTTACAGAAATTTATTTTGCTCATTCAAAAAAACTCCAATAACTCTCTCTTCCTTCACACCATTATTTCATCAAATATATGATTTAAAACTTGTAGACGAAGAGAAGCTAGTAAATTGCAGCCATCTACTTCATACATAAAAGCATAATAGCGACTATTTTTTAAGCAGAAGAACAGAGAAACCTATCGTCCAAGCTTCAATAACCAAGTCCACGAATTGGAGACTAAGTGCTTGGGCGAATCCATTGGACTAAACTCTATCCTACAGAGAATTCAAAATACGCTAATTTCAGTAAGCAATGGGTATCCTTTTTTTTTATAAAATTTAAGCAATGTACAACTAGAAACAAACCTTCCCCAATTTCAA
Organism: Cucumis sativus; assembly: GCF_000004075.3. Lineage (NCBI taxonomy): Eukaryota > Viridiplantae > Streptophyta > Magnoliopsida > Cucurbitales > Cucurbitaceae > Cucumis > Cucumis sativus. Next base: position 14,593,716 of record NC_026656.2, read on the forward strand.
CGACTTGAGCCTGTTCGCCGGCACCGTCACCGGAAGTAAAAGAATAAATCTTCTATGATGGGAGTTTCTTCGATTGAAAATTTGGAGGGAGTGGGGGATTGTTGGCTGGAAATACTTTGAACTAAATTCCTAAACTTACAAAATTAAATAAAAAGTTAAGGCCGTTGGGATGAATATCGAAGTTGAGATGGCCGAGTTGGTCTAAGGCGCCAGATTAAGGTTCTGGTCCGAAAGGGCGTGGGTTCAAATCCCACTCTCAACAAATTTTTCATTTCTTTTCCTATTTATTTTCATGACGTCACAATAAAGACACGTGTCGTCAAATAAATGGCACTTCTCTTCTCTAACTATGGCGGCAAAAACACCTTATCCTCCGCCGTGGAAACTAAACTCAGGAACCTCAAAATCGAAGAATGTTAGACGTCGCCACCGCGTATTCCGCCGCTATAACCTTTCAATTTCGCCATTCAAAGGCTTCCACCATCCCCCATCAATGGCGGATTAGAGCTTCCTCTGCTTCTTCCACTGTCGATCTCACCGCTCTTCAATCCGCAATCGAAAAGGTTCAATTTCCTCTGCTCTAATTTCATTTCTATTACTGTTTTGACTACTCACACAATTCTCTTTTATAAAATGTAGAAAGATAGTAATGCAGTTAAGGAGGCGTTGGATCAGTTGAGGGAACTTGGTTGGGCCAAGAAATGGAGTTCTCAACCGTATGTATCTCGCCGTACGGTCAGTCTCCATTTCCAAGTCTGAAGTTCTTCTTCTTCTGCAAAAATCCAATCCATTACCAAATATTTTGCCCTTCTTCTTCTTCTTCCATGTTATACATATATATCAATGATTCTATATACACCAGACTACCCTTCGAGAGCTGACTACGCTTGGAATTAAAAATGCGGAGAATCTTGCTATTCCTAGTGTTAGAAATGATGTGAGTTCTTCTTTAACATCCTCGCATTTTGTTTTGTTTATCTTGTAGAGTTTTTGGTTTTGAGATGACAAATCGTTGGTGCCTCCAAAAGATTATATCAGATTAGAGTGTTATCGTTATAATGCTTCGATGGGTCTGTTTTTTCTTGAAACTGATGTGCATTTTGGTGTTCTTAACACAGGCAGCTTTTCTTTTCACTGTGGTGGGAGTGACTGGATTTTTGGGCGTCCTTGCAGGGCAGCTTCCTGGGGTAACATACCATAAACTTTATATTTGGCTCTTTTGCTTTTCTATGATTGAAAATTAGTCTTATAAATACTCTCTCTTTCTTATTGGTTCTTTTTTTCTGTCACTCTCTGGGAATTTTTTTAAAGATTAAGTCAAGTTTGAAAAGAAAGGAAAATGTAGTTATTGTTACATTCAACTATATTACTTAGACAGATGTAAACCGCTTTAAAAATGAAAATGAAAAAGTTAGGAGTTTTTAGAACTTGTTTTTGTTTTGAAATTTGGCTAAGAAATTAAGTGTTTAGTTTAAGATCAAAGCCATAGTAAATGAGTCGTAAGAAAAGACGCATAATTTTTAAAAACTAAATGATTATCAAACAAGTATGCGTTGCTCGTTTTAACCATCCTTACTAGTGAACTCTATGTTTGTTTACTAATTGAAAGTTCCTTATTCTTATCCTGAGTGCTAACTCTTATTGAAATTTTGGATTCAATATAGGATTGGGGCTTCTTTGTGCCATACTTGATTGGCAGCATATCGCTTATTGTTTTAGCAGTTGGAAGCATTTCTCCTGGGTATAAGTTTATTTGTTGAGTATAATTATCTCATTTTTCTTCTATTATTTAGCTTCTCTTCCTTTACATTTTGTATGGGCCATGGCTCTTTCTTAGACTTCTTCAAGCTGCCATAGATGGCTTTTCATCATTTTTTCCTGATTATCAAGAAAGAATTGCAGGACATGAAGCTGCACATTTCTTGGGTAAAGTCTTTGTATGAAAAGAAAAGTAATAACTAGTAATGATATGTGCCTTGTTTAATTGGTACTAATCATGAACTCCTCTGAATTGTAGTTGCTTACTTGCTTGGACTTCCTATTCTGGATTATTCAACTGACATTGGAAAGGAGCATGTCAATCTCATTGATGAAAGATTAGAAAAATTGATATATAGTGGTCAGCTTGATGATAAGGAACTCGACAGGTAACTGCCCTACTCTTCTCTAATTGAGATCAAAATTGTTTGACATTGATCCTAGTAGAAGTTCAATTTTTATTTGATAACCATTTAATTTTTTTAAATTAAGATATTTTCACTCATTTTCTTTCCATGATTTGCAAAACTTTGCTTGGTGTTTGAAAACATTGGTAAAAGATAAATAACAAAACAAAAATTTTAGAGATAAAATGAATTTTGCTTACTTTTAAAAAATTAACAACAAACACGAAATGATTACCACACAATAATTAAATAATTACATTGTATGAAGGTCAACTTGTGTAGCATTATTATTATTTTCAGGTTGGCCGTGGTGGCAATGGCTGGACTTGCATCAGAAGGTTTAAAATATGATAAAGTGGTTGGCCAATCAGCTGATCTCTTCACTCTACAGGTACTAGATTGCTATTTTTTTTTCATGAAAACAGATACTTTACCTCTCTTCCGTCAACATTCTAACATTTACATTCATGTGGTTCTATCAGAGGTTTATCAATAGATCAAAACCAAAACTTGGTAAAGATCAGCAACAGAACCTCACTAGATGGGCTGTAAGTAGTCAACTATCACTACTCTGGATAGTTTCTTAAAATCTTTTTTTTTTTTTTAAAAATATTCGGATCATTTCCAAGTAGTACATTACTAGTTTGCTAAAAATATGTTTTAATCCCTAACATATTGGAGATTTTTTTCCATTTATGTTTTTACCAATTTTCAATGTAGTCTTTTATTACTGGTGAATGTTATAGGATTGACTAGACTTTGATGACATAAAACATAGTAAATTGGCAAAAATGTAAGGGAGATAGAAAGGTCATCCAAGAGAAGAATTTTTTTTAATTCTTCTTCGGAATTTCTTACATTGGTAGAAATATTAGCCCTACATAAGGGGTGTGAATAAGGAATGTCCATCTTTTTGCTATTCAAACAAGATTTATTTAACTCATAATTCATTATATACTTTTTATGAATGTGAATGTTAACTAAGCAATGTCTTTCTTTTTTCTCTAAATTTTTGTCAAAACGGCATATAAGTTCGTTGTCAATCAACATTAGTACATGGTAAGGGTAATTGACAAAATGGTAAACTATAAGGAACTAAAGTGAAACCTGAAAAGTTTTAAGAAAATCTCGTGCAAGTCATTGAATACTGAAGCAATTTCCGTGGACTTTGTTGTAGGTTTTATTTTCCGGTTCTCTTTTGAAGAATAACAAATTGATACATGAAGCTCTCATCAAAGCAATGTCAGAGAAAGCATCTGTGATAGAATGCTTTGAAGCCATTGAGAAAGCTGCATAGCTGATTCAAACTTCTTTTCTAAAAAAATTATTTATCTGCAACGTTCGCCATTCTTTATTTTATATATATGTATACAAGATCATAATGAAAATAATCTCAAATATTAACCAAATGTAAAACGATGATCACTGGTGATAAAATTTAGTCTACTTTTTTATTGTTCTCTCAACAAAATGATGGCCATATATGGACTAACCGTTTGGACCAAATTGAAATCAGTGCTATAGAGACTAAATTGAAGTTTTGATGGTTCTCTTCATAGCAAGAGTCTCTTGATGTCTATATGAATCTACATGCTAATATTTAGCTGTTAACAAAGATGGCATATAACTGAAGAAATTTTGAGTTTTTTTTTATTGCTTCAACTAAACTTCTCCAATGAGTTGCACAATCACATTTATTACATTTGATAATCTATTTACTTCATGAAACTACTAATATAAAACAACAATTTGTGATTACGCAAAGCCAGCATTTTTGGCTTACAGCCGCCCATACAATGAAATCATATCCTTCAATTTACTTGCTTCTGTATCCAAACTCTCAAAGCTTAAGGAATTAGGTATTCTCCATTTCCAGTTTCCAAACTGTGTAGCAAGTACAAACATATCTTACACACTGAATCATTATAACAATCAAATCCATAGATATCATATTTCATTCTAAGAGAATCTAAACTTCTTCACATTTTTTCTTCAAAATAAAGTTTCCTATTGAATGCATGGTCTTTTTTCCTACATTACACATTTAAGATGGTATAATAGAAGTAAAACGTTGTAGGATTTTGAGTGTTGTTGATATCTTTTTGTACTACTGAAAGCACCGGTGTGCACACATGAGCTAGTGAAGTAAATTGTAAACCATATCAATTTTAGAAAATATCATTTTCTGTGCAGATCTAAGAACTCTGGTATGGTTAAAGAGCAGTCATGGAAATGTCTTGAATGCATTCGACTCAAATGCTTAATGTTGTGCTTTGTGACAATTAACAATACTAATTGGATATCTGAGTGTGAAGGTATAGAGTTACCTGTGTTGCTGGAGTGTTCATCCTTGCAGAATTCCCTAATCGAAGAACATCTTGCAAAGGTATTATGGCAGTTTGTGCCACAGAAGACAATGCTGCCCGGATGAGAACCCAAGGGATATCGTCTTTCTCACTAACTGAAAGATACTTCAGTACCTGTAACAACAGAGATGTGTCACAACTCATTGCATTTTCCTATGGTTCTCTTTTCATTGAATCCAAAATTATGCAAAAATTAGTAGCTTTGAAACAATATTCAGAAACTACTGTAGTTTTTGCACGTGTGAATGTGTTAGGTTCAGTTGCTAACATTGGACTTTTCTCCTTCATTCAAATTGTCCCACCAGCCACGCATCTGCATTATAACATTACAACAATTTACAAAATTTCACCAGGAAAAACCAATTTTGTTTACATAAATCAGATGCGAACTGTTAATTCAAAGATGCATGTCTATTTGCCAACATCAGATTTTACGACATATTACAAACAATGAGATACAAGGAAACACGGAAATTATTACTGTGTCATTATCATGAGTTCCCGTGTAGACAACTTGGTTAGGTTCATGATTGTGGGGCAAATGCGGATTAGCAGAATCACTTCCAAAACCTGTTTGAACAATGCATATCAATTACCGAGAAAAAACACTTCAAGAGAATCTCTTCAAAAAAGAGAATATATAATAGTTATACCAAATTGGAGAACAGCCATTCCAGGTGCCCCTATATATTTTCTGAGTTGAACCACGTCTTCAGTAATAACTCCCTGTAATACGGTGGTTAAACCAATGGAACATGTAGCTAAAACTAAAAGAAAAAGAATTCAATTGTAACTTGAGAGAGGGATGGGGATGATAATAATAGCACTAACCAAATAATCTACATAAGATATCCCCACGAGTTTCCTTTTTCACGACTGATAAGGAAGATTAAAACGGGGAGCAATATGATAGAAAACAAAGTGGAACTATGCTCTTTTACTTTCCTAAATACAAGTGCACATTACTTAATTCATGAGTGACATTTTGGATACTAAAACAAAGGGTGTTATGATGAGTTGGTGGCAAGTTTTTAACCTCTTAAGCTTATGGCTTAAAATATAAATTCCAAAACCCAAAGTAGTTAGTCTGAAAGTTTTTTTTTTTTTGAGTGAAGATAAATATAGGAATAGGAGAAGTGGGAAAAAAAATAGTCTGAAAGTTAAAAAGATGAATGATGTTAAAACCAATACAAGGAATCACATCACAATGCAATGAGCATTTAATCGGTCGCTATGATTTGAGTACATGTTTATCCATAAAAAACATACCAAATCTTCTGCAATTATGTTGATCTTTCCAACAGCTCTGGATATGGCATCAAATAAAGATTTTCCAGGCCCTGCCTACTGTCATAAAAGATACTATTGAAGAAGATACTATGATATCAAAGCACAAACTAAAAAGAACCTGCCAAATTATAAGTCTGACCTTCCACCGTCCAACTGTAGCAATTTTTGCCTCTGTACATTTGCAACATATTAGCACAATGAACAAAACAAAGAAACATGTTATGTAACCTGATAAAAGTATTTCATAAAAGCCTACCAGAAGGAACTGCCCAGTAACCCGCAAATCCTCTAAAATGATCAATCCGGAAATCATCATATAGATTCTGTGCACGTTTAATGCGCCGAATCCACCAAGAAAAACCATCTTTCTCCATGGCTTTCCAATCATATAGAGGACTTTCAAATTCCAAATAGAGATCAATTTATTAGAAAGCAATTTCTTGTCAGGTTTACTCCAAATAAAATTATCAATCAATAAGGCAAATACAGGAATAATTTTGAGAAATATTGCATAAAAGAAAATGACAGAAAACATTTACGATGATATAATGAAAAATCACAATGGATTTATTATTGTTATTATTAAAAACATTATTGCAAATAACAAAACCACTGAAAATATTTACAAATATAGCAAAATTTTAGAATCTATCAATGATAGACATTGATAGACACCGATTCTAAAAATTTTGCTATGTTTTGTAAATATTTTGGATCATTTTTCTTTATCTGAAAACAACCTTTATTATGGAGGGGGGACCAAATCTAGCTTCTCGGTCGAGTGCAAATCACAAAAAAAAATTACACGTATAATACACAATATAGTATGATAAAATATTGAATGAGCTTTCTTTACAACCTGATCTAAAAAAATTCATTCTGCGAAAATAGGCAAGGAATATGACCATATGTAAGAACTACGGGAAAATGGAAAACATATTTCATCAGAAAACAGCAATCAACCATGTGAATGAGACAAGTGCATAACACACCTTCCCCATAGTTGACCAGTTTCACTAAATGCATCTGGAGGCACACCACTCACTAACAAGGGAAATCCTTTCTTGTTCTGCCAGAAAAACTTATGATTAGCACTAGCATTTAGCAGGCAACATAATGAGAATATTCCAATAGTAGATTTTCATCTATCTCTACTCATCCAGAAGCAATACATACCAGCAAAAATTGCTTCTTATTAGCCCAAACATCTGCACTCTGATAGCCAACGTATATAGGCATGTCCCCCATTATAGTAATACCCTTCATATTTGCGTAGCTGCGAACTCTTTGCCATTGTCTCTGGAATAAAAACTGTTGAGCAATGAATATATTTATCTGCAAAAAAACAAAAGTATGTGTGAACAATTAGGCGACCGACTATGAAAATAAAAGTCAAACTAAAGAATCCACTAAAAACTTACAAAATCTCTTTCCGTTTGGAAAACCTCTACTAAAGCTGAAAGATGCCGATTTTTTAGAGGTTCTGGCCATTCATACCAACTGAAAGAATTTAGTCTGTTATCAATAGCAGCAAAATAAGCTGCATCTTCAAGCCAGCCTGAAAAATTGAACAAGAATGAGAGAAAGAGCAAAGAAGAGTAAGAAGAGCTGTTTTATTTCTTTTAAAGGAAACTCGTCATTGATTAAAAAAAAAAAAGAGTTGTTCTCAACTATTCAGTTAGATGATTAATTAATTAACCACAGACATTATTGAATGGTCAATCTGACATGAGTGTATTTGAGCTGTCGTTCAGTAAAACTGAAATTAGGGGATAATTTCCGAAGTATTGGTACCAAGTGAAGGAGCAAAAAATTCACAACTAATTATGTATTAACAAGTCGGTTCAAGAAAGGTTTCATGGTGAAGTAAATTTGGCAGCTTAGCATAACTGAATTTTGGTCGCAGATGCCAACTCTACAGCTGAAGATCCGGGTCATTGAGGAGGCTAGCAGCCTAATTTGAACACCTTTTCTTGAAATAATTGAGGGCTTGAATTAGATTGACAGATCTTAGAAAAAATCCAAGTAAAGGCAACTAGTTTGACAAACCTTCACTAACCTTTTTTTAGCAAGATAGAAAGAATGAAATAGGTAGATAAGATAGTTTATCATGTACAATTTTTAACAATCCATAAGATCTAAATCTTAATACAAACTAGAAGAATCTCATTCATTAGATCAATGAAGAAGCTTGTTTCCGTTTCAAAAAAAGGAAAAAAAAAAAAACTAGAAGTTCTGCAAAATATTATAGGTGAACCATGATATCAGTTAGATTATGTTAGAACTCACTTGATATTTCAGGGTCTTTACAAAATTCTTCAAGCTGTCTTTTAAGATCACCATCACTTTGAATTAACCTTTCTGCAGCCTATGACATAACCAAAGAAAATAACTAAATAAATACTCAGATTATATAAATTTATTAAAAATAACACAGAATTGGAAGTTATCAACGTGCTTGTAAATCTGTATTTGTTACTGCAGTATGACTGGTTGATTTTATTACAAACAAAACTTGAACAAAATGTTTTGTGACATGTCTTGTATTAAGTCAGCAACATGTTTCATATCGTGCTACCTGGAGAATACGTGTAGTACATATTTTCTAGTTTTCTTTTCTATCCTTTTTTTTAAGGGAATTAGAATGGATAACCATTTCAGCAATAATAATTAAGGATATAGCAAAATTTTAAAAAATTGCAAATATAGCAAAACTATCACTGATAGACTTGTATCGCCGATACATTTCGTATAGTCTATCAGTGATAGACCAATATTTGCAACATGGTCTATCGTTGATAGACTCATATCATTGATAGAATTTGACAAATTTTGCTATATTTGCAAATTTTTTAAAATGTTGCTATATACTTAATTATTTTGAATCTAATTGCTAAATTTACAATTACCCCTTTTTTTAAAAGGAGACAAACCTCTTAAATTATTATTAATAAAAGAGCCTTAAGCTCAAAGTACCAGAATTTTATACAAAGAGCAAGAGAAAAGAGAAAATTCAGTCTACCTCTACAACAAAAGCTACAAAACAGTTTCAAAATAGAAGAGATCAAGCTAAACAATGAAGAGATCAAGCTAAACAAAATCATATCCGAAGAAATCTAATTACAAAGCATAATGCAAAATCCTCTCATAAAGAACTACATTTAAACTAAAAACTTTCAAGAAGATGCAACTGGCTGCCTTGAAACTGCCTAACCAAATTAATTCATAATCCAGAGGAAGCTCAAAGAAGTCTTCCACTAATCAGCAGCGGCGTGAAGGATTTACTTGCCACCCATATGAAGGGAAATCCAAGAATGACTGAAGTTGGTCTTACACTGAGGAAAATACATTAAACTGCTGAAGAATCAAATTAGAATAATTCCACAATCAGCAACTATTGATTTTAAATGATCTGGTATTTCGCAAGATTGGGGACAAGAACGAGTAGCAGATGGCAACTTTGCAGATTCAGGCTCTTCCTCACATTGAAATAGGGCGTTGAGATCAGTTTCTAGAGGCTCAAAACGTTTCTGACTTTCAAGTTCGGTTGACCTATCCAAATGCTCCAATTCCTCACTACCGAGTTCTTTTTGCCTAACTCCAAGGTAAAATTTCTGAAGGACTCTCCATGCAAAACCCCTCTCAATCAATCCAACAAGAAGGGTGAGCCTTTTTTCAACTTTTCTATCCTTAGCAACATGTCCTGCATGATCTCAAGAATAATCTTATGTAGCTAGCAAATTTTGCAAAATATTTTTTCTTTATCTGTCGACGTGTATTGTAGATTCAGTAGCTTCTCTTCATTTTCTTCCTTCCTTGAAGATCTTCTCAAGGTTGAGTAATAAATATCGTGGTCTTGTTTAAGTTTAGGGTTATCCCCTTATGTAGAATTAAAGAACACAATTGTACAACCTATAGAACAGATTCTGTTCAAGTAAGGTTATCCCCTTTGGTAGAAAAGTGTCTCATTTGTGGTATAAAGAAGATTATTTGGTTGGTCATATTGCGTGCTCTTTTCTAGAATTTATGTGGTGAGTGTAATAAGCGTCTCCCTATAGATTCCTTTATTTGTTTTGATAGATTCGTGGATTTGGTTGTCTACTAAGTTACACTGGTGTAAAACTAAGTACCTTTTAAAAGTTTTAATCTTTCTTATTTAGTTTCTGATTGGGAATCTTTATTGTAACACCTATTGGTGTTTGGGTTTCTCTTATTTCATTTCAAACAAAATTTCTTGTTCAAAACTAATAAGGAGACTGTAAGAAAATGTAGGAAGCTAAGGAAGACAGATTCCAAGTTGAAACTGATTTTCAAGTACACATAAAAGCAATACATGAATGTTGAGATGCAACTGAAATCTCCTACTAGGAGTAAGAGAGTGATATAATTCTCACATGTCGAGACTCAACAGTACAAAGTATCAGTATTTATAGATACTGTCATCCTGATAACAACTCTAGACAGCCCCAAATAATGGGTAACAGAGAGGAAATAAAAGAGTATGTTACAGCAGATATAACAAATCAGGTACAACAGATTACATCAGCCAATAGCAACCATTCATAAGTCTTAAGTACTCACCTTTGCTATCAAGGGATCCTTTATATCAGCAACAGTGGAGAAGACTACATGGTCATGGTCGCTGCAAGTATCCATTCAGGGGCAGGATTACTTCATAGTGTCCCTTTCATGAGAGATTATAAAGGAAATGAAAACAATTAATAGTTATCTGCCGAAAAGTAAAGTTTCTTACACTGGTTCTGGCAACTCATCTTTTGTGAGCAAACCATCTTTGACAAGCTCATCAAGAGAGATCAAGAGAGTGTTGCCACAATTTGCATCCTGAAAGTTTTTAACAGATAAAACAATGTACATCAGATAAAAAGTAAACACACCAATAAAATTGAGAGACATTTTGTTAATGTAAAACCAAGCTTCTACTAAGACAAACGGATGAATACAAATGGACAGAAAAAGACTAATAATAAAAAGATAGAAACTCACAAAAGAAGGAGAGCCTATTTAGCTTGTACAAACTAAAAACCACAAGATTACAAAAGATACTTCCACTACTACGAATACGAGATAATAAACAGCTGTAAATACTCTTAGAAATAGACACCCAAGAAGTGGAAATAGAAGAGGGAAAAAAGAAAGAAGAAAAAAAAGAAGAAGAAAATGCACACCACAGGATTTCTCCCTTAGCCTGAAATGGTGAGTCATAAAACATGTTGAGTATACCCCCTACTAAAAACTGGCTTGACTCTGGAACACATATTCAGATAGCTACCGTATGAAAAGAGCTAAAAGTCAGCTAAAGTATTTATTTTCCGTTGGGGTTTCTCCACCGCCTCTATCGATAATGAGTAACATGATCTATTACAACCAGACACAGCAGTCTCGTAAAAATGAGTACTTATATGATTGTAAAGGTCCAGAAAATATAAAAAGCACAGAAAGACAGCTTAATGAGGTACCAAAGAAACAACCATGCTAGTTTAACGATGACTAATGTCCTTGGAGTGAGAAGGATCGTCAACAGGATCTGGGAAATATAGAATAGCGTAGACCACCTAACAACCACCACTTATCACTAATCACAACTATTCACGTTCACCTACCAATCTGCTGCATTCATTTTATTTTTAAATCCAGATGATATTGGATGTGATCTAAATTTCATCTTCAATAAATTAAACATTTCAAAATGGTGGATAAAATAGGGCAGAATAACGTGACAATTTCATTAAAAATTCAAATCAGGGGTTTTTTGCTGCACCCTCCTTCAGTATGCTGGTAATGAATGGAATGGCTAACTCAACCCCACACATAACTGAGACGGAAATAACAAAATGCATCAACCTATTCCCAAATGGCAAAAGCTACTTTCTTTACGGTATTCAAGATTCATTGTGATAGGTACATTTCCTTTTGAATGTTTAATCTCCATTGGGACATTGAGGTAAACTCTCATTAATCACACCGTCCCATCCCCCACCTTAAACAATGGAAGGATAAAAGAAACAGGAGGGAAGCAGGGAAGAAAGAGAACTAAAAAGGTCATCACCTGGCCTGAGTAGGGTGATCCCTCTTCGTTGGCTTTCCTTCCTGGAGGGACAAGAGGAAGAACCTGCATAGTCGCATCAGTAAATTTTTTAAAAAAACTATCAAATTCCAAAATTTCCAAATCTTCTTCCTATCCTACAAACAAAACAAATATATATAAGTAAAAATTCTTTCCATTTTCCTCCTCACCATCCTTAAAATCCAACACTACAAAAGAAGAAATTGCTACGACTATGAAACCCAGTAAGTGTCAGCTTCTTTACATTAAATTCCATTTAATCAGATGTGAAATGATTGATGGGGAACACAAGGAAAAGCTCACTCAAGTAGAAAGATTCATAAATATATCCATGGATCATTGCTTCATAAATTCAAGAATTACCATACTTAAAGCATTACAAAAATTGCTTCAAAAGACAAGTAGTAGGAATAAAACCTGCCAAACAGAGAAACCCGCCTCATGAAGCCAGTCAACAAATCGAAAAGCTTCATCACCAAGATCACCAATGCCATAAGGGCCTCGAAACGACGTAGGATGAAGCAGAACACCAGCCCTTCGCCGAATGTCAGGATCCGATTCTGGAAACCATTCTCCATATTGGGTCGGAAAATCCTCCCCCACAGTGACTGTATCGAAAATGGTGGAAACTTTAGAGGAAGAAGATAAGAAGAGGTGAAATCTCCTGGTGGAGAGGGAAGTAGTAGCGGAAAAGAGAGGCAATGAGGGATTACGAAGCTTGGGAGCTAGAGGAAAAGAGAATAGTGAGGTTGAGATCGCCATTGTTGCAGAATTGAGCTCGGAAATCGAGAGACAGCCTACTAATTCTTAAGTAACATGTGATGACGACGGTGGCAGCGGGGTAGAGAGGCTCAAATTGATTTTGTAATTTTAGCTCAAAATGGAATACGAATACCTATCCTTTTCTAAACATAAATGCATAAATAATCTATAATCTATCACAAATCTATGGTAGATAACTTTTATATAAGGCAATTAACTTTGAACTTTGTACTAAACCATGATTTAAGAGCCATTTTGGTATTGTTTATTGTGTTTGATAAGAATAGAAGAACAAAGGTTAAATCACATCAACCAATCTCTCATGGGTGTTTTCAAGTCAAATGGGTAAAACTACCAAATACATATACTTCTCTTTCTCACTTTTTGAAACACTTTTCTACATTTTTATCACTTTATCATTATATTCTTGTTTTCTTTTTTCAACCAATATGAATTAAAATTCAGTATATAACAGGTTGGGATAAACCTAAGGAAATGTTTGAGGTTGCAAGATGCCATTCCAACCTCAACTAGTGAACTTTATCATTTTTATCATTTGATGTATATATTAATTGACTCCCTTGCTCCAATCCAAAATTTTAGTCATTCACATTTCTCTTTTCTAACGCATTATTCACTTTCTCCACACCATTTGGGTTAGGCTTTGAGTTTTGCTTTGGACAATCCTCTCCAATAAATTACAACTTTTTATCTTTTGAACACGAAAGCTAGAATACAACTCTACAAGCTCATACACTATTTCATACTTGCTAAGCCACTTTGAAGCAGGGGTGTAAGAATATTGGTTGAACCCGAATAATCCAGACTACCCAACTCATATTATAAGGGTTAGGTTGGATTAAATTAAAATGTAGGTTAAGTTGGGTATCAGGTTGTACAGTTGAAAAATCATTATATATATATATATATATATATATATAATTTAATAAGAAAAGAAAATTAGGTATTTCTCATTTTCCCCTTCTCAGAGCACGTGAAAATCATCTACTCAGTTCTCACAACGTCAAGTGGCACTTCCCCTCCGACTCTCCCTCGTGTGCCGTAACATCTCCAACGTCTCCTTCGTCTCAGCTCCATCTCTCCTCCTTCATTAAGCCAATCTCATATCTCAGTTTCTTCATCTCCTTCGACATTTTCAATCTTTTACATCTCTAATCTTCGCTATCTTCGACCTTCCTTAGATCTCAAATAATCTCCTTCATTCTAGTCAAACATAAAATAATAATAATAATAATAGTAGAAACCAATAACCCAACCCAACTCATATTTTACGGGTTGAGTTGGAAACTAAATTTGGGTTGCCAACCTATATAATCAGAAAATATGGGTTGGATTGAGAATGTCTCCCAACCCAACCCAATTGCACCCCTACTTTGAAGGACTCTCTCTTCTACTTGGTAAACCACTTGTAAGGATAACAAGCCCTCTCATTTCAAGTGTAGAAGTTTGACTAGAGATAGAATTAGCCTAATAAGACTATATAAGACCAAAAGAATGAATTATGCTTTAAAAAAATCATGATGTCATATACATAGTTTTCATTTCACCATATGTGTTTTTATAACTTAAATTTACTCAAAATTGTATGAAATACAATGATAAACACTTCTTCACTTTAGGAAAGGATATTTTTGTTTTTTTGAGAGCTAAATTATCTCATATATAAAATATTATAAAGGGTTAATTCAACAAGTTTGTAAACTCCTTCAAATAAGAATTAGATAAACTCAAAAGTTAGAAATTTATTGTCCTATTCAATAAATACAAATAGACATTGATATTGGTAGAAGTCATCCATATAATTTAAAATTTTGCTATATTCTAAAAATATTTTCAACCATAATTTTACATCATCCTCATCAAATATTGTTTTTTAAACTACAAACAAATTTATAAAGGCTAATTTTGATTATAGTTCATTTCAACAAATTTTTGTATAACGAGGACCCCAAAAGGGTGTCAACTATATTTGAAATATTTGTGTGTTTATCAATTCTTTTAGGTCAGTTGGTTAAAAAAATCAACAATTATCTTTTTTTAATGAAATGAGAGGGTAATAATTTATATATATTTGTGAAAGAGTTCAAATTAAACGTGGCAAATTTATATATAAATAGCGTTTTTGGAACTTGAAGCATTAGGTTGTTGATCATGTCATCAAATTATTTGAATTAATTATAATAAAATAGTAAATAAATAAATATAGTAAATTTTAAAAATATTTATTTATTTATTTTAAACAAATTAGTTTTACATATCCAACTCAAACCAACAAATTACACACAAATAAATGTGAAAAATAAACAAAATCATTGTTCATAATTATCATTACACAATCTATATTTCACAAAATAGAGAAAAAAGTGGAAGAAAATTTCTATTTTTCTTGTAAAGATAATAAGAATTAATTTGACCTCACCAATAGCTAAGGCCGCTCGACCCAATCTAAAACCACATGCCAATAACTAATCATAACGGCCATTCCCACCCTCCCTCTCACCCTCTCTCTCTCTCTCTCTCTCTCTCTCTCACCCTCTCTTCCCTCCATCCTTATTGCTTCATTATTACCTTCCCTTCATGCATGGGAGACCCAAAATCCACCTCCACCTCCACCGCTATCGTCACCATCACCGCCACCACTTCCCTCCAACCACTATCTCCAGATTGTTTTTCAGCTCCACCCCCACCTCCTCCACCACCACCACAATCTTGTTCCTCCTCATCCTCCTCTTCTCTCGTTCCCCCATCCAAACGTAAGAAACACAAAACCAAAGTCTTTCGAGTCTTTCGATCCGTATTCCGATCCTTCCCTATCATAACACCAGCATGCAAGATCCCATCCCTCCCATCAGGTCTATCAGACACGTTACGAGGTCCATCAGGGAGTCGTGTGACGGGTACGCTCTTCGGGTATCGAAAAGGCCGCGTGAGTCTATCAATGCAAGAAACTCCACGAAGCTTTCCTAGCATTGTGATTGAGTTAGCCATGCAAACAAACGTGTTACAAAAAGAGATGAGCTCGGGGATGGTTAGGATCGCTCTTGAGTGCGAAAAGCGCGCGGATAAATCCGATAAGACGAAGCTCATGGATGAGCCATTGTGGACCATGTTTTGTAATGGTAAGAAAACTGGTTATGGTGTTAAAAGGGAAGCCTCCGATGAAGACCTTAAAGTAATGGAGCTTCTTCGGCCGGTGTCAATGGGTGCCGGAGTTTTACCGGGAAACTCTGACATGGAGGGGCCAGATGGTGAGCTGGCATACATGAGGGCCCATTTTGAAAGGGTGGTGGGGTCGAGGGATTCGGAGACGTTTTATATGTTAAGCCCGGAGGAAAATAATGGGCCGGAGCTTAGTATCTTTTTTGTAAGAATATAAAATATAATACATATATTATGGAATGAAAATTAAACAAATATTGGGTCCCTACGAATTAATTCTTCTTCTTCCATGGTTGGATTATCAATGTTTGCATATGAAATCATAAATTTCATAATCATGCTTTTCCTACAAGTTGCTTGAAATAATGATTTTGTTATAAAGAGATTGAAAAATAGAGAGACAAATGCGAGAAAAGTTGAAGTCTTTGGTAGTGACAGATGAGGGGTAACGTTGAAGAAGATGGTGATGAAGGGAAAGAAAATGTGAGTTTCCACATCATTTAAAAAGATAGTATTAGATAGTCGCACCAACTTAACGGTTAGTCAACTAACGGTCTAAGTAGGCTTTAATAATCATTTAGAACTATTTCTTACAATTTAGAGATTAAATGTTTCGTTTGAACTCGATAATTTATCCAAAATGTGTATTTTATCCTTAAAATTTTGAGGTAGTTGTTGGTTAAACTCTCTTTATAATTTAGTATATTTTTGTACTACATATTTGTTACGAAAAAAATATTGCATTATAGGATGTATCTATCTCATATGTTATTCGTTTTTTTCACCACACAAAAATAAAATTAAAAAATATGATTTAAAAAGTAATTTTTAATTTTATAATTATTGTGTCGTAGAGAGATGAGGAGCTAGCAAATGAGATAGGTGCAATCTCTAATGCACCATAACATTACTCGATTAGTTGCATCCTATAATGCACGTACATCTATCTTACATGTTTTTCTTCTACTTCTAAATTCTACCATACAAAAGTAAAAGTTTTAAAAACTATATTTTATAATTTTGTTTTTATGTGTGATGAAGAGATGAGGAATATATGAGATAGATGTATTCTAGTTTTTTTAAAAAAATAAAATCTATTGTACTCTTTTTAGCGATTGTCCAAAAAATTAGTTGGGTAACAATAATATTTTTTTTGCGTGTTTTTAAATTCTTCTCTCATATTTGGATGATGATTTGAAAATTTACGAAATGAAATCGACATAAAATACAAAAGAAGGAGGCATGTAACTATTTCCAAAACTGACATCGTAGAGTCAATTTGTCATCATTTATAAAATGCAAACTAACATCTAAAACCAAAATTGTTGTAGTAAGGTTAACATATAATAGATGATACTTAACATTTTTCAAATAATTTTTTTTTTCTTTCTAATAAGTTTTTGGTATTTTAGATAGCAAAGCAATTAAAAATGTTTTAAAATTAGATAACAAAATGTCATAATGATAGACAGACATAGTACATTTTGCCCTTGTTGATTGAGAATTGTATCTGTGGCTACCGCAGTTTTCCCGATCCGCCTGTCCTCCAATAATTAATTCTTGTTGACCATGTCCGATAGGAATCATCAAATCAATAGCAATAAGTCCTGTTTGCAGAGGTTCGTATACGAAACGTCTCAAAATAATACGAGGAGTGGGAGATTTATAGTTCAAAAATTATATTTATCTTTAAATAATAGTTCATATTAGTCAATCACCATAGAATATATAATCACTATATATGGTAATGCATAGGTTAGTACATAAAATTTTTAGTTCAACAAGCGTATAGAAAGAGTTAATGATTATATATTAAAGTTATTTAAATGTTATATCTTTCTCGAAAATGTTGAATTAAGGTCATTTATAAGTTACAACGTCTTTTTTCTAACACCTGCTCGGGTGGAATGTGGCTTAGCATTAGTGCTATTGCTTGCTCGTGTTGTTGTTTCTCATCGAGTGAAACTCTACAAACTACTAGACTATTTATTATAGCTTTTACAATGAGTAATTAGTTATCCAATTAATGAGAAGAAGTTACTTTAAACCTAACTCTCACCAATTCTTTAATGGTACTTATACTTCTAACAATTAATCCGACATACAATTGGGATAAAAACTATACTAAAACTTTAACAATCATCTCTTGCTACTAACGAACTGGAGATTTTTTGGACCTATCCAACTTTTGGGTGGGTCAAATTGCAACGCTAACAAGATCTTCAATATTAACCCTTAAAATTTAGATTGAGTATTTGGAACGAACTGTTAAGTTATTTGTTTACTTTTTCTTTTTAAGTATAATTTTTATTAAGAGATTTTTTCAAAAATAGAAAAAATTGACAAACTATTTACACTCGAGAGAACAAAACTACTAAAAGACAAAGTTTTAGATTTTCTATAAAGTGTAAATGTTTTGTCAAATGTTCTATTTCTTACAATTTTCTTTTTACTAACTTAAAATACTTAAATTTGTCTACAACACGTATTAATAACTAAAATTTCATAAAACTTAGAGGTTAAATATAAAAATTCAACATACTTGTTACAAACTTCTTAATAATAGGTATGAATTTAATATTTACAAGTTATAATATATATTTTTAAAAAATGTAACCCGTATTCCGCCCAATAAATTTTTTTTAAAAAAAAATTCAACCCAACCTAACTCTTATAATTTGGGTTGGATAATCGGGTTGTAGGGTTATTTAAACACTTTTACTTGTTACATAAACAATATTTCAAAACTCCAATTTGGTACCATATTTAGTATTGGCTTACCTTTGTAATTTTTGTATTAAAGTGATTACTATTTTGTTCTCAAAGCCAAATAGTTTTCACGTTCAAATACATATTATTATAACTCAAACTAAAATAAGTTTTATCCGAACCCAAACTATTTTTAATTTTGTTGGTTTTAGTTTTGGTATAGTTTTAAAATGTTTATTTTGATCCATAGTTAGAGCTATCAATTTAGCTGGTAGTGACAACATATGAAGAAGCATAGTGTTAACAATATGGTTGCTATTTTGGTTATAGTTACGATCAAACGATAACAATATACGTAATTGTATGTAATCGATATACAATTACCCATCAATAGCATCTTAAAGATAAAATTAGAAGAAAAAGAAATGTGTAAACGTGGAAGGATGAATGTTGAATGATGAACGAATGGGATGGGTCCAGTTTTGGCATGTCTTCAAGAGCTGTTGTGTTGTTGTAACAACGGAAATCTGTTGTGCTTCAAACTTCTTCGATTCTACATTTTCTCTTTTTTCTTCTTCTTCTTGTTGCCTTTTCTCTTCCTTTACTCATACCTTCCTTCTTCTTCCCACAATTTATATTTTCAACCAATTTTTCTTTTCCCTTTCTTAAATTCAATCTCTCTATGAAATTCTACTTTCCCCCAATATGTTCAATTTTGAAGATGAACTCATAATTCAACCAGGAATTTCATGGTTAATCTGGATTCAGCTTCTTGTTATTCTCCTCATCTTCTTCCTTTGTTGTCTTACAATCTTCGCTTTCGATTTCTCCAAATCCAATACTACTGATTTCAACTCCACTGCCGCCATTGCCTCCTCCTCTTCCCCTACTCGCTTCCTTTCTCATTCTACTCACAGCGGGAAGAACATTCTTCCTAACCCCAACATCAGAATTGGCCCTAATCCACCGCGTAATGCGCAGGTATGCTGTTTCTCGTCCTCTCTTTGTATTTGTAGCTGGTGTATGAAATTTTTCACGACTTTAGGGTCGAGGAGTTTTCTTTTACAGAATCTGGTTAAATCCCTTGGTGTTGTTTCACTTTCTTTTCCAATTTTGGATTTCTAGATTCCGCCATAGCTACGGATTTAATCGCATGGTTGTTTTCGCCTTGATTGATCGCCTTTTTGTGTTGGGTAATGGGAGAGAATTTAGGTCATACAGAACGCTTTAGGTCGATTTATGAATTGAATGTTTCGTTTAGATTACATAGGAAGATTGGTGTTGATAGTGTCGAGAGGTTCTCTCTGATGCTTGAAAATCTGGGAGGTTTTTCAATTTTATGAAGAGGTTAGTTACTCCGTGTGAACTATAATGGCCAAAATTTTCCTTGATTCAACTACATTCTCCAACGTAGAGCCAAGATTCTTGGGTAGTGGGACAAAGAACGAAAAACTTGCCTTAAGGCCTTGCGAAATTGTAATATTTGCACAATTGGGTGGATGGAGATTTCTGCTGGAAGCTCTTGCTTGCTTGTACCTATCCAAAACGATTCAGAATAAAAATTTAGTTAGAAATTGTGTTGGGTGGGTTTTGCATTTAAGGCGCTTTGCAAGTCAACACTAGGTATGGTGTTTGAGTATAGACCATGTTGCTGACAGCCAGGTAAAAGTTTTGGAACTGAATGTCTGCATTAGCTTTGATCTTGCTCTGTTCTTGAGCTGAATGTTGCTGGAGCTCAGCCAAAATTACATTTTATCACGTTGCAGCTATTGGCCAATAGCAGAATTAAAATTGAAACTTGTCATTAGCATAGTATAGGAGGGGGTGTCTTCCATACACAATCAAGAAAGGGGGTCATGTTGAAGTGGCATTGCACCAAAATTCTACTTGAGGAATATCAAGAAATGGATCAGAAAAAGTGTATCTGAGATGATGGAGAAGGAAAACCCATGTAAGGAGCCTTGTGATTTTACTGAATGACAAAATAGATGGCACAAATGACAAAATTGACATCAGCAATCTGCCACAACTTCCTTTAAAGAGCTTGAAATCCTTAAGAGCGCTTTCGCTGGGTCTTATCCAAGGACATTTTTTAACTTCACTTCGTTCTGAACCAAAGGCTTTATGGATCTCCTCAACCAAGTAGACACTCTCACTCTTCATTTATCTCACCAATTCCTTTCTCAGGAGACTCAAATCTTTACTCCATTTCCTTCTATGGAATGGTAATGGATTAAACAGCTTCTAGTCCATGGATGCAATCCTGTTCTCAAAGAAAAAAATAAATATGAATAAGGTGTTCTATTAATGCTCAAAAGCTATAGTTCAGAGAAATGGTGTTAGCTTTTGGTGACTATTAACCCTCTCTCTACTAGATTGTTCCTGTCCTCGTAGATTACCTCCTCGTGTATTCCTGTCCTAATTTGCAACTAACTAGCCAGCCCCACAAAAAATGGTAATGGATAGCTTCAATACCATGGATGGGATCCTTATCTCAATGAAGATCACAAATACAAATAATTTCTTTTATGAATACTTTAAGAGAGGAATGGTGTTAACGTTTCATGAAGATCATACTAGATTCTTCTTGCTCCCTTAAATCATCCCCTCGTAAGCCAACATTTTGGTAACTGGAGTTTATTTTATTGCTTACATAAGGAGTAATTACTACCCAGGTAACTGAATGAGTGGATCCTCTGTACCAGAGTGTTATGCTTCTTGTTAAATTATCTGTTGTTGAAGTGCGGGGTCAGGTATTCTTTGCTGTTAATAAATCACTAAAAGTAGTTTTATACACATCTTTAGCCTACAAAGAAACAAGAAGTTTTGCCTTTGTTGGGTGTTTCTTGTGCATTTAAAATATTGTCCACGAAAGACCCTAAATTTCCAATTCAGTACAATAAAACAAAAGACGGCCATCCTCACCCACCACCCACCACCCACCACCCACCACCCGCTCGACCCCCAACCCACCTAAAAAGAAAAGAAAAAGGAGAAAGAAAGAGAAAACGAGGAGAAACGTGTCTAAGAGTTGCTTTTAGTTTTTAGTTTTATGCAAGGGTTGAATCGAACTCAAGTTGGCTTATTGCATATTATATCATCAATTAACCAAGAGAAAACGCCTGCATGTTGTATGTATTGGACCAAAGATTTACCATTCAAGTGTATTGAATTACTAGATTCATATGCAGGTTACTAACGATCAAAGCACGAGAGGGGAGATAACAAGTAGTACGAGCAGGAGAATCACACAAGTGGGAGAAGGCACTGTAATAGGAGGAGAAGTCTCTCAAGAAACCAAGTTAGATCTTCATCCTTGTAGTTATTTCAGGCTTGCTAAATCAGCTTTTCTCAGATGCCTGGGGTTGGACTCTTCAACTGACAACTCAATCTCAGATGAAAGACAAAGAAATGAATCAAGAAAATCCAAAGAAAGTTGATGTATGTGTCACTTTACCCATTAAATAAAACTGTATGCATTATATTTGTTAGGTAGTTGTGTCCTTATATTGTATACATCTTTAAAAGCACTATGATTTTCATACCGCATGAGATATCAAAATTGATTAATTCATCCAAATACGTATGATATCTTCATTTCAAGTTTTATTTCTTAAACTTAAACAATTAGGGGGTAGTAATCAACTTTCACATTCATCAAATAACTCCAACCATTCTTTTTCCATATTTATCGAGAAACTCCATCCTTCTCCTTATCCCTACTTTTTTTTTACGTTCGTTAAACAACTTCATTTTCTTTTTTCCTCTACTTTTTACATCTATCAAGAAACTCTATACTCCAAACACAAATTTACTAACTCTTGATTTATAACCGACCCTTCAAGTTTTTTCTGTAAGCCCAATTCTATTACATGCAAGAATGCAAAACCAGGATATAAAATTTGTAAAATTTACAGCTCTTCAATCTGATATTGTAGTTTTATGCAAATTATTTGATGGAAGGAATGGTGTATGGTTATTTTGTCATATTTTGTCCATTTTGTTGGCATGCAGTGTTATGTACTTTAGTCATTAGGGAAATAAATTAATCAAACTGGTTTGTTCTATTTGATGTGTCAAACTTTTATTAATTATTTTTCTTATTATACGTTGAAAAAATTGTGTTAAATGATTTAAAATGTTTTAAAATATAAGAAAATAACACAATTTATTTATTAGACTATGATGGACTACTATCTCTACCTATTGATACAAACACAAATAGTTGTAGTCTATCTTGATTTATCACCGTCCATTATAGATATACTATTATATTTTTGTTCATTTTGCTATATTTGGAAATAATCCTAAAAATGAGGTCTAAGGAAAATTTTGTTTTCTTTTCTTGTATAGTAATGATAATTGTTAATTTATGAAATAATCTAAATCCATAAGAGGCTAAGAATAGTTGGTATTTATATTTTTAAAGAGAAATTATTTTAAATGGTACACTAACGAAAATATTTTAAAATTATAGCAAAATAACCCAATGAAAAAATAAAATTATTTTTTATATATATATATATATGTAAATAAGTCATTTTGTTATATATATAATATTTTTTTTGAATAAAAGAAAAAATTGACAAACTATTTACATTAACAAAAACAAAATCGAAAAACAAAATCGATAAGGGTAAATATTTGGTCAAATATTCTAATTTTAATAATTTTTTACAAAAACGTTCCTTTATTATTATTATTTTAGGTATAATAAAAGGTAAGTAAACTGAAGCTAGGGATGTTGCGTTGGTTTTAGAGGTTAGTAGTTGGATTATCACATCTCATTCTTAGGCTCCTCATAAAAGGATTGTTAATATCACATTTGAGATGTCCACTGTATGTTCCATGGAGTTGTTAGATTTAAACCATTTTTATATTTATTGTGCTTCTTACTCC
The DNA here is from genome assembly GCF_000004075.3 of Cucumis sativus. Lineage (NCBI taxonomy): Eukaryota > Viridiplantae > Streptophyta > Magnoliopsida > Cucurbitales > Cucurbitaceae > Cucumis > Cucumis sativus. The sequence continues at coordinate 14,617,172 of NC_026656.2, forward strand.
ATCAAAATGTTTTCATTTAAAAAAGAAAAACTCAAATATTTTTAAAGTTTTGTTATTTAAAGTAATTTTTTCCTTTTTTGATTCAATGAATATCATACACGAACAGTAAAAAATGAACATTTCAGAGTTTAAAGATGAAATTCACATCAACTTAATTAACATAACGTTTATATCATTAATTTCAACGGGGAAGAATAAAAAGAATCAAATTTCAAAATTTAAGAACAAGAATGGAATTAAATAAATTAAAAAAGAAAACTTTATCTCTAAGTTGACTGGTCATCAATCGAAATTTTCAGCAGCGTCGAATATCTTAACGTCAGGTGTATTACTGAGAGCTCATCCTTATTCATATTTGTTGACCTCAACAAAATTTCATTACCCAAAACATCAAACGTCCATCTTAAACAACACACAAACCTTCCATTATTCGAAGGCCAAGTAATCGATTCCGTTGACTAAGAGAAACCATAAAAATCTTTTATTACAAAGATGATCTGAAAAAACCCAAATCATCATCTCCTCGTACGTCTGGTATTGGACTATAAGTTTTCTTCCCCAATATTATAATCAAAATGTCAGAATACCCATTTGAATATTTTCACCGATGAGTCCCAAGTTTCTTCTGGGGTTTCTACAAGCTCAAATGGGTATCCCAGATCCGCCGTCCATTGATTGGATTTGTGGGTCTTGATGTGATTTCTCATTTTCTTCCTCTGCTCTTCGATTGGACCATTCAACTTTGTTTCCAATTTTCCTGGAAGATATGAAGTTAGTACCACATTTTCTTGCTCTTTTGTCTCTTTGTGTTTCCTGTTGTTTTGATATGTTCTGAATTTGTATTGGGTGTGTTATAATACTTGGGATGGTTTATGCTTGAGAACTGGATTTGTTTTGTACTGTTTTATTTCGTTCTCTGCATTTCCATGTGGTAGGTGGGTTAGATCTAGCTTCCTTTGAATGATGTTCTATATTCATTTGTTCTGTTTTGTTCCAATTTTTGTTGAAAGATTCTCTTATTATTGCAGACAGATGAATGAAGTGCAAAAAAACATATTCTGTCTTAAATATTTAGTTCAATTATTAGGGCCCGGTTTGGTAAGTTTTTGGTTTTTGGTTATTGAAAATTAAGCTTATAAACATGTTTCTTTATTTCGTTATCCACTTTACATTTTAGCAACTAAGATAAATTTTGACGACTAAAACAAAGTTTTTGTTTTTAGAATTTGATCAAGGTTTCAAGTGTTTCTTCAAGAAATATGGAAAACATAGTATGAAATTTAGTATAACCGCAGGGTTGGAGATTGAACCTTTGACCTAGTGGAGGAATCTTACTTTGGCAATATAGTATCGAATTTAGGAAAAAACAAGATAACTTCAAGAACAGAAAACTAATACGAAATCCTTACCATTCAAGGCCTAGGGATTTCTAATTTCATAATGTTCTCTGCTTTGTTAAATTGTGATTATTTTCTATTCTTTATCTTTAGTTTCGACTTTAATCATTGATTTGTTTCTGAGATGTGGCTATGATTAAAAATTCTAAGCAAAGAAGATGTAGAGATATGAGAGCCTAGATATCAGAAACAGAAAATTTGATATGAAACGCTGTTTTGATTGTATGTTTTTACTGTTAGGCTGCCAGCATTTCCATCCGTTTCATAGTGGTGCTGTGATAACAACACTATATTTGGTTATTGAATTTAGAGATTCCTATTTTCTGCTATTCACTAACACTGTTATTCAATTCCTTACACCATCTACAAATGAACAGGAACAGGAAAATATATGGGGTCTCTATCTCTTTGATTCTCATCAACTTGGCAGCTATAATGGAGCGTGCAGATGAGAATCTCCTACCGTCAGTTTACAAGGAAGTTAGTGAAACTTTCAATGCCAGCCCATCTGATCTTGGATATCTTACATTCATAAGGAACTTTGTCCAGGGATTATGTTCACCCTTGGCTGGTATCCTAGTTCTTAGTTATGACCGTCCTAAAGTTCTTGCGATGGGGACGTTTTGTTGGGCTCTTTCAACAGCTGCGGTTGGTATTAGTCTCGAGTTTAAGCAAGTTGCATTCTGGAGAGCTGTGAATGGCTTTGGCTTGGCTATTGTGATTCCAGCACTCCAATCTTTCATTGCTGATAGCTATATGGATGGTGTTAGGGGTATGGGATTTGGCTTGTTAAGCCTCATTGGTTCCTTGGGGGGCATTGGAGGTGGTGTCCTTGCAACGGTTATGGCTGGTCAACAGTATTTTGGCGTAGAAGGATGGCGCTGTGCCTTCATTCTGATGGCTACATTGAGTGCAATAATCGGTATCCTTGTTTACATGTTTGTAGTTGATCCTAGAAAAACTATTAACAACATTCAGGAGAGTTCAGATAGGTACCTGCGGAGGTTTGTTAGTCATTCAATTAATTTTTTCTCAAGTTATTTGTTCTTTTTTTCTAACTTGGTTAGTATCTGGTTACAGGGATAATTTGATAGACCGGACCTTGCCTAATTCATCATCAATATGGTTTGAATCCTGGAGTGCTATGAAAGCTGTTATGAAAGTGCATACATTTCAAATCATTGTTCTGCAGGGCATAGTTGGATCACTGCCTTGGACAGCCATGGTGTTCTTCACTATGTGGTTCGAACTAATCGGTGAGTATTGCTTCAATTCACCCTGCATCCGATGAACAGTATAGTATCATCTTGTGGACAAGAAGTTAGTTAGTACTCTCACAATATGTCGGTATAAATACGAGTGTATGACAGTAAATAGAACAACTTTCTTAGCATTGCTTTTTATCTTTCAATGTTTATCAAGCTTTTGATATTTTCGATGCTGTTATATCAGGTTTCAGCCATAACGGTACTGCAGTTTTACTTAGTCTTTTCGCTGTCGGGTGTGCACTGGGGTCTCTCCTAGGTGGTTTAATTGCAGATAGGCTGTCGAAGATCTATCCTCATTCTGGTCGAATCATGTGTGCTCAATTCAGTGCTAGTATGGGCATACCATTCTCATTGCTCCTCCTCCGAGTCATTCCTCAGTCTGTTGATAGCCTTCTCATCTTCGGTGTTACTCTCTTTTTGATGGGCTTGACAATCAGCTGGAATGGAACTGCTGTAAATGCCCCCATATTTGCTGAGGTTGTCCCGATCAAACACCGAACCATGATATACGCATTTGACCGTGCGTTTGAAGGTTCATTTTCATCATTTGCTGCTCCTCTGGTTGGCATTCTCTCAGAGAAAATGTTCGGGTACGACGACACAGCTGGAGCTTCGTTACTGAAGGCTCTTGCACTGTCAAAGGGACTTCTTACGATGATGACAGTTCCTTTTGGCGTTTGTTGTTTGTGCTACACCCCATTGTATAAATATTTTAGGCTCGACCGTGAAAATGCTCGAATGCAGGGTTCAAAAGGTACTAAATCTATTGATGATCTTTAAGGAACTGTGTATGAATATATATTGTAATTCCACTGCCATTGTATTTTTTTTAGGCTGTTCTTTTCTCCTTTTAGAATTTTCTATACATGAACATGAATTAGCATTTGAGAGTTACATTGGGCATTTTGTTGAGAAAAATGAAGGATTAGAGTCTTTAACTTTTGTATACTTATTTTTTCCTCTTCATTCATGCATTCATTCTTATACTCACAACATTCCTTCTGTGGTTCAACCACGAAGAAACAGAGCATTATTTGCTTAACTGATGGTTCTTGGATGTTTGGAAGGATTACGGTATTAAATCTTCGTTAATGTTTTTCTATTTTCATGAATTGGATATCGACATAAGAAGTGAATTGATATTTTCATTATATCGTTGAAAAATCAACTAAACTTACCATGAACATTTTAACTAGTTTAAAGATCTAAAAATAATTAAAAGTTTTTAATTTTTTGAAATTTTTATAGATTTATTCGGCATGGAATTGAAACTTTAAGGTTTCATCCGATAAAGTTAAAAATTTAATTCTGTAAGACTTTTAAGATCCGTCTGTTAAGAATTGAAAATTGAGAGATTCATTACTTCTCGAACACTTCTAATAGTTTTGGAATCAAATAAATACATCTCGAGAGTTTAGAGACTAATAATTTAATAAAAAAAGTTATTATTATAAAATTTTGAGATGCTATTGCTATATAATTATTTATGCAAATTAAACGTTTACCAGTTTACTTATAGAAAGATTGATTTATAGAATTAGTTTACTCTAGAACTAATATTTCGTAAATACTCTAAAACTTAATAATGTTTCACAATCAATCATACCGTTTCAATTTAATTCGTGGAAATGAATTTGATTTTATGGAATTGTAATATAACTATACGATCTCTAACTTTTATCCACTCATGCTTTCTCTTGAGTATATAAAATTCAATCTTTAAATTTATTGATTTTTTGGATGATCGACTTTTGGGTTTGATGATCTTTTTCGAGGATCTCTCGTTGATTTTCTTCAAGGATTATTGGTGTTTGAACTTGTTGTTATGTTTTAGATTCAATCTTCAATTTGTAAGATGGTGAAGAAACGCTTACTTTAACCAATTTTTAATTAAATATGTTGGGAAAAGACATTAGTAATAATAATAATAGATTACAAAAAGAGGCATTTTTATAATTCCCAACTCATTTCTCTTGTGAAAAGACATCGTATTTTTATAATTCTAATTTGTACTCGAACGTTGATTGTCCAAAATTGTAAAATTTACCTAAACCTATTAAAATGGTATTAGAGCAAGTGGTTCAAGAGGTCCTTTGTTAATCTCTTGTTGTGTTATTTCTTCTCCAATTAATGTTGACTTTCACTTGTTCGACTTTCTACATGTTTCATCTCTACGAATGACTCAAAATTTTGAATTTTATTTTTAAACATATGAATATTAACGATAATAAAAAAAATTCAATGAAAAATGTTTATCAATGTTTTTCCATTAATACAAAAATATTAACGTCACTTTCTGACGTCAAAGATATATCTTAACCATAACCAGGTTTTTAAATCAGCAAATCATATCGTAGATGACATTGATTTAACGTGACAAAATTTCAACCGATGACAATATTGCATATCTCATGACAATTTAATTAAACTTTTTTTTCCCAAAACAAACTTATAATAATGGAATTTCATTTGTTTCCTCATATTATCATTGATATCTTGTCTCTTGTTTAACAAGCTTTGTAGATCATTTACCAATGGAGAAGTGTTCAAGTTAAGTTAGTTCATATTTGAACATGTCAATATTAAAATTCTATGGGCAAAGTCGTTTGAGCCATTATTTTTGAACCTACATCGCTTTGAATCGACTATAAAAGTCTTTTGGTCAAGTCTTCTACATTAACTTCAAACCACAAATTTTAATCCTAAAAGTCTATTTCAAGTCACCTATATGTTAATAACGGACCAAAAGCGCACTCTCTTCTATTACCCAAATCTCATATTAACTATTAACTTTTACGTTATTGATTCTCCTAAACAAAGAGTGGAGAGATTTTTTTCCATCTTTTTTAGATTATCTTTTTAGTATCTATTATTACTAATTGACAATGATAAAAAAATGTCAAAGATATCACGATACAAAATAAAAAATGTTGAGTTTGTGTTTTTAGTGATTCTTTTGCTCAAGTGTAAATTCTTAAAAAAATTTATTTGATATACTTATAAATATTTTAAGTAATTTTACTATTTAAAACATTTACAAGAAGTCCGTTAATCTAACCTAAGTTGTATATTTTTTAAAATTAATAGTCTTTCAATAATGCTACTAATTTATGGCTATGATTCGTCAACATCAAATAGAAATAATAAAATTTCAAATATATATTTTCTTTTTAGCAAATACACAAATGTTCTTAAGTTTCAAAATATTAAGCATTTTACCTCCGAGATTTGAGTTTATTAATTTCTATTTTGTTTCTAATTTTCAAGATATTACATTTTTATCTTTAAGTTTTGAGTTAAGTTTCCATATTCTTCGTTAAACGTTGCCAGAAAATTTGACGATGTTGTCCAATAGTGTAATTGGGTATGTTTGGGTATCTACTCAATAAAATTCCATACTCAATGACAATCCATTGGACCTATTTTATTACAGGTTACTTTAATCATCCCATTTAAATACCCAAATAATATTACTATATCAACACGTGGTCCATAACATATTTTGATTATTACAATAAAATTGATTAAATATTCTAACACGTTTGTGTGTTCACGATAAGATACAACCTATGGTGCTCCTAACTATAAGCATCTTTAAAAGAATCAATCGTTTTCTAAAAGATGTTTTTCCTTTCTTAGTAAAGTGGAGTTGTGGTTGGCATCCTATTTCTTGAATAAAATGACCATTCAATCATCCATTTCTTTCTTTAAATACTTATCCATTTACCTTACTCTCTTTAATCAACTATATTGCTATTAATTTCCAATAATGCACAATAGAGGTGACATAGTTCCCACTACAAACCATTCTTTTGTATCCTTAGTATTTTATTTCGAAAAATTAAGCTTTGCAGACGTTATTTTTACTGTCTTTGTTATTAACTTTTTTAAGAAATTATTTTTGTTTTTATAATTTCCATTAAGATTTCAAATGTGTCCCAAATTGTTTATATATAGACAATACATCCCTTTCTATATTGAAATCATTTTCTTTTCTCTATCAATAGACATTGAAATAATCAGATTGTTTTTATAAATGTTTGGTGGTCTTTTATTTGTTTTATATGTAAGGAATAAAAGACCACCAAATATTTAATTAATCAAATGGCATCCATTTATTTATTTAATAAAAAAAATTAGCCTCATCAAATAACAAAAAACATAAATCTACAAGCCAAGGAAGAATATTCTTGACTAAATATATTTCTAGATCAAACAACCATCTTATAAGGAATTTAAAGTTGATAAAACACGGACAAAAATATATCTTTCCATCTAGAATTGTGACCGAAAAAGAGCAACATTTACAAAGAGCATCTTCTCATTCGGTTTTAGAATCTACTATATTGATAAGGTTCACTCGTATAAATCAAATTATAGAATAATAGGTGTCAATTACTTTGTCCACTACTACTACACGATTAAGGAGAGAAATTAAAAGAAAACAATAACCACAACCCACTAGAGAGAATTTTACCATGTAAAAAATTGTCACAGTCTTATGAGACACTTCTTTTCTCGACCTAATTACAAATACACTCTCTCAAAGTATTATATCACTTGTATAATTAGAATGATTACGAATCAAAGCAAACCGTGTCAAAACCTATAATCTCCGATAATAAAAGCCACTCAATATTTTTCCAATTTGATACATTTTGTTAATTTCAAAGTAATTAGGTTAGCCATCCATCAAATAAAGATGTTATCCTTACAAGTTCAATGACTAATTTATTTTGCAACAAAGTACAACCATAACCATAGCTTTTACTTATCAACACTCCTATTTATCAAACATGTTACACATTCATCAATATTTGCATTTCACACTAACCAAAGTTTATTTTTTATATATATATTTTATGAATTAATTAGTCTAATTTTTACGGATTTAAAATCTATTTTATTTAATATTTGTTATAATGTTTACTATATCTACTTACCCTCTCTTCTTCTAAACTTTTATGATCTAGATTAAAGTAGTAAATGTCTCAAACATATATTATTATAACTATCGATTCGACTCGACTCGAAAAAGCAGGGCTTCATCGGGCTAAATGGATGAAAGTGTAGTGATGCTACAAGTATTATGTTTGGTGAGATGATGATGATATGGATGTCTCCCCATTTTTGGCCACAATAAAGTAGGGTGGGGGAATGTACTGAAGAACCCAACGGGGGTTGGGAACGTCATCCATCCAATCCTCTGTTTCTAAATACCAAATCCCAAAATCTATCCAATTTCCACTCTTTGTTTCCAGCTGGGTTCCCCTAAAATCCTTTCCTTCCAATTCAATTCATCATCATCTCCATTTCTTTCCACTTTCATGGCTTGATGTCCCACTTTCACTTCAAATTCTCCACTCTATCACCTATCATTCACTCTCTTCTCTTTCTCTTCACACTCTTCTCTTGATTTCTCATTCTGGGTCTCCGTTTTTTTGTTCCTCAATCTCCCCCCACAATGAGTGCTATGAGTTTAGGTACCTCCTTTCAATCCTGCTCCATTTTCAGTCAAGCTTCTAGATCCACTGGTTATCCATTGAAAAGGGGTTTGAAATCCTTTATTATCCCCAAACGAAGGTTACCCACTTCCTCAATTTCGTCTCTCTCCATTTGTGCAGTGCTAACCAAAGAAGAGACACTCACGGAGGAAGAAGGAAAACCCACTTTCAATTTCAAGGAATATATGGTTCAGAAAGGGGCTTCGGTTAATCATGCTTTGGATGCTGCGGTTTTTCTTCGAGAACCATTGAGGATTCATGAAGCGATGCGGTACTCTTTAATGGCTGGTGGGAAGCGTGTTCGCCCTGTTCTTTGTATTGCTGCGTGTGAACTCGTTGGTGGGAATGAATCCATGGCGATGCCGGCGGCTTGCGCGGTTGAGATGATTCACACAATGTCTTTGATCCATGACGATCTTCCTTGTATGGATAACGACGATTTGCGCCGAGGAAAACCCACCAATCACAAGGTATTCGGCGAGGATGTTGCTGTTCTCGCAGGTGATGCGCTTTTAGCATTCGCTTTTGAGCATATCGCTGTATCGACGATCGGCGTATCGCCGCCGCGGATTGTTCGGGCGATTGGAGAGCTGGCGAAGTCGATCGGGGCTGAGGGGCTCGTCGCCGGCCAAGTTGTTGATATTAATTCCGAAGGGGCGGCTGATGCTGGGCTTGAGCAGCTTGAGTACATCCATTTGCATAAAACCGCCGCGCTTTTGGAAGCGGCGGTGGTTCTTGGGGCTATTCTCGGCGGCGGATCGAACGAGGATGTTGAAAAACTGAGAAATTTCGCAAGGTATATCGGATTGCTGTTTCAGGTTGTGGATGATATTCTTGATGTTACAAAATCTTCAAATGAATTGGGTAAAACTGCCGGGAAGGATTTGGTTGCTGATAAAGTTACTTATCCTAAACTCATGGGCATTGAAAAGTCGAGGGAATTTGCTCAAAAATTGAACAGAGATGCTCAAGAACAGCTCTCTGGGTTTGATCCTGATAAAGCTGCTCCATTGATTGCTTTAGCTAATTACATTGCTTACAGGCAAAATTGATACTGTCTTTATGCTAGATTTGTACTGAAATTGAATCTTGGAGCATCTGAATTTGAGCTTGATACAAATACCTTCTTGAATTCTTGATTCTGGAGTTTGTGTACTGTGCCATTCTTATGCTCTTCTCTGTAGTTTTAGTTTTTTTTTCTTCTTTGGTTCAACCCACCCTTTTGTATCATTTAGTGTTGTACTCACACTGATACAAGCTCTTAAAGCTCTGTATTCTTGTATTGAAACAGTCCCTTTTATGTCAAGTATAAGTAATTATAGCAATAATAGACTTCAAACTCTGTTACCCATTTACACAATTAGCAATTCTTTGCTTGTTTATAACATTTTCTCCAATTGCTAGCTCTTCTTTAAACATGGCTATTTGTACAGGGCTTATGTTATGGAAATGCTGACATTCCAAACTTATTATGATCGACTATTGTTACCTTTACTTCAATTCTAACTTCTCGTTTGTTGTAGCTCTTTGAACCATGTCTTCTTTATTGGTAAATTTGACTAGCAAAGCTGTTAAAGGGAAGATAAGGCTTGTACTTCTTACTGTCGATTAGGTATGCGAGTGTAATGAATAGATCTTATGTTGAATACAATTGGTTTGAGCAGTATGAGTTATCAGTTTGTATCTTCTCTTCTAAATCTTGTTTTGAACATAACTCATCTTTGTGAAAGGGGGTATGTCGTCGTGTTTTGTCGAATGGACGACATGGCTAGCCCCTACAAAACAAACAAGTTTTGCTTTGATTTTTTAAGGAGGAAAGTGACTAATGAATGTTCTAGTTTGGTATCTTTTATTTGTTTGGTTCTTTTTACGAACAAGTTGCCTGCATTGTGGATGTTGTACAGTTCACCAGCCTTTTGTCTTGCTCTAATCTACCATAATGCTGTGCTTTGCAACAAACACAAACTCTCAACAACTGATGTGTTTCTTAAATCAAAATGTATTATTGTTTGGCTTTTGTGTAGAACTGATTTGTGAATTTTTGGTTGCTTGTTGGTTTTGTTTTCTGTGTTCAATGTGAAGCCTTAAGTTTGTAAATGATGTTGTATATATTAGAATTATGTATAATCTGATCTGCTGATTCAAGTAAAGTACAAAAAGAAAATTTGTTGAGTCTTATGTGTGAAGATAAGGCCACCTCAGGTTGGTCTATCAATGATTTTAAAGGTATTAGTTGGTTTTGTTAAGATATGCATATAGAATCTTGGGGGAAGATACCTATGGTCCATTTAGTAGAACACCAAAGGAGACTGGACCCTACTAAGAAAAAGGTTGTTGAAATTGTTAAATACATGAAATCAAATATTGTTCTTAGGTTAGTCCTATACAAGTTTGTATAGTTCCTAATAAATGTGGAATGATGAAGGTAACTAACTATCTCCCTCAATTGTTTCCTTATCTATCTCTCTCACTTTTATCTACTTTGTAATTAAATCATTAACAAAACTCATGATCATTGCAACACCTTCCTTATTGGCTATTCTTTTACAGCGAAACTAGTTTTCTGTTTTTGTTTTTTAACACATTTTTTGGATTACACTCGAGTGTTCAATCACAAATTGTTATACTTTTTGATGTAATAAGATAGTCAGTTTTGTTGTAGTTAGATAGTTAGTCTGATATATTCTGTTGTTAGTTGAAACTAATAGGTTGTTTAAAGTTGATTAATTATACCCAAACTATCAAAACCGATTGTAACTACCACATACAATTCATCAATAAATAGTCATTCTCGAGCTGAGAATAGATCAAAAATTCATTTTTGAGAAATTAAGTCCAACTTGAAATACATCACTTTTTTTAAAAAATATTTGTTCGTTTTATGATTAAAGTTGAGATGCATATAGATAAGTTGTACCAAGTAAAAGAATTGTTTTAGTATATTTATGACTAAAAGTCAAGCATTGAGCTTTTCTTTCGATAAGAGGTGGAATAGTGTGTAATATTATATTAAATTTATCTTCATCCAGTAGATTAAGCTTTTGGAAGAATAGATGATTTAAGATGAGATCTAGATAGTGGTTCAAAGGATCATATATTCATACATTTGCAATTGACAAGTGCACAATGCACGTTTAGCTAGAAAAAAGAATAAACTTTCGTTGCAAGTTTAGCTAGACAATTGACCTCAACATTCTTCCTATTAACACAAGCAGACCATGCACCAGCACAAGCATGTTCGACCAAACATTACACACCAGTATTGAGATTCTATTATCTAGTTCCTCATCATTCAAATCACCACGAACCACATATAAACAATGACAAACATTTTCGATATAGGAACCATGAAGAATTTCATCCAAATGTTCAAATTTGTGGCTATTTGATATCTCATTTGTTTTGAACTCAAAACAGAAATGAATATAATAGAAATGAAGAGACACATATAAACAAACTAAGAGCCAATATAAAGTAACTAAAACCTCCAATAAATAAGACATACAACATTTTTTAAGAAGCCAAAGATCATAGATATAAAAACACTAATTGCATTATTACAATTTGAAAAGTAAAAAGAACATAAAATGAATATATATATATAGATATTAATAGTAGAAGTATACATAAATCATCCACCACCTTTAAAACAAAATTCAGTAATACATCAAATTAAAATCCAATCATAAGGAAATCGATTGATTAAATCTGGTTTAGTTGTTTATGATATCAAACCACCGGTGTAAGGCACCTCGGTGGGCGGCAGCCATTTATCTCCGGCCAATAATTGAGACACCGTGAAGTTACTAGCAACGGTGGCGTTAATGACACCAACCGCCCACGAAGCCCGCTGTGAAGTGTCGCAGCCCGGCCCGGAGTTATTAAACTCAGCATAATAAGAAGTGTTCAAATTCAAAGTGCCGTCCCACTCCTTCCACCCTACAGGATCAATAAAAGAATCAATAAATGATTGCATATAAACTGTTCGAGAATATTGCTTCCACGGCCGCCCTAAGTAGCTCTTCGTGGCCGGGCTTGCCGCGAGCTCTGGCGTCGCCTTGATGGTGCAATTGTGGATCGAGGTTCCCGTGTTTTGATTAGGGTCGGTTCGGCCTTGCGCTGTGAGGGCGTTGAACTGGCCACTCATCGGGAGGCGGGCGTAGATGTTACAGTTTTGTAAAACGACGGCAGCGTTACCGAAGATGAAATCGACGGTACCGTAGACGTCACATTCTCTATAGAATTGACGGAGGGAGTGCGTGTAGAGGGTGTCTTGATAGCCTTCGAATATGCAGTTGTATAACGTCACGTTGTCGGCGCTCACTCGCAGCGCAACTGCTTGATGTTTGGCAGATCCAGCTGTGTTGGTGATCGTTAGGTTCACCCCCAAGAACCCCGTTCCCTCCACAGCTGCAGATAATAGTGATTTGTGTATCATTAGATTTGTTAATTGATATATATTAACACATGTAACTGATATATATATATATATATATATATATATATATTAACAGTGACATTAACGTCTTTTTTTGTATTGGAAAACACCCTAAATTATAGTTATGAGTAGGGTTTTTGAGGAGCTCACCAACTGTTGCGCTATTGAAAGTGGTTGAGCCATCAACGACGTTTTTGTTGCCGGTGATGATGGTTTGGTTGTTACCTTCTCCGATCAACAGAACGTATCTTTTTTCTTTAGGAACCAAAACGGTCTCGTTGTAAATGCCAGCGGCGACGAAGATCAAGAAGTATCCCTTAGCGACGGTGGTCTTGTTGGGAGCTGCAGCAATGGCGGCTGTGATATTTGTGAAGTCGTACATTCCATTTTGATCCACACCAACAATGCCTATTGAACAAAATAATTAATATAGAAGAAATCCATGTTCCAAAAGTAGTCTTGAGGGAAAAATATATTTTGATTCTATATAGTTTTTATTTAGTTTTCAAGTTTGAAGATTAGTTTCAATTTAACTAATTAGTCCATTCATTTCAAAATCTTATATAATTTTATTCTTATTTTGTGCAAATTTAATTTTAAGGTTTCAAATTTACATTTTTAGTCCCCATTTTTTCCCACTAAATATGGACTTGTCATCTTTAGCGGTAATGTCTATTAATTAATTGAAAAAAATTAAAATTATTAATTCATCACGGTTGAAAATTCAAATTTTACTAAAAGTGATTTCAACTCAACTAACATCTACCTGTACTCAAACATAAGAGGTGGTTCGAGTTCTATTACAATACCTTTCAAAATAAATTAAAAATTAAAATAATTTTATATTAATTAATAGACATTAATATTAGTCGATTTAAAGAAAAAAAACAATTTTTAAAGTGTAAATTTTGAAAGATAGAGAAAAAACTAAATGCATATGATTTTGAAAAATAGAGTCCAAAGGAAGACTAAAAGGAGTGATGGAAAAAATATTTTTTCAAAATTCTATGTGATATATTAATTATTTCAAAAAATTAATGATAGATTTTGTAAATAAGGGTAGTTTTGTAATTTAGTAAAAATATTTGAAATGGAATAATGAAGGGTTTATTACCATTGACCACAATTCCATCATCTTGGTAATTGGTTTGAAGAAGCCTTCTAGCACCCGGCGGCTTGTTCCTATGGACCAAGCGCTCATAATAAGCACGGTCTTTGGGCGACATTTTAAGCTTCAACTGCCCTTTCCCAGCCCCAAAATGGTTCATTTTTGGGAACGTAGGAGCCTTCAAGTCCTTAGAAACCCAACCCATTTTGAACAGTGACAGGTACAGACTATATAGCTTCTTATCAAAAGAGATAGCTTCCAACACCTTATCAACCAAGCCCACGGCTGAGTTTAAACTCGCCAACCCTTCATAACAAGTGTCTACGTTAGTGATAATTGCGCTTATCAAAGATAACATCTCGTGGGCATCGTAATAGGGAAGCGTCGTGGTAGTGGAGTTGACTATGGAGAAAGTTTGGAATAAGAAGTCGAGGTTGGCTTCCGCCAGGCAACGACAATCGTGGAGGGCAGAGAGGGAGGGTAAGAGGTTGAGTTGGGCGTTGACGAGTGACAGGAAGGTTCGTGCATGGGCGAGGGCTTGGTGAAGAGTGAAGCGACAATGAGAGTGGATGGAGTCTGGAGACTTAGGAAGGAAGGAGTTGCAGAAGGGTGGGGAGGTAGTGGATTGGCAAATGTCCGCCGTTGGGGCGGCCGAGGACGAGGGAGAGAGGAGGAAGAGGAGAGTGAGAAATGTGAGAAGAGAGATGGGGTTTGAAGAAACCATGGTGTATGTATGCTTTCTAGGCTTGGGTTTAAGTTTCATGTATAGCTTATTTATAGGGATAAAGTTTGCCTTCCCCACGTGAATATGAAGAATTCATATTCTTTTTTAATCAAGTTGATTAGTTTTGCTTAGTAACAATACCTAGATAGAAACATTATCTATGAATTCATTTTAATATATACTCCAATACATGAAATATGCAGTTGTCTAATGTTTATTTTTTTTAAGTAAATTAATAAACGGATGAAGAGTTCAACCTCTAAAATTGATAAAAATGTATACATATTTAGACAAAAAATATCAATTTATATTACAAAACTTTAAAGTTGTATTAATTAAGACTATGAACCAGTTATTGTATCAATATAAACTTTAAACTTTAAAATTCGTTCGACAAATATACATGGTGTAAAACTTATAACTGGATGATCTATTTAACACTTAAAATTTTCATAAACAAATGAATTTTGATGGCAGTTATAATGGCAATTACATTTGAGAATATTTGATATAGAAGGATGTATTATTGTATTTGTGAAGCAAACGTGGATGCAAGTATATATGTTATATATATATTGGGAATATTGAATAATATATAATATTGTTTAGTTGCATACACAAAGGCCTATTTGATTGTCAACCCCTTCAATCATATGGCTGTTGCCAACCCAACTAATTACATCTCTCATATACACAATCCTTTTTATGGCTTTTATTCATGTATCTTTACAATCATATAACATATATTTTCGACTTTGCATGATTTTAGTTTTAGTTTCACGTAGAAATATAAAAGTTTCAAGTAAAAAAATGTTTCGAGTTGTTGGAGATTTATATTCACATGACATGCATAATACATACTTCTCGTTTTGCTAACTTGAAAATTTTGATTGCATTTTCAACCAATAGATACATCTTCCCTTCATCTAGTATTATTTTGATAATTATATTTCATTAATTTTGTTTTGGATGAAGAGTTTAATTTCTAACCTTTGAGGATGAAGATCATGCTATACTACTAAGTTAGGTTTACAATTCACTAATTGTGTGAAATTTGTTCAATTCTAACCTGACTAATTTTTCATATAAATTTTAATTTAGAATCTTTTTAGTTTATTTACTTTTTTTTATTATTTTAGTTTAAACAAAAATGAATTTCTTGACAAATATTTTTTTCTTAAGTCAATCAAATCGAACCCTAAAATGGTTATCTTAACCTAAATTAAAAAGAGTCGTTCAAGAAAAAAATTACTATAATTAACTACATTTTGCTGCAGCTCATAATATTGTTTAAAAGTTTTCAATTAACTATAATGAACACTCTTTCAAAACCTCTCATGTACCACAATACGTTTTTACTATTTTACATTTATCATTTTTCATTATTTGTAACATTACAATATTTACTATTAATTTTCTCATCAAACACATACTATTATAATCCAAAATTAAAAGAATATTCACATACTAAACACAAACTATCATAATTCAATTATAAATCAATAGCTTTGTTGTATGTAAGAAACCTATTAAAGTAATATATGGGTTAGAAGTTGAAATTAATATGATCTAGTATTTGTTATAATTGACACATTATTTGTAGGTGTGGTTGGATGAGAATTCAAGAGAGATTAAATTAGAACAAAATTTTTGTTATTATTGCCTGAATTAAGAATATTGTATACTATATATAAAAAAATATATTTACAATTGCAAATCCCTCCATTATTATTAAGTATACACTCGAAATGTGGTAAAATGAAAGAATAAGAAAAACCAACGTAGCCATACCATACCCAAAGGAGAAAAAGATACTCAACCAGCTCGATGCCCAATTGCTTAGTTTCCATATACCTCTTTGCATACATGGACACAAAACAACATTCATCATCACCACAATCACATTTTGAATTGAGAATAATCTTGGAAAATCTTATGCTACACCACCACATTATTATTATTATTTGATATTTCAAAGAGTATCATTATTAGAAAATATTTAATTTAATTAGAAAAGAAAGTAAGAAGAGAGAATAAATAAATAAAAGCTTAAGGTTAATTGTAGTTTTGTATGTAGAACGTGTTTTTTGTATTGTACACCGACGACCATCATAACAAGGGTTCACGTATAGCCCCCAATAATTTCTCCCATACATTTTTCTTCTTTATTCTTCTTTATTTGTATTGATGAATGATGATCATCTCTGTGTAACATTCCACCCTTACATTTCATAAGTTGTTGGGTGCTTTTTCTTTTTCAAGTACGAGAATTAAATTCAGGACGTCTTCAAGTACGTACACGTGTTAGTTGAGCTAAACTCTTGTCATTAGTCATATAGTGTATGCATTTGAATTGGTTCTTTCATGTGTTTATAAACACTTTTGTCTAAGTTAACCCAAAAATGCACATCATAAGAGAAGGTGTTTCTGAAAATCTTCTAAAGTTTAAAGTGCTAATGATTTTTTTTGGATAATTATAATCTAAAAAATAATAATTAAATACTGTATAAAAACATTTAAAAAAAGTTCAAATATGTCAAAGTTTATAATAGACTTCAATTAATGATGATCGATCGATTTTGATCGATTTGACTATATTTGTAATTTTTTTTATAACGTTGTTATATATATATATATGCTATAATTACTACTATTCTTTTTTAAGGTTACAGATGTGCATGAAAATTAGATATGTACGATTGAGTGGAAATAGTAATAATGAAAACACAAAATAATTAATAATTGTGATGTGGGCATATGAGGAAGCACACCTTAAATGACCATAAGGACACTTTAATTTTTATAGGGGAGCACTTGATGTTTTCTCTTTAATATTGAGTCAATGTTGAGACGCAATGAACAGCCAAGAAATGGTGCAAAAAAGGGTCATGCATGCCTTTTTCTTAATTCATGGTTATATTCTTTTAGTTACAATATGTGTGTGTATATTGAAATGGAAGGTTAAAATTATATATTACCTTTTAATTGATATGGTATATGTATCTTAACTCATTGTGAACTTTGTAGGTTAAGAATAAGTGATTTTTGAATGAGATATTTTGTAAAGTACAAACTTTCATGTATTGATTGGGATTAGATATTTAAATCCTCAATGATGTGTAGACAATGTTTGAACATAACTTTAAATAATTTTGTGACAGTAGTAGACAACCATACATGTACATGTGTATTATATACATATATATATAGTGGCAACTGATCACAAACAAGCAATAGGTTTTCCTTAAAACAAAATAACTATTGAGTCTATTAAATATTTCCCTCTCTTTTTATATTTAATGTTTTAACCTATATTTAACCATTTTTAAATTGATGAAGTAATTTCGACATTACAACAAAATACTTATCAATAGATCACTCTCTCTTGAGTAACTCACGGACAACAACTCGACTTGGGTTCCCCTTCCAACGCGGTAACACTTCTTCAAACTTTTGTATTAGATTTCCTTCCTTTGATATAACGTACATATTCAAGCTCTTTCTTAATCGTGTGAGATATTCTCTCACCTTCGTAAGCAAGCTTTTCCTAAACTTCTATTCAAATCTACTCAATACAATATAAAAATTAACCCCTGCCTCACAACAAATCTAACCAAGCTTCGTTGCCGACTAGCTAGAACAAACTTCTAATGAAAAAAGATAAAGCTTTTTAATCACAAAAGATAAAGCTTTTTAATCACAATACATTAAGGTAAGGCTCATACAATCCTAAGTTCAAAACTTTCAATACACACTTTTCTAATCGAAAGGCACCCCACTTGCTAATACGATCACACGTTTATAAACAAACAAGCCAAACAATGAAAACATGCATAAGAATAACGGCCAAAAAAAATGTTAAACCAATATTCTTTAAATTAATTAAGTTCAAATATATAACTTCTATAAAAAAATTGTTAAAATTGTACATAAAGTAGATTTTGATATTTTCCATTTATCTTCTTTTAAGGGAGAAGAGTTTCTACTTTTACACATGATCAATTAAAATGTAATCTATAAATAAAAACAAATTAATAAATAAAATTAATTTTGAAGTTTGTGTTGTTTTTTTTTTTTTTTTTGCCAAAAATCCTAAAAAAAAATAGGAAACGTTTGGAGCGTGGAGTGAGTTATTATAATTTGTGGTTATTATAGCCTGTGAATTGTAATAGTTTGTGGTTATTATAGTCTATGTTTGGGGTGCAGATTATTACCGTTTGAATTGGGGAAGTGAGGAATAGTGAAATGAGAAAGTAAGCAATAGTGAAATGAAGAAGTGAATAATAGGAGAAATAAGGAAAAAAGTAGAATAGTCTTAATCCTACAATTGTGATAATCATTAGGACAAATATGGGGTGGACTAAAATAGCTCACTTCACTCCTTTATAATTTGAGGACCAAACGGCCCCTCGCTCTTTTATAATAAAATATAAAAAAGTTAGTGATTGTCATGCACTTGTATGCATTATTATTAAGTATTTGACGTCTTATAATCAATTGAATAATGAAAATCAAACCTTTTTCAATGGTCGTCTTTTGGGGAGTTGTGAGCGATAGCTAAAAAATGGCTATTTGGATAATTGGAGTTGTTTTGAAATAAAATTGAAGAAAATGGGTGGGTTTAAAAGAATTTAGGTAAAATGGATGGTTTTTTTTAGAGATACATTCTACCCTTTTTATATATATATATATATATATAATTTTCACAAACGGCGATCAGAGAGGGGACAGACAGAAAACAACAAAAGACATGGGTCAGTAGAGACGCATTTCAGGGAAAAAGACAAAAAAGAAGTAAGAGGAATATGACACATGACGAATTATGATTAGATAATTTGGTAGAGTGTACATATATTGGTGAGCCTATGATGGACCTAAGTATATTTATTTTCAACATATATTTAATATTATACATCCACACGTTCGGGTGTGTTTGGCCTAATAAGTAGTTGGAAACTTCACTTTTTGTTAATGGCTCAACGAGTTTGTGAGTCTTATATTATACTAAAAACATTAATTTTATACCTTATCAACTTTTTAAACTTTTGAACTCATGAGTTTAATTCTAAGAATATGAACTTCTCTTGGTAAAGCATCTTCTTTGATAAGGTACCGTTCTTAGGGTTTGGCTTATTTGATGGAGATTCATTCCTTCCACCACGCATTAGTAGTCCTCGAAACATGGGAATATGTGGTTTGGTTTGTTGGGTGTTGTAATGCCTTGAGTTTAGTAGGGGACATGAATGACCGATATTATATCTGAATGAGAGGGATCTGGAGCACATGAAAGTAAGGTTAAGAAAGACTTAGAAGAATTGAAAGTTAATACATATACCAACAAGATATACATTCCTTTTCAGTGGCTCAATCATGTAGAAACTCCAAAGTTACGCGTGCGTACTTGTGTTGGTTTGTGGAGACACTTTCATTCTAATAAGTCTTTAAGACAAGTAAGAATGATGTTGTTAAGTCGCATAAGAATGTCGAGAATTCGAACTCTGAATTCTGAGCTTTGGGTGTTATAAGCGTAATCTAAAGACATGTTCTAAGTTATAAAGGACTATTATTTTTTTTCTTTTTGAGTGGTTGTCAATCTTGTAAATAAAGATAAGTCTTTTTTACTTTTGAGTAAGTTTATTGGTTTATGTTCACTAAGAAAAGGAAAAAAAAAAAAAGATTAAAAAAAAGTCAAACACATGATAGATTAAAAAAATGAAAGAAGCACAAAAGTTAAAGAAAAACCCTAGAAGATTTGAAGATTAAGCATGTGCTAATATGAAAAGGCAAGAGATGCTTCCTTCATGCTTAATTTTGTAACTCTAAACCATATTTAAAAGAACAAATTAAAGTAATGATAGAATTAATGTTTGACCCAATTTGTTTCAAAGAGAAAAAAGAAAACCTAAATAATCTAACAAAGTCAATTCAAATGTAGTTGAATTATTTATTTATTGTGTGACTTTGTAAACCTTTTGAATTTAAATTAGAAATAAATGTTATGACTTAAAACCTTAATAAGAAGATAAACAAAGAAGCACAATTTAGCCCACATGTATGCATTTTGTTGCCTCTCTATTGGCTTCCTTTTTGCCAACTTTGGTTGCACTCATAACTCACATCCTAAAAGAGGAATAGAAATGTTTCATTAATTATTAGGCATATGAGGATTAAATAATAATTGAAAGAACAAACTTTGACTAAACTTGGTTTTTGTTTTGTAATTTTTTTTTTTTTACTTGACCTAGGGATTAGCTTTCCCACATGGCCACTAGTATAAGAAACTAAAAAATCTACTAATAAACATTTATTGACTAATAATGAAGCTAACTAACTAGTAAAAGTATTTGCCTAATTAATTTTATGAATCAACCTTGACAAGTGTATAAGTTTAATTTTGAAGAATATAGTAGAGACCAACTTGGATTTGGCCTCCATATTTATTTATTATTGTTATCCTTTTAATATAATAAAAGTGAGAGACTCCAATTATGTTTACATACCTCTTTAGTCTCTAACATATTTATATAGGTAATCTAAGTTATGGTTGTTTTCATAATTGGACGTACGGGTGTACATAAGCTGGTTTGGAGGAAAAATATGGTCCAACAAAAGTATTTGAGTTGGCAAAAAATGAACTATAAGGTCAACCCAATCCAAAAAAATCCAAACCAAGTTGGGTTGGCGGTTGTTGTTTTTTCATCTCTATAATTTCAACATCGCAAATTCGACAAAATCAAATTTGGTTCTGAACACAAAAACAATTTCAACCCCATGTATTCAACAAATTTCAACACCACAAATTTAACAAATTCAAAAGGGGATAGATGCAAATTTAGCAATTAAATTCAAAATAATTAAGTATATAGCAATATTTGTTTAAAATTGCAAATATAGCAAAATTTGTCAAATTCTATCAATGATAGAGTCTATCACTGATAGACAATGTTATAAAAATTGGTCTATCACCGATAAATCATACGAGTCTATGAGTAATACAAGTCTATCAGCGATAATTTTAATATATTTACAATTTTTTTAAAATGTTGCTATATTCTTAATTATTATTTTTCAAATAGTCATTCATTATAATTACCCTTCAAAATATTTAATAAGCTTAAGCAAAACAAAGGGATGAAGCTCCCTCTTCTTCAACTTTTGCAGCAATTTTCCTACTTTTTTAGGGAGAGCTTCTTCTCCTCGGCAGCTTCTTCCTCTCCTTTAACCACTTATTTAAGTGCAACTAAAGCTTCTCCATCCCTACCCTTAGAACGTAAGAAAATCTCCAGCAACTAAGGCGACTGAAGACTACCCTTAAAACAACTTAAACTGTGAAAAAGGGGTAGCGGGGAGGAAGCTGAACTAAAGACCGACGGTAAGGGTGTGGTGTGCAAGGCAACTAGGGTTGGACTGAACTAAAGGGCGGCAGAATTTTGACATTGGCTTTAAGAATTGGCAAAGTCTTCAAGGGTGTGGACAACTGGATTGGGCGTGTGACGAAAATAATTTAGGTTTTAAGATTTTTTTTATGTATATTATATGCATAACCAGATCTAGTTAGGTCAACCTTATCCCTTACTTACTCGAACTAATGACTCGATTCAATTTTCTAACCAACACAAAACTTACGATTTGAATAGGATAATTCAAATTTATTGGATTACCAGTTTTTTTTTTAACACCCTTTTTGGACGGCCCATATGGTAAGACTTTCAAAATATAGGTCACATATTCAATATTCATTTTTCAAGTTTGTAAAAGTCTATCATATTCAAAATTTATGCTTAATAAAATCTCAATCACATGCCACCCTCAATTAAATATTTTAAACAAAACTCATCTCCTCCTTTGTAAGATTAATTAAGATTAAATTATAAATTTGGGTTCTTTATAAATTTTTTATTAAAAAAATTATTTTTATAAATAGTATTATAGATTTTATCAAACATAGTAATGAAGTTTCTATAAGAATTGTTTTGGTTGGATTGATACTTGTTTCTTTAAGCTAATTGTTGACATAGCGACAAACCACGAGTGTCGTGTATAACCGTGACTACTTGGCCTATTTCAAGGAGTAGCTCCCTCCCAAAAGAAAGAAAGCCAGCAACACACTTTACATAATATCATGCCCCAAACTTAAAGAAGACCATGTCTACATGGAGTTCATTTGAAGGGTTTCAAAATGGACTTCCAAAAAACTGAAAGCTACCTTCTCGTGATTTTGTGTCTGTGGTTAAACACTGCTACAATTTGAACTTCGTTGAGTACACATAATTACTTTTGTTTGGTTGACCATCGTGACAAAAATTCGCCAATTAAACCTTTGTTTATTGCTTCAAATGTGTTCCTCTATTGGATGACCAATCCGAATACAACTCCTACAAGATGATGGTACATAGGTTGACCCAATTTAATAAAGATAAATTCATATATTCGATTCAATCTATTGAAAGATTGATTTCTCTTTATTGATTCAATCTATGCACTTGCTATTACATATAGATGTTAGTTGGAACAAACTCCTGTTAGCTTCTCTTAATCAATTTATTTGAACCTAAACCAATCCAAACAAGTTCTATCATGATACATAGAGAGAAATCTAACACTACTCCCATTACTACATTCAAAACCTCTGATTTTCAGACATTACAGTAATGTTGATGCACAAACTTCCTATGGTATTAACCAGCAGAGTATGTTCATAATGAGTGGGTGGAATTAGTCCACATATTTCTCAAAAGAGAACAATAAAGAGATTAAGTTATTATACATTCATTCCCACACCTCTTGGTGTAACCTTGGTGACAGTTTACATACATGACATCAATAGAAAGAAGAGATAAAGAAGAAACTAAATCCTTCCAAATCTTTCCTAACAATGTTTAAAGCTTATCATAAATAAATATCAATCAAGCGTGCGATTTCACCTTGACACGATTCCCAATCTTTCAGGTCTAAGAAGAGTAGTGTCTGACTAATTTATGGCCCATCTTAGTCTATCTCTTCTCTCGCTATTTTTTCGATGCCAACCGAGTTAGCATATGGGCAAAATCAACTGATGAGCCGTAGAAGCAAATCTGATTGAAGGTGTTGTGTTATCAGCTGTTAGATTGCCTTGCTATTTTCTGAAGAATGACTTCTCTAGCCTTTGTTACATCTGTGCTGCATTTAGTAGCATGTGCACTCAATTTCTCAATGGTCTCATCAAAACCTTCAAGGTTTTTCTTGATTTCATCTATTACAAGCTGCATAGCGCCCTGCTCCCTAATGCCAAGATTGGCATTCTGCAATAACGAACCTAACTGAATCGATAATCTGCGCACAAGTAATCTAATGTTCTCGAAGTCCTTTAGAATTATGAAACTGTGACCTTCCATAGAGCTCAGAAGTTGCTTCTCTACTTTAATGCTGTTCAAGTATCGATTCCACAGTGTGTTACACCATTTCCCAACTGGACCCATTGGAACAGCTAGTGCAGCACCCAATGCAATCACCACGGGAGGTGCAGACATTGCAGCTGCTACGACCGAAAATATCAGTACGGAGGCAAATGCAGTAACCAAAATGACATTCGACACTGTCTTCCATGTTTCCATGGTCGAATATTTCTTGTCAAGCTTCTTCTTTTGATGTTGCAATTTCTTGAACATAGATAAATGCTCTTTGTACAAGGACCGGAATAATGTAACGAACTCCTCACCAAATGGATCCCCAGCCTCCTGAAATTTCTTCAAGTCTTCAAACGTTTTAACATATCTCTCACCATTATCTCCATTCTCATCACTCTCAAACTTTTTAACAGCAAGTTTAATGATGAACTGGCTGTCTCGAGTACGTCGTAAACTCTCCTCCAATGCCTTACTGAATTCTAACACTTTGAGACTGTTATCAAAGAATGCCTCCACAAGACTAAACAACCCTTTGTTCCACACATCCTCTTTACTTTTAAGGATAATCTTGACAGCATCTCCATTCATTTCCAGTAAGAAGTCAGTGACCTCCATAAGTGCATCCATTGACAACGAGCCAACGGCAACTCCACCAGCCAGTGAATTGAGAGCTCGGCTCGTCCTTTCGTGCACTTGAACATCAAAGGATTTCAAATCTGGATTTTCTAAACACTCGGCTTCATATGAACTAAGGGCAGCTGCATAGCGAGCATCGTTGATGGGAAGTGGAGGAAAAGAAACATCCCCACCACCTGATTTGCTTTTGCTAGATTGTCCTCCCATCATTTCCAGACTATAATTTTGACTAAAACAAACAAAATCAACAAGTTTCTCCAGTTGGGTCTTCAGAAACACAGGAAAAAACAAAAAGTAAAATCTTCACTTTTTCACTACTCTCTGTTTCAGATAATACAAGAACAAGCTCGAATCTAAAAATCAGAACTTCTAGTGGAGCAATCAAGGTTACAAGATCTAAGAGAATAAAGAATTGCCAAACCCCATCACAGATTTTCAGTCAAACAGAAGGGGGGAAAGTATAAAAATCCCAAAAAAATCAGTTTAAAAGTAAAAGAACAGCCGCCATTAATTCAAAAGGAACACGATACCTCAATTCGAATGAAGAATCGAAAAGATCCAACAAAACACAGATGACCAATCCAAGAGGGAAACGAGGAAATCCAGTAAGTACCCAAAACAGAAAAAGATCAGAATGATCAGAACTATAAAAAATCTCACAAGAATGGGAAGAAGGAGAGGATCTCGGCCACGAACATGGTGAAAGAAAATGAAAGAAGACCTAATGAAAATGGAGCAATGGTCAACAGTCACATATGAATAATTATCAATCCATTGGTCTTCTAAATCACGCGCCGTTGAATTTTCTTTTTGTTGAATTTTCTTTTACCCTTTTTTCATTGAAATTTCTTCCTATTTTTTTTTTGTTCTGCTGTTGCTTCTTAGGAAGTATCGAGGACTCTTCCTTGAAATTTCCGGGACTTCGACTTACTCTTCCATGGACTTTCAGGACTTCATGTAGTAACAATTCAGTTTGAATTGATAATGAAAATGCCTTATCCTAGTGGAATTTGATTGATATTTTAATTCTTTTTTGTAAGAAGATTGTTGATGATAGCTAACTATTCAAACTATTTATGCAATGTGTAATGAATAAGAAAAATTAAATAAGTTATTTTCTAAAATGAACTTTCTTTTTATCACATTTACTTACAATTATGAATACATTTGTTGAAACTGCAGTCATAATCCTAAAAATAATGATAAAATGACCCACTAGTGATAATTCTAAAGATAACCATAAATGTGACAAATTCATAATTTTCACAATATTTACAAATGATAAATGATAAAAGCATTTGTTCCTCAATTAGATTAAGCATTTTGATTACAATATTTGAAGGTGACTCTTATAGTTCATTACGATTACAAAATGTAAGTAAAAAACAATAAACATAATCAAATGGGATCCATTCTTTAGATTATGGTATAACATGAACTTATTTCCATCATTCTTATCTATAACATATGAAAAGCTAAGATTCTAAACAAACATTTTTAGAATAATATACCCTTTTAAATTTCTATTTATTACATTAACGTCATTAGTTAAGAAAAACACAATTTTCTAAAAATACATTAAAAAAGAAACCTAAAGACTACCGTTTGATTTCTTAAACATTACCATTAATATTAATGCTAAATTAGTTAAATAGCCAAAGCAATAACACCCCACTGCATATATTACATTAACTTAGTTAAATATCACAACTAAATGTTTTGGAATTTAATTAGTTTTGTAAATTACTAGAAATAAGGATTTTCTTGATGACAGCGTGTCTACATGCAACTTACAACTTTATTGGTATACACCCATACCTTTAGCATAAGTTTAGGGGCTCCTCAACTTTATCGTCTTTATATAATATATATTTAAAAAATTATCCAAATTTTAGTATAAAAAAAACTATTTTAATTTTAATATTTATAGTTAGCTTAGTGGTTACTCGGCTGCTTGTTAACCTTTCTTCCAATTTGAGTTCAAATATCATCAATATAATCTTCCCTTTACCCCTATTCATTTTATTATTTTTTTATTTTAATAAAACTTCAACATTTCCTTTCAAACATTCTTCAAATTTATGAGGTAGGTTTTTTAATTTATTTTCTTCTTTTATGAAGTTTGTTATTTTATTTTTATCATTTGGTTTTCATATTTCAAATCATTCTTTTTTATTATTATTATTATTAGTTCATTTTTATACCTATTTTATTAATTCTTGTTGGGTTGTTTAAGTTATATTTTTGTTATATGTCAACGTCTTCTTAATTTATTTTCGTTACAATATGTTATTGTAATTTTAATTTAAAATCTAACTTGAGAAATATTTTAAAAGAAAATCGACGAAGTCATCGTCTCCTTTGAAGAAAAGTAAAATAGTTATGAGACACTATATATGTTATGAAACACTATATATATTTTTTAACTAAACTATAAAGATCAATAAATTTTCTGGATTCATCATTGCTTATATCTTCAATTTGAATTTAAAGCTTAAGTGTATTTTTAATTAGTACGCTGGAGAGGACGAGATTCGACCATATACCAATTTGTTTGCCTTCGTTATGTGAATAAATTTATATATAGAAATATGAATATATCACACAATAAATTTTTTAAAACAATGTATTGTGTTTTTATAATTTTTATTTGACAAATTATAAAATTTATTAATCTATTATAAATTTATGTTAGAGAAAATATCACAAAAAAAAGTAATATTTAATTAAAAAGCTATAAATTAACATTTAATTGTCAATAATAATTTGTATGGCTATAAAAAATAAATTCTTTAATTATAATTAGTGGAATCGTCAAAAATAGTAAATTTATCTAAATATAGCAAAATTTTTAGCTTCTATCAATAATAGACATTGATAGACAATAATATGTTTCTATTAGTGATGTCTATACAGTAATAAAAGTCTATAAGTGACATTGATAGACAATGATAGTAGTTTATCAGTAGCTATTATTGATTGAGTTCAAAATTTTGTTATAGCTCGTAAATATTTTAATTTATTTTGCTATTTTAAAAAGTGTCACTTATAATTATATATTATAATGTAAAATCAAATAAGTAAATTCATCTATAATTTATACCTATTACTTATAGTATTAGTCTATATCTATATCTATACCTATATCAATAATGTGTATCTATATCTATACCATTCCATTTGGCCCAACAACTTCTCAAACTTGAAGTAAAAAACTCTCATCCTACCCCAATTTATTGCTTCCCACACAAGGAGCGTTCAAACAAATATTTAATAAATTATTGTAAACAATATTGGAAGAGCGGTAATTTTTTTCAATAATAAACTTTATTAAAGTTTATACATTTATCGAGTAACTTTATCTTTTTCATTTTTAACTTTTATACATTTATGAAAAAACTTCGTCTTTGACTCTATCTCTACTCTTTCGTGCTTCCTTGCAGATCAAGTCGATCTTGCCACCTGCGAAATTTTGCAGTATAGTTGATATTGATGGATTTATTATACATTTTATATAATTAGTTATAATAAACTTTTGTTCTCAAATTTTGTGAAAAGCAAGTAATTGACACAAAACACACAAACACTTATAATACACAAATTTGACAAATTGGGCTACCTGTGACCCCATTTGTGTACTAACTCCATTTTATGAAAGGTGGACTCTAACGAAAGCTTTTGTTTTGTATGTATATATTTGACAAATTCGGCTACATTTGAGCCCATTTGTGTATTATTTTTTTTGGAAAATGGTAGGAGTATCGGGGACCATTTAGAAAATAAATTTTAAAAAAAGGGTAACGAGAAGAATGTGAAAATATGAGGTTCACTTTGAATAAATGGCAAAATTATTTTAGTTAAACAGAATTATTTATAAACAAATAGTGGGAGGATTGTCTTAAATACCCCTACCTGACAAAAAAAACTTGAATTGTAAATACAGTAATGAAATAAATTTCAAATACATTGTAATTAAAAAAAAACTATCCAATCAATTACCCTATGAAAATTCTAATTTTGTCAAAAAAAAAACCATCACCATCACATCTCCACCCAATGTCCTGGAATAGCATTGAAGGCATCAAATCTCCACTTTGAAACCCTAGCAATTTTTTAATTTAAGTTCGTTGCTCAACTGAAAAGCATCCCTCCACCGAAAAACATTCTTTTGAAAGCATCCCTCCATTGAAAAGCATCCATATAATTCCTCCACCAAAAAGCGTTCCACGTTTATTCCATTCGTCCGCTCCAAAATCTCCAAAATACACCATCTATTTTCTCCAAAAATAAACATTTTATTTTTGGGTTTCTTCAACTATTTTTGTTTACAACTTTTTAATAAAATAATGGATACACGTTAACTGCACAATTCTAAGAGATTATACAATTTTAAATTCAAATTGAAAAACAGAAAGTGAAGAAATAATTGTTCGATACATTTGACACAATAAAACTTTTATTATTATTAACCATACGTACTATACTATGTATTATTTGATAATTTTGTTTAAATAATTTGAAATATAAATAATACAAAAGTTGTTAATTTATGTATATTTGTCATTATTTTAGGCATATGATATAATATTTGAATTCAAAATATTATAAAATATAATGAATCTTGTTAATTGAAATTCTCTTTGACATTTTTTTTCAGGGAAAATCATTATTCAAAATATAGAATGAATGTTAATTAATTTGATTTAAATACTAAAATTCTGAAAAACTGTTGTGGATTATAGACATATATTTAAGAGATATTGAGAAATTTTGTCATTCTCAAAAATATCATAAATTAGTTAAAAAATTTCAACATTGATTATAGTTTGCAAATACATTGTATTTTTTACCGTGTGATATCCTGTCGTGTAAAAAAATATTTTCCTATATAAAATTATTGAACTAAAACATATATGTTTTCTAAATACACAAAAACAAAATGGTTATCAAAACTGTCTCTCTGGTAAATGCAATAAGTATTGTTATGCACGTCAAACGAACAATCCAACTATTATTGATTGGTACCAAACCAATCGTACCGCACAGACATATTTAATATACTTTAGGTGAGATATTAAATTCTTAAGAATTATTTCTATGTAAGTTTGTTGATTGAGCCCTTCATCTAAAATTGTTTTTGTTAACAACTTTTTTACTATTATTGCAAAAAATATTTTGATTATTAGTTAAATTTAAGATACAAATGGTTACCTCTAAACTTGGTGTATATGATACCAAAGAGCTTTGCACCAAGTGATATTTAGATATACGAATATCTTTAATTATACAACTATAGATTGACCCTCTAAAATCAATTTGATTTCAATCTAACATGTATAGATATGAATGAGACTTCAATGGTAGACCAACGAATAATTGAGAAGTAGTTTGAAGTAAATAGACTTCAATGCTATGTACTTGATTGTTTATCGAAATGACAAAAGTATCCCTATTTAGTATGTTTTAGAAAAAAAATTGCTTGGTAATATTAATATAGCCCAATAAGAACACAAAATCATGAAACAATAGCCAGTTATACTAAAACAAAACTATTTGCTTAGTAAAATATAATAGAAATGTCACGTTTTGAATTTAACTATGTGGTCCATATTCATTTATTGTATATATAAGAACATAATAAGCTCTCCAACACATCACAAGGAAGAGATGAAATTTCCAAACTTGGGAATTTGTTTCTTCTTCTTCTTCATCTTGTTTGACATTGCAGCAGCACAAAGTGCTTTTCTGAAAATCCAACTACCCAACGTTCCGCTATCAGAAAAACGTTTCGGGTTTTTCATATTCGGAAATTCTTTTGTGGATGCTGGAAACAACAACTACCTCAATGGCACCATTAGAACTCGAAGCAACTTCCCACCCTATGGCGAATCCTTCTTCCCCATCCCAACTGGTCGTTACTGTGACGGTCGTATTATACCAGATTTCTTAGGTTAGATACTTTTCTTTACGGTCGTATTATACTTTTTAATGTTTTTTAAATGTCATTAACGTCGACATATTTGATGATTTTCACATGTCATGAATATTTGTATATACTTGATTTGGATCACATTATTTCTAATACTCCAGATCTCAAACACTTTCATGAAATTTTCAATTTAACTGGACAACTATAATATATTTATATATTGATTAATTTATGGCAGCGGAGTATGCCGGAATGCCTTTCCTTCCACCATTTTTAGACCCCAACAACAGTAACTACATGAATGGTGTGAATTTTGGATCCGGCGGAGCTCCAATCTTACCTGAGTCAACAAATGAGACTGTGTGATTTCAATCTAATCAATTAATATTTTTTTCTCTCTGCTGAATTAAATGCATCATTAAACTTGGTTTGGTTTTACAGGCCTTATCACTTCAGACTCAGATAGAGTTTTTCAAAATAGTGGAGAAATCAATAAGAAAGGATATGGGGAATGAAACATTATCTCAAACCTTCCTCTCTAACTCTGTTTTTCTCTTCAATATTGGAGGAGGTGATATCCTACATCCTTTTGAATCTAGCTTTGACATCTTCAACACCATTGAATCCCAAGAACAATACGCCAATATGGTGATCAACAACATGACAATAGCTCTCAAGGTACTCTCTAGCTTTATGTTTCTAAATATGTTAGCTAGCTAGGTTAAATTATACAAATTAATCTTTAGGCTATGGCTCTACGTTTTTATAGTAAAAAATATACTGCTGAATTTTACAACTTTTATTAGTGTGTCTAAAATTTTCAAAGTATGTATAGGCTATAGTAGAGTGTGCAATGGACAAAACCACGAACCCAATCGAACTGAACGAACTAGTTTAGACAAAAAATATTTAGAATAATCCCAAAAACTTGTCAAAACAAACTCTCAGTCACATGCCTTCAATATCATCTCTTCAACCTTCAACAATTATTACTATAGTCAATACCAATGATAGTAACCGATAGTACACTTTACAAATTGAATGCTATCACTAATAGCAACATGTTACACCCTGTTCTAGGTTTTTCCTCATAATCTTGATCGTGATATGAAAACGCTTTTTGAAACCAACACTAGTCAAACTTAAACTTCTATAGAATAAGTAATATAAAATTCTACAAAAACTTCGACAGCACCTCCTCTAAAATATGGGTTAGCCAAACCTGAAAGCGGAAGAAATTTTCACTTCTTTATACATATATTAATCTTCAGATTCAACAGCACCTCAAGTTTTTCTCTCTACACTAATCCAAACTATTCCATTCTAGATAGTCTCAATCAAAGTTTATAGCCAAACTAGATATTTAGTTACCAAATAATTACAATCCACTAATAAATCTCTCAAGTGTCCATATCATAAATCTTGCTACTTCTAACTACTTCTAACGTAATAAAAAACTGAAGTATATACATATACAAAAATGATAAACTATACAAATGGTGAGGAAAAACTCAGTAGAAGCTTCGACCTTGACCACTATCTGAGGGGGAGAAAAACATTGAAAAATGTGAGTTAAAACTTAGTAAGTGACAAGCTTTTAAAAATAAAAGCTCGTAAAACATACTAAAACAATGTCTAAAAATGTATCAATAATGAAGCTGTCATCATTATATTATACTATAAACCACGAGTCAAGCTGAGAAACCTGTATTCAATCCAACCATAGCAACACACCTAAATATACGACAAAGAATAGCTTGCACATGATAAAATAGTCATGCGACGAAAACTAGCTCACACATGTTTAGTACCTGCCACAATAGCAACCTCCATTCGATCCGACCATGGTAGAATACTAAATACACGACTCAAAATAGCTCATAAGTGATCCATATCCACAAGGAAACACACAGTCAAATGGAGCTCAAGCATATTTAGCACTACCCCAATAACAACCTCCATTCAATCCAACTATGATAGCATACTAAATACACAGTCCGAAATAGCTCACTTGTGATCCATATCCACAAGGAAACACACGGTCAAACAGAGCTCATGCATACTTAATACCTACCACAGTAACAACCTCCATATCCACTCCAATGTGTACATAGAGCCAAACTAGGCCCAAAGCATATCTCAATCCTTCACTCATATTATCAACTAGGCTCAAGTTCTCGGATCTCTAACCACGACCTCTTTGCCCTGAAACCCCCTAATAATTGTAGGTGGTGATTCAGAAACGCGTTCACGTAGTCTTTAGGGAAATCACCAACTTCATTCATAAAAATCACATGTTTCATGTTTAAAAGCTAAACATGGACAAAAACACATATTCATAAAATAGTTTTCAATCCTTAGTCATCAACACATACTTTTAGAATAACATTTTTATAAAAATTCAAACCATACACAATCTTAAAATCATGGTGACTCATCGTTTAAGCATAAATAAAAATGTGAGAAAATGAAACACTGTTAAGCACCACCTAGTTATACCACATGCAGTTGACTTCAGAAATAACTCAAGACATAAGTAGATAAGTAAATGCACGACACTTTGGTAACCCAGTTCGGTAAATATGACCTACATCTGAGGAGCTTTCTTGCTCATATTAGGAATATTATTAAAGATCATTGTGAATAACATATTACACTTGTTACATCAATAGTCATAACTACAATTAAACTAACTTCAAGCTCCCCTGAAAGGAACATGTAACTAGTAATCAACATCTTTAGGCTCCCCTGAATCTGTGAGGTCAAGCCTCAAGTCAATGCTTCTTGTAAATATTCCTTATCTGTTCAAATAAATCTTGAACCATGGGAATTACATCCTTCCGTACATACAACAGCAGAAGTAATCACCTTTTCCTTTACGCTTTCTCCTGGTTTTACTATCGGTTCGGTTGTTTGTGTATCTTTAAGAAATACCTCAGTTTTTGCGTTAAAAAACACTCTACTTCATACTTATCACTCATATATATTCATCCTCTCTTTCATTTAGATCCTCCTCTCCTTATTCTTAGGAGACAATATTAACTAATATTCCTTAGATTTTAGAGAGATTTGAAATTAGTTTAAGAGATTCATATATTTGACAAAAATCAAATCTCAACAATATGTATTCATAATAAGTTTAAATCACGGTAGTTTCCAAGCAATACTATAAAAATAGCGTGTATAAGTACAAACAAAGCTTGAAAATGAACCACTCACCATCAATGGCTCGATCCCATGAGATTATACATCTTCCCTATTTCAAGTAATGACTCGATCCCCATAGATTATACATCTTCCCTTTTTCAAGTTGGTTTAAAACTCCAAGATCCAACTACCGGCGACAAGATCGAGTTGCACCAATGATTTGGAGCAACACAAGAAAGAGGTATGATGTTGAGGTTCCAATTTTTTTTAAAACAGCCACAACCTCTCGTATGACGTTGAGACCCACCGTGAGACCCACTGT
Source organism: Cucumis sativus (assembly GCF_000004075.3). NCBI lineage: Eukaryota > Viridiplantae > Streptophyta > Magnoliopsida > Cucurbitales > Cucurbitaceae > Cucumis > Cucumis sativus. The sequence continues at coordinate 14,651,031 of NC_026656.2, forward strand.
GTGCGTCAAACGACGGTGAACTCTAACGAATTGGGGGAGACGCGGCGTAACAAATCGAACTTGTAGATGTGAGCAGTGATGAAGATGAATTGGGCAGTGGCAACGTTCACGAGGTGTGTAATGTAGGTTGTCGCCCCACGTTGGAGGAGGGTTATCGACGTCGATGTGAAGGAGAGGGAGAGTGAGGTTTCGGGCATAAGAAATTTCAAGAGAGAGGGGGAGGGAAGGTTTTTTTTTTTTTTTTCCACAAAGAAGAAGAAAGAAAAATCCAGATTTGCCAGCAAGAGCTTAGCTCTTAGCTCATTTTCTTAGATTTTTCATCATTTGCTCAGTTCCTAACTATTACCAAAATAAAATGGATTCTAAAATTTCTCATCAAAATGATTCAATCTATAAAGGTTTCACGATTGGATTTAAACTTTTTTTTACAACTTAAGAAATATTAATATAAATAAAAGAAGAATGGAATGAGAGCTTACATCTATCAACAATTACAACTTACCATAGTTATTAATTAATTGTGATCAATGATAGCTTTTAATTTGAAAAAATCAAGAAAAAAGATTAAAATAGTAGGTAACAGTGGTGACAAATAGAAAATTAGCTACTATCAAGTAGCTATATCAGTAGTCACGCAGATAGGAAGTGATAGTAGTTATATATACCATTGATAACAAAATAAAAGTAGATATCAGTGATAACCGCTCTTAGTAATAGTAGGTAACATAGGATGTTTTTTTTTTAGTTTTAGGTTTTAAATGTAATAGTGATTGATGTGGTTGATGTGATATGATACAGGAAATATACAATCTTGGAGGAAGGAAATTTGGGGTGCTTGGAGTGCTTCCCTCAGGTTATCTACCAAGTTCAAGATTGGCAAAAAATGAGGAATTTATCCAAAAGAGTAATTCACTGTCAAAAGTTTACAACAAATTGCTTTTAATTGCTCTTCAAAAACTTGTCAAACAACTCAAAGGATTCAAATACTCTTATGTTGATGCTTACAATTTCTTCATGCAAAGAATTCAAAACCCTACCAAATACGGTAATTCTCTCAACTGTAGTTTCTAACAATTTAGATCCTAATTTGAACTTATTGAAATTGTGGATATATATTTCTATGAAGGTTTCAAGGTGGTGGACACAGCATGTTGTGGAAGTGATGAGTTTAGAGGGTCTTATAATTGTGGAAGAAATACAGGGACTATACCGTTCAGTCACTGCAAAAATATCAGTGACTATTTGTTCTATGATTCTTATCATCCAACTGAAAAGGCATATGAACAGTTTGCAAAACTGATATGGAGTGGAGGTGTTGACATTGTTAAGCCTTATAGTTTCAAACAACTCTTTCAATCTGACTCAACTTTTGGCGTTTGATTGAGAAAAATGTGTAATATATATAAGAGGTTTATTTTTCCCTCTCTCTAAGGAATGTAGTTGTGGATTTTGATCATAATTAAACTGTTTGATTTGCGGAATATAACTACTTAATATTGTTGTTACGGATTTGCGACATGGAGCTCGGCCAATTTGGTTTACAATAGGAGAAAAATATGGAGTCGCCAAGTTTGGATTTAGGAGTGCTTGGTTAGGCACCCAAATGTATTTGCTAAAATGATTTGTAAACAAAGATAAAGTGTTCGAACGTCTTTTCTGTTTAGAAAAAATATTAGCACCCCCACACTATCACCAATAGAATCTAAATATTTTAATTTATTTTGTTATTTTTAGAAATGCCCCTATCTTTAAATTATAAAATATTTTTAAATTATATTATATCTTGAAAGAAGCATAAGTTATAAAGAACAAAGAAGAAAAATAGATTTAAGTAATATATAGAAACATGATAGCAATTACTATTCAATAATTGATGTAGAAAATATCCGTATATATAAAATGTTAGGTTTTTATGAGATTAAATAGTTAATTTATCGTATTTTACTATTTTAGAATTTGAATGTTTGTAACAAATATTCATAAGTCGTCCATAGCTTATACATCTAAGCTAAGAATTTGAAAATGTGTAACTAAAGTCATTGATTTGAATTTAGTTTCACTATTTCCTAACTCTTTTGCTCTCCAAAAAAAATGTTAGAAATTTTAGAGTGTTGATCTATAAAAACATAACAAAGAGATATACTAATTTAAGATAAAAGACATAATAAAAAATAAGGTCATATGTCATTTTACTTTCTCATTTTAGCTAGAAAAATAAAAGAAAGATATAATAATTGAAAAGAATATGAAAAAAAAAAATTCATTCTACTCATTTATATAACTAAAAAAATATCAAAAAGAAAAATAATTCCAACGAAATAGAGAAGTAGATAATATTTACAAAGAAATAAAAAATATATATATTTGTACAGATCTCTAACACAGAAGAAATAAATATTGTCTTCTTGCATTTCTCTCATTTTAATTGATGGTGTGATTTGCTAGATTCACTCTTAATCTTTATCTTCAACATCTTTCTTGTCTCCTTGCAATTGCATCTCCACTTAACAGTGATATTTTGCTCAAGAAAGCAAGAGATATCATACATTTATATTGAATAAATTGGTAGAAAGTATATATTAAAGAATTTTAAAAGGCTTCTTTGAATTTATTATCATACCTATAAAAATTATTCTTCCACTACCCATGAAGTTAATTAGGGTAATAAATATTTTTGAATCAAAGATTGAATGGTTAGAGAAACGAAGAGGAAGAGTTAAAATTCGCCAACTATTCATGCATTGAAGTTCAATGACAAAATTGTCATCAAATGAATAGTAAAAATACTTATAATTAAAAGGGTAAAATGGACTATTTTTTTTTTTCATATATGAGCTTTTATACATACTATAGATCGAGAAAGAAGCACTTTCATTTTTTTTTTAATAATCACGTTTACATTGTTTATTATTATTATTTTGTTTTAGAGGAAACAAGACATTTACATTGTTTATTGAAAAAATACAAAAATAAAATAAAATAAACAACAAGTTTTGAAAAACTTTGTTTTAATTTATTTGTTTATGTTTAGGACAACATGTGAGTCATTTACTTTAGTAGCATCTTCAAGCAACGAACTCTATTTTAAACCAATTTCTTCATACCTAACCCCTCCATGCCTTCAAATTTTCATTCATTCATTTGGTTTTTTTAAAAGAAAAGTGAGACATTCAGAATCTTACTATTTCCCCTAGAATAAAATCCACATTTGATATTAAGAAGTTTTTTTTATATATAGATTTTGATGTCAATTTTCAAAATTATTTTACAAATGAAATATTTTATAAAACATTATCTATGTTATGTTTATTTGTACCAAATAGAAAGTAGTGTAATAGTAATAATATTATATTAATGAATCAATCGTAATGGATCTCCATATCACAAATTGTAATATCTAGAATTTTAACGGTCACATTTATTGTTACTGTTAATTATTTGTTGAATTCTAACATGAATGGTGGTAATAGTATTAATAAATTTAAATGTGATCAAGCAGTAGTGATTCTACGTAACTTTCAAACACAATCAGTTTGAACATCTACTTTCATCAATCAAATTATGAGCTTTGATTAAAAATTTGGAGGCGAGTTCATAGTTTGTTATGATTACAAAACATAGGTAAACAGTAAATGTAATCAAATGAGTTACACTTTTTCAAATTTTCATTCATTGATTACATTTAACTTGTGATATATAAAACGTTATATATTTGCATGAAAGACATTTCGAATCTTATATATTTTTAATGTTTAACATTGATTTTTTATAATATATATAATGTTAAATGTGGATAATCTCTCGTTTTGATATCGAATTTTAATTATTTTTTATACTATAAGGTAAATTTCAATTCACCTCTCATTTGGTTATTCAATTTCAAAAAAATAAGTTAAAAATCAAATGTATGGGGATATCTAATGTCATGAATGATTAATCCCAAAGAAACAAACAGGGATAGATAAATGTAATGGGAAGAACAAATAAATGAAAGTCCATAGAAGGAAACAAAACCAAAATAGTATCTAAATTTTTTGGAAGACATAAATAAAGATTAGGATAAAAAGTAAATGAAGTTGGAATAATTATTGACAAATAAAATAACTATGATGTGATATCTTTTTTTTAAAACATTTTCTAAATGTACTATTCACACAATCATGTTCACAACATTTTAATAATGGACCAAATTTTATAAATATAACAAAATATCAAAATATCCGTTGTGTTATAAAATTAAAAAATCCATGAAATCGGCTATTATTTTAAAAATATTTCACTTTTCTCATTCCTTTTCATATTCTTCTTTCTTCTCCAATTGTTTTCCTTTTTTTAAAAAAATAAATTATTATTTGGTTACGACAAATATAAAAGATCATAAAAAGTATCATTGAAATATTAGGTAGTCAAATCTAAACGTAGAAAAACATCTAAAAAATAGTTTAGATTTGGGTACTCAAATTTAAACATCTCAAACAAAAATTGTTTAAATTTGGCTATCTAAATTTAATCGATAAAATCTAAATGAACGAATACCAAAAAAAAAAAAAAAAAAAAAAAACTTTAGATTTGGCTACCTCAAGCAAAAATGTCCATTCATCACAGAGGCATTTTTGACGTTTTTCCTTGTGAGTAGGTAAGAATTTTCGTTTTCAAAATTATTTTATACTGATTAAATATTTTTCGCTCCTTTCTTATATTTTTATAAAACCCCTAATATAAATTTACAATGCTTAAATAATTAAATAGATTAACAAACTTAATCATTTATTTAGTTCCTACAACTTTCAAACTTTTAATTTTTGGGTCTATTAAATGTAATGTTTAAATTTTAAATGTTTACGATAGTCTTCAAGTTTAAAGTTTTTATTTTTCTTTTCTTGAATATTCAATTTTATAGGTGAATTTTGAAATATATAAGTCAATAACTTATTAGATAAAAATTTTAGAAAAACTTATGCGTTGTTGGCAAACTCTTTTTTCCCTCTCCCTTTTATTTTAAAAATTAAACTTATAAACATTACTCTTCCTCTCGTCAACTCTCTTTCTAAACTAAACGAAAATTTCAAAACTAAAACAAAATAGTTTTCAAAAATAAAAATTATTATAAATGACAAAACTGCTAAAAATATTTACAGATGAAATAAAATTTCAAATTCTATCGATTATATAAACACTCATAAATTTCTATTGGTTTTTATCAATGTCATCTATAGACACCAATAGAATCAATATTTATCTTTGATAAAATCTGAAATTTTTGTATAGTTATTTTTTATTTTTCATTTTAATGTATTTAAAAATTGTTGCTTTTAAAAATCTCTAATTCAATTAGTAGAATTTGGATATCTCTAAATTTCGTTTTTTTTTTCTAAAAAAATGTAAAGCTTATCATAGTAAACCAACATAAATTTTAACATCAAACTATAGAAACAATACAGATATTACATTTAGACATAAAACTAAATTATAGTTTTATATACATTGAATAAATTTTATAAAATATTCAACATTTATAGTAAAAAAATTTAATTGTTGATGTGTTATAATGATAGAAGTGTATCATGATATAATAAAAAACTTTGTTATAATTTAAAAATATTTTTAAAAAATGTCTGGAAAATTAATTAGGATCTTCACGTGAAAGTTGGAAGAATATTGATATAAAAAAGACAGTAAGACTTATAAGTTTGTAAGGAAATTAGTATAAGAGAAGACAACAAGATTTTCTTTCTTAAACCGGAAAACTATAGACAATGGAGTTTTCAAACTTTTGCATTTGCTGCTTCTTCATCTTCTTCGCCGCCGTATTGGAAGCCGCCAGAATCCAACTGCCCGGCAATTCCTCGCCGGATACCAGTTTCGGCTTTTTCATTTTCGGAGATTCCTATGTCGACGCCGGCAACAACAACTACATTATCACCACCAGTGACTTTCAGGCCAACTTCCCGCCCTATGGTGAAAGCTTCTTCCCGAACCCGATCGCCACCGGCAGGTTTACCGACGGCCGTAACATTCCGGATTTCTTAGGTCATTATCATTTCTCTGTGTTATTATTTCTTTTCAAAAAAAAATTGTTTAGTACCAATTAGATCACTGAATATGTTTCTTCTTGTCTTGCTTAAATCTTGGTGGCTGAACTCCTGGTTAATGCTCTGATGAATGCGTAACATAATTTTTTGTTCCCTGTTAAGAGAATGGGGTTTAGTTATTGTCATTTTCTTGTGCTTCAAATAATGTTTTAATTGATTTGGTTAATGGATGGGATAACTTTTGGATTTATGGATCTTATTTTGCTTAAGTTTGAATTTCTAGTATGTGGTTTGTGTTCACAAGGATTGAAGATCAAGTATAAGAGTAGATTTTTTGTTCACGAGGGCATTGGGTGTGGCTTGTAATAAGTTTTACATTCTCACTGATAGTCTCATTCCAATGTTTGTTATAACATTCAGAAATCCTGATTCTCAATAATTTTCGAGTACATTCCAGCTTCCCAAAACAGGTAGAAGTTTTTTGCTAAGAGCATGAAAGTCCGTACATTTTGTACCCTATTTGTTTTCTTTCTGATTTTAGCTGGCCAGAGGGAATGTCATTGTTACAATATTGTCCTTTGAGCATGAACATTTTTAGGCTAAGGCATGGTAGAGAAGTGCTAAAATCAAATGGTATGATTGGATTGAACATTAATTAGTTTGTCCTTTGATATATTATTTAATTTGTCAGAATAACCCATTAGCTTAAGCTGTAATGTCAATGGGTCGCAGAACTCTTTCGTTCCCAGAAAGATGGATAGAACATTATGTTGTTTCCTAGAAAATATCCAAAGTCTCGTGAAATGTTTCTGAAAAATTAAAATTGACACGAACAAGAAACAAAAATGTAAATAAACGACCCCTTTGGTCGAAGATTATAATGTTGTCAGGAGGCTTATATGATCAAGAAATGTTAATGCAGGTGAGTACGCCAACTTGCCTTTGATTCCACCATATTTGGATCCTCACAATGATCTTTATGACTATGGAGCCAATTTTGCATCTGGTGGAGGTGGAGCTATAGCTATGAGTCATCAAGAACAGGTTACAACATAATCAAATCAATCAAACCAATTTCTTTTCCCTGTTTTTCCTCTGCTGAATTGAATGCATTTTGTTTGGTTTTCAGGCCATTGGGCTTCAAACACAGATGGAGTTCTTCAGAAAAGTGGAGAAATCATTAAGAAACAAGCTGGGACATGCAAGATCTAAAAGCTTCCTCTCTAACTCTGTTTTTCTCTTCAACTTTGGAGGAAATGATTATCTGAATCCTTTCGATATTAGCTATGACATTTTCAAAACGATTGAAGCTCAAGAACAGTTCGTGAATATGGTGGTCGGAAACATAACGATAGCAATCAAGGTAATATCGCACAACAATGGGCACCTCATTTTGTAACAATTTTTGTTTTTTTGTTATATATTGGGAAACGTGTTTATCATAAACGGATCAAATTAATTAGATTTTTTATGGTTTGTTTGGGTTTTATGTGTGACAGGAAGTATACGAATATGGAGGAAGGAAATTTGGAGTTCTGGCAGTACCTCCATTAGGGTATATGCCAAGTTCAAGACTGAAAAAAAGTGCTCAATTTTTTGAAGAGGCTTCTTCAATAGCAAGGATTCACAACAAGTTTCTTCTCATTGCTCTTGAGAAACTTTCCAAGCAACTCAAAGGATTCAAATACACTTTTGCTGATGTTCACACTGCGCTTCTACAAAGAATACAGAACCCTACAGAATACGGTAATAAACTTGATCTGTTTTTCATTCTCTCTTACTTTGTATGAAAATCATAGCAAATAACCCTATTTAGAAAATAAAGTTAAAATATAGCACAAAGTTGAAATATTTGTACAAATAGTATAATTTTTTTAAAATGACATTTGTATTTGTGCTATGTAATTTTACACCTCAATGCAGTGAAGAAACTTAAAATGCAGTGATTTGAGATCCAATATTTCATTTTTACTAAATTAAGGTCTACATCATAAAAAACTAACATAATTTTTTACATTAGAATTAAATCGTTATATACCTAACAAATTTCAATTGTTACAAAACTTAATGATAATTATAAACCATATTGGCATTTAAATATAAAGGTTTAGGGGTGGAAATATGTTTTGATTATAATATATTTAAATTAAAAATGTTTGACATAACATCACATGATCACAAGATAATTTTGATTTTGATGAATCTTTATCTTTTCAAGGAGTATTAGTCAATGAAAGTTTATGCTTTCGAGACGCTTATTTAGAGTTAAATTATTGATGGCACATTGTTTGAGAATCATGAATGAGGGGTTTAACATGGCATTTATTTGTGTGGACGAAGGTTTCAAGGTAGTGGACACAGCCTGCTGTGGGAGTGATGAATTCAGAGGGATTTACAATTGTGGAAGAGAGTTTGGATCTTCACCCTATACTCACTGCCAAAATCTTGAAGATCATATGTTCTTTGATTCTTTTCATCCCACTCAAAAAGTATTCAAACAACTTGCAGATGAGTTTTGGAGTGGAGATGAGGACATTGTTAAGCCTGTGAACTTCAAACAACTCTTTCATTATGATGACTCAACTTTGGCTTCTTATTGAGATAGAATTGTTTAATCTAGGAGGGGAATTTTGAAATTGAGAAAATCTTGGAATCTATATGTTTAACTTGGCCATCTACCTTCATTTTTTTTCTTTCTAATCTTGATGAGGCAGCACAACATTGTAATATCATTTGCTATGGAAACTCGTGTTCGAATAAATGCTAGTCTTTGTGGAAATCTGCCAATTAAACCTTTTTTTTTTAACGTACATAGCCTGAATTAGCTATCTAACACATTTTATATACACTATCGTTGAAAGAATATAATCATGGGACTTTTTGTAGTGTTAATTCTTCCTTCTTCTTCTTCTTCTTCTTTGTTTTTTGGGATATATAGGAAGGAAATGAGATGTTCTTTAAAAGTCTTTTGATTTGATAGTATTTAAACTCATTATTAAGTTAAGTTAGGTGTATTTGAGAGGTCAAATTGTAAATAGAGGTTTATTACTAAAGCAAATATAGCAAAATTAGTTTGATAATTTAGACCCATAGCACCCCATACTTAGATTTGTAAAAATGGCAAAATTCAAGCACATCCCACATTTAAAAAATGCAAAATTACAAACATACTCTCTAGAATTATAAACATTTTCACACATCACTTGATATGTTGTTGATACACTTGATGCGTTTTTTTATATACTTGTTATGTTGTGCTGATATACTCAATGAATTAAATAACACTTGATATACATCATTGGTTTGATACACTTGATATGTTGTTGATACGCTTGTTAATCTTTACAAATACACTAAATCAATTAAATATATTGATGCACTAAGCATATATAATACGTTTGTTGTATTATCGATACACTTGTTACGATTTCTTCATACACTTGTGTTTTGTTCATGCACTTGATGAGTTTAATATACTTAATACACTGCTGATAAACATTTTACACTTCATTCATACATTCAAAAAATTTAATACACTTGATACAATTCATATGTTTGATAGCCTTGATGTATTGTTGATACGCCTTCTATGTTTACTAATACATTCGATTTATTAAAATACACTTGATACATTGGAGGTTCTGTTGATACACTTAATATACTTCACTAGTACACTTTGATACATATTATATGTTTGATACACTAAGTTATGTTATTCATATACTTAAATAATACTAAAATGAATTGCATATAAAATTTTAAAAAATGAAAAATCAACAAATTTTGTTTACTACAAACCGGAACGTCTTCAACAAATTTTGTTTACTACAAAACAAATTATTCTGCTTAAAGGCCAACTCATTCTTAATATTGGTAATATCAACATCTTTAAAAATTGCTAATTCACCTCCCAAATCAACCTCAAATATGGAAGAAGAAGAAGAAGAATCAATTGAAACATTCAAAACTGTATCTACCAAGCGAACAACTAAAGGATATTGGGTATATTGATCCCTAATCAAATGTCAAGAACCAAGTCATATCTTTATCTTTAACAATCTTAAGAACATGCGCTGAACACCATTACTACCTATAGGCAACAAAACTAAAAAATTTAATACATTACTCAACCAAAATTTTAGTGCGTATCAAGTTCACAAAAGAATCAAATAATGATATCACTCTATCTACAAAAACACAATTTGTCTTGTAATCCACATATACCAATATCGTTCATCTCATTAACCACTATAAAAAATAGTTACTGCATCCTTAACCATAACTTATACAATGAACTGCAACAATTTTGAAAAAAAATTTAAAAAACATGTAGGAAATGTATTAGTCAACTAATACATATAATATAAGTACATCATATCACTAAAATAAACACTGATACAAACTTTTTAAAAAAAGAACTAAACATAACTAAATAAAATAAAACTATGCAAAGCCTCGTCCGATAAAAAGAGATGAAGAAGAACAAATAAAATAGACGAAGAAGAACAAATATTAACCTTAATTTCAATAAATAATAAATATGAGTGATTCACGTAACAAATAAAAGAGATGAAAAAGAACAAATAGTAGCCTTATTTTCAATAAATAATAAATATGAGTGATTCAGACGAGAACAAGAAGGAATAGATAATGATCAAATTTCATTACCAATTTTGGACATTATATAGGAAAATACTTACATAAGTATAAGGACTTAAAAAAAATGGGGAAAATGTATACATAATTAAAGAAATAAATTGTTCTTCCCATGTAAAAGAAAGAATGAGGAGATTAAAAGAAGAAGAGAAGACGAACCATAAAGAACAACGGAGGAGGAGAAAATGAAGAACTGACAGAGAAAAAGAGAGGGAATGAGAAAGATAAAAGAAAGAAAGAAAGAGGAAGAAAAATGGATGGATATTTGGAGGAAGGTAATTTTGGAGTAATGAAAAGTTTAAAATAAAAAAATATGAACCAAAATTAAAAAGTTACTATATTTGCAGAATTGAAAAGGTTGGCACTGTTATTGCTGAATTATATTTTTAATGTACCACCCATTACAATTTCTCCTTAAAATAAGTTATCTTCAAATTAATGATAATACATAGGTAGGAAGGATAAGGACAACAAACAACACAGCTTTCAAATTGATCTTGATTGGTCCACTCTACTTCAGAATATTTAATAATAATAATAAGAACAAGTTGATAAGAATGAAGTAGATTTGAAAGTGTGTGTTGGCGTTGTCACAACAAAAATGAAGTTCTCAAAATTTCAAACCTGTTTGTTGGTGGTGGTGTTGTTCAGTAGCATTGTAGAAGAAAATATATTTGTATTTTCAGAACAAAATGTTGGATTTTTCATATTTGGTGATTCAATTTTGGATGCTGGAAACAACAATTACATCAACACCACTACCAACTTTCAGGCCAATTTCCCTCCATATGGCCTCACCTTCTTCCACAACCCTACTGGCAGGTTTTCCGACGGCCGTCTTATTCCTGATTTCATAGGTGATTCCATTTCCATTATCTCTTTGTTTCCTAACCATTTTGTCTTTAGTTTTATGTTTTTTTTATATCTATGCTTGTTGTTTTCTCCTGTTTCTTTACAGTAGTTTTCACTTTCTTGAAGAGATTCAAGTTCTGAGAAAAGGTCGAAGCCATAATTGAAAAATTAGTACTAAACAAGCCTAAATTTCAAAAAATAAAAAACGAAATAGTTACTAAATTCCAGTAAATGTAATTTTTATTTATTCATTTAGAGGACGAATTTCTGAAAAATGCTGGTTTTTATGGTAAATTTTTTAAAGGGAATTTTGTTGGTTGCAGCTGAGTATGCAAAGTTGCCACTGATTAGGCCATATTTAGATCCTCACAACAATCTCTACATCCATGGCGTCAACTTTGCTTCCGGTGGAAGTGGTGCTTTACTCGAGAGTCACCAAGGATCGGTTTGAATCCATTCATTGAACTTTTTTTTATATATGCTTGAGATTTGGGTATTAACATTTAACTGCCATTCAAATATCTCTACCATCTGGTATGATGTTGTCTACTTTAGAGAAAAACGCTCATAACATTCTTTTTGGTTTCACTCAAAAGGCCTAATCAAACTATTAGACAATTGTCTTTCACTTATATATACGGTGGATTAGACCTTGTTAGTCAATGTGAGATGTTGCTAGCATTCCAACATTCCTCTCCTCAAACAGTTATCGTCCCTCAGTGTTTAGGGTATTGTCCACTTTGGACATGCATAAGTTCTGGTAACTTTGTTTTTTGTTTCACTTAAGAAGTCAGGTACCATTCAAGATAGTTGTCAATTTTAGAGTAGCCAATGTGAAACTTTTATCTGTTAGATGATGTTGTTGTTAAAATTACAGAAAAAGAGTATGATAGTAAATTCTTTTAGCTGGAGAGAACGATGAGCTGCAAAATAGAGAATTCTACATACTGCTTGATGTTTGTTGCTCGTACTCTAAAAGAGTGAAATATTTAGGATTAGAGAGTGAGAATTCACCTACTTTCCTTGAACCATCCTGACTTATATATAGGGGTAGATGACTAACGACGTTATCTAAAATACGTTTCAAAGCTAAATCAGTTTAACTTTGCCTTGACCGAGCATGTCCGTTTGTGCTATCATTATGGACTAAACATATATATTTAACTTCTTTCCATTTGTTTTTCTTCTCTAATGCATTGAATTGAATCATAAGAAAACGTTGATTGATTTTCAGGCCATAACGCTTCAAACTCAGTTGACGAATTTCATTGAAGTGGGGAAATCATTGAGGAAGAAGTTGGGAGATAACAGAGCTCAAAACTTGCTCTCAAACTCAGTTTATTTGATCAGTACAGGAGGAAATGATTACATAAGTCTTTTTGAAGGAGACTCCACTGCCTTCCAAATCTATACTCAAACACAATATGTGAATATGGTGATTGGAAACCTCACCACAGTGATCCAGGTAAATTTAGAAACATGTTAATACACCATTAATAAACTAAACACCGACTCTCATTCTCTACTCGTGGACGTGGTTAATACACCATTAATAAACCATGAAAATCTTTGTATTGATTGTAGATTCATTATGCATGAATTAAGATTCAAATACATTTTATGCATTTGCTATTTAAATTGGAGCTTAGAGAGTTGTGTTTGATCATAAAAGATAAAGTAAGAAGTTTATGAAATAAAGTATAAATCTCATATGTTCATAATTAGACGAGAGTTATAGATTTAGGATTTTTGTAGGATGGAAGTTATGGATCGGTAATTATTCACGAGAATCGACTAAATAGGACTGCTCTTAGTATTGTTTCTGCAAGCCTTGTAGTGTTTTTCGAATATAAGTGATTTTGTTTCTTCTCGAGTATTTTTTTTGTTGACTATTCTTTTGTTACTGTCAATCACATCCTTCCTAACACTTTGACACATTTATTTTAAAAAATTAAATTTATTTGATGAACAAGTTGAGTTTCATGTTAGTGACATCTCCGCATGTCTAATGTATCAGATAACTCGAATGATATACCTAAACTTTTTGTCACAGCGGAACTTAGTAATTTTAAGAGATCAACATAACCACACTAGGAGAAAAGTTATCTATAAAATTAGGGATCATTCAACATATTCGATTTGATGTTTCTGTCTTTGTAGGAAATATACAAGAATGGAGGAAGGAAATTTGGATTAGTGGGAGTGCCTTCTTTGGGTTGTATGCCAAGGTTGAAGATGTTGAAAGGAGAAGGACATGGAAAGTGTGTAGAAGAGGCTTCTTCAATAGTAAATTTGCACAACAAATTGCTTCCCATTGCTCTACAAAACCTTGCCACTCAACTCAATGGATTCAAATATGCTTTTGCTGATGCCAACAATTTGCTTCTACAAATAATACAAAACCCTTCCAAATATGGTAATTGTTTCCTCTTCTTTTCTCTTCTTTTTTTACGATCAGAGAGCGAAAATTGCATGAAATGTAACCTCTTAGAAGTAGAAATGCCTTAGCTACTAAACTATGCTATCGTGATGAAAACTCTCTAAATAGTTCTTCTAGAGGTTAAAATGAAGTTTGGTTTTTTTTTTTTCCCAATATATTTATGTAGATATACTAGGATTCAACTTGGTTTGTGATGAAAAAAAAAATACTTTAATAGATGTTTGAATTTAGTGTTGGAAAACAATATGGTGAAATTGATGAAGTGAAGTTAGGGTGAGGTTAATTGATTAAGATTTTATTTTTTTACAAAGCAGGTAGATATATAATACAAAATTTTAGGTATTGTTTGATAATCTGTCTTTTTTTTTTTTTTTTCTTTTTTGAAATATGTGCTTGTTTTTGGTTACACACCTTAATTCTTAGTTAAATTTTAGAAAAGAACTATTTTTAGTTTTAAGACTTAGGTTGGTTTTTAAAACACTTGTAAATGTGTGTTTTCAATATAGCAAAAACTCTTTAAAATATTTACAAATATAACAAAGAGTTTTACTTTCTATTAATGACAACCTAGACATACATCTATTCCTTTGAAAATAGACACTAGTAGATGTTTATTTGGACCTATCACGATTTAAAGTAAAATTTTGTTATTATTTATAAATATTTTCATCGTTTTGTTATCTAAAGTAAAAATATTGATAACATTATTGATATGAAAAAAGAAAAACTTATGAATATATATTTGGATGAAGGTTTCAAGGAAGTGGAGACAGCATGTTGTGGGAGTGGAGAGTACAGAGGAATTTATAGTTGTGGAGGAAGAAGAGGAACAAAAGAGTTTAAACTATGTGAAGATCCAACCAAATATTTGTTCTTTGATTCATATCATCCCAACCAAAAAGCTTATGAGCAACTTGCAAGGCTCATGTGGAGTGGAGATGAACAAGTCATTAACCCTTATAACCTCAAACAACTCTTTCAATATGGATCACCTTCGTTGGCCTACGAATGAAAAGAAAAGAAAACTATATTCTATAGTGTCTTTTTCTCATTATTAGACACTTCTTTTCTTTTCCCTTTTTTTCGATTTTATGTTTGTTAGAGTATTTCTTAATCAGTTGCCTATGTTTAGCATTAGATCGTTCACTTCTTCTATTTTCGCCCTAATAAAGCTATGAGTTCGATAATGTCATTGTGTACATAAACTTGATCGAAGTGTCTAGTGTTAGAACGTGGGAAAAGTTTACCTTTTTAATCGAAGTGCTGTTGGATATCATTCTTAATCTTGAGTTTTTAAAGATCAATACATGAGTATGCTCTGTAAAAACGTACTAGTGTTAGTTCGTCAATTATTTGGAGTACTAAGTGTATTGACAAGTCTTTCAAAATCTAAGTTAAATTTGTTTTGATCCCTTCTCAAGGATTGTAGGGTGTGGCCAACGAAACCAAACTTGTATGTCTATGATTACTTTGACACTTAGATAATGAAAAATACACTTGAAATAAATGTATATTCTTTTAACCAATGTCTAGCACAAGGTTAACTTCTATGTCTAAATACTCTACCTATATTATATTTCCTTTATGAGAAAATCGTTCTTGTTTAACTCTTTCGATATCAAAGTCAAACATTTTATGTAAACGGTTTTTTCTCATAAAAGTTTTTTGGTGTAAGAGTAAACATTTGAGAGATACTTAACATTGTTTACAACATCATTATAAAAATTATTATGATTTTCACACATGACTACTAGAATCAACTAATCAATATCAACGGTGTCACCAATATCCTGATTATTGATTAGAATAGACCAATGTAAATCAACAATGTCCAAAGTTGGTTTTAGCTCAAAATTGATGTTGATTGATCGATGATCACTCAACCCCTATAAATGAAACCATCTTTGATGTCCAACTTCAGCGACGACAACCTCCTAAGACCTACCTCCAATGACCATCTACGACAATCATCTCCCAAAACCACTTATTTATACAACTAACTTCAAGGGCCAATTCGTAATGAATCTTCTTTTGTAGTATTTTAGAAATTGTTCGACCGAACAACAAAACAAACAAATTTGGGTCGTGTGAAAGCATTTTTTAACAAATGTAACAACACACAAATTGTTTTATTTAAATTTTTTTATATATAAAAGTGTTTAAATGAAAACAACTTATTGAAAAACAATTTTTAGTCAATCAAACATGGTTTAGTATATAATTTGTTTCATGAGCCTCGTCAAAGATGGAACCAAAAAATTGTATAATGTGGAGAAAAGGTCATTTATAAAACTAAACTAAGAGATTAAGATTTAAAAAATCTTACAAGGAATCTTTTACAATAATTTATAGATTTTAATTCAATTCATTTAATATAATATCTTAGTTAGTATTGCAAGATCCCCTGAAGTAACGCTTGCCTAATTGCTTTTGAATAATAATCTAAGATTATGCATCTAAGTTGACCATGTTTTGTGGTGGACTATGCTTAATTAGCAAACTATCACTCCTCCATATACATTTTTGTACAAAGATAACATGCATCCACGTGCAACGTACATGAAAATAAAAATCAAGACTTAAAAATTAGTGGAACTAAGTCTTTTTATTTACAAAATATGATATTAAAATATTATACAAACTAGCAATCTAAATACAAACTCCAGACTCAAACTAAAATAATTTACGTTCCAAATACAAACTTCCTACATAGAGATAATTTGCACTTCAAATACAAATTTTCTAAACACAAACTAGAATAGTACACACTCAAATGTAACCAACCTCACAAACCAGCACTTAAAAATTTAAAAATAATAAAAATGAAGTTTTGGAAGTTTAGAGAGGAAAAAGAATCTAATTTAGGGGTATTTCAATAATATAATAACCTTTAATGAATGATATCATTCAATTCTTAACTTAGATGAATTCCACAACTCTTTCAAATACAACTCTAATGTCTAGTTTTTTTTTTCTCCATATGCTTCGAAACTTATAACCATCCAACATTTTAAGATGATGCATTGTATGTAATACTCTACACTAGACCAAACACACTTATGAGATCAAGAGAAGAAATGGGACAGCCTTGAGTGAAACTGAAACATGCCTTGATACTTGATAAAGAAGATTATCCAGAAATAATGAAAGAATCGATTATGTTTCCACTCATTGCCGTTATTCATATGTACCTGAAATCATAAGAAAAATAAATATACATTATTAACTCTATAAGCAAAATGAAATGAAAAGATCATCTACCTACTTCATTTCATTTCTGCTATGAGAAGTAAGAAAGCTTCTATTATTACCTAAATGAATCATTTTTCTTTTTTGTGGTCATCAAAATGCACAATAACCATCTTCTCTCTTCAAAAAGGTCTCGATTTCTTCGAGTGCCTGAGATTCCATGGTATAAACAAGTGTGAGGAAAAGATTGTTATAGAAATAAAATAAGACACATTGTCTAAAAGGCTTTAGTTAATTGTGGTGTAGTGTGTAGGTTATGATGTTTATTCAGAGAATGATAGATATAGTTATAGACCTCGATTGCTATGGCCATAGGCGTGACATTCGATACGTCTTTAGTACCCAGTTTGGCTGCAATTTCTGCATAGGATAACATTAGATTAAGTCATTTGGTATTGAGCTTTTAGATTCACGGAATGGAGGAACCACCCAATAATACTTAATTGTTCGGAATGGCATTTGAAAAAAGAGATTTAAATGAAAGCAATTTTCTATAGCAAAAAAAAAAAAAAAAAAACTAATGAAGTGTCTAAGCCAAAGCTGCTTAAAGCGAAAAATTAACCTCCTAAAATTCATTTCAAACTCTTCCTAGATGGCATCCATCTCTTTAGTGGTCGGTAGTCGAATGAGATTAAAACCAAAACCATTGAGTTTTTGACATTAAGTTGGTAGAATACATTAATAATATATCACGGAGAGATGTCTTACTTTCGCAGGAAACTTTGACTTCAGCGTTGGCATATGCTTCGCCCCTCTCTTCCAGAAGAGTAGATAAACGGACGAGGGTCTGTAGATAACAGGAAATAGAAAAATATTTATTCGAGAGTCAATTTTAAAACTAATCTTTAAGGGTTATTACTTATTATGTTGTCAGGAGAAAACAGAAACTCTGTAAAATCATACATTTCATGTGTATGTTTTGTGTAAAATAACTTCAACATAATTAATTTTAAAACGTTTGTTTTATTGGACATTATTTCGCAGAAACCTGGAAGATCAAATTTATGAATAAAGGGAAACAAACAGTGAAAAAAAATACCTTTGAGTATGCATCATTTGAATCATGATGCAAAAGGGGACGAGAATTGGTTCCTACAGCTGAAATTCTCTTAACCAAGGCTTCCAAAGGCACATCCAACCAAACACTGATGCCTTTATGCATATATTTCCTGAAAAGTTAGAAATAGTTCACTCTGTCAGATGATACTGAAAGCGAATTTGAAATGAAACACTTGTATTCAACTAGTCTGTCTTCTTACCAGTTTATCGATCTCGTTACAGCACCTCCGCCTGTGGAAATAACAAACTGGCGCATCAAAGATAACTTCCTCAATGCTTCCGTCTGCAGGAATCAAGATACGTTTAGGTTCACTGGTATGTTAATCAGCTAAAGTTCGGCTTTGGACTTCATATATGCATAAAATAGAGCTTGTCTTGTGCTAACAACATTTCAAGAGGGAGAAATGTGAAACATTACACGTTCTGAGTCTACGGAAAAATTTCATGGCCCAGTGAACATGTTGAAATTATTATTAGCAAGTGATAACGACCTTTTCACGGTATTATCTTTAAGAAGGGGAAAAAAAAAACCAAAGTAACGACCTTTTCACGGTATTATCATTATTGGAATGATATTAACTTTGACCTTCGAGGCTAATATATGAGGTTTTGGTTCAAGCAAGAACCAAATCCCTTAAACAATAAAAGATGAAAATCTCTAATCGCTTTAACTACAAAAAGGAAAATCTCCAATAAGATCACTTTGGTCAATTCTAGATACTATATATAACACTTTAAAAAGTACTCTGAAGTACAAATTCAAATGTATATTGGAGACAAACAGTTGAAATATCCTCATCACTGAAGAGAGGAGCAGCCCGACCAAGATCCATGTTCTGATATAAAACCTAACAGCTAAAACGCTTGACAAGATAATAAAACACTTGAGAAAATGAGAGAGAAAGGTAAGCATAATAATGAACATGCAACATAAACTTTGAACATGACAGTGAACATGCAACATAAATAATGTCAAGATGTGAAAAATGATTTGGCAGTTATGCATCAAGACTGACCTCCCTTTCTCTAAAGAAGTCCTCCCCATAGACCTTGAAAACTTCGGCTACAGAAATTCCCATGTCTTGTTCCACCAATGAATCACTGTGGCATCCAAAACATGAAATAGCACAAGAGATCAGCATGGAAATGTCTCATCAAATGATAGTACGTGCTGATGCATAGAGTAGCAAAATTCAATACAGATGCCAGATATCATAGCTTTAGCATAAAAACCTAGGTCAACAGTTATTTTCTCTCATTTATAGATGGGAATAAAATTAGGAACCGGATCTAGTTATTTTTCTCCTCCTGTTGCAGCTTCAATGATAATGTACGTCAGCTGCATGTTACGCAGCTTTTGCTTTTCAATAGACCTTGGAAGTTAAATTTAATTATAAAACCTAAAGAAAGTAGACATTTCCCTTGCTATGGAATCAAGATGTAACTAAGAGTGGAAGAATTTTGTCGAAAGTTAGTAAATTCATTAACAGCTATGAAACAAACCTATCCGAAAAGGAGTAACCAAGTGCATTTGACAAGACTTTTCCCACAGTTGTTTTCCCGGAGCCCATCATTCCTGCATTTCATATATAAGATTTTAAATATCTAACTGCATAAGCTCAAGAGTAATGATGAACTCCAAGAAAGAAACTCACCAACAAGATATATACAGCGCCCATTTAAATATGACTCAATCTCCCGGGACTTCCTCTGGAATTTTATGACCAGTGAGCAAAGAGATGAAAGTATGCTAAACAACTAATAGGACAACTTTTGTCCCCCTTTTAGCAAAAAGCAGGGAAAAGGAAAAGTAAGAGGCTCCACAATCACAGAAGGCAGGAAAGCGATGGAAAGCCAAGTAAAATGATAATGAAAAGGTGGGATTGGGAAACCCTTACCTGTATAGCCAAAGTCTCATCAACAGAAGCACAATGGTTTCCAGATTCCAACACTGAGAAACACAAAAATTGAAAATTTTATCAAAAATGTTTTTTTTTTCCCTGAAAAACTCGACTTTCATGGAAAAAAATGAAAGAGTACACAAACATACAAAAAGAAAAATGTCATAAAAAAGAGCCGACCTACAAGGAGTTTCAATCAAGAGAAATAAGACCAAGCTAATAGTAACAAAAGAGCTTAGAAACAGAGGCCCAAAGCGAAACAGAGAATCTAGCAAGGGACCACAGGATTGCCAAAAGAAATTCTTATGTCCTCTGAAGATTATGTTAGTTCTCTCACCCAAAATCCCCAACAATATAGAAGATATCCCAGTCGGCCTAACATCTTAAGTTCATAAAAGACGATTACCCTGTTCTCTATTTTTGATCTTTTTTATCTTCTTTAGAAATTATTAGTTTTGCAAATATAGTATCTATGCAGGAAGAAATGAGGAGAATGGATCAAACTCAAGCTGATGATTAGGGAAATTTCACGAAACTCTCATTCTGGGCAGGAACCAATCAATAGGATAGTTTCAAAGGAAAGAAAAATGTTTTTATGGCTCTTACTTCAGGCATCGGACTGATCAGACTCAGACTCCTGATCTATATTTTCAAAAGATTCCTTATTCCACGAATTCTAGACTCACCCATCTAAAAAGATCTTAAAGCAACTAGATGTGTCTTCACGGTGGAAGCAACTGGGAGAAAAGGTAACAGGTTGAAATGAAAATTGTCATTTTAAAACACATTTAACAAGTGATTCTAAGATGTTTAAGTATATCAAGAAAATTCTAACAAGTGAAGAAACATTAATTTTTAGAATGGGTAAAGATGAGGAACTTCATGAATTATTGGGGTTCCAATGACGTAGATAATCTGAATTAAAGAAATTTTCACAAGTAAATGCTAATCAAAATTCTAGGAGCTAAGCTAGAAATGACTCTTACCAAATACAAACATAATTCCACAAAATACCATCGAATTAACAGGTAATCTCATTTCATTAGCTTGAAGTAGAGAAAATTGAATATATCAGTAATAGATCGCTAATACCAAACCTGAAGAGTTATTATAAGAACAGGAGATTTTCAAAGCGACGGTTCTCCGATGATTTGAATGTCTCGACACTCGTAAATCGAATGAAAATGGGGCCTGCAATACATCCTGCTCCGCTAATCTCCTAGGGAAATGCAGCGAACCCTTCGATTTTGCAGAAATACTCTTCGAGTGAATCCATGGCGAAAACTGCAACTGCTGCGTTACCGTAGTCTCCATACTTACTGGCATAGCAGCTCAAATTTCTCCAAATTTCAAAAACAAATAAGAATTTCACACCACTGCAAACCCGAAGATCATCACGTTAGATTCTCAGTCCATTCATCTTCAAAAACAAAAACAACAACAACAACCAAATAAAACAGGTACCGTAAAATTTAAAAACACACACACAACCTAATTTTAAGTTACAAAAAAGCAGAATGAAAAACAGAACAAATCCGAAACGGAAAGGAATGACTCAAAACTGATAAATCCGAAACGGATGGAAAACTTGCTATAATAAAGGCAAAATGAGGCGTACTGAAAGACGGAATTCGATGATATGAAGAGGATGAACAGAGGTAAGAATTTGGAGCTGGGATTTATCTCAGAATACTCCTCCGGTTGGCAATGCCTCCGTCTTTCTCAGCTCCGATACCTGAAACTTGGTCGCTGGAGCTTATGTGATGATGATATTTGATATATATTTGTGTATAGGGGAATTTAAAAATAAAAATGTTTTACCTTCGGATTGGCGATGGAATTTGGACTTTGAAGGCATAGAGATGCGATGCCTTGACAGTGGGGCTTTTGTTATTATTATTTGTTTAATCAAATTTAATTCATGTATTCAAAATTGGCTCTTACCAACCCCCATGAGTCATCGCTACTTCCCCGCCTTGGTCAATAACGGCAACAAGTGAAAATATTTACATACAATTTTTCTTTTTTTCTTTTTTTTTTTCATTTTTAGTTATATTTGTTATACTTTAATAAAATTAAAGAATTTCGTCACGTTTTGTTTTATTTCATTTTTTTATAATTATAAAAAACAAATAATTATTATTTATTAGTATCTAAATGTTAGAAACTTTTTCATTCTTTTTCTTTTTCATTACATTTTTTATATTTTAATTTAGAACGAAATTTGAATGTATTTCTTTTACACTTCATTTTTTATAATCATACCAATAACTTAAATAAATAAGAAAAGGTTAAAGTTGAATTTTTTGTTTACTACATTTTTTTTCATACTTAAATTTAAGAAAATGCGTTTTGTGTAAATTAAGTGATTTCAAACCTTTTTATATTTATGTGATAAAAAAAAGGACGTTTGCGAAAAAAAAT